>NC_090440.1:1014801169-1015432836 GCF_031143425.1 Pleurodeles waltl
ACACAAGTCACCCCATCTTGGATTCCCCTAGGTCTCTAGTTTTCAGAAATGCACAGGTTTGGTAGGTTTCCCTAGGTGGCGGCTGAGCTACAGGCCAAAATCTACAGGTAGGCACTTTGCAAAAAACACCTCTGGTTTCCTTCACCAATTTGGCTGTGTCCACGTTGCGCTTTGGGGCGTTTCCTGTCGCGGGCGCTAGGCCTACCCACACAAGTGAGTTATCATTTTTATCGGGAGACGTGGGGGAACGCTGGGTGGAAGGAAATTCGTGGCTCCTCTCAGATTCCAGAACTTTCTGCCACAGAAATGTGAGGAACATGTGTTTTTTTAGCCACATTTTGAGGTTTGCAAAGGATTCTGGGTAACAGAACCTGGTCCGAGCCACACAAATCACCCCATCTTGGATTCCCCTAGGTCTCTAGTTTTCAGAAATGCACAGGTTTGGTAGGTTTCCCTAGGGGGCGGCTGAGCTACAGGCCAAAATCTACAGGTAGGCACTTTGCAAAAAACACCTCTGTTTTCCTTCACCAATTTGGCTGTGTCCACGTTGCGCTTTGGGGCGTTTCCTGTCGCGGGCGCTAGGCCTACCCACACAAGTGAGGTATCATTTTTATCGGGAGACGTGGGGGAACGCTGGGTGGAAGGAAATTCGTGGCTCCTCTCAGATTCCAGAACTTTCTGACACAGAAATGTGAGGAACATGTGTTTTTTTTAGCCAAATTTTGAGGTTTGCAAAGGATTCTGGGTAACAGAACCTGGTCCGAGCCACACAAGTCACCCCATCTTGGATTCCCCTAGGTCTCTAGTTTTCAGAAATGCACAGGTTTGGTAGGTTTCCCTAGGTGGCGGCTGAGCTACAGGCCAAAATCTACAGGTAGGCACTTTGCAAAAAACACCTCTGTTTTCCTTCACCAATTTGGCTGTGTCCACGTTGCGCTTTGGGGCGTTTCCTGTCGCGGGCGCTAGGCCTACCCACACAAGTGAGGTATCATTTTTATCGGGAGACGTGGGGGAACGCTGGGTGGAAGGAAATTCGTGGCTCCTCTCAGATTCCAGAACTTTCTGCCACAGAAATGTGAGGAACATGTGTTTTTTTAGCAACATTTTGAGGTTTGCAAAGGATTCTGGGTAACAGAACCTGGTCCGAGCCACACAAGTCACCCCATCTTGGATTCCCCTAGGTCTCTAGTTTTCAGAAATGCACAGGTTTGGTAGGTTTCCCTAGGTGGCGGCTGAGCTACAGGCCAAAATCTACAGGTAGGCACTTTGCAAAAAACACCTCTGTTTTCCTTCACCAATTTGGCTGTGTCCACGTTGCGCTTTGGGGCGTTTCCTGTCGCGGGCGTTAGGCCTACCCACACAAGTGAGGTATCATTTTTATCGGGAGACGTGGGGGAACGCTGGGTGGAAGGAAATTCGTGGCTCCTCTCAGATTCCAGAACTTTCTGCCACAGAAATGTGAGGAACATGTGTTTTTTTTAGCCAAATTTTGAGGTTTGCAAAGGATTCTGGGTAACAGAACCTGGTCCGAGCCACACAAGTCACCCCATCTTGGATTCCCCTAGGTCTCTAGTTTTCAGAAATGCACAGGTTTGGTAGGTTTCCCTAGGTGGCGGCTGAGCTACAGGCCAAAATCTACAGGGAGGCACTTTGCAAAAAACACCTCTGTTTTCCTTCACCAATTTGGCTGTGTCCACGTTGCGCTTTGGGGCGTTTCCTGTCGCGGGCGCTAGGCCTACCCACACAAGTGAGGTATCATTTTTATCGGGAGACGTGGGGGAACGCTGGGTGGAAGGAAATTCGTGGCTCCTCTCAGATTCCAGAACTTTCTGCCACAGAAATGTGAGGAACATGTGTTTTTTTTTGCCAAATTTTGAGGTTTGCAAAGGATTCTGGGTAACAGAACCTGGTCCGAGCCACACAAGTCACCCCATCTTGGATTCCCCTAGGTCTCTAGTTTTCAGAAATGCACAGGTTTGGTAGGTTTCCCTAGGTGGCGGCTGAGCTACAGGCCAAAATCTACAGGTAGGCACTTTGCAAAAAACACCTCTGTTTTCCTTCACCAATTTGGCTGTGTCCACGTTGCGCTTTGGGGCGTTTCCTGTCGCGGGCGCTAGGCCTACCCACACAAGTGAGGTATCATTTTTATCGGGAGACGTGGGGGAACGCTGGGTGGAAGGAAATTCGTGGCTCCTCTCAGATTCCAGAACTTTCTGCCACAGAAATGTGAGGAACATGTGTTTTTTTAGCCACATTTTGAGGTTTGCAAAGGATTCTGGGTAACAGAACCTGGTCCGAGCCACACAAGTCACCCCATCTTGGATTCCCCTAGGTCTCTAGTTTTCAGAAATGCACAGGTTTGGTAGGTTTCCCTAGGTGGCGGCTGAGCTACAGGCCAAAATCTACAGGTAGGCACTTTGCAAAAAACACCTCTGTTTTCCTTCACCAATTTGGCTGTGTCCACGTTGCGCTTTGGGGCGTTTCCTGTCGCGGGCGTTAGGCCTACCCACACAAGTGAGGTATCATTTTTATCGGGAGACGTGGGGGAACGCTGGGTGGAAGGAAATTCGTGGCTCCTCTCAGATTCCAGAACTTTCTGCCACAGAAATGTGAGGAACATGTGTTTTTTTTAGCCAAATTTTGAGGTTTGCAAAGGATTCTGGGTAACAGAACCTGGTCCGAGCCACACAAGTCACCCCATCTTGGATTCCCCTAGGTCTCTAGTTTTCAGAAATGCACAGGTTTGGTAGGTTTCCCTAGGTGGCGGCTGAGCTACAGGCCAAAATCTACAGGTAGGCACTTTGCAAAAAACACCTCTGGTTTCCTTCACCAATTTGGCTGTGTCCACGTTGCGCTTTGGGGCGTTTCCTGTCGCGGGCGCTAGGCCTACCCACACAAGTGAGTTATCATTTTTATCGGGAGACGTGGGGGAACGCTGGGTGGAAGGAAATTCGTGGCTCCTCTCAGATTCCAGAACTTTGTGCCACAGAAATGTGAGGAACATGTGTTTTTTTAGCCACATTTTGAGGTTTGCAAAGGATTCTGGGTAACAGAACCTGGTCCGAGCCACACAAATCACCCCATCTTGGATTCCCCTAGGTCTCTAGTTTTCAGAAATGCACAGGTTTGGTAGGTTTCCCTAGGTGGCGGCTGAGCTACAGGCCAAAATCTACAGGTAGGCACTTTGCAAAAAACACCTCTGTTTTCCTTCACCAATTTGGCTGTGTCCACGTTGCGCTTTGGGGCGTTTCCTGTCGCGGGCGCTAGGCCTACCCACACAAGTGAGGTATCATTTTTATCGGGAGACGTGGGGGAACGCTGCGTGGAAGGAAATTCGTGGCTCCTCTCAGATTCCAGAACCTTCTGCCACAGAAATGTGAGGAACATGTGTTTTTTTTAGCCAAATTTTGAGGTTTGCAAAGGATTCTGGGTAACAGAACCTGGTCCGAGCCACACAAGTCACCCCATCTTGGACTCCCCTAGGTCTCTAGTTTTCAGAAATGCACAGGTTTGGTAGGTTTCCCTAGGTGGTGGCTGAGCTACAGGCCAAAATCTACAGGTAGGCACTTTGCAAAAAACACCTCTGTTTTCCTTCACCAATTTGGCTGTGTCCACGTTGCGCTTTGGGGCGTTTCCTGTCGCGGGCGCTAGGCCTACCCACACAAGTGAGGTATCATTTTTATCGGGAGACGTGGGGGAACGCTGGGTGGAAGGAAATTCGTGGCTCCTCTCAGATTCCAGAACTTTCTGCCACAGAAATGTGAGGAACATGTGTTTTTTTAGCCAAATTTTGAGGTTTGCAAAGGATTCTGGGTAACAGAACCTGGTCCGAGCCACACAAGTCACCCCATCTTGGATTCCCCTAGGTCTCTAGTTTTCAGAAATGCACAGGTATGGTAGGTTTCCCTAGGTGGCGGCTGAGCTACAGGCCAAAATCTACAGGTCGGCACTTTGCAAAAAACACCTCTGTTTTCCTTCACCAATTTGGCTGTGTCCACGTTGCGCTTTGGGGCGTTTCCTGTCGCGGGCGCTAGGCCTACCCACACAAGTGAGGTATCATTTTTATCGGGAGACATGGGGGAACGCTGGGTGGAAGGAAATTCGTGGCTCCTCTCAGATTCCAGAACTTTCTGCCACAGAAATGTGTGGAACATGTGTTTTTTTAGCCAAATTTTGAGGTTTGCAAAGGATTCTGTGTAACAGAACCTGGTCCGAGCCACACAAGTCATCCCATCTTGGATTCCCCTAGGTCTCTAGTTTTCAGAAATGCACAGGTTTGGTAGGTTTCCCTAGGTGGCGGCTGAGCTACAGGCCAAAATCTACAGGTAGGCACTTTGCAAAAAACACCTCTGTTTTCCTTCACCAATTTGGCTGTGTCCACGTTGCGCTTTGGGGCGTTTCCTGTCGCGGGCGCTAGGCCTACCCACACAAGTGAGGTATCATTTTTATCGGGAGACGTGGGGGAACGCTGGGTGGAAGGAAATTCGTGGCTCCTCTCAGATTCCAGAACTTTCTGCCACAGAAATGTGAGGAACATGTGTTTTTTAAGCCACATTTTGAGGTTTGCAAAGGATTCTGGGTAACAGAACCTGGTCCGAGCCACACAAGTCACCCCATCTTGGATTCCCCTAGGTCTCTAGTTTTCAGAAATGCACAGGTGTGGTAGGTTTCCCTAGGTGGCGGCTGAGCTACAGGCCAAAATCTACAGGTAGGCACTTTGCAAAAAACACCTCTGTTTTCCTTCACCAATTTGGCTGTGTCCACGTTGCGCTTTGGGGCGTTTCCTGTCGCGGGCGCTAGGCCTACCCACACAAGTGAGGTATCATTTTTATCGGGAGACGTGGGGGAACGCTGGGTGGAAGGAAATTCGTGGCTCCTCTCAGATTCCAGAACTTTCTGCCACAGAAATGTGAGGAACATGTGTTTTTTTTAGCCAAATTTTGAGGTTTGCAAAGGATTCTGGGTAACAGAACCTGGTCCGAGCCACACAAGTCACCCCATCTTGGATTCCCCTAGGTCTCTAGTTTTCAGAAATGCACAGGTTTGGTAGGTTTCCCTAGGTGGCGGCTGAGCTACAGGCCAAAATCTACAGGTAGGCACTTTGCAAAAAACACCTCTGTTTTCCTTCACCAATTTGGCTGTGTCCACGTTGCGCTTTGGGGCGTTTCCTGTCGCGGGCGCTAGGCCTACCCACACAAGTGAGGTATCATTTTTATCGGGAGACGTGGGGGAACGCTGGGTGGAAGGAAATTCGTGGCTCCTCTCAGATTCCAGAACTTTCTGCCACAGAAATGTGAGGAACATGTGTTTTTTTAGCCAAATTTTGAGGTTTGCAAAGGATTCTGGGTAACAGAACCTGGTCCGAGCCACACAAGTCACCCCATCTTGGATTCCCCTAAGTCTCTAGTTTTTAGAAATGCACAGGTTTGGTAGGTTTCCCTAGGTGGCGGCTGAGCTACAGGCCAAAATCTTCAGGTAGGCACTTTGCAAAAAACACCTCTGTTTTCCTTCACCAATTTGGCTGTGTCCACGTTGCGCTTTGGGGCGTTTCCTGTCGCGGGCGCTAGGCCTACCCACACAAGTGAGGTATCATTTTTATCGGGAGACGTGGGGGAACGCTGGGTGGAAGGAAATTCGTGGCTCCTCTCAGATTCCAGAACTTTCTGCCACAGAAATGTGAGGAACATGTGTTTTTTTTAGCCAAATTTTGAGGTTTGCAAAGGATTCTGGGTAACAGAACCTGGTCCGAGCCACACAAGTCACCCCATCTTGGATTCCCCTAGGTCTCTAGTTTTCAGAAATGCACAGGTTTGGTAGGTTTCCCTAGGTGGCGGCTGAGCTACAGGCCAAAATCTACAGGTAGGCACTTTGCAAAAAACACCTCTGTTTTCCTTCACCAATTTGGCTGTGTCCACGTTGCGCTTTGGGGCGTTTCCTGTCGCGGGCGCTAGGCCTACCCACACAAGTGAGGTATCATTTTTATCGGGAGACGTGGGGGAACGCTGGGTGGAAGGAAATTCGTGGCTCCTCTCAGATTCCAGAACTTTCTGCCACAGAAATGTGAGGAACAAGTGTTTTTTTAGCCACATTTTGAGGTTTGCAAAGGATTCTGGGTAACAGAACCTGGTCCGAGCCACAGAAGTCACCCCATCTTGGATTCCCCTAGGTCTCTAGTTTTCAGAAATGCACAGGTTTGGTAGGTTTCCCTAGGTGGCGGCTGAGCTACAGGCCAAAATCTACAGGTAGGCACTTTGCAAAAAACACCTCTGTTTTCCTTCACCAATTTGGCTGTGTCCACGTTGCGCTTTGGGGCGTTTCCTGTCGCGGGCGCTAGGCCTACCCACACAAGTGAGGTATCATTTTTATCGGGAGACGTGGGGGTACGCTGGGTGGAAGGAAATTCGTGGCTCCTCTCAGATTCCAGAACTTTCTGCCACAGAAATGTGAGGTACATGTGTTTTTTTAGCCAAATTTTGAGGTTTGCAAAGGATTCTGGGTAACAGAACCTGGTCCGAGCCACACAAGTCACCCCATCTTGGATTCCCCTAGGTCTCTAGTTTTCAGAAATGCACAGGTTTGGTAGGTTTCCCTAGGTGGCGGCTGAGCTACAGGCCAAAATCTACAGGTAGGCACTTTGCAAAAAACACCTCTGTTTTCCTTCACAATTTGGCTGTGTCCACGTTGCACTTTGGGGCGTTTCCTGTCGCGGGCGCTAGGCCTACCCACACAAGTGAGGTATCATTTTTATCGGGAGACGTGGGGGAACGCTGGGTGGAAGGAAATTCGTGGCTCCTCTCAGATTCCAGAACTTTCTGCCACAGAAATGTGAGGAACATGTGTTTTTTTAGCCAAATTTTGAGGTTTGCAAAGGATTCTGGGTAACAGAACCTGGTCCGAGCCACACAAGTCACCCCATCTTGGATTCCCCTAGGTCTCTAGTTTTCAGAAATGCACAGGTTTGGTAGGTTTCCCTAGGTGGCGGCTGAGCTACAGGCCAAAATCTACAGGTAGGCACTTTGCAAAAAACACCTCTGTTTTCCTTCACCAATTTGGCTGTGTCCACGTTGCGCTTTGGGGCGTTTCCTGTCGCGGGCGCTAGGCCTATCCACACAAGTGAGGTATCATTTTTATCGGGAGACGTGGGGGAACGCTGGGTGGAAGGAAATTCGTGGCTCCTCTCAGATTCCAGAACTTTCTGCCACAGAAATGTGAGGAACATGTGTTTTTTTAGCCACATTTTGAGGTTTGCAAAGGATTCTGGGTAACAGAACCTGGTCCGAGCCACACAAGTCACCCCATCTTGGATTCCCCTAGGTCTCTAGTTTTCAGAAATGCACAGGTTTGGTAGGTTTCCCTAGGTGGCGGCTGAGCTACAGGCCAAAATCTACAGGTAGGCACTTTGTAAAAAACACCTCTGGTTTCCTTCACCAATTTGGCTGTGTCCACGTTGCGCTTTGGGGCGTTTCCTGTCGCGGGCGCTAGGCCTACCCACACAAGTGAGTTATCATTTTTATCGGGAGACGTGGGGGAACGCTGGGTGGAAGGAAATTCGTGGCTCCTCTCAGATTCCAGAACTTTCTGCCACAGAAATGTGAGGAACATGTGTTTTTTTAGCCACATTTTGAGGTTTGCAAAGGATTCTGGGTAACAGAACCTGGTCCGAGCCACACAAATCACCCCATCTTGGATTCCCCTAGGTCTCTAGTTTTCAGAAATGCACAGGTTTGGTAGGTTTCCCTAGGTGGCGGCTGAGCTACAGGCCAAAATCTACAGGTAGGCACTTTGCAAAAAACACCTCTGTTTTCCTTCACCAATTTGGCTGTGTCCACGTTGCGCTTTGGGGCGTTTCCTGTCGCGGGCGCTAGGCCTACCCACACAAGTGAGGTATCATTTTTATCGGGAGACGTGGGGGAACGCTGGGTGGAAGGAAATTCGTGGCTCCTCTCAGATTCCAGAACTTTCTGCCACAGAAATGTGAGGAACATGTGTTTTTTTTAGCCAGATTTTGAGGTTTGCAAAGGATTCTGGGTAACAGAACCTGGTCCGAGCCACACAAGTCACCCCATCTTGGATTCCCCTCGGTCTCTAGTTTTCAGAACTGCACAGGTTTGGTAGGTTTCCCTAGGTGGCGGCTGAGCTACAGGCCAAAATCTACAGGTAGGCACTTTGCAAAAAACACCTCTGTTTTCCTTCACCAATTTGGCTGTGTCCACGTTGCGCTTTGGGGCGTTTCCTGTCGCGGGCGCTAGGCCTACCCACACAAGTGAGGTATCATTTTTATCGGGAGACGTGGGGGAACGCTGGGTGGAAGGAAATTCGTGGCTCCTCTCAGATTCCAGAACTTTCTGCCACAGAAATGTGAGGAACATGTGTTTTTTTAGCCACATTTTGAGGTTTGCAAAGGATTCTGGGTAACAGAACCTGGTCCGAGCCACACAAGTCACCCCATCTTGGATTCCCCTAGGTCTCTAGTTTTCAGAAATGCACAGGTTTGGTAGGTTTCCCTAGGTGGCGGCTGAGCTACAGGCCAAAATCTACAGGGAGGCACTTTGCAAAAAACACCTCTGTTTTCCTTCACCAATTTGGCTGTGTCCACGTTGCGCTTTGGGGCGTTTCCTGTCGCGGGCGCTAGGCCTACCCACACAAGTGAGGTATCATTTTTATCGGGAGACGTGGGGGAACGCTGGGTGGAAGGAAATTCGTGGCTCCTCTCAGATTCCAGAACTTTCTGCCACAGAAATGTGAGGAACATGTGTTTTTTTTAGCCAAATTTTGAGGTTTGCAAAGGATTCTGGGTAACAGAACCTGGTCCGAGCCACACAAGTCACCCCATCTTGGATTCCCCTAGGTCTCTAGTTTTCAGAAATGCACAGGTTTGGTAGGTTTCCCTAGGTGGCGGCTGAGCTACAGGCCAAAATCTACAGGTAGGCACTTTGCAAAAAACACCTCTGTTTTCCTTCACCAATTTGGCTGTGTCCACGTTGTGCTTTGGGGCGTTTCCTGTTGCGGGCGCTAGGCCTACCCACACAAGTGAGGTATCATTTTTATCGGGAGACGTGGGGGAACGCTGGGTGGAAGGAAATTCGTGGCTCTTCTCAGATTCCAGAACTTTCTGCCACAGAAATGTGAGGAACATGTGTTTTTTTAGCCAAATTTTGAGGTTTGCAAAGGATTCTGGGTAACAGAACCTGGTCCGAGCCACACAAGTCACCCCATCTTGGATTCCCCTAGGTCTCTAGTTTTCAGAAATGCACAGGTTTGGTAGGTTTCCCTAGGTGGCGGCTGAGCTACAGGCCAAAATCTACAGGTAGGCACTTTGCAAAAAACACCTCTGTTTTCCTTCACCAATTTGGCTGTGTCCACGTTGCGCTTTGGGGCGTTTCCTGTCGCGGGCGCTAGGCCTACCCACACAAGTGAGGTATCATTTTTATCGGGAGACGTAGGGGAACGCTGTGTGGAAGGAAATTCGTGGCTCCTCTCAGATTCCAGAACTTTCTGCCACAGAAATGTGAGGAACATGTGTTTTTTTAGCCACATTTTGAGGTTTGCAAAGGATTCTGGGTAACAGAACCTGGTCCGAGCCACACAAGTCACCCCATCTTGGATTCCCCTAGGTCTCTAGTTTTCAGAAATGCACAGGTTTGGTAGGTTTCCCTAGGTGGCGGCTGAGCTACAGGCCAAAATCTACAGGTAGGCACTTTGCAAAAAACACCTCTGTTTTCCTTCACCAATTTGGCTGTGTCCACGTTGCGCTTTGGGGCGTTTCCTGTCGCGGGCGTTAGGCCTACCCACACAAGTGAGGTATCATTTTTATCGGGAGACGTGGGGGAACGCTGGGTGGAAGGAAATTCGTGGCTCCTCTCAGATTCCAGAACTTTCTGCCACAGAAATGTGAGGAACATGTGTTTTTTTTAGCCAAATTTTGAGGTTTGCAAAGGATTCTGGGTAACAGAACCTGGTCCGAGCCACACAAGTCACCCCATCTTGGATTCCCCTAGGTCTCTAGTTTTCAGAAATGCACAGGTTTGGTAGGTTTCCCTAGGTGGCGGCTGAGCTACAGGCCAAAATCTACAGGTAGGCACTTTGCAAAAAACACCTCTGGTTTCCTTCACCAATTTGGCTGTGTCCACGTTGCGCTTTGGGGCGTTTCCTGTCGCGGGCGCTAGGCCTACCCACACAAGTGAGTTATCATTTTTATCGGGAGACGTGGGGGAACGCTGGGTGGAAGGAAATTCGTGGCTCCTCTCAGATTCCAGAACTTTGTGCCACAGAAATGTGAGGAACATGTGTTTTTTTAGCCACATTTTGAGGTTTGCAAAGGATTCTGGGTAACAGAACCTGGTCCGAGCCACACAAATCACCCCATCTTGGATTCCCCTAGGTCTCTAGTTTTCAGAAATGCACAGGTTTGGTAGGTTTCCCTAGGTGGCGGCTGAGCTACAGGCCAAAATCTACAGGTAGGCACTTTGCAAAAAAACACCTCTGTTTTCCTTCACCAATTTGGCTGTGTCCACGTTGCGCTTTGGGGCGTTTCCTGTCGCGGGCGTTAGGCCTACCCACACAAGTGAGGTATCATTTTTATCGGGAGACGTGGGGGAACGCTGGGTGGAAGGAAATTCGTGGCTCCTCTCAGATTCCAGAACTTTCTGCCACAGAAATGTGAGGAACATGTGTTTTTTTTAGCCAAATTTTGAGGTTTGCAAAGGATTCTGGGTAACAGAACCTGGTCCGAGCCACACAAGTCACCCCATCTTGGATTCCCCTAGGTCTCTAGTTTTCAGAAATGCACAGGTTTGGTAGGTTTCCCTAGGTGGCGGCTGAGCTACAGGCCAAAATCTACAGGTAGGCACTTTGCAAAAAACACCTCTGGTTTCCTTCACCAATTTGGCTGTGTCCACGTTGCGCTTTGGGGCGTTTCCTGTCGCGGGCGCTAGGCCTACCCACACAAGTGAGTTATCATTTTTATCGGGAGACGTGGGGGAACGCTGGGTGGAAGGAAATTCGTGGCTCCTCTCAGATTCCAGAACTTTGTGCCACAGAAATGTGAGGAACATGTGTTTTTTTAGCCACATTTTGAGGTTTGCAAAGGATTCTGGGTAACAGAACCTGGTCCGAGCCACACAAATCACCCCATCTTGGATTCCCCTAGGTCTCTAGTTTTCAGAAATGCACAGGTTTGGTAGGTTTCCCTAGGTGGCGGCTGAGCTACAGGCCAAAATCTACAGGTAGGCACTTTGCAAAAAACACCTCTGTTTTCCTTCACCAATTTGGCTGGGTCCACGTTGCGCTTTGGGGCGTTTCCTGTCGCGGGCGCTAGGCCTACCCACACAAGTGAGGTATCATTTTTATCGGGAGACGTGGGGGAACGCTGGGTGGAAGGAAATTCGTGGCTCCTCTCAGATTCCAGAACCTTCTGCCACAGAAATGTGAGGAACATGTGTTTTTTTTAGCCAAATTTTGAGGTTTGCAAAGGATTCTGGGTAACAGAACCTGGTCCGAGCCACACAAGTCACCCCATCTTGGATTCCCCTAGGTCTCTAGTTTTCAGAAATGCACAGGTTTGGTAGGTTTCCCTAGGTGGCGGCTGAGCTACAGGCCAAAATCTACAGGTAGGCACTTTGCAAAAAACACCTCTGTTTTCCTTCACCAATTTGGCTGTGTCCACGTTGCACTTTGGGGCGTTTCCTGTCGCGGGCGCTAGGCCTACCCACACAAGTGAGGTATCATTTTTATCGGGAGACGTGGGGGAACGCTGGGTGGAAGGAAATTCGTGGCTCCTCTCAGATTCCAGAACTTTCTGCCACAGAAATGTGAGGAACATGTGTTTTTTTAGCCAAATTTTGAGGTTTGCAAAGGATTCTGGGTAACAGAACCTGGTCCGAGCCACACAAGTCACCCCATCTTGGATTCCCCTAGGTCTCTAGTTTTCAGAAATGCACAGGTTTGGTAGGTTTCCCTAGGTGGCGGCTGAGCTACAGGCCAAAATCTACAGGTAGGCACTTTGCAAAAAACACCTCTGTTTTCCTTCACCAATTTGGCTGTGTCCACGTTGCGCTTTGGGGCGTTTCCTGTCGCGGGCGCTAGGCCTACCCACACAAGTGAGGTATCATTTTTATCGGGAGACGTGGGGGAACGCTGGGTGGAAGGAAATTCGTGGCTCCTCTCAGATTCCAGAACTTTCTGCCACAGAAATGTGAGGAACATGTGTTTTTTTAGCCACATTTTGAGGTTTGCAAAGGATTCTGGGTAACAGAACCTGGTCCGAGCCACACAAGTCACCCCATCTTGGATTCCCCTAGGTCTCTAGTTTTCAGAAATGCACAGGTTTGGTAGGTTTCCCTAGGTGGCGGCTGAGCTACAGGCCAAAATCTACAGGTAGGCACTTTGCAAAAAACACCTCTGTTTTCCTTCACCAATTTGGCTGTGTCCACGTTGCGCTTTGGGGCGTTTCCTGTCGCGGGCGCTAGGCCTACCCACACAAGTGAGGTATCATTTTTATCGGGAGACGTGGGGGAACGCTGGGTGGAAGGAAATTCGTGGCTCCTCTCAGATTCCAGAACTTTCTGACACAGAAATGTGAGGAACATGTGTTTTTTTTAGCCAAATTTTGAGGTTTGCAAAGGATTCTGGGTAACAGAACCTGGTCCGAGCCACACAAGTCACCCCATCTTGGATTCCCCTAGGTCTCTAGTTTTCAGAAATGCACAGGTTTGGTAGGTTTCCCTAGGTGGCGGCTGAGCTACAGGCCAAAATCTACAGGTAGGCACTTTGCAAAAAACACCTCTGTTTTCCTTCACCAATTTGGCTGTGTCCACGTTGCGCTTTGGGGCGTTTCCTGTCGCGGGCGCTAGGCCTACCCACACAAGTGAGGTATCATTTTTATCGGGAGACGTGGGGGAACGCTGGGTGGAAGGAAATTCGTGGCTCCTCTCAGATTCCAGAACTTTCTGCCACAGAAATGTGAGGAACATGTGTTTTTTTAGCAACATTTTGAGGTTTGCAAAGGATTCTGGGTAACAGAACCTGGTCCGAGCCACACAAGTCACCCCATCTTGGATTCCCCTAGGTCTCTAGTTTTCAGAAATGCACAGGTTTGGTAGGTTTCCCTAGGTGGCGGCTGAGCTACAGGCCAAAATCTACAGGTAGGCACTTTGCAAAAAACACCTCTGTTTTCCTTCACCAATTTGGCTGTGTCCACGTTGCGCTTTGGGGCGTTTCCTGTCGCGGGCGTTAGGCCTACCCACACAAGTGAGGTATCATTTTTATCGGGAGACGTGGGGGAACGCTGGGTGGAAGGAAATTCGTGGCTCCTCTCAGATTCCAGAACTTTCTGCCACAGAAATGTGAGGAACATGTGTTTTTTTTAGCCAAATTTTGAGGTTTGCAAAGGATTCTGGGTAACAGAACCTGGTCCGAGCCACACAAGTCACCCCATCTTGGATTCCCCTAGGTCTCTAGTTTTCAGAAATGCACAGGTTTGGTAGGTTTCCCTAGGTGGCGGCTGAGCTACAGGCCAAAATCTACAGGGAGGCACTTTGCAAAAAACACCTCTGTTTTCCTTCACCAATTTGGCTGTGTCCACGTTGCGCTTTGGGGCGTTTCCTGTCGCGGGCGCTAGGCCTACCCACACAAGTGAGGTATCATTTTTATCGGGAGACGTGGGGGAACGCTGGGTGGAAGGAAATTCGTGGCTCCTCTCAGATTCCAGAACTTTCTGCCACAGAAATGTGAGGAACATGTGTTTTTTTTTGCCAAATTTTGAGGTTTGCAAAGGATTCTGGGTAACAGAACCTGGTCCGAGCCACACAAGTCACCCCATCTTGGATTCCCCTAGGTCTCTAGTTTTCAGAAATGCACAGGTTTGGTAGGTTTCCCTAGGTGGCGGCTGAGCTACAGGCCAAAATCTACAGGTAGGCACTTTGCAAAAAACACCTCTGTTTTCCTTCACCAATTTGGCTGTGTCCACGTTGCGCTTTGGGGCGTTTCCTGTCGCGGGCGCTAGGCCTACCCACACAAGTGAGGTATCATTTTTATCGGGAGACGTGGGGGAACGCTGGGTGGAAGGAAATTCGTGGCTCCTCTCAGATTCCAGAACTTTCTGCCACAGAAATGTGAGGAACATGTGTTTTTTTAGCCACATTTTGAGGTTTGCAAAGGATTCTGGGTAACAGAACCTGGTCCGAGCCACACAAGTCACCCCATCTTGGATTCCCCTAGGTCTCTAGTTTTCAGAAATGCACAGGTTTGGTAGGTTTCCCTAGGTGGCGGCTGAGCTACAGGCCAAAATCTACAGGTAGGCACTTTGCAAAAAACACCTCTGTTTTCCTTCACCAATTTGGCTGTGTCCACGTTGCGCTTTGGGGCGTTTCCTGTCGCGGGCGTTAGGCCTACCCACACAAGTGAGGTATCATTTTTATCGGGAGACGTGGGGGAACGCTGGGTGGAAGGAAATTCGTGGCTCCTCTCAGATTCCAGAACTTTCTGCCACAGAAATGTGAGGAACATGTGTTTTTTTTAGCCAAATTTTGAGGTTTGCAAAGGATTCTGGGTAACAGAACCTGGTCCGAGCCACACAAGTCACCCCATCTTGGATTCCCCTAGGTCTCTAGTTTTCAGAAATGCACAGGTTTGGTAGGTTTCCCTAGGTGGCGGCTGAGCTACAGGCCAAAATCTACAGGTAGGCACTTTGCAAAAAACACCTCTGGTTTCCTTCACCAATTTGGCTGTGTCCACGTTGCGCTTTGGGGCGTTTCCTGTCGCGGGCGCTAGGCCTACCCACACAAGTGAGTTATCATTTTTATCGGGAGACGTGGGGGAACGCTGGGTGGAAGGAAATTCGTGGCTCCTCTCAGATTCCAGAACTTTGTGCCACAGAAATGTGAGGAACATGTGTTTTTTTAGCCACATTTTGAGGTTTGCAAAGGATTCTGGGTAACAGAACCTGGTCCGAGCCACACAAATCACCCCATCTTGGATTCCCCTAGGTCTCTAGTTTTCAGAAATGCACAGGTTTGGTAGGTTTCCCTAGGTGGCGGCTGAGCTACAGGCCAAAATCTACAGGTAGGCACTTTGCAAAAAACACCTCTGTTTTCCTTCACCAATTTGGCTGTGTCCACGTTGCGCTTTGGGGCGTTTCCTGTCGCGGGCGCTAGGCCTACCCACACAAGTGAGGTATCATTTTTATCGGGAGACGTGGGGGAACGCTGCGTGGAAGGAAATTCGTGGCTCCTCTCAGATTCCAGAACCTTCTGCCACAGAAATGTGAGGAACATGTGTTTTTTTAAGCCAAATTTTGAGGTTTGCAAAGGATTCTGGGTAACAGAACCTGGTCCGAGCCACACAAGTCACCCCATCTTGGACTCCCCTAGGTCTCTAGTTTTCAGAAATGCACAGGTTTGGTAGGTTTCCCTAGGTGGTGGCTGAGCTACAGGCCAAAATCTACAGGTAGGCACTTTGCAAAAAACACCTCTGTTTTCCTTCACCAATTTGGCTGTGTCCACGTTGCGCTTTGGGGCGTTTCCTGTCGCGGGCGCTAGGCCTACCCACACAAGTGAGGTATCATTTTTATCGGGAGACGTGGGGGAACGCTGGGTGGAAGGAAATTCGTGGCTCCTCTCAGATTCCAGAACTTTCTGCCACAGAAATGTGAGGAACATGTGTTTTTTTAGCCAAATTTTGAGGTTTGCAAAGGATTCTGGGTAACAGAACCTGGTCCGAGCCACACAAGTCACCCCATCTTGGATTCCCCTAGGTCTCTAGTTTTCAGAAATGCACAGGTATGGTAGGTTTCCCTAGGTGGCGGCTGAGCTACAGGCCAAAATCTACAGGTCGGCACTTTGCAAAAAACACCTCTGTTTTCCTTCACCAATTTGGCTGTGTCCACGTTGCGCTTTGGGGCGTTTCCTGTCGCGGGCGCTAGGCCTACCCACACAAGTGAGGTATCATTTTTATCGGGAGACATGGGGGAACGCTGGGTGGAAGGAAATTCGTGGCTCCTCTCAGATTCCAGAACTTTCTGCCACAGAAATGTGTGGAACATGTGTTTTTTTAGCCAAATTTTGAGGTTTGCAAAGGATTCTGTGTAACAGAACCTGGTCCGAGCCACACAAGTCATCCCATCTTGGATTCCCCTAGGTCTCTAGTTTTCAGAAATGCACAGGTTTGGTAGGTTTCCCTAGGTGGCGGCTGAGCTACAGGCCAAAATCTACAGGTAGGCACTTTGCAAAAAACACCTCTGTTTTCCTTCACCAATTTGGCTGTGTCCACGTTGCGCTTTGGGGCGTTTCCTGTCGCGGGCGCTAGGCCTACCCACACAAGTGAGGTATCATTTTTATCGGGAGACGTGGGGGAACGCTGGGTGGAAGGAAATTCGTGGCTCCTCTCAGATTCCAGAACTTTCTGCCACAGAAATGTGAGGAACATGTGTTTTTTAAGACACATTTTGAGGTTTGCAAAGGATTCTGGGTAACAGAACCTGGTCCGAGCCACACAAGTCACCCCATCTTGGATTCCCCTAGGTCTCTAGTTTTCAGAAATGCACAGGTGTGGTAGGTTTCCCTAGGTGGCGGCTGAGCTACAGGCCAAAATCTACAGGTAGGCACTTTGCAAAAAACACCTCTGTTTTCCTTCACCAATTTGGCTGTGTCCACGTTGCGCTTTGGGGCGTTTCCTGTCGCGGGCGCTAGGCCTACCCACACAAGTGAGGTATCATTTTTATCGGGAGACGTGGGGGAACGCTGGGTGGAAGGAAATTCGTGGCTCCTCTCAGATTCCAGAACTTTCTGCCACAGAAATGTGAGGAACATGTGTTTTTTTTAGCCAAATTTTGAGGTTTGCAAAGGATTCTGGGTAACAGAACCTGGTCCGAGCCACACAAGTCACCCCATCTTGGATTCCCCTAGGTCTCTAGTTTTCAGAAATGCACAGGTTTGGTAGGTTTCCCTAGGTGGCGGCTGAGCTACAGGCCAAAATCTACAGGTAGGCACTTTGCAAAAAACACCTCTGTTTTCCTTCACCAATTTGGCTGTGTCCACGTTGCGCTTTGGGGCGTTTCCTGTCGCGGGCGCTAGGCCTACCCACACAAGTGAGGTATCATTTTTATCGGGAGACGTGGGGGAACGCTGGGTGGAAGGAAATTCGTGGCTCCTCTCAGATTCCAGAACTTTCTGCCACAGAAATGTGAGGAACATGTGTTTTTTTAGCCAAATTTTGAGGTTTGCAAAGGATTCTGGGTAACAGAACCTGGTCCGAGCCACACAAGTCACCCCATCTTGGATTCCCCTAAGTCTCTAGTTTTTAGAAATGCACAGGTTTGGTAGGTTTCCCTAGGTGGCGGCTGAGCTACAGGCCAAAATCTTCAGGTAGGCACTTTGCAAAAAACACCTCTGTTTTCCTTCACCAATTTGGCTGTGTCCACGTTGCGCTTTGGGGCGTTTCCTGTCGCGGGCGCTAGGCCTACCCACACAAGTGAGGTATCATTTTTATCGGGAGACGTGGGGGAACGCTGGGTGGAAGGAAATTCGTGGCTCCTCTCAGATTCCAGAACTTTCTGCCACAGAAATGTGAGGAACATGTGTTTTTTTTAGCCAAATTTTGAGGTTTGCAAAGGATTCTGGGTAACAGAACCTGGTCCGAGCCACACAAGTCACCCCATCTTGGATTCCCCTAGGTCTCTAGTTTTCAGAAATGCACAGGTTTGGTAGGTTTCCCTAGGTGGCGGCTGAGCTACAGGCCAAAATCTACAGGTAGGCACTTTGCAAAAAACACCTCTGTTTTCCTTCACCAATTTGGCTGTGTCCACGTTGCGCTTTGGGGCGTTTCCTGTCGCGGGCGCTAGGCCTACCCACACAAGTGAGGTATCATTTTTATCGGGAGACGTGGGGGTACGCTGGGTGGAAGGAAATTCGTGGCTCCTCTCAGATTCCAGAACTTTCTGCCACAGAAATGTGAGGTACATGTGTTTTTTTAGCCAAATTTTGAGGTTTGCAAAGGATTCTGGGTAACAGAACCTGGTCCGAGCCACACAAGTCACCCCATCTTGGATTCCCCTAGGTCTCTAGTTTTCAGAAATGCACAGGTTTGGTAGGTTTCCCTAGGTGGCGGCTGAGCTACAGGCCAAAATCTACAGGTAGGCACTTTGCAAAAAACACCTCTGTTTTCCTTCACAATTTGGCTGTGTCCACGTTGCACTTTGGGGCGTTTCCTGTCGCGGGCGCTAGGCCTACCCACACAAGTGAGGTATCATTTTTATCGGGAGACGTGGGGGAACGCTGGGTGGAAGGAAATTCGTGGCTCCTCTCAGATTCCAGAACTTTCTGCCACAGAAATGTGAGGAACATGTGTTTTTTTAGCCAAATTTTGAGGTTTGCAAAGGATTCTGGGTAACAGAACCTGGTCCGAGCCACACAAGTCACCCCATCTTGGATTCCCCTAGGTCTCTAGTTTTCAGAAATGCACAGGTTTGGTAGGTTTCCCTAGGTGGCGGCTGAGCTACAGGCCAAAATCTACAGGTAGGCACTTTGCAAAAAACACCTCTGTTTTCCTTCACCAATTTGGCTGTGTCCACGTTGCGCTTTGGGGCGTTTCCTGTCGCGGGCGCTAGGCCTATCCACACAAGTGAGGTATCATTTTTATCGGGAGACGTGGGGGAACGCTGGGTGGAAGGAAATTCGTGGCTCCTCTCAGATTCCAGAACTTTCTGCCACAGAAATGTGAGGAACATGTGTTTTTTTAGCCACATTTTGAGGTTTGCAAAGGATTCTGGGTAACAGAACCTGGTCCGAGCCACACAAGTCACCCCATCTTGGATTCCCCTAGGTCTCTAGTTTTCAGAAATGCACAGGTTTGGTAGGTTTCCCTAGGTGGCGGCTGAGCTACAGGCCAAAATCTACAGGTAGGCACTTTGTAAAAAACACCTCTGGTTTCCTTCACCAATTTGGCTGTGTCCACGTTGCGCTTTGGGGCGTTTCCTGTCGCGGGCGCTAGGCCTACCCACACAAGTGAGTTATCATTTTTATCGGGAGACGTGGGGGAACGCTGGGTGGAAGGAAATTCGTGGCTCCTCTCAGATTCCAGAACTTTCTGCCACAGAAATGTGAGGAACATGTGTTTTTTTAGCCACATTTTGAGGTTTGCAAAGGATTCTGGGTAACAGAACCTGGTCCGAGCCACACAAATCACCCCATCTTGGATTCCCCTAGGTCTCTAGTTTTCAGAAATGCACAGGTTTGGTAGGTTTCCCTAGGTGGCGGCTGAGCTACAGGCCAAAATCTACAGGTAGGCACTTTGCAAAAAACACCTCTGTTTTCCTTCACCAATTTGGCTGTGTCCACGTTGCGCTTTGGGGCGTTTCCTGTCGCGGGCGCTAGGCCTACCCACACAAGTGAGGTATCATTTTTATCGGGAGACGTGGGGGAACGCTGGGTGGAAGGAAATTCGTGGCTCCTCTCAGATTCCAGAACTTTCTGCCACAGAAATGTGAGGAACATGTGTTTTTTTTAGCCAGATTTTGAGGTTTGCAAAGGATTCTGGGTAACAGAACCTGGTCCGAGCCACACAAGTCACCCCATCTTGGATTCCCCTCGGTCTCTAGTTTTCAGAACTGCACAGGTTTGGTAGGTTTCCCTAGGTGGCGGCTGAGCTACAGGCCAAAATCTACAGGTAGGCACTTTGCAAAAAACACCTCTGTTTTCCTTCACCAATTTGGCTGTGTCCACGTTGCGCTTTGGGGCGTTTCCTGTCGCGGGCGCTAGGCCTACCCACACAAGTGAGGTATCATTTTTATCGGGAGACGTGGGGGAACGCTGGGTGGAAGGAAATTCGTGGCTCCTCTCAGATTCCAGAACTTTCTGCCACAGAAATGTGAGGAACATGTGTTTTTTTAGCCACATTTTGAGGTTTGCAAAGGATTCTGGGTAACAGAACCTGGTCCGAGCCACACAAGTCACCCCATCTTGGATTCCCCTAGGTCTCTAGTTTTCAGAAATGCACAGGTTTGGTAGGTTTCCCTAGGTGGCGGCTGAGCTACAGGCCAAAATCTACAGGTAGGCACTTTGCAAAAAACACCTCTGTTTTCCTTCACCAATTTGGCTGTGTCCACGTTGCGCTTTGGGGCGTTTCCTGTCGCGGGCGTTAGGCCTACCCACACAAGTGAGGTATCATTTTTATCGGGAGACGTGGGGGAACGCTGGGTGGAAGGAAATTCGTGGCTCCTCTCAGATTCCAGAACTTTCTGCCACAGAAATGTGAGGAACATGTGTTTTTTTTAGCCAAATTTTGAGGTTTGCAAAGGATTCTGGGTAACAGAACCTGGTCCGAGCCACACAAGTCACCCCATCTTGGATTCCCCTAGGTCTCTAGTTTTCAGAAATGCACAGGTTTGGTAGGTTTCCCTAGGTGGCGGCTGAGCTACAGGCCAAAATCTACAGGGAGGCACTTTGCAAAAAACACCTCTGTTTTCCTTCACCAATTTGGCTGTGTCCACGTTGCGCTTTGGGGCGTTTCCTGTCGCGGGCGCTAGGCCTACCCACACAAGTGAGGTATCATTTTTATCGGGAGACGTGGGGGAACGCTGGGTGGAAGGAAATTCGTGGCTCCTCTCAGATTCCAGAACTTTCTGCCACAGAAATGTGAGGAACATGTGTTTTTTTTAGCCAAATTTTGAGGTTTGCAAAGGATTCTGGGTAACAGAACCTGGTCCGAGCCACACAAGTCACCCCATCTTGGATTCCCCTAGGTCTCTAGTTTTCAGAAATGCACAGGTTTGGTAGGTTTCCCTAGGTGGCGGCTGAGCTACAGGCCAAAATCTACAGGTAGGCACTTTGCAAAAAACACCTCTGTTTTCCTTCACCAATTTGGCTGTGTCCACGTTGTGCTTTGGGGCGTTTCCTGTTGCGGGCGCTAGGCCTACCCACACAAGTGAGGTATCATTTTTATCGGGAGACGTGGGGGAACGCTGGGTGGAAGGAAATTCGTGGCTCTTCTCAGATTCCAGAACTTTCTGCCACAGAAATGTGAGGAACATGTGTTTTTTTAGCCAAATTTTGAGGTTTGCAAAGGATTCTGGGTAACAGAACCTGGTCCGAGCCACACAAGTCACCCCATCTTGGATTCCCCTAGGTCTCTAGTTTTCAGAAATGCACAGGTTTGGTAGGTTTCCCTAGGTGGCGGCTGAGCTACAGGCCAAAATCTACAGGTAGGCACTTTGCAAAAAACACCTCTGTTTTCCTTCACCAATTTGGCTGTGTCCACGTTGCGCTTTGGGGCGTTTCCTGTCGCGGGCGCTAGGCCTACCCACACAAGTGAGGTATCATTTTTATCGGGAGACGTAGGGGAACGCTGTGTGGAAGGAAATTCGTGGCTCCTCTCAGATTCCAGAACTTTCTGCCACAGAAATGTGAGGAACATGTGTTTTTTTAGCCACATTTTGAGGTTTGCAAAGGATTCTGGGTAACAGAACCTGGTCCGAGCCACACAAGTCACCCCATCTTGGATTCCCCTAGGTCTCTAGTTTTCAGAAATGCACAGGTTTGGTAGGTTTCCCTAGGTGGCGGCTGAGCTACAGGCCAAAATCTACAGGTAGGCACTTTGCAAAAAACACCTCTGTTTTCCTTCACCAATTTGGCTGTGTCCACGTTGCGCTTTGGGGCGTTTCCTGTCGCGGGCGTTAGGCCTACCCACACAAGTGAGGTATCATTTTTATCGGGAGACGTGGGGGAACGCTGGGTGGAAGGAAATTCGTGGCTCCTCTCAGATTCCAGAACTTTCTGCCACAGAAATGTGAGGAACATGTGTTTTTTTTAGCCAAATTTTGAGGTTTGCAAAGGATTCTGGGTAACAGAACCTGGTCCGAGCCACACAAGTCACCCCATCTTGGATTCCCCTAGGTCTCTAGTTTTCAGAAATGCACAGGTTTGGTAGGTTTCCCTAGGTGGCGGCTGAGCTACAGGCCAAAATCTACAGGTAGGCACTTTGCAAAAAACACCTCTGGTTTCCTTCACCAATTTGGCTGTGTCCACGTTGCGCTTTGGGGCGTTTCCTGTCGCGGGCGCTAGGCCTACCCACACAAGTGAGTTATCATTTTTATCGGGAGACGTGGGGGAACGCTGGGTGGAAGGAAATTCGTGGCTCCTCTCAGATTCCAGAACTTTGTGCCACAGAAATGTGAGGAACATGTGTTTTTTTAGCCACATTTTGAGGTTTGCAAAGGATTCTGGGTAACAGAACCTGGTCCGAGCCACACAAATCACCCCATCTTGGATTCCCCTAGGTCTCTAGTTTTCAGAAATGCACAGGTTTGGTAGGTTTCCCTAGGTGGCGGCTGAGCTACAGGCCAAAATCTACAGGTAGGCACTTTGCAAAAAAACACCTCTGTTTTCCTTCACCAATTTGGCTGTGTCCACGTTGCGCTTTGGGGCGTTTCCTGTCGCGGGCGTTAGGCCTACCCACACAAGTGAGGTATCATTTTTATCGGGAGACGTGGGGGAACGCTGGGTGGAAGGAAATTCGTGGCTCCTCTCAGATTCCAGAACTTTCTGCCACAGAAATGTGAGGAACATGTGTTTTTTTTAGCCAAATTTTGAGGTTTGCAAAGGATTCTGGGTAACAGAACCTGGTCCGAGCCACACAAGTCACCCCATCTTGGATTCCCCTAGGTCTCTAGTTTTCAGAAATGCACAGGTTTGGTAGGTTTCCCTAGGTGGCGGCTGAGCTACAGGCCAAAATCTACAGGTAGGCACTTTGCAAAAAACACCTCTGGTTTCCTTCACCAATTTGGCTGTGTCCACGTTGCGCTTTGGGGCGTTTCCTGTCGCGGGCGCTAGGCCTACCCACACAAGTGAGTTATCATTTTTATCGGGAGACGTGGGGGAACGCTGGGTGGAAGGAAATTCGTGGCTCCTCTCAGATTCCAGAACTTTGTGCCACAGAAATGTGAGGAACATGTGTTTTTTTAGCCACATTTTGAGGTTTGCAAAGGATTCTGGGTAACAGAACCTGGTCCGAGCCACACAAATCACCCCATCTTGGATTCCCCTAGGTCTCTAGTTTTCAGAAATGCACAGGTTTGGTAGGTTTCCCTAGGTGGCGGCTGAGCTACAGGCCAAAATCTACAGGTAGGCACTTTGCAAAAAACACCTCTGTTTTCCTTCACCAATTTGGCTGGGTCCACGTTGCGCTTTGGGGCGTTTCCTGTCGCGGGCGCTAGGCCTACCCACACAAGTGAGGTATCATTTTTATCGGGAGACGTGGGGGAACGCTGGGTGGAAGGAAATTCGTGGCTCCTCTCAGATTCCAGAACCTTCTGCCACAGAAATGTGAGGAACATGTGTTTTTTTTAGCCAAATTTTGAGGTTTGCAAAGGATTCTGGGTAACAGAACCTGGTCCGAGCCACACAAGTCACCCCATCTTGGATTCCCCTAGGTCTCTAGTTTTCAGAAATGCACAGGTTTGGTAGGTTTCCCTAGGTGGCGGCTGAGCTACAGGCCAAAATCTACAGGTAGGCACTTTGCAAAAAACACCTCTGTTTTCCTTCACCAATTTGGCTGTGTCCACGTTGCACTTTGGGGCGTTTCCTGTCGCGGGCGCTAGGCCTACCCACACAAGTGAGGTATCATTTTTATCGGGAGACGTGGGGGAACGCTGGGTGGAAGGAAATTCGTGGCTCCTCTCAGATTCCAGAACTTTCTGCCACAGAAATGTGAGGAACATGTGTTTTTTTAGCCAAATTTTGAGGTTTGCAAAGGATTCTGGGTAACAGAACCTGGTCCGAGCCACACAAGTCACCCCATCTTGGATTCCCCTAGGTCTCTAGTTTTCAGAAATGCACAGGTTTGGTAGGTTTCCCTAGGTGGCGGCTGAGCTACAGGCCAAAATCTACAGGTAGGCACTTTGCAAAAAACACCTCTGTTTTCCTTCACCAATTTGGCTGTGTCCACGTTGCGCTTTGGGGCGTTTCCTGTCGCGGGCGCTAGGCCTACCCACACAAGTGAGGTATCATTTTTATCGGGAGACGTGGGGGAACGCTGGGTGGAAGGAAATTCGTGGCTCCTCTCAGATTCCAGAACTTTCTGCCACAGAAATGTGAGGAACATGTGTTTTTTTAGCCACATTTTGAGGTTTGCAAAGGATTCTGGGTAACAGAACCTGGTCCGAGCCACACAAGTCACCCCATCTTGGATTCCCCTAGGTCTCTAGTTTTCAGAAATGCACAGGTTTGGTAGGTTTCCCTAGGTGGCGGCTGAGCTACAGGCCAAAATCTACAGGTAGGCACTTTGCAAAAAACACCTCTGTTTTCCTTCACCAATTTGGCTGTGTCCACGTTGCGCTTTGGGGCGTTTCCTGTCGCGGGCGCTAGGCCTACCCACACAAGTGAGGTATCATTTTTATCGGGAGACGTGGGGGAACGCTGGGTGGAAGGAAATTCGTGGCTCCTCTCAGATTCCAGAACTTTCTGCCACAGAAATGTGAGGTACATGTGTTTTTTTAGCCAAATTTTGAGGTTTGCAAAGGATTCTGGGTAACAGAACCTGGTCCGAGCCACAAAAGTCACCCCATCTTGGATTCCCCTAGGTCTCTAGTTTTCAGAAATGCACAGGTTTGGTAGGTTTCCCTAGGTGGTGGCTGAGCTACAGGCCAAAATCTACAGGTAGGCACTTTGCAAAAAACACCTCTGTTTTCCTTCACCAATTTGGCTGTGTCCACGTTGCGCTTTGGGGCGTTTCCTGTCGCGGGCGCTAGGCCTACCCACACAAGTGAGGTATCATTTTTATCGGGAGACGTGGAGGAACGCTGGGTGGAAGGAAATTCGTGGCTCCTCTCAGATTCCAGAACTTTCTGCCACAGAAATGTGAGGTACATGTGTTTTTTTAGCCACATTTTTAGGTTTGCAAAGGATTCTGGGTAACAGAACCTGGTCCGAGCCACACAAGTCACCCCATCTTGGATTCCCCTAGGTCTCTAGTTTTCAGAAATGCACAGGTTTGGTAGGTTTCCCTAGGTGGCGGCTGAGCTACAGGCCAAAATCTACAGGTAGGCACTTTGCAAAAAACACCTCTGTTTTCCTTCACCAATTTGGCTGTGTCCACGTTGCGCTTTGGGGCGTTTCCTGTCGCGGGCGCTAGGCCTACCCACACAAGTGAGGTATCATTTTTATCGGGAGACGTGGGGGAACGCTGGGTGGAAGGAAATTCGTGGCTCCTCTCAGATTCCAGAACTTTCTGCCACAGAAATGTGAGGAACATGTGTTTTTTTAGCCACATTTTGAGGTTTGCAAAGGATTCTGGGTAACAGAACCTGGTCCGAGCCACACAAGTCACCCCATCTTGGATTCCCCTAGGTCTCTAGTTTTCAGAAATGCACAGGTTTGGTAGGTTTCCCTAGGTGGCGGCTGAGCTACAGGCCAAAATCTACAGGTAGGCACTTTGCAAAAAACACCTCTGTTTTCCTTCACCAATTTGGCTGTGTCCACGTTGCGCTTTGGGGCGTTTCCTGTCGCGGGCGCTAGGCCTACCCACACAAGTGAGGTATCATTTTTATCGGGAGACGTGGGGGAACGCTGGGTGGAAGGAAATTCGTGGCTCCTCTCAGATTCCAGAACTTTCTGCCACAGAAATGTGAGGAACATGTGTTTTTTTAGCCACATTTTGAGGTTTGCAAAGGATTCTGGGTAACAGAACCTGGTCCGAGCCACACAAGTCACCCCATCTTGGATTCCCCTAGGTCTCTAGTTTTCAGAAATGCACAGGTGTGGTAGGTTTCCCTAGGTGGCGGCTGAGCTACAGGCCAAAATCTACAGGTAGGCACTTTGCAAAAAACACCTCTGTTTTCCTTCACCAATTTGGCTGTGTCCACGTTGCGCTTTGGGGCGTTTCCTGTCGCGGGCGCTAGGCCTACCCACACAAGTGAGGTATCATTTTTATCGGGAGACGTGGGGGAACGCTGGGTGGAAGGAAATTCGTGGCTCCTCTCAGATACCAGAACTTTCTGCCACAGAAATGTGAGGAACATGTGTTTTTTTTAGCCAAATTTTGAGGTTTGCAAAGGATTCTGGGTAGCAGAACCTGGTCCGAGCCACACAAGTCACCCCATCTTGGATTCCCCTAGGTCTCTAGTTTTCAGAAATGCACAGGTTTGGTAGGTTTCCCTAGGTGGCGGCTGAGCTACAGGCCAAAATCTACAGGTAGGCACTTTGCAAAAAACACCTCTGTTTTCCTTCACCAATTTGGCTGTGTCCACGTTGCGCTTTGGGGCGTTTCCTGTCGCGGGCGCTAGGCCTACCCACACAAGTGAGGTATCATTTTTATCGGGAGACATGGGGGAACGCTGGGTGGAAGGAAATTCGTGGCTCCTCTCAGATTCCAGAACTTTCTGCCACAGAAATGTGAGGAACATGTGTTTTTTTTAGCCAAATTTTGAGGTTTGCAAAGGATTCTGGGTAACAGAACCTGGTCCGAGCCACACAAGTCACCCCATCTTGGATTCCCCTAGGTCTCTAGTTTTCAGAAATGCACAGGTTTGGTAGGTTTCCCTAGGTGGCGGCTGAGCTACAGGCCAAAATCTACAGGTAGGCACTTTGCAAAAAACACCTCTGTTTTCCTTCACCAATTTGGCTGTGTCCACGTTGCGCTTTGGGGCGTTTCCTGTCGCGGGCGCTAGGCCTACCCACACAAGTGAGGTATCATTTTTATCGGGAGACGTGGGGGAACGCTGGGTGGAAGGAAATTCGTGGCTCCTCTCAGATTCCAGAACTTTCTGCCACAGAAATGTGAGGAACATGTGTTTTTTTAGCCAAATTTTGAGGTTTGCAAAGGATTCTGGGTAACAGAACCTGGTCCGAGCCACACAAGTCACCCCATCTTGGATTCCCCTAAGTCTCTAGTTTTTAGAAATGCACAGGTTTGGTAGGTTTCCCTAGGTGGCGGCTGAGCTACAGGCCAAAATCTACAGGTAGGCACTTTGCAAAAAACACCTCTGTTTTCCTTCACCAATTTGGCTGTGTCCACGTTGCGCTTTGGGGCGTTTCCTGTCGCGGGCGCTAGGCCTACCCACACAAGTGAGGTATCATTTTTATCGGGAGACGTGGGGGAACGCTGGGTGGAAGGAAATTCGTGGCTCCTCTCAGATTCCAGAACTTTCTGCCACAGAAATGTGAGGAACATGTGTTTTTTTTAGCCAAATTTTGAGGTTTGCAAAGGATTCTGGGTAACAGAACCTGGTCCGAGCCACACAAGTCACCCCATCTTGGATTCCCCTAGGTCTCTAGTTTTCAGAAATGCACAGGTTTGGTAGGTTTCCCTAAGTGGCGGCTGAGCTACAGGCCAAAATCTACAGGTAGGCACTTTGCAAAAAACACCTCTGTTTTCCTTCACCAATTTGGCTGTGTCCACGTTGCGCTTTGGGGCGTTTCCTGTCGCGGGCGCTAGGCCTACCCACACAAGTGATGTATAATTTTTATCGGGAGACGGGGGGGAACGCTGGGTGGAAGGAAATTCGTGGCTCCTCTCAGATTCCAGAACTTTCTGCCACAGAAATGTGAGGAACATGTGTTTTTTTAGCCACATTTTGAGGTTTGCAAAGGATTCTGGGTAACAGAACCTGGTCCGAGCCACAGAAGTCACCCCATCTTGGATTCCCCTAGGTCTCTAGTTTTCAGAAATGCACAGGTTTGGTAGGTTTCCCTAGGTGGCGGCTGAGCTACAGGCCAAAATCTACAGGTAGGCACTCTGCAAAAAACACCTCTGTTTTCCTTCACCAATTTGGCTGTGTCCACGTTGCGCTTTGGGGCGTTTCCTGTCGCGGGCGCTAGGCCTACCCACACAAGTGAGGTATCATTTTTATCGGGAGACGTGGGGGTACGCTGGGTGGAAGGAAATTCGTGGCTCCTCTCAGATTCCAGAACTTTCTGCCACAGAAATGTGAGGTACATGTGTTTTTTTAGCCAAATTTTGTGGTTTGCAAAGGATTCTGGGTAACAGAACCTGGTCCGAGCCACACAAGTCACCCCATCTTGGATTCCCCTAGGTCTCTAGTTTTCAGAAATGCACAGGTTTGGTAGGTTTCCCTAGGTGGCGGCTGAGCTACAGGCCAAAATCTACAGGTAGGCACTTTGCAAAAAACACCTCTGTTTTCCTTCACCAATTTGGCTGTGTCCACGTTGCGCTTTGGGGCGTTTCCTGTCGCGGGCGCTAGGCCTACCCACACAAGTGAGGTATCATTTTTATCGGGAGACGTGGGGGAACGCTGGGTGGAAGGAAATTCGTGGCTCCTCTCAGATTCCAGAACTTTCTGCCACAGAAATGTGAGGAACATGTGTTTTTTTAGCCACATTTTGAGGTTTGCAAAGGATTCTGGGTAACAGAACCTGGTCCGAGCCACACAAGTCACCCCATCTTGGATTCCCCTAGGTCTCTAGTTTTCAGAAATGCACAGGTTTGGTAGGTTTCCCTAGGTGGCGGCTGAGCTACAGGCCAAAATCTACAGGTAGGCACTTTGCAAAAAACACCTCTGTTTTCCTTCACCAATTTGGCTGTGTCCACGTTGCGCTTTGGGGCGTTTCCTGTCGCAGGCGCTAGGCCTACCCACACAAGTGAGGTATCATTTTTATCGGGAGACGTGGGGGAACGCTGGGTGGAAGGAAATTCGTGGCTCCTCTCAGATTCCAGAACTTTCTGCCACAGAAATGTGAGGAACATGTGTTTTTTTAGCCACATTTTGAGGTTTGCAAAGGATTCTGGGTAACAGAACCTGGTCCGAGCCACACAAGTCACCCCATCTTGGATTCCCCTAGGTCTCTAGTTTTCAGAAATGCACAGGTGTGGTAGGTTTCCCTAGGTGGCGGCTGAGCTACAGGCCAAAATCTACAGGTAGGCACTTTGCAAAAAACACCTCTGTTTTCCTTCACCAATTTGGCTGTGTCCACGTTGCGCTTTGGGGCGTTTCCTGTCGCGGGCGCTAGGCCTACCCACACAAGTGAGGTATCATTTTTATCGGGAGACGTGGGGGAACGCTGGGTGGAAGGAAATTCGTGGCTCCTCTCAGATTCCAGAACTTTCTGCCACAGAAATGTGAGGAACATGTGTTTTTTTTAGCCAAATTTTGAGGTTTGCAAAGGATTCTGGGTAACAGAACCTGGTCCGAGCCACACAAGTCACCCCATCTTGGATTCCCCTAGGTCTCTAGTTTTCAGAAATGCACAGGTTTGGTAGGTTTCCCTAGGTGGCGGCTGAGCTACAGGCCAAAATCTACAGGTAGGCACTTTGCAAAAAACACCTCTGTTTTCCTTCACCAATTTGGCTGTGTCCACGTTGCGCTTTGGGGCGTTTCCTGTCGCGGGCGCTAGGCCTACCCACACAAGTGAGGTATCATTTTTATCGGGAGACATGGGGGAACGCTGGGTGGAAGGAAATTCGTGGCTCCTCTCAGATTCCAGAACTTTCTGCCACAGAAATGTGAGGAACATGTGTTTTTTTTAGCCAAATTTTGAGGTTTGCAAAGGATTCTGGGTAACAGAACCTGGTCCGAGCCACACAAGTCACCCCATCTTGGATTCCCCTAGGTCTCTAGTTTTCAGAAATGCACAGGTTTGGTAGGTTTCCCTAGGTGGCGGCTGAGCTACAGGCCAAAATCTACAGGTAGGCACTTTGCAAAAAACACCTCTGTTTTCCTTCACCAATTTGGCTGTGTCCACGTTGCGCTTTGGGGCGTTTCCTGTCGCGGGCGCTAGGCCTACCCACACAAGTGAGGTATCATTTTTATCGGGAGACGTGGGGGAACGCTGGGTGGAAGGAAATTCGTGGCTCCTCTCAGATTCCAGAACTTTCTGCCACAGAAATGTGAGGAACATGTGTTTTTTTAGCCAAATTTTGAGGTTTGCAAAGGATTCTGGGTAACAGAACCTGGTCCGAGCCACACAAGTCACCCCATCTTGGATTCCCCTAAGTCTCTAGTTTTTAGAAATGCACAGGTTTGGTAGGTTTCCCTAGGTGGCGGCTGAGCTACAGGCCAAAATCTACAGGTAGGCACTTTGCAAAAAACACCTCTGTTTTCCTTCACCAATTTGGCTGTGTCCACGTTGCGCTTTGGGGCGTTTCCTGTCGCGGGCGCTAGGCCTACCCACACAAGTGAGGTATCATTTTTATCGGGAGACGTGGGGGAACGCTGGGTGGAAGGAAATTCGTGGCTCCTCTCAGATTCCAGAACTTTCTGCCACAGAAATGTGAGGAACATGTGTTTTTTTTAGCCAAATTTTGAGGTTTGCAAAGGATTCTGGGTAACAGAACCTGGTCCGAGCCACACAAGTCACCCCATCTTGGATTCCCCTAGGTCTCTAGTTTTCAGAAATGCACAGGTTTGGTAGGTTTCCCTAAGTGGCGGCTGAGCTACAGGCCAAAATCTACAGGTAGGCACTTTGCAAAAAACACCTCTGTTTTCCGTCACCAATTTGGCTGTGTCCACGTTGCGCTTTGGGGCGTTTCCTGTCGCGGGCGCTAGGCCTACCCACACAAGTGAGGTATCATTTTTATCGGGAGACGTGGGGGAACGCTGGGTGGAAGGAAATTCGTGGCTCCTCTCAGATTCCAGAACTTTCTGCCACAGAAATGTGAGGAACATGTGTTTTTTTAGCCACATTTTGAGGTTTGCAAAGGATTCTGGGTAACAGAACCTGGTCCGAGCCACAGAAGTCACCCCATCTTGGATTCCCCTAGGTCTCTAGTTTTCAGAAATGCACAGGTTTGGTAGGTTTCCCTAGGTGGCGGCTGAGCTACAGGCCAAAATCTACAGGTAGGCACTTTGCAAAAAACACCTCTGTTTTCCTTCACCAATTTGGCTGTGTCCACGTTGCGCTTTGGGGCGTTTCCTGTCGCGGGCGCTAGGCCTACCCACACAAGTGAGGTATCATTTTTATCGGGAGACGTGGGGGTACGCTGGGTGGAAGGAAATTCGTGGCTCCTCTCAGATTCCAGAACTTTCTGCCACAGAAATGTGAGGTACATGTGTTTTTTTAGCCAAATTTTGTGGTTTGCAAAGGATTCTGGGTAACAGAACCTGGTCCGAGCCACACAAGTCACCCCATCTTGGATTCCCCTAGGTCTCTAGTTTTCAGAAATGCACAGGTTTGGTAGGTTTCCCTAGGTGGCGGCTGAGCTACAGGCCAAAATCTACAGGTAGGCACTTTGCAAAAAACACCTCTGTTTTCCTTCACCAATTTGGCTGTGTCCACGTTGCGCTTTGGGGCGTTTCCTGTCGCGGGCGCTAGGCCTACCCACACAAGTGAGGTATCATTTTTATCGGGAGACGTGGGGGAACGCTGGGTGGAAGGAAATTCGTGGCTCCTCTCAGATTCCAGAACTTTCTGCCACAGAAATGTGAGGAACATGTGTTTTTTTAGCCACATTTTGAGGTTTGCAAAGGATTCTGGGTAACAGAACCTGGTCCGAGCCACACAAGTCACCCCATCTTGGATTCCCCTAGGTCTCTAGTTTTCAGAAATGCACAGGTGTGGTAGGTTTCCCTAGGTGGCGGCTGAGCTACAGGCCAAAATCTACAGGTAGGCACTTTGCAAAAAACACCTCTGTTTTCCTTCACCAATTTGGCTGTGTCCACGTTGCGCTTTGGGGCGTTTCCTGTCGCGGGCGCTAGGCCTACCCACACAAGTGAGGTATCATTTTTATCGGGAGACGTGGGGGAACGCTGGGTGGAAGGAAATTCGTGGCTCCTCTCAGATTCCAGAACTTTCTGCCACAGAAATGTGAGGAACATGTGTTTTTTTTAGCCAAATTTTGAGGTTTGCAAAGGATTCTGGGTAACAGAACCTGGTCCGAGCCACACAAGTCACCCCATCTTGGATTCCCCTAGGTCTCTAGTTTTCAGAAATGCACAGGTTTGGTAGGTTTCCCTAGGTGGCGGCTGAGCTACAGGCCAAAATCTACAGGTAGGCACTTTGCAAAAAACACCTCTGTTTTCCTTCACCAATTTGGCTGTGTCCACGTTGCGCTTTGGGGCGTTTCCTGTCGCGGGCGCTAGGCCTACCCACACAAGTGAGGTATCATTTTTATCGGGAGACATGGGGGAACGCTGGGTGGAAGGAAATTCGTGGCTCCTCTCAGATTCCAGAACTTTCTGCCACAGAAATGTGAGGAACATGTGTTTTTTTTAGCCAAATTTTGAGGTTTGCAAAGGATTCTGGGTAACAGAACCTGGTCCGAGCCACACAAGTCACCCCATCTTGGATTCCCCTAGGTCTCTAGTTTTCAGAAATGCACAGGTTTGGTAGGTTTCCCTAGGTGGCGGCTGAGCTACAGGCCAAAATCTACAGGTAGGCACTTTGCAAAAAACACCTCTGTTTTCCTTCACCAATTTGGCTGTGTCCACGTTGCGCTTTGGGGCGTTTCCTGTCGCGGGCGCTAGGCCTACCCACACAAGTGAGGTATCATTTTTATCGGGAGACGTGGGGGAACGCTGGGTGGAAGGAAATTCGTGGCTCCTCTCAGATTCCAGAACTTTCTGCCACAGAAATGTGAGGAACATGTGTTTTTTTAGCCAAATTTTGAGGTTTGCAAAGGATTCTGGGTAACAGAACCTGGTCCGAGCCACACAAGTCACCCCATCTTGGATTCCCCTAGGTCTCTAGTTTTCAGAAATGCACAGGTTTGGTAGGTTTCCCTAGGTGGCGGCTGAGCTACAGGCCAAAATCTACAGGTAGGCACTTTGCAAAAAACACCTCTGTTTTCCTTCACCAATTTGGCTGTGTCCACGTTGCGCTTTGGGGCGTTTCCTGTCGCGGGCGCTAGGCCTACCCACACAAGTGAGGTATCATTTTTATCGGGAGACGTGGGGGTACGCTGGGTGGAAGGAAATTCGTGGCTCCTCTCAGATTCCAGAACTTTCTGCCACAGAAATGTGAGGTACATGTGTTTTTTTAGCCAAATTTTGTGGTTTGCAAAGGATTCTGGGTAACAGAACCTGGTCCGAGCCACACAAGTCACCCCATCTTGGATTCCCCTAGGTCTCTAGTTTTCAGAAATGCACAGGTTTGGTAGGTTTCCCTAGGTGGCGGCTGAGCTACAGGCCAAAATCTACAGGTAGGCACTTTGCAAAAAACACCTCTGTTTTCCTTCACCAATTTGGCTGTGTCCACGTTGCGCTTTGGGGCGTTTCCTGTCGCGGGCGCTAGGCCTACCCACACAAGTGAGGTATCATTTTTATCGGGAGACGTGGGGGAACGCTGGGTGGAAGGAAATTCGTGGCTCCTCTCAGATTCCAGAACTTTCTGCCACAGAAATGTGAGGAACATGTGTTTTTTTAGCCACATTTTGAGGTTTGCAAAGGATTCTGGGTAACAGAACCTGGTCCGAGCCACACAAGTCACCCCATCTTGGATTCCCCTAGGTCTCTAGTTTTCAGAAATGCACAGGTTTGGTAGGTTTCCCTAGGTGGCGGCTGAGCTACAGGCCAAAATCTACAGGTAGGCACTTTGCAAAAAACACCTCTGTTTTCCTTCACCAATTTGGCTGTGTCCACGTTGCGCTTTGGGGCGTTTCCTGTCGCAGGCGCTAGGCCTACCCACACAAGTGAGGTATCATTTTTATCGGGAGACGTGGGGGAACGCTGGGTGGAAGGAAATTCGTGGCTCCTCTCAGATTCCAGAACTTTCTGCCACAGAAATGTGAGGAACATGTGTTTTTTTAGCCACATTTTGAGGTTTGCAAAGGATTCTGGGTAACAGAACCTGGTCCGAGCCACACAAGTCACCCCATCTTGGATTCCCCTAGGTCTCTAGTTTTCAGAAATGCACAGGTGTGGTAGGTTTCCCTAGGTGGCGGCTGAGCTACAGGCCAAAATCTACAGGTAGGCACTTTGCAAAAAACACCTCTGTTTTCCTTCACCAATTTGGCTGTGTCCACGTTGCGCTTTGGGGCGTTTCCTGTCGCGGGCGCTAGGCCTACCCACACAAGTGAGGTATCATTTTTATCGGGAGACGTGGGGGAACGCTGGGTGGAAGGAAATTCGTGGCTCCTCTCAGATTCCAGAACTTTCTGCCACAGAAATGTGAGGAACATGTGTTTTTTTTAGCCAAATTTTGAGGTTTGCAAAGGATTCTGGGTAACAGAACCTGGTCCGAGCCACACAAGTCACCCCATCTTGGATTCCCCTAGGTCTCTAGTTTTCAGAAATGCACAGGTTTGGTAGGTTTCCCTAGGTGGCGGCTGAGCTACAGGCCAAAATCTACAGGTAGGCACTTTGCAAAAAACACCTCTGTTTTCCTTCACCAATTTGGCTGTGTCCACGTTGCGCTTTGGGGCGTTTCCTGTCGCGGGCGCTAGGCCTACCCACACAAGTGAGGTATCATTTTTATCGGGAGACATGGGGGAACGCTGGGTGGAAGGAAATTCGTGGCTCCTCTCAGATTCCAGAACTTTCTGCCACAGAAATGTGAGGAACATGTGTTTTTTTTAGCCAAATTTTGAGGTTTGCAAAGGATTCTGGGTAACAGAACCTGGTCCGAGCCACACAAGTCACCCCATCTTGGATTCCCCTAGGTCTCTAGTTTTCAGAAATGCACAGGTTTGGTAGGTTTCCCTAGGTGGCGGCTGAGCTACAGGCCAAAATCTACAGGTAGGCACTTTGCAAAAAACACCTCTGTTTTCCTTCACCAATTTGGCTGTGTCCACGTTGCGCTTTGGGGCGTTTCCTGTCGCGGGCGCTAGGCCTACCCACACAAGTGAGGTATCATTTTTATCGGGAGACGTGGGGGAACGCTGGGTGGAAGGAAATTCGTGGCTCCTCTCAGATTCCAGAACTTTCTGCCACAGAAATGTGAGGAACATGTGTTTTTTTAGCCAAATTTTGAGGTTTGCAAAGGATTCTGGGTAACAGAACCTGGTCCGAGCCACACAAGTCACCCCATCTTGGATTCCCCTAAGTCTCTAGTTTTTAGAAATGCACAGGTTTGGTAGGTTTCCCTAGGTGGCGGCTGAGCTACAGGCCAAAATCTACAGGTAGGCACTTTGCAAAAAACACCTCTGTTTTCCTTCACCAATTTGGCTGTGTCCACGTTGCGCTTTGGGGCGTTTCCTGTCGCGGGCGCTAGGCCTACCCACACAAGTGAGGTATCATTTTTATCGGGAGACGTGGGGGAACGCTGGGTGGAAGGAAATTCGTGGCTCCTCTCAGATTCCAGAACTTTCTGCCACAGAAATGTGAGGAACATGTGTTTTTTTTAGCCAAATTTTGAGGTTTGCAAAGGATTCTGGGTAACAGAACCTGGTCCGAGCCACACAAGTCACCCCATCTTGGATTCCCCTAGGTCTCTAGTTTTCAGAAATGCACAGGTTTGGTAGGTTTCCCTAAGTGGCGGCTGAGCTACAGGCCAAAATCTACAGGTAGGCACTTTGCAAAAAACACCTCTGTTTTCCGTCACCAATTTGGCTGTGTCCACGTTGCGCTTTGGGGTGTTTCCTGTCGCGGGCGCTAGGCCTACCCACACAAGTGAGGTATCATTTTTATCGGGAGACGTGGGGGAACGCTGGGTGGAAGGAAATTCGTGGCTCCTCTCAGATTCCAGAACTTTCTGCCACAGAAATGTGAGGAACATGTGTTTTTTTAGCCACATTTTGAGGTTTGCAAAGGATTCTGGGTAACAGAACCTGGTCCGAGCCACAGAAGTCACCCCATCTTGGATTCCCCTAGGTCTCTAGTTTTCAGAAATGCACAGGTTTGGTAGGTTTCCCTAGGTGGCGGCTGAGCTACAGGCCAAAATCTACAGGTAGGCACTTTGCAAAAAACACCTCTGTTTTCCTTCACCAATTTGGCTGTGTCCACGTTGCGCTTTGGGGCGTTTCCTGTCGCGGGCGCTAGGCCTACCCACACAAGTGAGGTATCATTTTTATCGGGAGACGTGGGGGTACGCTGGGTGGAAGGAAATTCGTGGCTCCTCTCAGATTCCAGAACTTTCTGCCACAGAAATGTGAGGTACATGTGTTTTTTTAGCCAAATTTTGTGGTTTGCAAAGGATTCTGGGTAACAGAACCTGGTCCGAGCCACACAAGTCACCCCATCTTGGATTCCCCTAGGTCTCTAGTTTTCAGAAATGCACAGGTTTGGTAGGTTTCCCTAGGTGGCGGCTGAGCTACAGGCCAAAATCTACAGGTAGGCACTTTGCAAAAAACACCTCTGTTTTCCTTCACCAATTTGGCTGTGTCCACGTTGCGCTTTGGGGCGTTTCCTGTCGCGGGCGCTAGGCCTACCCACACAAGTGAGGTATCATTTTTATCGGGAGACGTGGGGGAACGCTGGGTGGAAGGAAATTCGTGGCTCCTCTCAGATTCCAGAACTTTCTGCCACAGAAATGTGAGGAACATGTGTTTTTTTAGCCACATTTTGAGGTTTGCAAAGGATTCTGGGTAACAGAACCTGGTCCGAGCCACACAAGTCACCCCATCTTGGATTCCCCTAGGTCTCTAGTTTTCAGAAATGCACAGGTGTGGTAGGTTTCCCTAGGTGGCGGCTGAGCTACAGGCCAAAATCTACAGGTAGGCACTTTGCAAAAAACACCTCTGTTTTCCTTCACCAATTTGGCTGTGTCCACGTTGCGCTTTGGGGCGTTTCCTGTCGCGGGCGCTAGGCCTACCCACACAAGTGAGGTATCATTTTTATCGGGAGACGTGGGGGAACGCTGGGTGGAAGGAAATTCGTGGCTCCTCTCAGATTCCAGAACTTTCTGCCACAGAAATGTGAGGAACATGTGTTTTTTTTAGCCAAATTTTGAGGTTTGCAAAGGATTCTGGGTAACAGAACCTGGTCCGAGCCACACAAGTCACCCCATCTTGGATTCCCCTAGGTCTCTAGTTTTCAGAAATGCACAGGTTTGGTAGGTTTCCCTAGGTGGCGGCTGAGCTACAGGCCAAAATCTACAGGTAGGCACTTTGCAAAAAACACCTCTGTTTTCCTTCACCAATTTGGCTGTGTCCACGTTGCGCTTTGGGGCGTTTCCTGTCGCGGGCGCTAGGCCTACCCACACAAGTGAGGTATCATTTTTATCGGGAGACATGGGGGAACGCTGGGTGGAAGGAAATTCGTGGCTCCTCTCAGATTCCAGAACTTTCTGCCACAGAAATGTGAGGAACATGTGTTTTTTTTAGCCAAATTTTGAGGTTTGCAAAGGATTCTGGGTAACAGAACCTGGTCCGAGCCACACAAGTCACCCCATCTTGGATTCCCCTAGGTCTCTAGTTTTCAGAAATGCACAGGTTTGGTAGGTTTCCCTAGGTGGCGGCTGAGCTACAGGCCAAAATCTACAGGTAGGCACTTTGCAAAAAACACCTCTGTTTTCCTTCACCAATTTGGCTGTGTCCACGTTGCGCTTTGGGGCGTTTCCTGTCGCGGGCGCTAGGCCTACCCACACAAGTGAGGTATCATTTTTATCGGGAGACGTGGGGGAACGCTGGGTGGAAGGAAATTCGTGGCTCCTCTCAGATTCCAGAACTTTCTGCCACAGAAATGTGAGGAACATGTGTTTTTTTAGCCAAATTTTGAGGTTTGCAAAGGATTCTGGGTAACAGAACCTGGTCCGAGCCACACAAGTCACCCCATCTTGGATTCCCCTAAGTCTCTAGTTTTTAGAAATGCACAGGTTTGGTAGGTTTCCCTAGGTGGCGGCTGAGCTACAGGCCAAAATCTACAGGTAGGCACTTTGCAAAAAACACCTCTGTTTTCCTTCACCAATTTGGCTGTGTCCACGTTGCGCTTTGGGGCGTTTCCTGTCGCGGGCGCTAGGCCTACCCACACAAGTGAGGTATCATTTTTATCGGGAGACGTGGGGGAACGCTGGGTGGAAGGAAATTCGTGGCTCCTCTAAGATTCCAGAACTTTCTGCCACAGAAATGTGAGGAACATGTGTTTTTTTTAGCCAAATTTTGAGGTTTGCAAAGGATTCTGGGTAACAGAACCTGGTCCGAGCCACACAAGTCACCCCATCTTGGATTCCCCTAGGTCTCTAGTTTTCAGAAATGCACAGGTTTGGTAGGTTTCCCTAAGTGGCGGCTGAGCTACAGGCCAAAATCTACAGGTAGGCACTTTGCAAAAAACACCTCTGTTTTCCGTCACCAATTTGGCTGTGTCCACGTTGCGCTTTGGGGCGTTTCCTGTCGCGGGCGCTAGGCCTACCCACACAAGTGAGGTATCATTTTTATCGGGAGACGTGGGGGAACGCTGGGTGGAAGGAAATTCGTGGCTCCTCTCAGATTCCAGAACTTTCTGCCACAGAAATGTGAGGAACATGTGTTTTTTTAGCCACATTTTGAGGTTTGCAAAGGATTCTGGGTAACAGAACCTGGTCCGAGCCACAGAAGTCACCCCATCTTGGATTCCCCTAGGTCTCTAGTTTTCAGAAATGCACAGGTTTGGTAGGTTTCCCTAGGTGGCGGCTGAGCTACAGGCCAAAATCTACAGGTAGGCACTTTGCAAAAAACACCTCTGTTTTCCTTCACCAATTTGGCTGTGTCCACGTTGCGCTTTGGGGCGTTTCCTGTCGCGGGCGCTAGGCCTACCCACACAAGTGAGGTATCATTTTTATCGGGAGACGTGGGGGTACGCTGGGTGGAAGGAAATTCGTGGCTCCTCTCAGATTCCAGAACTTTCTGCCACAGAAATGTGAGGTACATGTGTTTTTTTAGCCAAATTTTGTGGTTTGCAAAGGATTCTGGGTAACAGAACCTGGTCCGAGCCACACAAGTCACCCCATCTTGGATTCCCCTAGGTCTCTAGTTTTCAGAAATGCACAGGTTTGGTAGGTTTCCCTAGGTGGCGGCTGAGCTACAGGCCAAAATCTACAGGTAGGCACTTTGCAAAAAACACCTCTGTTTTCCTTCACCAATTTGGCTGTGTCCACGTTGCGCTTTGGGGCGTTTCCTGTCGCGGGCGCTAGGCCTACCCACACAAGTGAGGTATCATTTTTATCGGGAGACGTGGGGGAACGCTGGGTGGAAGGAAATTCGTGGCTCCTCTCAGATTCCAGAACTTTCTGCCACAGAAATGTGAGGAACATGTGTTTTTTTAGCCACATTTTGAGGTTTGCAAAGGATTCTGGGTAACAGAACCTGGTCCGAGCCACACAAGTCACCCCATCTTGGATTCCCCTAGGTCTCTAGTTTTCAGAAATGCACAGGTTTGGTAGGTTTCCCTAGGTGGCGGCTGAGCTACAGGCCAAAATCTACAGGTAGGCACTTTGCAAAAAACACCTCTGTTTTCCTTCACCAATTTGGCTGTGTCCACGTTGCGCTTTGGGGCGTTTCCTGTCGCGGGCGCTAGACCTACCCACACAAGTGAGGTATCATTTTTATCGGGAGACGTGGGGGAACGCTGGGTGGAAGGAAATTCGTGGCTCCTCTCAGATTCCAGAACTTTCTGCCAGAGAAATGTGAGGAACATGTGTTTTTTTAGCCACATTTTGAGGTTTGCAAAGGATTCTGGGTAACAGAACCTGGTCCGAGCCACACAAGTCACCCCATCTTGGATTCCCCTAGGTCTCTAGTTTTCAGAAATGCACAGGTGTGGTAGGTTTCCCTAGGTGGCGGCTGAGCTACAGGCCAAAATCTACAGGTAGGCACTTTGCAAAAAACACCTCTGTTTTCCTTCACCAATTTGGCTGTGTCCACGTTGCGCTTTGGGGCGTTTCCTGTCGCGGGCGCTAGGCCTACCCACACAAGTGAGGTATCATTTTTATCGGGAGACGTGGGGGAACGCTGGGTGGAAGGAAATTCGTGGCTCCTCTCAGATTCCAGAACTTTCTGCCACAGAAATGTGAGGAACATGTGTTTTTTTTAGCCAAATTTTGAGGTTTGCAAAGGATTCTGGGTAACAGAACCTGGTCCGAGCCACACAAGTCACCCCATCTTGGATTCCCCTAGGTCTCTAGTTTTCAGAAATGCACAGGTTTGGTAGGTTTCCCTAGGTGGCGGCTGAGCTACAGGCCAAAATCTACAGGTAGGCACTTTGCAAAAAACACCTCTGTTTTCCTTCACCAATTTGGCTGTGTCCACGTTGCGCTTTGGGGCGTTTCCTGTCGCGGGCGCTAGGCCTACCCACACAAGTGAGGTATCATTTTTATCGGGAGACGTGGGGGAACGCTGGGTGGAAGGAAATTCGTGGCTCCTCTCAGATTCCAGAACTTTCTGCCACAGAAATGTGAGGAACATGTGTTTTTTTTAGCCAAATTTTGAGGTTTGCAAAGGATTCTGGGTAACAGAACCTGGTCCGAGCCACACAAGTCACCCCATCTTGGATTCCCCTAGGTCTCTAGTTTTCAGAAATGCACAGGTTTGGTAGGTTTCCCTAGGTGGCGGCTGAGCTACAGGCCAAAATCTACAGGTAGGCACTTTGCAAAAAACACCTCTGTTTTCCTTCACCAATTTGGCTGTGTCCACGTTGCGCTTTGGGGCGTTTCCTGTCGCGGGCGCTAGGCCTACCCACACAAGTGAGGTATCATTTTTATCGGGAGACGTGGGGGAACGCTGGGTGGAAGGAAATTCGTGGCTCCTCTCAGATTCCAGAACTTTCTGCCACAGAAATGTGAGGTACATGTGTTTTTTTAGCCAAATTTTGAGGTTTGCAAAGGATTCTGGGTAACAGAACCTGGTCCGAGCCACACAAGTCACCCCATCTTGGATTCCCCTAGGTCTCTAGTTTTCAGAAATGCACAGGTTTGGTAGGTTTCCCTAGGTGGCGGCTGAGCTACAGGCCAAAATCTACAGGTAGGCACTTTGCAAAAAACACCTCTGTTTTCCTTCACCAATTTGGCTGTGTCCACGTTGCGCTTTGGGGCGTTTCCTGTCGCGGGCGCTAGGCCTACCCACACAAGTGAGGTATCATTTTTATCGGGAGACGTGGGGGAACGCTGGGTGGAAGGAAATTCGTGGCTCCTCTCAGATTCCAGAACTTTCTGCCACAGAAATGTGAGGAACATGTGTTTTTTTAGCCACATTTTGAGGTTTGCAAAGGATTCTGGGTAACAGAACCTGGTCCGAGCCACACAAGTCACCCCATCTTGGATTCCCCTAGGTCTCTAGTTTTCAGAAATGCACAGGTTTGGTAGGTTTCCCTAGGTGGCGGCTGAGCTACAGGCCAAAATCTACAGGTAGGCACTTTGCAAAAAACACCTCTGTTTTCCTTCACCAATTTGGCTGTGTCCACGTTGCGCTTTGGGGCGTTTCCTGTCGCGGGCGCTAGGCCTACCCACACAAGTGAGGTATCATTTTTATCGGGAGACGTGGGGGAACGCTGGGTGGAAGGAAATTCGTGGCTCCTCTCAGATTCCAGAACTTTCTGCCACAGAAATGTGAGGAACATGTGTTTTTTTAGCCACATTTTGAGGTTTGCAAAGGATTCTGGGTAACAGAACCTGGTCCGAGCCACACAAGTCACCCCATCTTGGATTCCCCTAGGTCTCTAGTTTTCAGAAATGCACAGGTGTGGTAGGTTTCCCTAGGTGGCGGCTGAGCTACAGGCCAAAATCTACAGGTAGGCACTTTGCAAAAAACACCTCTGTTTTCCTTCACCAATTTGGCTGTGTCCACGTTGCGCTTTGGGGCGTTTCCTGTCGCGGGCGCTAGGCCTACCCACACAAGTGAGGTATCATTTTTATCGGGAGACGTGGGGGAACGCTGGGTGGAAGGAAATTCGTGGCTCCTCTCAGATTCCAGAACTTTCTGCCACAGAAATGTGAGGAACATGTGTTTTTTTTAGCCAAATTTTGAGGTTTGCAAAGGATTCTGGGTAACAGAACCTGGTCCGAGCCACACAAGTCACCCCATCTTGGATTCCCCTAGGTCTCTAGTTTTCAGAAATGCACAGGTTTGGTAGGTTTCCCTAGGTGGCGGCTGAGCTACAGGCCAAAATCTACAGGTAGGCACTTTGCAAAAAACACCTCTGTTTTCCTTCACCAATTTGGCTGTGTCCACGTTGCGCTTTGGGGCGTTTCCTGTCGCGGGCGCTAGGCCTACCCACACAAGTGAGGTATCATTTTTATCGGGAGACGTGGGGGAACGCTGGGTGGAAGGAAATTCGTGGCTCCTCTCAGATTCCAGAACTTTCTGCCACAGAAATGTGAGGAACATGTGTTTTTTTTAGCCAAATTTTGAGGTTTGCAAAGGATTCTGGGTAACAGAACCTGGTCCGAGCCACACAAGTCACCCCATCTTGGATTCCCCTAGGTCTCTAGTTTTCAGAAATGCACAGGTTTGGTAGGTTTCCCTAGGTGGCGGCTGAGCTACAGGCCAAAATCTACAGGTAGGCACTTTGCAAAAAACACCTCTGTTTTCCTTCACCAATTTGGCTGTGTCCACGTTGCGCTTTGGGGCGTTTCCTGTCGCGGGCGCTAGGCCTACCCACACAAGTGAGGTATCATTTTTATCGGGAGACGTGGGGGAACGCTGGGTGGAAGGAAATTCGTGGCTCCTCTCAGATTCCAGAACTTTCTGCCACAGAAATGTGAGGAACATGTGTTTTTTTTAGCCAAATTTTGAGGTTTGCAAAGGATTCTGGGTAACAGAACCTGGTCCGAGCCACACAAGTCACCCCATCTTGGATTCCCCTAGGTCTCTAGTTTTCAGAAATGCACAGGTTTGGTAGGTTTCCCTAGGTGGCGGCTGAGCTACAGGCCAAAATCTACAGGTAGGCACTTTGCATAAAACACCTCTGTTTTCCTTCACCAATTTGGCTGTGTCCACGTTGCGCTTTGGGGCGTTTCCTGTCGCGGGCGCTAGGCCTACCCACACAAGTGAGGTATCATTTTTATCGGGAGACGTGGGGGAACGCTGGGTGGAAGGAAATTCGTGGCTCCTCTCAGATTCCAGAACTTTCTGCCACAGAAATGTGAGGAACATGTGTTTTTTTTAGCCAAATTTTGAGGTTTGCAAAGGATTCTGGGTAACAGAACCTGGTCCGAGCCACACAAGTCACCCCATCTTGGATTCCCCTAGGTCTCTAGTTTTCAGAAATGCACAGGTTTGGTAGGTTTCCCTAGGTGGCGGCTGAGCTACAGGCCAAAATCTACAGGTAGGCACTTTGCAAAAAACACCTCTGTTTTCCTTCACCAATTTGGCTGTGTCCACGTTGCGCTTTGGGGCGTTTCCTGTCGCGGGCGCTAGGCCTACCCACACAAGTGAGGTATCATTTTTATCGGGAGACGTGGGGGAACGCTGGGTGGAAGGAAATTCGTGGCTCCTCTCAGATTCCAGAACTTTCTGCCACAGAAATGTGAGGAACATGTGTTTTTTTAGCCAAATTTTGAGGTTTGCAAAGGATTCTGGGTAACAGAACCTGGTCCGAGCCACACAAGTCACCCCATCTTGGATTCCCCTAAGTCTCTAGTTTTTAGAAATGCACAGGTTTGGTAGGTTTCCCTAGGTGGCGGCTGAGCTACAGGCCAAAATCTACAGGTAGGCACTTTGCAAAAAACACCTCTGTTTTCCTTCACCAATTTGTCTGTGTCCACGTTGCGCTTTGGGGCGTTTCCTGTCGCGGGCGCTAGGCCTACCCACACAAGTGAGGTATCATTTTTATCGGGAGACGTGGGGGAACGCTGGGTGGAAGGAAATTCGTGGCTCTTCTCAGATTCCAGAACTTTCTGCCACAGAAATGTGAGGAACATGTGTTTTTTTAGCCACATTTTGAGGTTTGCTAAGGATTCTGGGTAACAGAACCTGGTCCGAGCCACAGAAGTCACCCCATCTTGGATTCCCCTAGGTCTCTAGTTTTCAGAAATGCACAGGTTTGGTAGGTTTCCCTAGGTGGCGGCTGAGCTACAGGCCAAAATCTACAGGTAGGCACTTTGCAAAAAACACCTCTGTTTTCCTTCACCAATTTGGCTGTGTCCACGTTGCGCTTTGGGGCGTTTCCTGTCGCGGGCGCTAGGCCTACCCACACAAGTGAGGTATAATTTTTATCGGGAGACGTGGGGGTACGCTGGGTGGAAGGAAATTCGTGGCTCCTCTCAGATTCCAGAACTTTCTGCCACAGAAATGTGAGGTACATGTGTTTTTTTAGCCAAATTTTGAGGTTTGCAAAGGATTCTGGGTAACAGAACCTGGTCCGAGCCACACAAGTCACCCCATCTTGGATTCCCCTAGGTCTCTAGTTTTCAGAAATGCACAGGTTTGGTAGGTTTCCCTAGGTGGCGGCTGAGCTACAGGCCAAAATCTACAGGTAGGCACTTTGCAAAAAACACCTCTGTTTTCCTTCACCAATTTGGCTGTGTCCACGTTGCACTTTGGGGCGTTTCCTGTCGCGGGCGCTAGGCCTACCCACACAAGTGAGGTATCATTTTTATCGGGAGACGTGGAGGAACGCTGGGTGGAAGGAAATTCGTGGCTCCTCTCAGATTCCAGAACTTTCTGCCACAGAAATGTGAGGAACATGTGTTTTTTTAGCCAAATTTTGAGGTTTGCAAAGGATTCTGGGTAACAGAACCTGGTCCGAGCCACACAAGTCACCCCATATTGGATTCCCCTAGGTCTCTAGTTTTCAGAAATGCACAGGTTTGGTAGGTTTCCCTAGGTGGCGGCTGAGCTACAGGCCAAAATCTACAGGTAGGCACTTTGCAAAAAACACCTCTGTTTTCCTTCACCAATTTGGCTGTGTCCACGTTGCGCTTTGGGGCGTTTCCTGTCGCGGGCGCTAGGCCTACCCACACAAGTGAGGTATCATTTTTATCGGGAGACGTGGGGGAACGCTGGGTGGAAGGAAATTCGTGGCTCCTCTCAGATTCCAGAACTTTCTGCCACAGAAATGTGAGGAACATGTGTTTTTTTAGCCACATTTTGAGGTTTGCAAAGGATTCTGGGTAACAGAACCTGGTCCGAGCCACACAAGTCACCCCATCTTGGATTCCCCTAGGTCTCTAGTTTTCAGAAATGCACAGGTTTGGTAGGTTTCCCTAGGTGGCGGCTGAGCTACAGGCCAAAATCTACAGGTAGGCACTTTGCAAAAAACACCTCTGTTTTCCTTCACCAATTTGGCTGTGTCCACGTTGCGCTTTGGGGCGTTTCCTGTCGCGGGCGCTAGGCCTACCCACACAAGTGAGGTATCATTTTTATCGGGAGACGTGGGGGAACGCTGGGTGGAAGGAAATTCGTGGCTCCTCTCAGATTCCAGAACTTTCTGCCACAGAAATGTGAGGAACATGTGTTTTTTTTAGCCAAATTTTGAGGTTTGCAAAGGATTCTGGGTAACAGAACCTGGTCCGAGCCACACAAGTCACCCCATCTTGGATTCCCCTAGGTCTCTAGTTTTCAGAAATGCACAGGTTTGGTAGGTTTCCCTAGGTGGCGGCTGAGCTACAGGCCAAAATCTACAGGTAGGCACTTTGCAAAAAACACCTCTGTTTTCCTTCACCAATTTGGCTGTGTCCACGTTGCGCTTTGGGGCGTTTCCTGTCGCGGGCGCTAGGCCTACCCACACAAGTGAGGTATCATTTTTATCGGGAGACGTGGGGGAACGCTGGGTGGAAGGAAATTCGTGGCTCCTCTTAGATTCCAGAACTTTCTGCCACAGAAATGTGAGGAACATGTGTTTTTTTTAGCCAAATTTTGAGGTTTGCAAAGGATTCTGGGTAACAGAACCTGGTCCGAGCCACACAAGTCACCCCATCTTGGATTCCCCTAGGTCTCTAGTTTTCAGAAATGCACAGGTTTGGTAGGTTTCCCTAGGTGGTGGCTGAGCTACAGGCCAAAATCTACAGGTAGGCACTTTGCAAAAAACACCTCTGTTTTCCTTCACCAATTTGGCTGTGTCCACGTTGCACTTTGGGGCGTTTCCTGTCGCGGGCGCTAGGCCTACCCACACAAGTGAGGTATCATTTTTATCGGGAGACGTGGGGGAACGCTGGGTGGAAGGAAATTCGTGGGTCCTCTCAGATTCTAGAACTTTCTGCCACAGAAATGTGAGGAACATGTGTTTTTTTAGCCAAATTTTGAGGTTTGCAAAGGATTCTGGGTAACAGAACCTGGTCCGAGCCACACAAGTCACCCCATCTTGGATTCCCCTAGGTCTCTAGTTTTCAGAAATGCACAGGTTTGGTAGGTTTCCCTAGGTGGCGGCTGAGCTACAGGCCAAAATCTACAGGTAGGCACTTTGCAAAAAACACCTCTGTTTTCCTTCACCAATTTGGCTGTGTCCACGTTGCGCTTTGGGGCGTTTCCTGTCGCGGGCGCTAGGCCTACCCACGCAAGTGAGGTATCATTTTTATCGGGAGACGTGGGGGAACGCTGGGTGGAAGGAAATTCGTGGCTCCTCTCAGATTCCAGAACTTTCTGCCACAGAAATGTGAGGAACATGTGTTTTTTTAGCCACATTTTGAGGTTTGCAAAGGATTCTGGGTAACAGAACCTGGTCCGAGCCACACAAGTCACCCCATCTTGGATTCCCCTAGGTCTCTAGTTTTCAGAAATGCACAGGTTTGGTAGGTTTCCCTAGGTGGCGGCTGAGCTACAGGCCAAAATCTACAGGTACGCACTTTGCAAAAAACACCTCTGTTTTCCTTCACCAATTTGGCTGTGTCCACGTTGCGCTTTGGGGCGTTTCCTGTCGCGTGCGCTAGGCCTACCCACACAAGTGAGGTATCATTTTTATCGGGAGACGTGGGGGAACGCTGGGTGGAAGGAAATTCGTGGCTCCTCTCAGATTCCAGAACTTTCTGCCACAGAAATGTGAGGAACATGTGTTTTTTTTAGCCAAATTTTGAGGTTTGCAAAGGATTCTGGGTAACAGAACCTGGTCCGAGCCACACAAGTCACCCCATCTTGGATTCCCCTAGGTCTCTAGTTTTCAGAAATGCACAGGTTTGGTAGGTTTCCCTAGGTGGCGGCTGAGCTACAGGCCAAAATCTACAGGTAGGCACTTTGCAAAAAACACCTCTGTTTTCCTTCACCAATTTGGCTGTGTCCACGTTGCGCTTTGGGGCGTTTCCTGTCGCGGGCGCTAGGCCTACCCACACAAGTGAGTTATCATTTTTATCGGGAGACGTGGGGGAACGCTGGGTGGAAGGAAATTCGTGGCTCCTCTCAGATTCCAGAACTTTCTGCCACAGAAATGTGAGGTACATGTGTTTTTTTAGCCAAATTTTGTGGTTTGCAAAGGATTCTGGGTAACAGAACCTGGTCCGAGCCACACAAGTCACCCCATCTTGGATTCCCCTAGGTCTCTATTTTTCAGAAATGCACAGGTTTGGTAGGATTCCCTAGGTGGCGGCTGAGCTACAGGCCAAAATCTACAGGTAGGCACTTTGCAAAAAACACCTCTGTTTTCCTTCACCAATTTGGCTGTGTCCACGTTGCGCTTTGGGGCGTTTCCTGTCGCGGGCGCTAGGCCTACCCACACAAGTGAGGTATCATTTTTATCGGGAGACGTGGGGGAACGCTGGGTGGAAGGAAATTCGTGGCTCCTCTCAGATTCCAGAACTTTCTGCCACAGAAATGTGAGGAACATGTGTTTTTTTAGCCACATTTTGAGGTTTGCAAAGGATTCTGGGTAACAGAACCTGGTCCGAGCCACACAAGTCACCCCATCTTGGATTCCCCTAGGTCTCTAGTTTTCAGAAATGCACAGGTTTGGTAGGTTTCCCTAGGTGGCGGCTGAGCTACAGGCCAAAATCTACAGGTAGGCACTTTGCAAAAAACACCTCTGTTTTCCTTCACCAATTTGGCTGTGTCCACGTTGCGCTTTGGGGCGTTTCCTGTCGCGGGCGCTAGGCCTACCCACACAAGTGAGGTATCATTTTTATCGGGAGACGTGGGGGAACGCTGGGTGGAAGGAAATTCGTGGCTCCTCTCAGATTCCAGAACTTTCTGCCACAGAAATGTGAGGAACATGTGTTTTTTTAGCCACATTTTGAGGTTTGCAAAGGATTCTGGGTAACAGAACCTGGTCCGAGCCACACAAGTCACCCCATCTTGGATTCCCCTAGGTCTCTAGTTTTCAGAAATGCACAGGTTTGGTAGGTTTCCCTAGGTGGCGGCTGAGCTACAGGCCAAAATCTACAGGTAGGCACTTTGCAAAAAACACCTCTGTTTTCCTTCACCAATTTGGCTGTGTCCACGTTGCGCTTTGGGGCGTTTCCTGTCGCGGGCGCTAGGCCTACCCACACAAGTGAGTTATCATTTTTATCGGGAGACGTGGGGGAACGCTGGGTGGAAGGAAATTCGTGGCTCCTCTCAGATTCCAGAACTTTCTGCCACAGAAATGTGAGGTACATGTGTTTTTTTAGCCAAATTTTGTGGTTTGCAAAGGATTCTGGGTAACAGAACCTGGTCCGAGCCACACAAGTCACCCCATCTTGGATTCCCCTAGGTCTCTAGTTTTCAGAAATGCACAGGTTTGGTAGGATTCCCTAGGTGGCGGCTGAGCTACAGGCCAAAATCTACAGGTAGGCACTTTGCAAAAAACACCTCTGTTTTCCTTCACCAATTTGGCTGTGTCCACGTTGCGCTTTGGGGCGTTTCCTGTCGCGGGCGCTAGGCCTACCCACACAAGTGAGGTATCATTTTTATCGGGAGACGTGGGGGAACGCTGGGTGGAAGGAAATTCGTGGCTCCTCTCAGATTCCAGAACTTTCTGCCACAGAAATGTGAGGAACATGTGTTTTTTTAGCCACATTTTGAGGTTTGCAAAGGATTCTGGGTAACAGAACCTGGTCCGAGCCACACAAGTCACCCCATCTTGGATTCCCCTAGGTCTCTAGTTTTCAGAAATGCACAGGTTTGGTAGGTTTCCCTAGGTGGCGGCTGAGCTACAGGCCAAAATCTACAGGTAGGCACTTTGCAAAAAACACCTCTGTTTTCCTTCACCAATTTGGCTGTGTCCACGTTGCGCTTTGGGGCGTTTCCTGTCGCGGGCGCTAGGCCTACCCACACAAGTGAGGTATCATTTTTATCGGGAGACGTGGGGGAACGCTGGGTGGAAGGAAATTCGTGGCTCCTCTCAGATTCCAGAACTTTCTGCCACAGAAATGTGAGGAACATGTGTTTTTTTAGCCACATTTTGAGGTTTGCAAAGGATTCTGGGTAACAGAACCTGGTCCGAGCCACACAAGTCACCCCATCTTGGATTCCCCTAGGTCTCTAGTTTTCAGAAATGCACAGGTGTGGTAGGTTTCCCTAGGTGGCGGCTGAGCTACAGGCCAAAATCTACAGGTAGGCACTTTGCAAAAAACACCTCTGTTTTCCTTCACCAATTTGGCTGTGTCCACGTTGCGCTTTGGGGCGTTTCCTGTCGCGGGCGCTAGGCCTACCCACACAAGTGAGGTATCATTTTTATCGGGAGACGTGGGGGAACGCTGGGTGGAAGGAAATTCGTGGCTCCTCTCAGATTCCAGAACTTTCTGCCACAGAAATGTGAGGAACATGTGTTTTTTTTAGCCAAATTTTGAGGTTTGCAAAGGATTCTGGGTAACAGAACCTGGTCCGAGCCACACAAGTCACCCCATCTTGGATTCCCCTAGGTCTCTAGTTTTCAGAAATGCACAGGTTTGGTAGGTTTCCCTAGGTGGCGGCTGAGCTACAGGCCAAAATCTACAGGTAGGCACTTTGCAAAAAACACCTCTGTTTTCCTTCACCAATTTGGCTGTGTCCACGTTGCGCTTTGGGGCGTTTCCTGTCGCGGGCGCTAGGCCTACCCACACAAGTGAGGTATCATTTTTATCGGGAGACGTGGGGGAACGCTGGGTGGAAGGAAATTCGTGGCTCCTCTCAGATTCCAGAACTTTCTGCCACAGAAATGTGAGGAACATGTGTTTTTTTTAGCCAAATTTTGAGGTTTGCAAAGGATTCTGGGTAACAGAACCTGGTCCGAGCCACACAAGTCACCCCATCTTGGATTCCCCTAGGTCTCTAGTTTTCAGAAATGCACAGGTTTGGTAGGTTTCCCTAGGTGGCGGCTGAGCTACAGGCCAAAATCTACAGGTAGGCACTTTGCAAAAAACACCTCTGTTTTCCTTCACCAATTTGGCTGTGTCCACGTTGCGCTTTGGGGCGTTTCCTGTCGCGGGCGCTAGGCCTACCCACACAAGTGAGGTATCATTTTTATCGGGAGACGTGGGGGAACGCTGGGTGGAAGGAAATTCGTGGCTCCTCTCAGATTCCAGAACTTTCTGCCACAGAAATGTGAGGAACATGTGTTTTTTTAGCCAAATTTTGAGGTTTGCAAAGGATTCTGGGTAACAGAACCTGGTCCGAGCCACACAAGTCACCCCATCTTGGATTCCCCTAAGTCTCTAGTTTTTAGAAATGCACAGGTTTGGTAGGTTTCCCTAGGTGGCGGCTGAGCTACAGGCCAAAATCTACAGGTAGGCACTTTGCAAAAAACACCTCTGTTTTCCTTCACCAATTTGGCTGTGTCCACGTTGCGCTTTGGGGCGTTTCCTGTCGCGGGCGCTAGGCCTACCCACACAAGTGAGGTATCATTTTTATCGGGAGACGTGGGGGTACGCTGGGTGGAAGGAAATTCGTGGCTCCTCTCAGATTCCAGAACTTTCTGCCACAGAAATGTGAGGTACATGTGTTTTTTTAGCCAAATTTTGAGGTTTGCAAAGGATTCTGGGTAACAGAACCTGGTCCGAGCCACACAAGTCACCCCATCTTGGATTCCCCTAGGTCTCTAGTTTTCAGAAATGCACAGGTTTGGTAGGTTTCCCTAGGTGGCGGCTGAGCTACAGGCCAAAATCTACAGGTAGGCACTTTGCAAAAAACACCTCTGTTTTCCTTCACCAATTTGGCTGTGTCCACGTTGCGCTTTGGGGCGTTTCCTGTCGCGGGCGCTAGGCCTACCCACACAAGTGAGGTATCATTTTTATCGGGAGACGTGGGGGAACGCTGGGTGGAAGGAAATTCGTGGCTCCTCTCAGATTCCAGAACTTTCTGCCACAGAAATGTGAGGAACATGTGTTTTTTTAGCCACATTTTGAGGTTTGCAAAGGATTCTGGGTAACAGAACCTGGTCCGAGCCACACAAGTCACCCCATCTTGGATTCCCCTAGGTCTCTAGTTTTCAGAAATGCACAGGTTTGGTAGGTTTCTCTAGGTGGCGGCTGAGCTACAGGCCAAAATCTACAGGTAGGCACTTTGCAAAAAACACCTCTGTTTTCCTTCACCAATTTGGCTGTGTCCACGTTGCGCTTTGGGGCGTTTCCTGTAGCGGGCGCTACGCCTACCCACACAAGTGAGGTATCATTTTTATCGGGAGACGTGGGGGAACGCTGGGTGGAAGGAAATTCGTGGCTCCTCTCAGATTCCAGAACTTTCTGCCACAGAAATGTGAGGAACATGTGTTTTTTTAGCCACATTTTGAGGTTTGCAAAGGATTCTGGGTAACAGAACCTGGTCCGAGCCACACAAGTCACCCCATCTTGGATTCCCCTAGGTCTCTAGTTTTCAGAAATGCACAGGTTTGGTAGGTTTCCCTAGGTGGCGGCTGAGCTACAGGCCAAAATCTACAGGTAGGCACTTTGCAAAAAACACCTCTGTTTTCCTTCACCAATTTGGCTGTGTCCACGTTGCGCTTTGGGGCGTTTCCTGTCGCGGGCGCTAGGCCTACCCACACAAGTGAGGTATCATTTTTATCGGGAGACGTGGGGGAACGCTGGGTGGAAGGAAATTCGTGGCTCCTCTCAGATTCCAGAACTTTCTGCCACAGAAATGTGAGGAACATGTGTTTTTTTTAGCCAAATTTTGAGGTTTGCAAAGGATTCTGGGTAACAGAACCTGGTCCGAGCCACACAAGTCACCCCATCTTGGATTCCCCTAGGTCTCTAGTTTTCAGAAATGCACAGGTTTGGTAGGTTTCCCTAGGTGGCGGCTGAGCTACAGGCCAAAATCTACAGGTAGGCACTTTGCAAAAAACACCTCTGTTTTCCTTCACCAATTTGGCTGTGTCCACGTTGCGCTTTGGGGCGTTTCCTGTCGCGGGCGCTAGGCCTACCCACACAAGTGAGGTATCATTTTTATCGGGAGACGTGGGGGAACGCTGGGTGGAAGGAAATTCGTGGCTCCTCTCAGATTCCAGAACTTTCTGCCACAGAAATGTGAGGAACATGTGTTTTTTTAGCCAAATTTTGAGGTTTGCAAAGGATTCTGGGTAACAGAACCTGGTCCGAGCCACACAAGTCACCCCATCTTGGATTCCCCTAAGTCTCTAGTTTTTAGAAATGCACAGGTTTGGTAGGTTTCCCTAGGTGGCGGCTGAGCTACAGGCCAAAATCTACAGGTAGGCACTTTGCAAAAAACACCTCTGTTTTCCTTCACCAATTTGGCTGTGTCCACGTTGCGCTTTGGGGCGTTTCCTGTCGCGGGCGCTAGGCCTACCCACACAAGTGAGGTATCATTTTTATCGGGAGACGTGGGGGAACGCTGGGTGGAAGGAAATTCGTGGCTCCTCTCAGATTCCAGAACTTTCTGCCACAGAAATGTGAGGAACATGTGTTTTTTTTAGCCAAATTTTGAGGTTTGCAAAGGATTCTGGGTAACAGAACCTGGTCCGAGCCACACAAGTCACCCCATCTTGGATTCCCCTAGGTCTCTAGTTTTCAGAAATGCACAGGTTTGGTAGGTTTCCCTAGGTGGCGGCTGAGCTACAGGCCAAAATCTACAGGTAGGCACTTTGCAAAAAACACCTTTGTTTTCCTTCACCAATTTGGCTGTGTCCACGTTGCGCTTTGGGGCGTTTCCTGTCGCGGGCGCTAGGCCTACCCACACAAGTGAGGTATCATTTTTATCGGGAGACGTGGGGGAACGCTGGGTGGAAGGAAATTCGTGGATCTTCTCAGATTCCAGAACTTTCTGCCACAGAAATGTGAGGAACATGTGTTTTTTTAGCCACATTTTGAGGTTTGCAAAGGATTCTGGGTAACAGAACCTGGTCCGAGCCACAGAAGTCACCCCATCTTGGATTCCCCTAGGTCTCTAGTTTTCAGAAATGCACAGGTTTGGTAGGTTTCCCTAGGTGGCGGCTGAGCTACAGGCCAAAATCTACAGGTAGGCACTTTGCAAAAAACACCTCTGTTTTCCTTCACCAATTTGGCTGTGTCCACGTTGCGCTTTGGGGCGTTTCCTGTCGCGGGCGCTAGGCCTACCCACACAAGTGAGGTATAATTTTTATCGGGAGACGTGGGGGTACACTGGGTGGAAGGAAATTCGTGGCTCCTCTCAGATTCCAGAACTTTCTGCCACAGAAATGTGAGGTACATGTGTTTTTTTAGCCAAATTTTGAGGTTTGCAAAGGATTCTGGGTAACAGAACCTGGTCCGAGCCACACAAGTCACCCCATCTTGGATTCCCCTAGGTCTCTAGTTTTTAGAAATGCACAGGTTTGGTAGGTTTCCCTAGGTGGCGGCTGAGCTACAGGCCAAAATCTACAGGTAGGCACTTTGCAAAAAACACCTCTGTTTTCCTTCACCAATTTGGCTGTGTCCACGTTGCACTTTGGGGCGTTTCCTGTCGCGGGCGCTAGGCCTACCCACACAAGTGAGGTATCATTTTTATCGGGAGACGTGGAGGAACGCTGGGTGGAAGGAAATTCGTGGCTCCTCTCAGACTCTAGAACTTTCTGCCACAGAAATGTGAGGAACATGTGTTTTTTTAGCCAAATTTTGAGGTTTGCAAAGGATTCTGGGTAACAGAACCTGGTCCGAGCCACACAAGTCACCCCATCTTGGATTCCCCTAGGTCTCTAGTTTTCAGAAATGCACAGGTTTGGTAGGTTTCCCTAGGTGGCGGCTGAGCTACAGGCCAAAATCTACAGGTAGGCACTTTGCAAAAAACACCTCTGTTTTCCTTCACCAATTTGGCTGTGTCCACGTTGCGCTTTGGGGCGTTTCCTGTCGCGGGCGCTAGGCCTACCCACACAAGTGAGGTATCATTTTTATCGGGAGACGTGGGGGAACGCTGGGTGGAAGGAAATTCGTGGCTCCTCTCAGATTCCAGAACTTTCTGCCACAGAAATGTGAGGAACATGTGTTTTTTTAGCCACATTTTGAGGTTTGCAAAGGATTCTGGGTAACAGAACCTGGTCCGAGCCACACAAGTCACCCCATCTTGGATTCCCCTAGGTCTCTAGTTTTCAGAAATACACAGGTTTGGTAGGTTTCCCTAGGTGGCGGCTGAGCTACAGGCCAAAATCTACAGGTAGGCACTTTGCAAAAAACACCTCTGTTTTCCTTCAACAATTTGGCTGTGTCCACGTTGCGCTTTGGGGCGTTTCCTGTCGCGGGCGCTAGGCCTACCCACACAAGTGAGGTATCATTTTTATCGGGAGACGTGGGGGAACGCTGGGTGGAAGGAAATTCGTGGCTCCTCTCAGATTCCAGAACTTTCTGCCACAGAAATGTGAGGAACATGTGTTTTTTTTAGCCAAATTTTGAGGTTTGCAAAGGATTCTGGGTAACAGAACCTGGTCCGAGCTACACAAGTCACCCCATCTTGGATTCCCCTAGGTCTCTAGTTTTCAGAAATGCACAGGTTTGGTAGGTTTCCCTAGGTGGCGGCTGAGCTACAGGCCAAAATCTACAGGTAGGCACTTTGCAAAAAACACCTCTGTTTTCCTTCACCAATTTGGCTGTGTCCACGTTGCGCTTTGGGGCGTTTCCTGTCGCGGGCGCTAGGCCTACCCACACAAGTGAGGTATCATTTTTATCGGGAGACATGGGGGAACGCTGGGTGGAAGGAAATTCGTGGCTCCTCTCAGATTCCAGAACTTTCTGCCACAGAAATGTGAGGAACATGTGTTTTATTTAGCCAAATTTTGAGGTTTGCAAAGGATTCTGGGTAACAGAACCTGGTCCGAGCCACACAAGTCACCCCATCTTGGATTCCCCTAGGTCTCTAGTTTTCAGAAATGCACAGGTTTGGTAGGTTTCCCTAGGTGGTGGCTGAGCTACAGGCCAAAATCTACAGGTAGGCACTTTGCAAAAAACACCTCTTTTTTCCTTCACCAATTTGGCTGTGTCCACGTTGCACTTTGGGGCGTTTCCTGTCGCGGGCGCTAGGCCTACCCACACAAGTGAGGTATCATTTTTATCGGGAGACGTGGGGGAACGCTGGGTGGAAGGAAATTCGTGGCTCCTCTCAGATTCTAGAACTTTCTGCCACAGAAATGTGAGGAACATGTGTTTTTTTAGCCAAATTTTGAGGTTTGCAAAGGATTCTGGGTAACAGAACCTGGTCCGAGCCACACAAGTCACCCCATCTTGGATTCCCCTAGGTCTCTAGTTTTCAGAAATGCACAGGTTTGGTAGGTTTCCCTAGGTGGCGGCTGAGCTACAGGCCAAAATCTACAGGTAGGCACTTTGCAAAAAACACCTCTGTTTTCCTTCACCAATTTGGCTGTGTCCACGTTGCGCTTTGGGGCGTTTCCTGTCGCGGGCGCTAGGCCTACCCACACAAGTGAGGTATCATTTTTATCGGGAGACGTGGGGGAACGCTGGGTGGAAGGAAATTCGTGGCTCCTCTCAGATTCCAGAACTTTCTGCCACAGAAATGTGAGGAACATGTGTTTTTTTAGCCACATTTTGAGGTTTGCAAAGGATTCTGGGTAACAGAACCTGGTCCGAGCCACACAAGTCACCCCATCTTGGATTCCCCTAGGTCTCTAGTTTTCAGAAATGCACAGGTTTGGTAGGTTTCCCTAGGTGGCGGCTGAGCTACAGGCCAAAATCTACAGGTAGGCACTTTGCAAAAAACACCTCTGTTTTCCTTCACCAATTTGGCTGTGTCCACGTTGCGCTTTGGGGCGTTTCCTGTCGCGGGCGCTAGGCCTACCCACACAAGTGAGGTATCATTTTTATCGGGAGACGTGGGGGAACGCTGGGTGGAAGGAAATTCGTGGCTCCTCTCAGATTCCAGAACTTTCTGCCACAGAAATGTGAGGAACATGTGTTTTTTTTAGCCAAATTTTGAGGTTTGCAAAGGATTCTGGGTAACAGAACCTGGTCCGAGCCACACAAGTCACCCCATCTTGGATTCCCCTAGGTCTCTAGTTTTCAGAAATGCACAGGTTTGGTAGGTTTCCCTAGGTGGCGGCTGAGCTACAGGCCAAAATCTACAGGTAGGCACTTTGCAAAAAACACCTCTGTTTTCCTTCACCAATTTGGCTGTGTCCACGTTGCGCTTCGGGGCGTTTCCTGTCGCGGGCGCTAGGCCTACCCACACAAGTGAGTTATCATTTTTATCGGGAGACGTGGGGGAACGCTGGGTGGAAGGAAATTCGTGGCTCCTCTCAGATTCCAGAACTTTCTGCCACAGAAATGTGAGGAACATGTGTTTTTTTAGCCACATTTTGAGGTTTGCAAAGGATTCTGGGTAACAGAACCTGGTCCGAGCCACACAAATCACCCCATCTTGGATTCCCCTAGGTCTCTAGTTTTCAGAAATGCACAGGTTTGGTAGGTTTCCCTAGGTGGCGGCTGAGCTACAGGCCAAAATCTACAGGTAGGCACTTTGCAAAAAACACCTCTGTTTTCCTTCACCAATTTGGCTGTGTCCACGTTGCGCTTTGGGGCGTTTCCTGTCGCGGGCGCTAGGCCTACCCACACAAGTGAGGTATCATTTTTATCGGGAGACGTGGGGGAACGCTGGGTGGAAGGAAATTCGTGGCTCCTCTCAGATTCCAGAACTTTCTGCCACAGAAATGTGAGGAACATGTGTTTTTTTTAGCCAAATTTTGAGGTTTGCAAAGGATTCTGGGTAACAGAACCTGGTCCGAGCCACACAAGTCACCCCATCTTGGATTTCCCTAGGTCTCTAGTTTTCAGAAATGCACAGGTTTGGTAGGTTTCCCTAGGTGGTGGCTGAGCTACAGGCCAAAATCTACAGGTAGGCACTTTGCAAAAAACACCTCTGTTTTCCTTCACCAATTTGGCTGTGTCCACGTTGCACTTTGGGGCGTTTCCTGTCGCGGGCGCTAGGCCTACCCACACAAGTGAGGTATCATTTTTATCGGGAGACGTGGGGGAACGCTGGGTGGAAGGAAATTCGTGGCTCCTCTCAGATTCTAGAACTTTCTGCCACAGAAATGTGAGGAACATGTGTTTTTTTAGCCAAATTTTGAGGTTTGCAAAGGATTCTGGGTAACAGAACCTGGTCCGAGCCACACAAGTCACCCCATCTTGGATTCCCCTAGGTCTCTAGTTTTCAGAAATGCACAGGTTTGGTAGGTTTCCCTAGGTGGCGGCTGAGCTACAGGCCAAAATCTACAGGTCGGCACTTTGCAAAAAACACCTCTGTTTTCCTTCACCAATTTGGCTGTGTCCACGTTGCGCTTTGGGGCGTTTCCTGTCGCGGGCGCTAGGCCTACCCACACAAGTGAGGTATCATTTTTATCGGGAGACGTGGGGGAACGCTGGGTGGAAGGAAATTCGTGGCTCCTCTCAGATTCCAGAACTTTCTGCCACAGAAATGTGAGGAACATGTGTTTTTTTAGCCAAATTTTGAGGTTTGCAAAGGATTCTGGGTAACAGAACCTGGTCCGAGCCACACAAGTCACCCCATCTTGGATTCCCCTAGGTCTCTAGTTTTCAGAAATGCACAGGTTTGGTAGGTTTCCCTAGGTGGCGGCTGAGCTACAGGCCAAAATCTACAGGTAGGCACTTTGCAAAAAACACCTGTTTTCCTTCACCAATTTGGCTGTGTCCACGTTGCGCTTTGGGGCGTTTCCTGTCGCGGGCGCTAGGCCTACCCACACAAGTGAGGTATCATTTTTATCGGGAGACATGGGGGAATGCTGGGTGGAAGGAAATTTGTGGCTCCTCTCAGATTCCAGAACTTTCTGCCACAGAAATGTGAGGAACATGTGTTTTTTTAGCCACATTTTGAGGTTTGCAAAGGATTCTGGGTAACAGAACCTGGTCCGAGCCACACAAGTCACCCCATCTTGGATTCCCCTAGGTCTCTAGTTTTCAGAAATGCACAGGTTTGGTAGGTTTCCCTAGGTGGCGGCTGAGCTACAGGCCAAAATCTACAGGTAGGCACTTTGCAAAAAACACCTCTGTTTTCCTTCACCAATTTGGCTGTGTCCACGTTGCGCTTTGGGGCGTTTCCTGTTGCGGGCGCTAGGCCTACCCACACAAGTGAGGTATCATTTTTATCGGGAGACGTGGGGGAACGCTGGGTGGAAGGAAATTCGTGGCTCTTCTCAGATTCCAGAACTTTCTGCCACAGAAATGTGAGGAACATGTGTTTTTTTAGCCAAATTTTGAGGTTTGCAAAGGATTCTGGGTAACAGAACCTGGTCCGAGCCACACAAGTCACCCCATCTTGGATTCCCCTAGGTCTCTAGTTTTCAGAAATGCACAGGTTTGGTAGGTTTCCCTAGGTGGCGGCTGAGCTACAGGCCAAAATCTACAGGTAGACACTTTGCAAAAAACACCTCTGTTTTCCTTCACCAATTTGGCTGTGTCCACGTTGCGCTTTGGGGCGTTTCCTGTCGCGGGCGCTAGGCCTACCCACACAAGTGAGGTATCATTTTTATCGGGAGACGTAGGGGAACGCTGTGTGGAAGGAAATTCGTGGCTCCTCTCAGATTCCAGAACTTTCTGCCACAGAAATGTGAGGAACATGTGTTTTTTTAGCCACATTTGGAGGTTTGCAAAGGACTCTGGGTAACAGAACCTGGTCCGAGCCACACAAGTCACCCCATCTTGGATTCCCCTAGGTCTCTAGTTTTCAGAAATGCAAAGGTTTGGTAGGTTTCCCTAGGTGGCGGCTGAGCTACAGGCCAAAATCTACAGGTAGGCACTTTGCAAAAAACACCTCTGTTTTCCTTCACCAATTTGGCTGTGTCCACGTTGCGCTTTGGGGCGTTTCCTGTCGCGGGCGCTAGGCCTACCCACACAAGTGAGGTATCATTTTTATCGGGAGACTTGGGGAAACATAGAATAGCAAAACAAGTGTTATTGCCCCTTGTCTTTCTCTACATTTTTTCCTTCCAAATGTAAGACAGTGTGTAAAAAAGACGTCTATTTGAGAAATGCCCTGTAATTCACATGCTAGTATGGGCACCCCGGAATTCAGAGATGTGCAAATAACCACTGCTTCTCAACACCTTATCTTGTGCCCATTTTGGAAATACAAAGGTTTTCTTGATAGCTATTTTTTACTCTTTATATTTCAGCAAATGAATTGCTGTATACCTGGCATAGATTGAAAACCCACTGCAGGCTGCAGGTCATTTATTGGCTCTGGGTAGCTAGAGTTCTTGATGAACCTATAAGCCCTATATATCCCCGCAACCAGAAGAGTCCAGCAGACGTAACGGTATATTGCTTTCGAAAATCTGACATTGCTGGAAAAAGTTACAGAGTAAAACGTAGAGAAAAATGTATGTTTTTTTCACCTCAATTTCAATATTTTTCTTTTTCAGTTGTTATTTTCTGTAGGAAACCCTTGTAGGATCTACACAAATGACCCCTTGCTGAATTCAGATTTTTGTCTACTTATCAAAAATGTTGCGGTTTCTGGGATCCAGCATTGGTTTCATGCCCATTTCTGTCACTGACTGGAAGGAGGCTGAAAGCACAAAAAATCGTAAAAATGGGGTATGTCCCAGTAAAATGCCAAAATTGTGTTGAAAAATTGGGTTTTCTGATTCAAGGCTGCCTGTTCCTGAAAGCTGGGAAGCTGGTGATTTTATCACCGCAAACCCTTTGTTGATGCCATTTTCAAGGAAAAAACCACAAGCCTTCTTCTGCAGCCCATTTTCCCAATTTTTTTGAAAAAAACGAAATTTTCACTGTTTTTTGGCTAATTTCTTGGCCTCCTTCTGGGGAACCCACAAAGTCTGGGTACCTCTAGAATCCCTAGGATGTTGGAAAAAAAGGACGCAAATTTGGCGTGGGTAGCTTATGTGAACAAAAAGTTATGAGGGCCTAAGCGCAAACTGCTCCAAATAGCCAAAAAAAGGCTCGGCACAGGAGGGGGAAAAGGCCTGGCAGCGAAGGGGTTAAGGCAGGAAGTAGATGTTTTGAAACGAAGGGCTGATGATGCAACAACATATGGGTAGTGGGGTTACCTGAGAAAGTTGAGCTCCCAAGCATGGATCTTTCTATGCAGCAATGACTTGTGCAAGCAGTGTTAGGGGGCAGGATATCCACCTTCTTTTCAGTTGAGCACACTCATCGAGTGCAAGACTGACCACCACTGACTGGCACACCTCCACGCCCAAAGGTGGTGCATCTAGTCAACTATTGAGACAGTATACTGCAAATCACTTGCATGAAGGTCCATGGCAAGTTGAAAATCAGTCCCAGACTATACAGTGGCTATCCAGAAAAGACAAGCCTCCCACTACAGAGTGAAGCTTAGACTTTGGCAAAAGGGCATCAAATATGTGAAGATATTCCCTTCCAAGCTCTGGGTTATGACTGGCGACAAGGCACTCATTTCATATGGCCGATGGAGCCTGGGGTTGGTTAGAGTCCAAGGGAGAACACCCACTGGGAGATCGCCATGAAGTCGAAGAAGGTTAGAGACTGGAGAAGAATCAACACCGACAGAACCGTAAGATTACCTCTCCCCCTTCTCAAGAATAGACAGCACAAGAACGAACACAAGTGGAGGCTGCACTGGTTAAGGGGGGGTCTTCTGGCATAGGGACCAGCGCTGAACTGGCATACATTTCAGTCACTCAATCCTTAATGGTTCTATTCCAGATGAACTACCAGACACATTGGAATGGGGCCATGTGGTTACCTCGATGACTGCTGATCTTTTGAGATGATGCATTCATACCTATATCCTTTTTCCTGACTGTGCAATCTTCAAGTGCCAAGGGAGTTCTATGTGTGCTAGAACTGTTCTGATACCATAGGGGTGGTGGGCCTGGAAATACTGTATTGAGACCACAGTTTCATTGAATGGGACAAGTGCCATATATAATGCATCACCCTGTGGCAGCCACATATTGCTCCCCCATTGTCTGCTGGACTATTTAAGTGTGTCCATATTATGTTTTGTGGGGTTATTGGCCAGTTGTTGCACCGTTGCATGGGAGCCTGGGGAAGGGAGTTTGTGTTAACTCTGGGGAATGAAGAAGTGTGTGTATGGCATTGGTTGAGGGGGATGAATGTCTTGTTCAATCATACAACACTGATGTGCATTCCTTTAATTTTTTAGCATGTCAATACCAGCAAACTTTTTTTCACATGGGATGTGAGAGACGTGGACTTCTATGTTAAGCAACAGAAAATCTATGCACAGCAGAGGGACTCAATTTGCCTGTCTTCAGGAAACACACCTTACATCACTGGAACTTACAAGATAGCGTAGGAGGTGGCAGGGAGGAGTGTATGGCACTACATATTCTAGTTATGCAAGAGGTGAATTGGGTGGCCTCCAGCATGCCCTTCACAACACTTCAAGGTTGAATCCGCGGGGCCTTTTTGTGGTGGCAAAAAGGATACTGGACAGTACACCTTTCACATTGGTAGCAGATTAAGTTATGACTATGGGGCAACAGGTTTTTTATGCGACACAGATGCCCACCTTATTGGTGGCCCAGTCAACTCAATTGCTCTGGTGCAGAGATTATAATGGGGTACTTGATCTGGCAGTTTATAGATTCACAGCCTCCCTTCAGGGAGCACACCACTGCTCGTTCTCATAACAACTGAATACAAGGGCAGATGACTTACAGGTGAGGGAGATTTGCCACTTCTTACACCATATGGAATGGGAATACTCCCATCACTCAGCAATCCACACACTGCATTCTAGGCTAGATATGGTCTTCGCTTTCCCATCTATGGTTTCAAAGTGCGTGAGAGCAAAATATCTAGATAACACTTTGTCTGATCACAATTCCTTATTGGTTTAGCTGAGTTGGGGCAGACCCGGACCGAAAATCCCTACCTGGCGACTACACGCTGATGCTCTAGCAGACAAGGGGTTTAACACACAGCTTAATGAGCCCCTAAGTAATTACTTTGAGGAAAATTGGGAACAGCATCAAATGTACTGATTGAATGTGATGCATTTAAAGTTGTATTGGTATTTTATGTATGAAAACAGCTTATAAGGTGTGAAAGGGATTGAACAACGAGATGGCTACCAAGGAAATTCAGCTGGGTGAATTTGAACGAGTGTGCCTAACAGTCCCTGATCAATATCCTTCTCTTTCAACTTTGAGGAAGGAGAATTGGCAACTGCTAGTGTGAAAGCTGAATTAATTACTACTGAAATTTGCATTGACTACTGGTTAAGGATTACATGAATTAGGCTAACATAGAAACTAATGTGTCTTGGAGAATGTGCCCACTTGAGTGGCCAACATGACGTGTATGACAATCATTACAGAATTCGTACTTGAAGTTTACATAATGTGCGTGTAGAATAAAATGTATTATTGGATTATAATATTGTATTGATATTATGTATTTATCTAGAATATATGAGCATTGATCAGCTGCGGAGTTTTGGGCCTAGCTGATTAAGACTCATGTTGAGTTGTATTACATAAATAAATGTTCGTAAATGTCTTTGAAAGCAGAGAATTAATATTGTTAATTGTTTAATCAGAGCTGACCAAGTAATTTATAAATGTCTTAAATTTTCTCATGGGAACTGCTTGTTGAAATGTCCTGCACTAGAAGTTGCTACTTTGTAATTCTGACGCATGAGAAGAAGGTGTTCCCAGGCCTGGCAATGGCTGCACAGGCCACAGCTAGAATTGCAACTAAAAAGTTACCTGACGAGGCTGATGATGGGAACGGAAGAAGAGGAGCCAATCATCGACGTGTGAAAGACTGTTTAGTTATACTTTAGAATTAGGATTTAGAATCTCTTTTGGTCCTACTGAGAAAGTCCGATTTCTTGACCAATGACGGTTTAAGAAGATACGTTTTGAAGTTTTAACTTAGCCTGACTGCACTTAGTAGTTCTAGTCCATTCAATCTTATTCTCGATCCTTTAGCAGTCCTGTCTGAGGAGCTGAGCAGTTTCTGATGTACCTTCCCCTCATAACCATCCCTTTAAATTAAGTGTGTTGTGCTGAATCCTTGGCTTGATGACCTTTAAATGGTTCAGCTAGCTTAGAGCCCAACCGTGGCTGAGCCATTTCCTTTACTGTCTTGTTGCTGACACTGACTAGATGGATGTCCAACTGAAGAAGAGAACTCGCAGCTTGCTAAACCATTGAGGAGAGATATATTGAATTGCTATTGCTTCGGCTACAGATTATTGTTATTTTCTTTTAGGCACCAACCACTATTTTGATAGAGCCATAGTTAGATGTTTACTAAATGAACTTTTGACTAAATTACTTTTGCATGAAGTCCAAACATGCTGTCAGGATACTTCAATTCGATTTCCTCAGAAGCAGAAGATAACTCCTCAGTCCCGACCCGAGCTACTCACAACGAATATTAATCCTTCGTGCTGAGTACCCCGGAGGGGGAAAGGGGAATGGGATGGTAGAGAGACTGCCACAGAGATGATGAACGCCAGTACTCAGTCTGCCTCTTCACATCTAAGATTGGATACAGCACCTGCAAGAGTCACAGTCGCAATTACTAGGGACATACAACATCAGTTTTTCACTTTCTACTCTCAACACTTAATTCTCTTTAATTCTATTATTTCTTCACTCACCCTGAGTTCTCTGTAGCCTTGCTTCTCTCTATAAATGATAGCTCTTCTTAAAAAAATGCTTATTACTGATTCTGGAAGAACTTCTCAACCTTTGTTAGAGATTGGTTTTATGTTGCTATATATATATATATAGTTGGTGATAATGCGTTCTTCAAATCAGCTGATGTTATTTAATTTCTCCTGTCTTATTGTGACTTCTGTCAATACTTGTATTTGTAAATGCTTGTTTATTAAAGTTCGTTTCTCCTTTCTTACTCCGACATTTGTTGATAACTTGTATTTGTAAATGCTTGTTTATTACAGTTAGTTTCTCCTTCCTTACTTCGACATCTGTCGATAGCTTGTAGTTGTAAATGCTTGTTTATTTAAGTTTGTTTCTCTTTTAAACTCTATTTTGGTTTATTACCATTGAATTTGTAAATGCTTATTTGTTAACAGTTCGTTTCTCCTTTAAACTTGGCCTTTGTTTATAACCTTGACATTTGTAGATACTTGCTCTTTTAAAGTTAATTTTTTCTTTGACTTTAATATCTTAAACAAGAACCTTGTAAACATAAGGTTAATTCATACATTAACTCTGTAGCCTTGCCGACTTCCACGGGAACGGTCTACTATCAAACTCTTCGAATAAACCTTGACAATATTTATCCGTTTTCTGTAATATAATCTTCAAATGTAATTTTACCTCACAGGAGTTTCTGTTCTGAAGCGCGCTCTCTCTCCACACAGCTGATTCCTGTCAGACCTCAGTTGAAGTGCACGCCTTCCAGCTGGAGAGCTCGTAACCTAGCAACCAACCGATTGCAAGACTAGAACTGTAACTAACCTTCAGGACTCACAGCGGCCATCTTGGATCTTCTCTTCTTGATTCTTCCTTTGAAATAAGCGCAAGATTACTCTGCAAACCTTCTTCCAGTTTGGGCTTTGCTGTCTCCACTGAGGATATCTCTTTGCTTTTCTCATGCACTTCTTTGATTTGACTTGATCTTAGAGTACTCAACTGCAATATGAACACAAGGACAGAGCAGGTCATCTACTCATGTGGCTACTGTGCTTGGAAACTCCTAAACTCCTGATTGTTGCACTCCGATTATTGACAGGGCATATTGTGAACACCCAGGGGCATGTTAACAGTGAATTTGAAAAATACTATAGGGATTTATACAAGGTTCCCCTAGCGACTGACTCTTCTGCACTCACTACTTATCTAGTGCAGGTGCAGACAAACACAGTTAACCCTTGACAATGGCAGACACTATATGATCCAATAACGTTAGAAGAAGTACAGGAGGCAATAGGTTCTATAGCTCGAGCGAAGGTCCAGAGCACTGATGGATCCCTGATAGAATTTTATCCACCCTATTGCACCCAATTGGTGCCTCGTCTTCTTAAAGTTTATGAAGGTACACTGGCTGCTGGGACCTTGTCATCCTCCATTAGAGAAGCAGTCAGAGTGATACTTCCCAAAACAGGACAAGATTCCTTAGATGTAAAATCATATCGACCCCTCTCCCTCCTCAATCTTGATTTTAAGGTGCTTGGGAAATTATTGGCCTACCGCTGGACAGCAGTTATCCCCTCCCTGGTACACCCTGATCAGAACAGCTTATCCCCAACTGGAATACCCTTATCAACTTACGGAGTCTTTTCCATGTTATTGATGGCCAAAACGAACAGGAACGAAGGGCTGGGCCGCCTCCCTCTATATTGAGAAAGCATTTGATACACTAGGCAGGTTGTGTCTGATGGCATTACTTCACCATATGGGCTTCAGACCTTTCTTCTATGCTGGGTGGCAATATTATACACTAATCCAATTGATGAGGTGCAGACAGGGGTCTTGATTGCCCAATGATTTCCAGTGGAGAGAGGCACACGCCAGGGTTGCCCGCTCTCTCAACTGGTATTTGCCCTGGTAATGGAGCCTCTGGCATATATGCTACATGCCTGGGCTCCACAGTTGGGCCTTACAGTGCTTTACTGACCCCAGAGAGTATCTTTATATGCTGATGATGCACTGATATATGTAAGGGCAAACTATATGGTGTTACCAGAGATCATGACACTTTTGACCGTGTTTGGATCCATGTCTGGCTTCCGTGTCAATAGAAATAAATTGTTTGTTCCAATTGACGTATGCCCCTGAGGACGGTTGAGACACACTACCATGCACGGAGTTGACTTAGTGCTTTAACTTAAATACTTGGGAGTACAGGTATATTATGAACTGCATGACCACTTGGAGGGGAACTTAGGCAAGGCAGCGACAGTGGTATGCCACTCCCTTCTTTTTTTTTTGTAACAAGCTACCCCTTATGCAGAATAGCCCTTGCCAAGATGCTGATCCTACCACGTCTTTTATATGGTTTTATTGCCCTTCCATTGATAATTCATCAAAGCTTTTTTAAGGATCTATGAGGCATGCTTTGATCTGGTGGAGGGTAGGCGGCGGGTAGCCATACATGAACTATTTGCTCCATTGGACGAGAGTGGCTTGGGTGCCACTGACTGTGAATGAGATTATGCCAAAGCACATTTACAATGGCTGTGGCAATGTCTTGCAGAAACACTGGCCCTTGAATACACCGGTATTCAAGAGAATGTAGCCGGTCGGTCATTAATGCATGGACTTTTAGATGCAGCACTCCCCAGTGCCACGGATAGCGTGCTATTAAAGAAAGTTCTGTATATATGGAAAAGATACACAAGCGTGAGGCAGCGTGGTGTTTCCTATGCCCCCAGTCTTCAGATTTGGGACATCCCAGAATATGCAGGCTTGCGGACTGTGAGCCATGTCCGAGACTGGGAAGAAGAATATAACGAGATCTGGGCGGACGAGGTGTCTAAGGATGGGTTCTGTGCATTTGAGGCCCGAATAGTATCTATTATATTCAGCATTACAGGGTGTGATGTGACAAACCTGGGATTCTGCTCCAGATCAACATCCTGTAAGGATTCCCTTGAAAGCAGCATTGACAGGAGGGAACACCACACCCGCCAGAACACACTTATATTCCGCATTACGCAGTTCCACAATTCGGGATTGAGCGAACTCCGAGACTGATGGACACTAGTACTTAGGAGGGACTTTACAGACAAACAGTGGACCCGATGTTTGCAATGAGTTAAGCTAGTGATGCGTAACATTTGAGATGTAAGTCAGATGATGCTGACTTTTTTCATATAATGTGGACTTGCTCACTGATACTCCCTTTTTGGGATCGGGTGCTGACTAAGGTATCAGAGGTGACAGGTAGCTTACTTCCACTTGAGCCACTCATATGTCTACTTGATACAGGGCAGATCACTAAGAAGAATATGAGCCTGTTGCGATTCCAAAATCTGGCACTGATACCGAGGCTCTATTTCATTGCCACTCAGTCAGAGCTCCATTAGAGAAGACCAGCCAGTTATTCTGGGGTGGAAATTCATGGCAGGGGGGGGGGGGGGAATACTTCAGAGATGAGAAACGGTAAGCTTTAGAAGGGGCCCCTTACTGTGAGCGTTTATACCCCTTTGGAAACAGTAGAATGGTGATGTACACTACAACTATATGCAACACACACACACAGGGGGGAGGGGAAGGTAATAGGTTGTTAGTTTATCATCTTAGAGTATTTTTACATTATTTTTTCTCTTTATTGCTGCGAATAACTGCTTTCCTCAGTACTGAATACATGATATGTGCTCCTGTAATATGAGTTGGCGAATGGGCTGGAAAGTAAATATTGGTGCCATTGCTTCACGATTGATCGATATTTGCCCTTTACCGGGCCGCGCATCTTGTGTTTGTTGCGAATGGGAGAATACGGGGTGTGGGCGTACAGGTATCCGGTGGCCAGTGCTCAATTTGTGCTTTTTGTTTCCGGTGCTGAGCACCAGCACTTATTTTTGAGGGTCGGGGCTTATTCTTCTGCTTCAAGCATTTGCTGAGAGCAAAAGCCTCGTATGGGAAAGACGGAGGAAGAGAAAAACGAAAAAGCGTCACCAAGCGAGAAAGTAGAAAGCTGCAGGACTGAGCTGAAGGGGCAGGGAGTGGCTTTATATGGATTGAAGAGGCCCGAGATGGCTTCAGGATTACACAGCCTCAGTATTCGTATTCACACATTTAGGGGCATATTTATACTCCGTTTGCGCCGAATTTGCGTTGTTTTTTTCGACGCAAATTCGACGCAAAACTAACTCCATATTTATACTTTAGCGTTAGACGCGTCTAGCGCCAAAGTTCATGGAGTTAGCGTCATTTTTTTTGCGTGAACACCTTCCTTGCGTTAATGATATGCAAGGTAGGCGTTCCCGTCTTAAAAAATGACTCCGATGCTATTGCGTCGGATTTATACTCCCGGCCAAAAATGACGCCCGGGAGTGGGCGGGACTAAAAAACCTGCATTTGCGCCGGATTTTAGCGCCTGGGTCAGGGCAGGCGTTAAGGGACCTGTGGGCTCAGAATGAGCCCAGAGGTGCCCTCCCCTGCCCCCAGGGACACCCCCTGCCACCCTTGCCCACCCCAGGAGGACACCCAAGGATGGAGGGACCCACCCCAGGGACATTAAGGTAAGTCCAGGTAGGTATTTTTTTTTTTTTTTTTTGTGGCATAGGGGGGCCTGATTTGTGCCCCCCTACATGCCACTATGCCCAATGACCATGCCCAGGGGACAGAAGTCCCCTGGGCATGGCCATTGGGCAAGGGGGCATGACTCCTGTCTTTGCTAAGACAGGAGTCATTTCAATGGGGGATGGGCGTCGTAAAAAAATGGCGCAAATCGGGCTGTGGCGATTTTTTTGCCTCAGCCTGACTTGCACCATTTCTGGACGCCCATACGCCATTTTCCCCCTACGCCGGCGCTAACTGGTGTACGTCGTTTTTTTTTACGCACACCAGACTGCGCCGGCGGCTAACGCCGGCTAACGTCATTCAATAAATACGGCGCCCGCATGGCGCTTCAGAATGGCGCTAGCCGGCGCTAATTTTTTTGACGCAAAACTGCGTTGGCACAGTTTTGCGTCAAAAAGTATAAATATGGGCCTTAATTGCAGCAGCAGTGTGTTTGAAAGGAGGGCTTTGGGCACCGGCACCTTTTTATTTACAAATTAAGCACTGCCGGTGGCCATAGGCCCACAGTTAATTGTGCGAGGTAGGACTCCTTCTTTCATATACCAAGATCCCAAGGTCTGGCAAATGTGGTTACTTTGTGTCTTGCTCCACGTGTATATAAAATGCAATGAAGATATATAAAAAAGAACTTCGAAGTTCCGACCGTGCGTAAACATGGGTTTACGCACGGGCCGAAATTAATCATCCCACTCGAAATCAGGTCCGGAGTGTACTGCTCCCATATGTGTACCTGAAATTCAATATTGAAGGCGACTATAAAGGGCACTCACCATCGAGAAGGTGGTTAAAACTACGCACGCGTTTCTAAAAGGCTTCTTACAAGTCAGCAGATTTAGATAAAAGTAGTTCTTGTTGATTAGGTTTATATTACAACCAGTTGTAATGGAATACAATTATTTAAAGGGCAACCTATAATTCAAAATTATGACATAAATGTTTTCAAAAGTATTTGTTGTGCAATTAAAGCATTCAAAACAATTTTACAGACAGTGAAAATAAATAATGAAAACAATAAAGAAGCGAATTCAATATAGAGAGACACGTCTGCAGTACTACATGTATTTTGTCGATAAAAGAAAACAAAGCGTATAGTTTTTTTTTTTTTAATAAGAATGCAGCATTTATCCCGTAGCCTTTGCATAGTCGTGCGTTTCTGCATTATTCCAACGTGGCGTTCTTGAGCCTGGGAACAACAGAGCCACTCTTTCGTTTCTCAATGGAGTTGATTTATATTATTTATATTGATAAAGAATACAACCCATCAAGACCATAATTGTAAATTGTTTCCTAGCGCCATACAATTTAAATCTCTCATTCTCCGGTATCAAAATATCAATGTCTGATGCAAACAGTTTTCTCTGCCACCCCCTTGAGAGCATGTTTAAGGTGTGTGCATTGTGAAGCAGACAAACTGCAATTCCGGCACTACAACACAACAATACAAAACACAACACACACCAACATGAAAATAATATACCACAATAATACACATCAAAATAACGCTAAAGCACTGACAAACACATTAACACAAGATGAAAACAAAATCACATAACCCAGCACTGAAATGCACTGACACAAAACACTACCACATAATAACTCAAAACAAGGACAAAACAGTAGTGTATCACAGTGACAACATAACTCACCACATCGGCACCACAACAAAACGTCAACACAACACAACATGTTAACAAGACATCACAATGCAGCAGTACAAACTATAACGCAATAGGACAACACATCAATAAAGCTCACCAGCAAACACCAGAACAACAAAAAATATACCAACAAAGCAGCAAACATCATTACAACACTACCCACACAACAAGCCAAACGCCACAAAGCAAAGCATCTCTAAAGCAATACAAGCTCAGATCCCAGAGGACTTGTAGTAGCAAGAGTTTAAGGGTTTCAGGATGTTAAAATGTTTGGACATGCCAAAACAGCACGGGCTCTCCTTCCTTTACCTGACATCTATATGCTAATCTCAAAAGCAAGTGCCTTGTCAGAAGAGTCTTTTTTAAGACAGACAAACAGGAGAGATGAGTGATGAAGTAAAGAAGGGGTTGCTGGTATACGCAAATTGTGTCTTTTTGAGGTAACAGCGTGCCTATGTACAGAAGTGGAGAATACAATAAATAGAAAAATAAAATACAAAAAAGTGATGGCTGGAATGCTGAAATTATCTGGAGAAGTGTGGCATCAGCCCCATAAATTATCAACAGAGATGAGGAAGATGAAGAGGTCATACAGTGATCCTTTGCAGTGAAATAAAGATGAACAATTAAGATGAAAATGAACTGCTCCCACCCATAAAGGGTTTTATGTTGTAGCATAAAGGATAACCAATATCCACATTCCATCTCGTTACTAGTGTAGATGTAGGGAACAGTTGGTAAAATGAGTAAGTCTCCGTTTTTTTTTAAAATGTTATGAGAATATGATAATCCTGTGATTTCATCCAATATATGAATAATAGTGTCTCGGTCTAGACGTTCATAACGTCAGTGACTTAAAGAGGCTGAAACAAAGCCCCTGAGAGGATATAGAATACAGTAGGCTCACCATGATTAGACCAAGTTCAATTATACCTCAAAGCTAGGTGTGTAATGAAAGTGGCATGAAATACATTAATTCAAATGTATTTTGTGTAGTGGTATTTAAATAAATTAGTTGCCTTTTTTGCATGACCATTGTATAAAGTGGCTTGAAACTGATTACAAACTAGCAATGGCAGAGTTTGAAATAGAGGATATGAGCCTCCTATTTGTCCTGTGGCAAAGAGGCATGGCTTTCAGTCATGCACCTAGTCCATGTATTAGATATCTACTGGACATGGCCTATGGGTTTGTCCGAAAACAGACAATGGACATGAGATCAGAGAAGTTCTGTGAGTACTTGGTACATGACATACAATTTCAGTGAATGCAATGTGCCCAATTCCCATGCCCTCAGTACCTGCAGCGCATGTTCTTCAGTTTTGTTTAGCACTCATTACCACAATACACATGCAGGTCTTGGTCAAAAGGAACAGTGTGTGGCATATGCTTTGGGCATGTGCATAAATCCCAGCCATTGCAATGGATTGGCCAAGTACCTTGCCTATATCATTGCCTCATTTTCCTGAGATTCATGGAGCAGGAATGAGGTCTGCAGTCATAAAGAAGCAGTTTATGCCATTTGAAGTGTATGACGGTGTCCTAAAGTTTGTAATTACACCCCCTGTTGGATTATGAACTCTAAGACCAACATTTGCAATTCGTTCTTGTTAGACTTTTCATCCTTGGTGTGGTCTCCCTTAACTTTTTGTCTCTATTCCCCAGGTTGTTGATGTGTGCTGGACTCTGATTTTACTGTTTTTGTTACTCTAGGCACTTTACCACTGCTAACCAGTGCTAAACTGCAAGTGATCCTTTACAAAATGTGTATGCAAGTGGTGTATCCATGATTGGCATATTTGGTTTACTAGTAAGTCCCTAGTAAAGTGCACTAGAGGTGCCAGGGCCTGTAAATCAAATGCTACTAGTGGGCCTGCAGCACTGGTTGTGCCACTCACATAAGTAGCTCTGTAATCATGTCTCAGACCTGCCACTGCAGTGTCTGTGTGTGCAGTTTTAACTGTAAATTCAACTTGGCAAGTGTACCCACTTGCCAGGTCTAAACCTTCCCTTTTCTTACATTTCAGACACCCCTAAGGTAGGCCCTTCGTAGCCCCAAGGGCAGGGTGCAGTGTACGGTTAAGGTATGACATATAGTAATGTGTTTTATATGTCCTGACAGTGAAATATTGCTAAATTCATTTTTCACTGTTGCAAGGCCTGTCCTTCTCATAGGTTAACATGAGGGCTACCTTTAAATCTGATTAAAGTGTAGATTCCCTTTGGGAGCGGATGGACATGTGGAGCTTGGGGTCTCTGAGCTCACAATTTAAAAATACATCTTTTAGTAAAGTGGATTTTAAGATTGTGTGCTTGAAAATGCCACTTTTAGAAAGTGAGCATCTTCTTGCTTATACCATTTCTGTGACTCTGCCTGTTTTTGGATTCTCTGTCTGGGTCAGTTTGACTGTTGGGCTGGTTGCACCTCACAGTAGACAGTGACACAAAAGGAGCTGGGGTGTAGCCTGCATATCCTGATGAGCCATCTGTGCTCGGAGGGAGGGGAGGAGTGGTCAATCACACCTGAAAGGGCTGTGTCTGCACTCACACAATGCAGTCCCCAACCCCGGTGAGTGTCTGGGGCCTAGCCTGGGCAAGGCAGGATTTCACATTCACAAGAGACTTTGCTTTGAAGCAGGCCTACTTCAAAGGAGAAATTAGGAATAAGTAGGGCACCCAAAACTACAGACTTTAGAACACTTCTGGACATCAAGAGGAGCCTCTGCCTGGAGAGGAGCTGAAGAGCTGAGGAAGAAGAGCTGACCTGCCTGTGACTGTGCTTTGTGGAGCCCTCCTGCAGTTGCTGCTTCTGCTTGTGCAAGGGGAAAAAGACTGGACTTTGTGGTATATTCTTGCTTGAGAAGGATTCTCCAAGGGCTTGAACTGAGCTTGCCCCCTGTTCTGAAGTCTCAGGGCCATCAAAGACTTCCCTTACCAGCACCTGGACTATCTGCTGAGACTCCTGCCCGGACAAGTGGTGCCCTATCCAGTACCTGGGCCCTTGAAAGGAAAAGCTGGTGAAAATTCAAGGAAATCGACTTTGGACGACTCCGGACCGACACCGCTGCTGAATCCGGTGCCGCTGCCTGCAACCGACTCCGTGATCTTCGCTGGAACACGACGACCTTCGCAGGTCCGATATCGCTGCAGCCCCGCTGGTCTGCGACTCTGGGGAAGTCGCTGCATCACGCCGTGACCGACGCCACTTGAAGTGCGCGGATTCAATGTTTCACATAGACGCCACAATCCCCGACTTCGGGCATCGGCTTGTTTCCATTCTTCACCAAGGTACTGTAGCTGGGGGTCTGCGTGACTCCGTGTCCGGCGCCGCTGGTGTCGGATTGTTGGGAACGACTCTGTCACGATGCCGTGTTAACACCTCATCGAAGCATTTTGTGTTTCTAAGCGCTTTTTTAAAATTTTATCTTTAAAAATTCATAACTTGACTTGTGTATGGTTTTTTTTTGTCGTTTTGTTCTTGTTTTGTTTAGATAAATATTTCCTATTTTTCTAAACCTGTGTTGTGTCATTTTGTAGTGTTTTCAATAAGTTACTGTGTGTGTTGGTACAAATACTTTACACCTAGCACTCTGTAGTTAAGCTTACTGCTCTGCCAAGCTACCAAGGGGGTAAGCAGGGGTTAGCTAAGGGTGATTGTCTTTTACCCTGACTAGAGTGAGGGTCCTTGCTTGAACAGGGGGTAACCTGACTCTCAACCAAAGACCCCATTTCTAACAGTTCTACACTACAGAAGGGTTTTTTCATCATCTCTTGGAGCTCTTGGATGGCCTTATTCCCCCCTCCACCCCTCCCCCAGTGGAATGCACCTCTTCTGCCCATATATAATCCCACAAATATTTTATTCAGAAAAGGGTCTTCATGGTCAGAAATGGAAATGTGGCTCCCTTAATTGTTGTCAGATCAAATATGCTCAATGTCTGGCAGCCAAATCATGTGGACAAATGATATTCAAATTTATATCAGCAATTTTTTTGCTGGTTCAATTATATATTTTAGCACTATGCCATTAAGTATATTTTAGATTCACAGCACATGTGTTGGTGCCATTCTATGATCTGAAATCAATGAAAAGAGTCAAATCCCCCAGGGCTTTTGCATTCACTTTGTGCTCCTGTAACCTACAGTTCTTCGTTATCAGGCTGTTGCTTGTGGGTGGTCCAGGAATAAGTATTGAGCACGTTGCATAGTCTGAGGGCAACAGTAATTGTCAAAAGATATTAGGCACAAGTCATAGCTGAATGCCATAATGTGATAGCATGGCCTAAATGTACTTCAGTCAAAAGCACTGTGCAAGAGGATACTGGGGGTGGATATGGTAAACATAATTACCCTGTGTATGGTACCAAATGCCATGACCCATAGGTAGGTATTACAATGTACTGTGTGTCTTATTATTAAAAAGAGGAATCAGGTCATGTGTTCAATATCTTCAATTGTATTCGGGAAATGTAAACAAAAGCTGAACATTGTAATTCCAATCAGAGCCTATTGAATTCTGTACATAGCAAAGAACACATTCATCAATCTCTCTCTTACAGAGATCAATTGTGATTTCGACAAAGCAGATTGGAGGCTTCTTTTCATTTTTTCCTTATCGATTTTTATATAGACAACCAACAGTACAGTTCATTACCCGACTTATTGTTTTTAATAAACATTTCCTATTTGAAAAGAACGTCAGACTGAAACAAGGAACCCTCTTAAATTTCAAGCAAACCCTGGTGTGCTATGTTCAAAATTCACTTTATCATTCAAGTTGGGTAGCTTGTAGCGCGCCGCCAGTGTATTTACCCTTGGTCTGTGTAATTGTGCTGTACTGGAAAGAATAGTCTGGGAAATCTGGAGTGTTGGGCTGGGAACAACTGGGAAAATGCTTGACATTTTTTTTAAAATATCAATAAAAACTTCTGGATTTATTTTACAAAGGAAACTTTTGTATTATTAGTTATAAAAGCCATTGAAATTATAGTAAATGTCAGAATAAAGTGGCTTTGCGTGGCCCTTAGATATGGCCCTCCAGCCTGCGCCGCCAGTGCCGCTTGTAAATGAGGCCCCAAGTATCTAGTATTTGTTTAACTGAGTGATCCGAACCCCACACATAATGAACAAAAAAATTAATTAAATCAGCTATTGGTGGTGTCAGCCTCAGTGCATTTCAGGCACAGTTCTTCAGATGAAAAATAATGTTAGTGAAAATAAAACCAAGAAAACACCCACATTACTATTTAATACTGAACCTAGATTCAATCCAGAGGTGCATATATCCTACTCCCTAAATTTCCTGTAAAAATCTTAAATTAAAAGTTTAATCCTACTTTTAAACGTATCATTATTCATCCATAGAAGTAATAAAAAACAAGAAACTTGTCGTTAATTAGCTGTATTCATCACAGGTTATCTTCACAGAACCTTTGCATCAAACCTATCAAAAATGTGAGAAACGTTTCACCTATTGTCCTTTTAGCTTATAGGTTTTGCATGTTGTTATATAAAATTTTGGTATTATATAATTTATGAGCGATGCCTTTAATCACGTTATTTTGTCAACTTCATAGCCTTAGCGCTGCGATATAGTGTGGGAAAGGCAATACATAATCCACATATCATCGTTATAAGTAAATATTATATTATACTTTAACAATTCACAATCCATCTTTTACTTAAACAATTTATTGGTTAAGAAGGTGGGATTAGCTGTACCTTCATGGCCCTTTCCATAAAAAAAATCTTGCAGTCATTAAATATATATCAGTTGACAGGCTCAGCTACCGATTTAAGGGAAACTTGTATTTGCCTCAATGGTCAATCTAGCTAAAACATTCTTTCCTAGCTCCTTCTCCAGTTAATAATTCACAAAGCTTCTCAAGTGCCTCCAGAGAGCTTCAATGCAAATTCACAAAGAGTGGGCCATGAGGCAGCCTGCTATTTTTAGCGCACACTGCATGAACACGCTTCCCTCTGGTAGTCTGTGCATAATATGTAAGGACATTTTGCTACCGTAACTGAATTGTTTGGCGTGTGAAGATAAATTATTATTATGTTATGCAATAAGTCATAGATATATTTCATTTGAAAGGGAAGGCGGGCTATTGAGCCTGAATACGCTGGTTTGTACGGCTGAAACCTGACACAGCACCAATTGTGTCACAAAATGGCACAGGATGATTAACGGAGGCGTCCTAGTGGCTGGAGAATACCGTGTCTGCACTGTGCAGCGTCAGCATCATATTTCATATTATGAGTTTTATTAATGGATTAAAATAACGTGTCATTGTTACAGTATCAGAGGGAGTCTGAGATAGGAGTTAGCTCGCTAGGAGTTGAAAGATAGCTTTGTGGCTTGGCATTTGTGTTATTAATAGTACCTCGAAGAATTGGTCAATGTTCTGTGAAGTAGCAACAACTTTACTTACTCTGCATTGGTTTTTTTCTTAACAGAGGTATTGCAATCATACTCAAAATTTGTTTTGATTCACAAAAATGCAGTTTAAATAATGTGTCCTATCTATTCCCATATACCTACTGAATTCCTGTATACCTAATGAATTGCTATAGCTTCTCCACAGGAGCACAAACAATGTGGTAACTGTAATACTTTATCAGGAGAAAGATCCAGAACAACGCGTCCGGAACCACACCTGTGTTGTTCACGCAAGCGGAACAACACTTGCCTGAACAATGCAGGGCTTTTTCTCTGCCTTAACCACGCATGTGCTGAACAACGCACATGTGTGGTGAAGGCAGAGAAAATGGAAGATCCATCGGGAGAGGACGCGGTCAGGTAAGTGGGGCTGGGGCAGTGTTGGGGATAGGTTTTAGGGGAGGGTGCAGAGGGTGAAGGGGTTGGGGTGGGGAGCTTATTTTATTTTTTAAGGGGTGGGATGGGGGGTCAGTACTATGGTTTTTAGGGAGGTGGTGGGGGTTCGGGTTATTTTGTTTTTAGGTGCGGGGTATTGGGTTGGGGTAATTTTGTAGTGGGATGGGGGGTCGGGTTTCAAGTGGCGGGGTTGGAGTAATTTTGTATTTAGGGCAGGTCGGATTTTTAGGGGCAGGGTGGGGGGTCAGGGTAATTTTGTATTTGGGGGGTTGGGGTGATTATGTTTTTAGGGCGGGTGGGGGGTGGGTTTTTAGGGGTGGGGGTTGGGGTAAGTTTGTATTTAGGGTGGGTGGGGGGTCGGGTTTTTAGGGGCAGAGTGGGGGTAGGGGGAATTTTTTATTTAGGGCTAGTGGGGGTGGGTTATTAGGGTTAGGGGGTCAGATAATTTTGTATTTAGGGCGGGGGATGGGTTTTTAGAGGTGGAGGTTGGGGTAATTTAGTATTTAGGGCGGGTGGGGGTCGGGTGTTTGGGGCAGGGTGGGGGTTGGGGTAATTTTGAATTCAGGGAAGGTGGGGGTCGGGTTTTCAGGGGTGGGGTGTCAGGTTAATTTTGTTTTTAGGGGTTGGGTAGTTTTATTACTGTGGGTGGGGTCAGTTTTAAGGCTCAGGGTGGATGGGAGGTATCGGGGTAGTTTTTAAAGGTGGGGGTCAGGGTAATTCTGTTTTTAGGGTCAGGGGGTCAGGGTAGGTTTGTTTTTAGAAGTTGGGTTGTTTTTATTTTTGGGGTGGGGGTCGGTTTTACGGCTTATGGTGGGTGGAGGGTATCAGGTAGTTTTTAAGGGTGGAGGGTCAGGGTACTTCTGTTTTTAGGGTGGGGGTGGCATGCGACAATCATGCATGCCGTTTCCACACATGCCTTTACTAGGCATGCCTTTACATCAAAAAATTGTTGTAAAGGCATGTTTGGTAAAGGTATGTGTGGAACAACACGGTTGTTGTTCCAAACGAGTTGTTCAGGCATGGGTGGTTGCCGCATGCAGGGTTCCATCATACAACCCTTTGTGAGGAATACAATGCTTATTTGCCAATGTTCGATTCTCTCAGTGGAGATCACAGGTATTAAGGTACATAAGACATGTCTTACATTTGCAAGAACCACTGTGATGGCGTTTCCTGTCAGTGCATTAAAGAGTACCATACAGCTTCATCAACATGACGGAGCAATACAATTTTAGGATTTTCTTTTTGAAAATAAAAATGCAATGACCCCCTCACCATGGGATTTTTATCCCATCACATGAGAGGTCATTGAAAGGACATTGGCGGTAAATGAAAGTAGGAACTTGCCATTTGTTTGACCACTGTGGCAAAACCTCCACTGGCCATTACTCCATCAGGCTGTTGAATGTGTATTCAAAATGAGCCATAATCCACAGTATGGATTTTTATTTTCTGAGCATTTTCCCCTGCTACGTCTTGGCAATTTTTACCAGCTGATATGTACGTTCCAAAGCTTTAGGGATGCAGGCTTTCTCTGACCTGGTAGATTTTGGGTGTGGAAACATTGCACAATTTATAGTTTTTATCCCTGTACAAACAAGGATTTTTCCAGGTATCAAAATTATCTGATCCACTTGAAAACTGGGCCTGAGTAAAGTTTAAGGTTAGAGACTAGCGATGCAATGCAAATTATAATAAAGTGATAGTGTTGAAATAGCAGTACTTAACATATTAGAATAGATTTACTATATATCTCTTGTTGAAGAAAATATGTTAATGATAACGTAGAAGAGGTAATGGTTGGAAAGGTAGTGTCAGGATATTGACTAGGTGATCTGTAGAGGTTTATTAAATGTAATGCACCATTTGATAAAAGACTCACATAACCAATGATTTTGATTGCGTAAATAGACAAAGTGAGGAGAACATACTGTCAAAATCATGCACAAAGATAGAGGATGTAAAAGGTCAAGTCTTGATGAGATTTTAAAACTAGAATCGATCTGTCACGAGGAGTGGCTGAACTGAAAGTTGATTCCAAGCCTCAAGGTCTGGGATCAAGAAAGACCATCTGTTTCTGTACACTCTGTGAAAATGTGATTTGATGAGGGGGCCTTATTAGCAGATTGCAGTGATCTAGGAGGAAGATACAGCTGACTTTTGGTCTTAAGGAACTCTGGAGCTGTTTCAAACACTGATCAGTGAATGATACACATAGCTTTAAGTAACACCCTCACTGAGACCTGGAGTCAGTGTTTAGAATGAGGAACAGTTGGGCTGATAATTATTTGGCCCCATTTGTGAGATGGGCAGCGGCATTCTTGACTATCTGGAGCCAGTAACACAGACCTTTGTAAAGGCCCAAAATCGGGAGAGTTCATGGCTCAATATTAGATCAACCCTGTAAGGACCAGTCCAGTGGCAAAAACAGCGGTGGGATTTAATGAGGCCAACTAAAAATTCAACGTTAATGTTAAGCACACCTGTCAACCGCAGGACTCTTTGGGGATTCTCCATGTACGCTTATCATGGATCTATTAGTATCATTTATAGAGTGAGCAGTCTCTGTCGCAGTGATTACAGTAACTACCATACAATGTTATTCCATCCCTTCCTTTGTAAATTAAAACAGGCCTTCAAATGGATAAATGTAAAATTTATTTGGAAGGACCTATTAGTGAAATAATGAGCACAGAGGGAGACCTTTACTCTTTGTTAATGCACTGAAGCATAAATGACCTCAGGCAAATTACCCCGCTCATCTGCGATGTGCACAGCTCAGATACTCAAATGTTTTCGTTAAAAGCATCAAACAATTTACTGTTCATCCCGCACTTCCCAGAAGGGATAGATAAGATACAATGCAGCCATAATATTCTATTTGCCTGACTACCTGGCTTACCAAACGGCTTTTTACTGCTAGGTTTTTAGTTTAAAGCAGGATGGCTATTTCACTTATAGGTTAGGAGATCACTGAACAACAAAACCTACCATTTTAAACTTCGTGCACTACGATTTATATTAGGCAAAGTACAATTTAAAATACATTTCACAGTTGCTGTTCTTTAAATGGATCATAAAAATCACATAAAAAATAAAAGCGAACATAGAGTCACAATTGATACTATGGAACATGTCTAATTCTGAATGAAAATCGATTCTATGAAGCAGCATGGGATGAAGCATTAAGATCTGGCCTGGGATATCCATGAATCCACGTATTTAATGAAATCATTAAAGTTGATCCTTCGTTCAGAGTTCTGTGGATATGCATTAGTGAATCTGAGATCCCAGATGATCCCAGGTCGGTGATGCTCTTATTAAAAACTGCAAGGCATTATTGAAGTGTGTTTAAACACAACCGAATTACTAGGGGTCACATTTTTGTAGTGAGATAAAATAATGCCAAGAGTCTATGTGACTGTGACAGACCTATGTTTTTAATTAAAGCCATTGTATCATGATTCTGAGGGGCAGCAAACAGTGTTTCTTAATGCCAGTTTCTCTGCATTGTTGAAATAAAATGAAGTTCCTCCATTAAATTATAGGAATAAATGTGTGAATGTTCAATTTTTAAATTTGAATTCCAGTGCTCTTCTTCAATACATTATATATAGAACCATATAATCATTCTTGAAGTGCTTGAAAGGTTGACAAGTCCTGATTATTTTTCTTATAAAGAATAACGATAGGGATGTATGTACAATTTAGACTGCATCCCAGCCATTCTACCACTACTGTTAATGGGTATATCAAGTGATGCCTGGGTCTTCCTTTTAGACCATTAATGATTTTTCTGATGAAGTTACAGGCACCCTTTTATGACTATAAACCTACATACATGTGTGTGTGTGTGAGTGCCTTTGTTTCACAAAATAAAATGGTATTAATATCCTCAGTTAACAGTAACGTACAAGATATGTAAATGTTTCACTGGTCTCTGTGATATATACTTTTTTTTTTACAGGTTTGATTAAAGAACTATAGGTTTCCTCAAGCATAATGATAGACTCAATTTCACTGTGAAAAGCCTTACCATATTGTAAGTGGTATAATCAAATTTACATTAGTGACAGATAAAATCTGAAAATTCGAACTTCAATCAGGACTCATAGTTAGCTGCACCTTGCTCAGAAGGTGAGCTTCAACATTCTCACCTTTCTACAGATAAAATTGTATTTTGTTACAAAGCAAAGGGTATTGTTGTCGTATTACTACATACAACCAAACAGTATAGTCCGTTATTTAATTGTTCGCAATATCTTTTTTCGCCAAATTACCTTAAAATGAACATTTAAAATTCTTGTAGCAATTCAAAACCACTCAGCCTTTATCCTCATGGTTTATGATGTCATCAATCAGAGTCCTGTAATGGCATTAATGGTCCAAACCACCTCAATACCTGTTATATTTACGTCTTTTCTCTCTCTCTCTCAACCCTTTATTTCACAAGGACAACTTCTGCCTTGCTAGGCTGTGGCCCGTTTGCATTGGGGGTTACCAGTCTGTTAAGGAGGTTGGTTATATAGAAGTTGGATGTAGTGTATATTCAAATAAATGAATTACACTGAAATAACTCATTTAAAGCGCAATTATGGTTACCAAATAATGCATTAAAGTCCCTGAAATGTTCTAACTATGGTTAGCTCCAGAAACCACAGCTTGCAGCCCCACTCTGCAAACCATAACTCACACACCAAATTATAATGATCTCATCCTTGATGTAACAGATGGTTTTACAAATGAAACAAATGATCCTCGATCTTACTAATGATGTGATATTCACTTCAGTTAACGTTATGAATAAATGGACTATTGATAAAGCGTGACCTCTTTGTGTATGTGCTGAAATCTAGAGATGTGCTGTGAAGTTCTCCTATTAATTCTTATAAATATTGTGAGATCATGTGCATTGCATTTGTTCAGAGACTTTTTAAGGCATGGGTAAAGTGGGTTCTGGCCCTGGGCAACAGCCCTTCATGGCTCCCTCGATAGAGCCAGTTCTGTTCTGCAGAGAATTGTGCCGTAATGCTCTAATTCTTGAATAGATTTTTTTTTTTTTACATTTTTCTTTCATTTATTTTTAATGTGGGTGATGTGTGAGAGTCTATTACAGCATTTGCTTCAGAGCAATGTGTGTTTTTGTTTCATGCAACATCCACAAAAACGTTTCTTTTAGATCAAAATGGGACCACATATATAAGAAATGGGAGGAGGTCACAGAGATAGTATCAACTCACTAATATTACTGGAATTTGAGTTACGATATTGAAAACACGTGTTACCCTGAATATTATATGTAAACACCATTAGAATTTGGTGAGTGTACTTGCGCACTGTCAATGACCTGGCCAAAGAGGGCACAAAAATACTTAAATTGGATCATAAATTTAACACTGTTCCAAAAAAGGGGCTCCGAAATTTGGTTGGCCCAGGGCCCCAAAAAAACTTAAAATGTCCTTGCATTTGTTGTGAGAATATGGTTTGCATTAAACCTTTGCAGGCTGCAGCTTGTAAAGCTATCCAGAATTGGGAAATTTCAGGGGTTTTATAGTTTTATTTCATAACAACGTGAACTCAAACAAGAGGTAAGCAGACTCAGAATGGGATGCACTCTCACATGCAGAAAAACATGTTTGGTGGGGACGGCAATTCCTATTATGGTTCTTCGGTCCCAGTTTCTGTTGACCCAAACATGTTATGGAAGTCAGTGTTGTCACTGGTAGGAACTCTATATCCTTCTACAAAAAGAGTCTTTGCTTCATAACAAGATCTCACATGTGTACATGCTTTTGTCTCTGTTGGTGCAAAGTAAGCAACAGGGCAATTTATTAATCACTCACTTTTTGAAAGAACATGGTTGATACGGGACACCAGCAATTAACTCTGACTGCTGACTCGAAAGGGTAGACCATAGAATAGGCACAAGTGGGGGAGAGAGCTGTCTCTTCACAGGGTGAAGAAGAAAATGAGGTCATCTAAACAAAGGAGTCAGATGCCGAGAAAACCATTTTCATCTCAGAATTTTTCAGTCACTGACTAGGTGAAAAAAATGAATGCCTGAATAATTACTTGCAAACTGGTTGACTTTCAGTTAAGATGGGGATAGAGAGGATACTATTCAGTAACTATAATTCATGCCGTAAGGTAATTATAACTCGCGCCCCCGCCATGCACAGTTTTTTCATGAGAAATTTTATTGCAAATATTGCAGTGCTATTAAAGATGTCATGAGTGCTGTAATTTTTGGACTAATTAGCAGTGAATAGCGAGGGCGTGAGTTATAGTTACCTTAGGGCAAGAGTTATACTAACTTGAGGTAACTGTAACTATAACTGGTGAATTTCTTTTCAAGAAATTTTAATTAATCTGAAACAAAATCAAATAATTTTCTTTGTAAAAGGGAGAATCAAATCTAGGCACAAGGAAGCAACACATCTGAACAAAAGTGAACAGGTAAAGAAGATGTGCTGAGTGAAACGGAGGAAATACTGGAGGACATGAAGGTAGAGGTTAATTGAAAATGACCATAACAATACTATAACACCTGATGATGTCATAATCCGTGTACAGAGAATGCAAGGAGAATTCTCATTTGCCTTAGTGAATCCTCCTGTGATCCTCAAAATACCTTCTGATGAACAGTCCAACCACTCTAAATCTCCCATCTCCACCCAGGGGCCTATGATTTTGGTCCATTTCAAATTACCCTACTAAAGTATTGTCTCTCTCCATTCCAGTCGGCATGGATTTGTCCTTCTCTTCACTTTGCCTCATACTGCCATTTCCCACATCTCTCTCTGTCACATTCTATTTCATGCATCCTCTTCTTCTAAATTGCAACTGTTGGTACATAGATTGAAACACAAATGTTCAGATACATAATTGTCATGGGGGTAACATGCGTCTAAGGTACAAGGTTTGAGTTGAATGGCTATTTAAAATCCAGTATTTTATTATATTGATATTCGTTTAACATGCACATAAGTTATGTAAGTTACACCTCATCATTAGACAACCTTAGAACCTTCTTCAAGGGAAATGTGCTCTAAAAGTTCTCTTCAATCTTACACATTATCTATGTAACTTTGAGGTGTATTATTCTATATATTCAGAAAAATCAAGGGCACCAAAGCCATTGCACGTACATTTGAGCTATATTTAACAATACTGTGTTTAGCATTTAAAGAGTTGGCTTAAACTTAATACAAACAAGGGACTGACCTTCCATTAGCTGCTTCTAAATCAAAAAATCAATACAGTGCTACATTATGTACACATTATACCAGGCAGAGAAAACCATTTGCTAAAAATGTAGTCTGTTTAATTGAATTGAATTTTCCTTTAATCATAAATAAGAGCTCAGTTTGACACACTGAAACCATCTTCCAATACACTTCAAAATCAAGTAAAGCATGTGTTAATATAGGAATTACAGGTATAATTTTTTCAGATATGGGGTCTCTAGTTGGCAGTCGGTTTGCATCCTGTCCAAGTAGGGACCCTCACTCCAGTCAGATTAAGGGAGATACCCAGCTCAGATAACCCCTGCTCTCCCCCTTGGTAGCTTGCAACGAGCAGTCAGGTTTATCTCAGAAGCAATGTGGAAAGCATTTGCAAATAACACATAGTAATACAGTGAAAACACAAGAAAAGGACATCACACCAATTTTAGAAAAATAGCCACTATTTATCATGTAAAACAAGATTAAAATGAGAATAATCCAACATACAGAATTATAGATATGAATTTTGCAAAAAATAATTTAAAAATACAGTTCCTTGAAGTTGATAGCTGTGTCTGAGGCTATCACTGCATCGTGAACAACAAATCCTATAGTTCAGGCCAGCCGCAGCATCGCGGGCCAGCTATGGTGTCGGGAAGACCTACAAACAGTACCTTGGAAATACAGGGCGTAGTGATCCTCGCAGTGAGATCCGGAGTGCGATGTAGCTGACGTCGCAGGCGTCGGTTCTGGGGGTTGGTGTGGGGATTGTCCGGCCCTTGAAGTCACATGTGTTGCAGATGGAATTCCAGGCTGAATACAAAGTTAGGAGCGCTGGCGTTGCTGGCGTCTGGGCTGTGGAGAAAAGTGGGACAAGGTGACATGTGGTGCCCACAGGTGACGGTGCAGGCAGCAGCTTGGTGACGGCATCCTGCGGCATCGGTGAGACCAGGGCTGCGGTGTGAAGCGGGGCAGTATGAAATGCGGTGTCTCAAGGTCATGGTGCAGACAGTGGCATCGCGGTTGCTGAAGCGCTGCGGTCAGTAGGCCCAAGGCGGCGGTATGAAACAGGGCGGGCTCCATGCGGCGCCAACAGGTTGGGGTGCCGACAGCGGAGTCTGTTGACAATGCTGGAGTAGATGGCGCTGGTGTCAGTGGATTGGGGCTGCTGTGCAGGACAGGATGGTGCTTTGTGTACCTCACAAGTGGTGCCTACAGGTCAGGGTGCAGGCAGCAGGGTCGGGGTCAGCATAAGCAGCATCATCGGGGATGCCAAGACTGTGATGTGAGTGGGGCCCACAGTTCAGGGTGTAAGCAGGGGCTCGTTGACAGCGTCAGGTGGTGGTGAGACCAGGGTTGTAGTGCGACATGGGGCATGGCTCTGTGTGTTATCATCAGGTCACGGTGCAGTCAGTGGCATTGTTGATGGCGTTGCAGTGGTTTTTCTTCTGTTGCAGCACAAAACACACAGTTCCCAGTGTTGTAGGCAGATGAAGCTGAAGTCTTTGATATCCCTGAGACTTCCAACAGGAGGCAAGCTCTACTCCAAGCCCTTGGAGAAACTCCACAAGCAGCATACACAGCAAAGTCCACTCTTTGCCTTCTTTATGGCAGAAGCAGCAACTGCAGGCAAACCTAGAAAAGCACACACAGCAATTTGGCAGTACTCCTTCTCCAGCTCTTCAGCTCTTCTCCTTGGCAGAGGTTCCTCTTGATCCAGAAGTGTTCTCAAAGACTGGGGTTTTGGTTCCAGTACTTGTACCCATTTCTGCCTTTGAAGTAGGCAAACTTCAAAAGAAAGTCTCTGTTACTCACAAGATCCTGCCTTGCCCAGGCCTGGCTGCAGGTGCACTCCAGGGGGTTGGAGACTGTACTGTGTGAGGTAAGGCACAGCCCTTTCAGGTGCAAGTGTCTGCTCCTCCCTCCGCACTCTAGCCCAGGAGACTCATCAGGATATGCAGGACACTCCCCAGCTCCACTTGTGTCTGGAGGGAATTCACAAACAGCCCAAGTGTCAGTCCGACTCAGATGTGGATTCCATAGGCAAGCAGAGGCACAGAATGGTATAGCAAGAAAATGCCCACTTTCTGAATGTGTCATTTTTAAACAGACAATCTAAAAAACAACTCTACCAAAAGATGTTTTTTTAAATTGTGTGTTCAGAGATCCCAAACTCCAAATCTCTATCTGCTTCCAATAAGAAACTGCACTTAAAAGATATGTACAAGCAGTCCTCATGTTAACCTATGGGAGAGATAGGCCTTGCAATAGTGAAAAACGAATTTGGCAGTATTTCACTATCAGGACATGTAAAACACACCATTACATGTCCTACCTTTTAAATACACTGCACCCTGCCCATGGGCCTACCTTACGGGTGACTTACATGTAGTAAAAGGGAAGGTTTGGGCCTGGCAAGTGGGAATTGGCTGTTTAAACTGCACACACAGACACTGCAGTGAGACATGTGTGCATGACTACTCATGTGGGTGGCAAAATCAGTGCTGCAGGCCCACTAGTAGCATTTGATTTACATGCCCTGGGAATGTGTAGTGCACTTTACTAGGGACTTACTAATAAAACAAATATGCCAATCATGGAATAATCTATCACCAATACAATTTACACAGGGGGCACTTGCACTTTAGCACTGAACCGCAGTGGTAAAGTGCACAGAAACAATAAACCAGTAAAACTGATCTGAAACAATAGGAGGAAGAAGGGAAAAGGTTTGGGGATACCTCTGTGAAAAGGGCCATTTCCAACACATTTTATGTGGCATATTAGCCCATTGTTTTGCGACTGTGCTAACACGACCCCTCCATCTAGCTCCTTACTCAAACTATGTTGAAAAAACCTTTTAAATAATTTTGAAGTTTCAATCTGTTAATTAATAAGAAAATTATAATCTTAGTAAAACCAAATATGACTAAGTTCATTACACTTTAAACACATTTTATACTCTTACTCCTACCATAAGTCACTCCTACAGCAGCAGAATCTTCTATCAAATATAACTATCTTACAACATAAAAAGGCATGGATTTTAGAACTATCACACCTTTCCCATTCACAAATGGCTTCTCTGTAAAACTATGCTCAGATTCTGCCCTGGTGGACAGACTCAAAGAAAGTGGTTTCTGACAAAACTATTATCCTTCAAGATGTTCTCTGGTTCTTTTAAGAATAACAACTCTAAAAGCAAACTAAGTGAAGGATAAACAAAACACTTGTCTGCATTCTAATTCTCAGAAACACAAAATGCAACTTTGCCCCCCGCCCCACCAGTTTCATACTTTATCACTGGCTAGGCCTCATTCACCAGAGAAACCTCTAGTGGTGAATGGGCTTCCATTGGCTCCAGGATGTACAAAAGTCCCTAAGTGTTCTATTTATTGAGGGTGGGCCAGGGGGATGATTAAAAACCTTTGCAAGGAACAGGGATAGTGATTATCTCTGCATCTAAATGGGTTGACACATTTCTGCCTGTATAATGGCATTAGAGACAGCCCCTGGGTTTATTCAGGACCCTGATCTTCACTTTCCTAACTCCATTCTATAGTAGTACTCATGCATCCATCAGAAAGCATCCACACTATACCTATCAGTACACTACAGTCAGAGACAATTCACTGAGTCTGCGATATTTGTATGGCCCTGTACAAAGAATCACCTCCTCTCCCTATTTAGAAAATGGGTCAAAATGTTTATACATTTTAATTCTGTCAAAGAACACTTTCTTTCTTTTGATTATGAGCTACCCATGTCACACATCAACCTTCCACAGTCCTGCAACACTTGGCACCTGAATAACCAGCCGTCCACTTGCCTGTGGTTTCCAGTTCCTGCGTGTTCTGGACTGATCCTGTAACACCACAGCTGCTTGGGTTTTTCTGCCAGGGTTTTCCCAACCAGGTTTTCCTACTCACCATTCTTCCAGGCAACAGACGTCCCACTCACCGCAGGACCTACTAATGAAGGCTGCAGCACAAGTGTGCAGCGGGTGCAACGCTGGCATGCCAAAGGCACACCAAAGGCAGGTCCGTCTGCATCCATCTGTGCCTTAATGATGCCCAGTGCCATGAACCCTGGCTCTCCCTCCTCCCGAAAATACACCATCCCCAAGCTCTGCACCCTCAACCCCGGAGGCCACAACAAACACTGTCATTTCACTGATCTACACTCCACATTAGGACCTTTCATGTGCATCCACTGCCACTTCATCTGTCACAGCACACACAGATGCCTACTGCCCATCCCCACTCTGAACACACCACATACACCACCTGAACAAAAACACTAACTCGCATGCACCCTTTTCAACACACGCTCACTATGCAATCATTCTACCGAATAATAGGACCTCATCTCCACCCTAGCACCTGACATCATCTTCCTCACCAAGACCTGGGTCAACCCCAAATCCACCGCAGACATTGCCACAGGGATCCCCAATGGATATAAAATCACTCACCAGGACCACACCAACAAGCCAAGAGGAGGAACAGCCATCATCCACAAAGAGACCGTACAGTGCACCACCACCACTGACAACATCACCACCCCATGGAACATTTCAATTTCAACCTCCACACGGATGACAAAACAACCATCAGAGACACCCTCTCATGCCAACCCCCATGTCTGAGCTCCAGCTCCTGTAACACCATTGAAGATTTCATTGCTCCCCTCGCCTAGGACTCCAAGGACTACATCTTCCTCAGTGATCTAAATTTCCACATTGAGGACTCCAATGACAACAACATTGCACACCTCCTCAACAGTATGAGCTGCCTTGGATTGACCCAGATTGTTCACGACCCTGCACACACCATAGGACACATGCTGACCCCCAGTTTCACCTCCAGCAACTGCGTCAAATACAGCCATGTCTCAGAATTCAAATGGACTGATCACTCCATCATCCACTTCGTCATCTCCAGTCCCCAGACCTCCACCCCAACATGGTCAGCAACCCCCCCCACCAGAGGTGGGACAAAACCTCAAAGGCCAGCTGGGTGGATGCCCTCAACAACTCCAACCTCAATAATGTCACCAATCTCGAGCAGGGAGTGGAAAACTTCAACGTCTGGATCACCACATGTGCCAACAGTATCGTCCCCATCAACATCAACGTCTAGAGAAAACCCTCCAAAAACGCCATATGGTACACCCAAGAATTCGGAACAGTGAAATGAGACAGCAAACAGCTGAAGAGGAGACGGCGCACCAGCAAGGACACCTCTGATCAAGCAGCCTTCAAGACCTCCTTCAACCTTTAGAACCGTCTGCTGGTGGCAACAAAGAAGAAGGTCCTTGCCACAAGCATCAAAATCAGCACCAAGTACACCAAGGAGCTTTTCAACATTGTTAAGGAATTCTCCAACCCGGCTGCCAGCGAAAACAAAATCACACCCTCACAGGAACTGTATGACAACCTTGCCCACTTATTCCAGGACAAGATAACAACCATATACAGAAACTTCAAGCCCAACCCACACCTATGGAATTCCTCAACAGAAACACCACCACAGTAACCGACACACACACTGACCACCTGGAACATCCTCTCCACCCAGGACATAACCTCCTCCATGAAATTCATCCACTTGGGGGCTCCCATAGACCATTGCCCGCACTACACATTCAACCTTGGGAACCAAAGGTTCCGCAAATAACTCACCACCCTGCTCAGCACCTCTATCACCACTGTAACATTTCCTGATACCTGGAAACAGGCCAAAGTCAGCCCACTACTCAAAAAACCCTCTGGTGACCCCAGTGAATCCAAAAACTATCGGGCAGTCTCTCTGCTCCCGTTCCAAGCAAAGGTACTGGAAAAGCTCATCAACAAGTAACTCATGGCATACCTGGGGCAGAACCAGCTACTCTGCACCTCCCAATCCAGCTTCCACAGCACTGAAACTGTCCTGACCCCTGCCATGCACAATATTTGAACCCTCCTTGACCGAGGAGAAACAGCAGCTTTGATCCTCCTCGAACTCTCAGCAGCCTTCAACACTGTATCCCACCACATGCTAATTGAAAGACTCCACCACATCAGCATCCAAGGAGATACACTCATATGGAACCCCTCCTTCCTCACTGGAAATACCCAAAGGATCCCCAGTCCACCTTTTATCTTTGAACCCAAGGAGATCACCTGCGGTGTCCCCCAGGCTCATCCCTCAGCTTCACGCTCTGAATGAATGTATGACCCCGCTATTGAACATCGTCAGATCCCACGGTCTCAACATAATTTCCTATGCAAACGACACCCAACTCATCCTCTCACTCACCGACGAGCTCTCCACCACCAGAGCCAACTTCCACAGATGCATGACAAATGTCCCTGAATGTATGAAGAGAAACTGCCTGCAGCTGAACACAGACAAGACGGAAGTACTGAACTTTGGCAACAGAAGCAACACATAGAATGACTTCTGGTGGCCATCATAACTAGGACCAACAGCCACTCCCTCTGACCATGCCAGAATCCTCTGATTCATCATTGACAACAAGCTCATCATAAAACTAACACAGATCAACACCGTCTCCTCCGCCTGCTTTCTCACTTTGCGCATGCTATGTAAGATCTTCAAGTGGCTACCTCTACACACAAGACACACCATGACACAGGCCCTTATCACCAGTCAACTGGACTACGGCAACACCCTATATGATTGAATTGTAGCACCCGTACTACAGAGACTTAAGGCTATAAAGAACACCACAGCCAGACTCATCCTTGGTCTTCCCTGATAAACAGACATCACACCCCACCCCAGACTACTCCACTGGCTCTCTGTACAGAAGAGATGCCAATTCAAGCTGCTGACCCATGCACACAAGGCTCTACACGACCAAGGACCCACATACATTACCACTGTCTGAACTTCCACCAACCATAGAGAAGACTACGCTGTGCCTCCCTTTCACTTGCCCATACTCCTGCATCTACCGAAGCAGAAGAGGAGAACGCTCCTTCTCTCACATTGCAGCAAAAACCTGGAACAGCCTCCCCACACACCTCCGGACCATCACCACACTTCCAGAATTTCGAATGGACCTGAGTGAACACCTGGCTGTTCGAATAAGCCTCCGGGACGTGCAAGCACCTGGATACCCCATAGGTTTCTTATTCACACTTTATAAATTCTGGGATTGATTGATTGAATGATATGCTTAGAAATCACTAATGCCTAGAAAAGGTTGGAAGTTTCATACTGCTGTGACTGAGGAAAGCTGGTGACAGTTGCTACTTTATTGAAATCCATTTGATCCTGTTTCAGTTCAAATATAATACACACATATCAAATGCTATGTGTGCAGGTTGCATTTCCTCATTTGATCCCCGTTAATCTGGGATATTTTCATTTGTGTAGCTCTTGCTACCATGTTATGGAATTGTAGCACTTTCTCAGTCTGGGCATCGTTCAAAGACATGACCAATATTAAACGTAATTTCAAACTTCCAAAAATACTAAGCCATACTCCAATGAACTAATTACACATGCCGTTAATTCCATATCTAAATGTCCATAATTCATTAATCATGGTTTGACCTATGAAAGTGCAGTCACTCACAAAGAACATTCCAAAACATAATTGCACTACATTTCTACAGTTGGCGGTTCCCTGATCAATGGATTTGTTGGCATTTAATTACCAGCCAATCAGACAGGCAAGAAGTCAAATGAAGTCTAATACCTTGCTTGCATTATTACATCCTATCACAGTGTTTAACAAGTTAAAATGCACATCTATTTCCTAAATATTATGATTGGTTTTAAAATTAGTAATCAATATCTATATTATGCTTTTTAAAATATTTGTTGGGAGTGCTTGAATAATACCAAATTACACCATTATTACGATCAGTCACAAAATAAAACTCACGAGAAAGAAATAACGCTACTGTATCCTTTCACCAGTTTACAAAACAATGTTGAGAGACACAGCCAATACATGCCACGCCAAAGTCATTCTGGAACCTTAATTCCAAGAATATCTTCATCACCTCAGCCTTCTAAAACAGATGTTGAGGAGGACTCATTCCAGTGTCATGCAATAAGAAGTGGAGCCGCGTTCATATCAAGAATCAGTATTTGATTCTGCTCCATTTTAAAGGTTTTTAACACAAGGAAAGAGCTAGGTCCTGCCATTACTTTAGAAAAGGTAGTGCAATATTCAACAAATCATTAGATGCAGGACATATTGGCAGCAAGTGTGTGTTATTTTATAGCGCAGCATTTTGAGAAATTAGAATTTAATAGTTTTACATACCTGCAATTATTAGTATGTCTCCAGTATTATATCCTTGGTAGTAATCAAAATATATATGAATATTATTAGGAATTGTATCAGTAATCCTTGAATGTCACAATTCAAACATTTGGATCATGTTTTGAGGTGCAGAAAAGGTATAGAGAATTCTTTATTTTCCAATGGTACTCTGCTATGTGTTTTTATTAAACCCCCTGCATATCGTATGATGTACTTTTAAATGTATGAATTCGTACCTATTTGGAGAGCACTCCTCCTATAGATATTTTAATAGATATAATGGCATTCATAAATATGCTCTCAACATCTTTTAGAACATAAATGTTAATGTAGGGTAACTACAGACTATAGAATCATATTAGTATGTCATTCAAAACAAAGCAGAAATTACCCTTTAGGCAAAAATGAAAAAAGTCAACAGAATGGCTACTGAAAACTGGTCCTGTATGATCAGACAGTGATGATTTTACCTTTACACTCATCAGATCAGCAAAAAGGAGTGAGACAACAGTTTCTAATGCAATCGGGATTACATTGCAAGAATCACACCTTTTCTAGGATAACATGGAGGTGAAACACATCAAAATGTTACAATGGTATCAGAATATAAACATTCTTATTTGAATCTGAAATTGCTCCAAAACATAAGTGAAATATCTCAATGATCCACCTGCTCTTCTCGTCCCTTTTGTAGGACTGGGACGGTAGAACCATGCATATTTCTGATATAAAAAAATCCACCAACATTTCAGCTCCCGTGTCCTGTTTGGTATAGAATTTACAAATGGGCATGAGAGATGAATTAAGCCACAGTAGACAGCAAATATTGCTTAGTGTTTTAAATCATACTAGCCCACGTGCTTTTGTTCAACAGTTCTAAGCAAACTACTGACCTGCTTGGTCATTATTTCAGCCATGTTTTAATGTAATATATGCATACTGAGGGGCAGATGTATGGAAAGTGGCACTGCACCAAGTGAAGGGCCACTTTCCCTGGGCCTCTTAGCACCCCCCTACCACCACCATTTAAAATACGGCGCACCATGTCTCAGAGTAGGCAGCAGTAGCATCATCTCACATGACGTTATTGATGTACTCTGCAGGAGTAGCGCCAAGTTATTGGCGCTACTCCTGCAGAGTACATAGGGCTCCGTTCTAAAGAATGGAATCCCCTGCTCATGAGCAGGCCTCAAAAGTGCTGTAAAAAAATGGTGCAAAGAAATCTCACAGATTTCCTTACGACATTTTTTGGGCTCCCCTAACAGGGGGACGCCCCCTTTTTATACATTATGCCTGGTGCAGGCATAATGTAGTGCAAAGGGTTACAGGGTGATGTAATGCATGCATTACGCCCCCCTGTATATACGGCACAGGGATTTCGGCCTCGTTAGGCCACATTAACGTAAAAAATGATGACGTTAATGTGGCACATGGTGGCGTTAGGGCATTATAACTATGCCCCTAAGTTTTCCCCGATACTCTACATTTTCATTTGGTTGGGAACGTTTTTTCTGTTCTTCATATCACTCAGCCATATTCACTAGTGTCTGCAGATTGCTGATTATCACCCTAATTCAAACTGAAACATGGGTTTTGAAATTACGGATATCTCATTTAGGTTGAGGGGACTTCCACTAGAAACCTAATTGTACAATATATTGCTAAGTCAGAACTCAGTTAAAAAAACACACACATGTACAATGGAAGCTATGGCTTACCGTAGCAGCCTTTTCATCAGAGATATGCATGTTTTAGTATTAAAGCAAAAGTTAAAACAATCCTAATGTCAGCAAATCAATTGTCAAAATTTCAAAAACCAATACAATTTAAAAAATACATAATAAGTGATATAACATAAGTTTCCATATTCAGAATAAAGGGACTGGAGATATAGGCCCAGATTTAAGAAAAAGTGTCACATCAGAGCTGATGCACCACTTTTTCTGCGCCCCCTACCGGAACCTAACAACATCATGTAGCACCTTATTTATAATACGGTGCACCATGGCGCACATTAGCACAACAGCGTCAAAGGTTTTGACGCAATAGTGGCACTCTGCTACACTAGCATCAAAAATGTTGACGTTAGTGTAGCAAAGTGCAACGAGGCCCATAGGTTTCTATGGGAGCATCATTTTAACGCCTGCTCTGAGCAGGCATTAAAAAGATGCCAAAAATGGGGCAATGAAATCTGTTAAATTTCACTATGCCATTTTTGCGGGCCTCCTAGCATCGGAATGCCCCCCTTGCACACATTATGAGTGGCGCAGGCATAATTTGGGGGAAGGGTTTACAAATGTATGCATTTGACTACTTTGTAAATACTGTACGTGGAAAAAGCCACTGAAGCGACGCATCAGCATAAAAAAAATGACACTATGGTGGCACGAAGGTGGCACTTTTTAATTTCAGTCCAAAAAGTGCCAAGAAGATGCAAAGCACCAACATACGTAAGTGGTGCAGTTAACCAGAACATAATGTTGTTTACAGGAAAGGTGGCTATTTATAACGTTGGGGTTTATACCAGTCAAATTCTTACTGAACAGTCAGAAAACATTTAAGTTCTGGGTCTTGTCCAGTGAGACAAGACAGGATGTTGTAGTTGACAAGGCCTCCACAAGGTCAGATACTTCTTCTTGGAAGGCTTTCAGCGGTCTTGAACTCTCTTGAAAAGGCTGAGAGCGGGACAAACAGACAAATATTGGCTGCCGAGTTTGCATCTTTTTCATGGAGCCTTGCATGAGGCTTCTATGGTGTAGGCTTCCCAGGCCCTTGAGAGCACTTTCAGAAGAAAAAATAGGGTTAGTCTTACTCAGGCAGACATCAGACAAGTGGTATGAGGCATGCATCTTCTGGTGGTTCGTGAAATATCTTCAAATATCAGAAGTATTCAGGTGAGCCAATTATGAGATACCATTAATATCAGCATAATAGTTAGTAATTGTTGACGACTCCTTCCCAACTATAACAAATTATCCACAGATCAGCCATTCCATTTTCACAGCAGTTCCCGTGTATCTTACAGCAATATAGCCTTTACATCTTTGTTTCACAATGGCAGACCCCTTTCACAAGCATCCAAGCCTACTAAACTCTACCCAGTTACTGTCTTATTGAAATAAAAGCCCAGCTCTCAGGAGCCATTTCTGATGGTTCTGGAAAAAAGATTAGTGTAACTGGGAGCACTTACAAGCATTCTAAAAGGAGACAATTTCAGAGGCCATGGTCAAACTTGCCCATTGTGCCATATACATATTATATAACTGGGCAGTGGCTTGGGCTTATCGATTCTGATCCACTCCACAATCACCCATTTAAGTGGCCAATAATTGTTTTTTCAGTCTTCTTTCTGTCGGAGCTCACTCATTTGTTTTTGGCATAAACAGCTTTTTATGCCTCACCAAGATTCTAGTGGACATGGCTTGTCACAGTTGCTCCCTGCTACTTCCTTCAATCACCGGTCTTACACAATATTCACTGCCCTTTCTATCCCATGTTTGGGGCATTGCCCATAGGGATGTCGTTCATGATGCATAACAGGAGTCATGCCGCCCAGAATTGCCCAGTGTGCTGCTCACTTGCTAAACCCATTACCAGCAAAGTGAATCCTTTCCACAAGTTGGCACCCCAAAAGCCCTTGCTGCATGCCCCAAATGAGTGGCATGCTACAGTGGAATTCAAGATTTTACTGCAGAACTCCTGGATCCCAGAATTCATAGATCTATCCCAGAATTTGAGGGCCCTTGGTTTGGAGAATGTACTCTAAGATAAGGGGACCCTGTACTCTATAAAAGCCACAGCCAAGGTTTTGCCAATTGATTGGCTTTCCAGTCTGTTGAAGAGAGGACGACTCTGTTTGGGCTCTGCTCTTTACCTTGCTCCTCTTCTTGGGCTTAGCTCTTCAATTGTGTTCCTGCCTCTCCAGGCAAGATTGTCATCAAGCCAGATGTCAATAACATCTTCGAGTTTTCTGTTTACAATACTTCTTGAACTTTCTTCTACAGCATCATCTACAAGATTTCCCTTGCATCCTTGGAATGTTTCAACATCTCCTGGCACTGTCTTCAGAGACAAGTGAATGTAAGCTTATACTTGGATGGCAGAACTCCTGTTAGGCCCCTGTACAGTCCCCTACGCCTACGTACTAGGTTCTAGCAATCCATCAAAGTAGTTCTGTAACAACTGCCTTGTGGACCTCTGCAGGTGGCAGGTCATGAGTTATAGTTACTCTAGGGTACTTCCCTTTATCTCACCCCTCCACAAAGCACTAATATCACCCTTACCTCCTTTTACCTCTATCATTTTCTCATCCCTAAATCCTAAATATACCCTTACCTCTCTTCACTTCTACCCACCATTAAGTCCTAAAATCACCCTTACCTCCCTTTCCCTCTACCACTGACCTCGACTCACCTCTATTCCATAAAATCACCCTTTCCTCCCTTAACTTCGTCCCACCCCTAAATCTAAAATCACAAGTACATTCCTTTACCTCTAGCCACACCTAAACCCCAAAAAACACCCTTTCCTCCCTTTACCACTATCTGCAAGTAAAACATTTTTTCCATAAAATAAAAAGTATGTTATTTAAAATGGAAAACTTACCTGCATGGTAAAGTACGGTGTGGTAAAGGTAAGAACCTGCTTGATATTTATCTGTGTGGTAAACACTGCATGGTAAAGGCTCCCTTGTGATAAAAGCTATTTCCTTTCTAGCATTGTGTACAGTGCCTTGAATTATTCAGGAGATTTTCTGACACAGAAACAAGAGAACTAGCTAATGCAAAAGGCACCCTCATGTCAAACTGCTCTACATCCAAGGCAGGACCTTGGACTGTATTTGCACTTTCGTGGAATTCCAGTGGAGATTTATTTTCTAAGCTATGCATGTATGTAGTCTTACATATTGCAGTCAGAACATGTTAGAGCAAGCAGAGTAACTCGTTGTCTATCCATGACTAGATCTTTGTGACATTACAGTTTTAGGCATAATGTTAATCATGATTAAGGAGACCCAACAAGGAAGAATAGGAGAACATTTTTCAAAAGACATTAACAATACTTGCAATTATTTGCAAGTGGCATCAGTAGAGATTACTTTTCTTTCAGTATTCCAAAATGCACTTCTTTGCTGTGTTGTTTCACTTGGAGGGCTATAAGAATGACAGGTAAGCTGAAGGTATTCAGTTTACATATTCTATGGGAGCTGTCCCTAAGATCTGAGTTTTGAACACTTGCTATTGGAAAACTCTGTTGCTTATCTTTCTTTTTGACAAGCAGAAAAGGTGTGCTTATAACTTTCCATGGATTGAGTCATTCATCTTGTATTCATAGACTAGGTATTCTGGAGCTCAACCCAGGGCTGGCCAAGGAACCAAAAGAGCCCTGGCTAAATAACCCAGGGGGGTTAAGGCAGTAGTGAAACTGGTACCCCATGGCCGCACTGGTAGTTTTCGTGCATTGGATGAGACCTCAAAAGACTGGGCGCTAAAGCATAGAATAGCTCCTGCATCCTCAAACATACCAAATTTTGTTTACATTGACAAATATATCTACATGAAAAATGCATGGTCATGAGGGTAGATTCTTAATTCACATATGTATTTTCATTATCAATCACAGAAAGTTCAATATAATGTCCTTCCCTCAGGTTGAATAAGTAATATAATAAACATCACTTATGCATGTCAACACAATACAAAAATGTAATTCTTAAAAACTGTAATCTTCATCACATTCATCCCTCAGTCATATCACTTCCAATACACACACATGATAAACCCAATTTAATTATGTATTTAGATCAATCTTACATTCCGTCTTTAATTAATAATTTCCCATTATGTTCATTCACTGATAAACACTATAGATACCAAATTGAACAACAGGCATAACATCAATTGTTGAAAATTCAATGTTGTTTTCCCCCATTGACTGTAAACTTTATCAGTTGAACTCATGTTGTTTACGTCCTAAATCTTTATGTTGCAATTTCCTTTACCACTATGGCTTACATGAATTATCTTCTCCAATATCACTTTGGCTGATATTAAATATCTTCTCAATACGCATTTCGGAGTTAACGCTTGATCTTCCTCATCCAGACCTCAATACCCTATAGAAATGACCTGCAAACATAATAAAAGGTCAACTGAGCCAAACATTGTATATTCTGTCCATCATTCAATCACTCTATACCCAAACAGGTCCAACACCATCCAAGTGCTTCTCCTATAAAGTGTTGCATGTGAAACTAAATTGTGAGCCAACACCAATGGAATTCAGTGTCAATACTTCACTTATCACATTTTGAAATGCCATATAGTAAACCATCACTTATGGACCTTGTGCTCTTGCACACCAATACTCCACACAGTGCCCTTATACCACTATGTGATTACACACACCTCTGAGTCTTCCCACATTCAGATGTTTTAGTGTGTTAGAGATCACCATTTCCTGAACATGCTCATTTTGTTAAGTGTCTTTTCACTGTTGGAATTACTGATTTTCTTCTTTTTATCAAACCATACCAGACAAATATTCATAGAGATACCCAAGCTTCCGAAATGAATGAGGAAAAGAACCACAGGAGGAGTCCTCCCCTTTCTAAAACCTTATGGACATAACATAGTGTATAAAGTTAACCTCTTGCATAAACGTTGCTCCAAAGTGAAAATTTTTAGCGCTGAGTAAAACTACCATACCTTTGAATATAGTACTGTAGAGACCCCTCTTCACCCAGATGGAGAGTTCCCAACATGCTGGTTGCTCTTTACAAGTACTCACCTCCAGGTTTGATTAGCACTGGACGTCTGCTGTCTCACTCATCAGTATGATTTCTAATGCTGTATGAAGCTAACCGCAAGTGAATTCTTTATAAAATTGCTGTGATTACATTACTTCCACTCCATTCCACACCCTCATGTAGAGGCTGAGACTTTGGAAAGCAAGTTGAGTACTGAGTCCACAGCCATAATGAAGGGGACTAGAACCCAATATGCCTTGCTAGCAGTATTCAAATAATTTGTATTCAAGTTATTCACTGCCTTCTTATCTGAGAGGCCTTAATGGGTAGATGTTGCCGTACGAATTATTCTAAAAAAAGGACGCTTGACGGACTCGATTTGCATATTATAACCACGACCACCCTAAAGATAGTGGTTATATAGCACCTGCTCCTTATTCTTGCTATTTAAATAAATGATGATAAGAGAAATCAGGAGACCCTAGTACTAACTGGGCTTGAGAGAGCAAGTTCCGTACTGAGTCCGTGGCCATATTGGAGGGGACCAAAGCCCCGTATGTCTTGCTAGCACTGTTCAAATAATTTGTATCCAAGTTATTCATTGCCTTCTAATAGGTTAAGCCAAGTTAATGCAGCCACGGCTCCTAAATATTACTTGACTCAATTGACGTCTATGTTTCCTGCTACAGGTTCTTAAGCCTGAGACAGTGCAAGTATGTATAATATATGTCTATAACCCAATGCCTAAAGGAAGGGAGGGGACACTGTTACTCTTAAGTATTGTATCAAATGTAATTTTCCCAAGGTATTTAATTGTTCAAACCCTGTGCATGGGCGTCCAGTGTAAAAATGCAATAGAATTCTGTGTTTCCTTATTTCTCTTGAATCCACTCCTTCTTTGGCTACTATTTTTTCAAGAATCAGCCAGCTGATTTCCTCTGGCATATGTCCCCTTTCCAAATAATGTTTAAGCAAAGATGCATTTATTTGTCCTATTTTAATAGTAGATCTATTATCTGTGAGGCGGACGGAAAAACTCTGCAACATCTCTTGCATGTAACCTAAATCACATGGACATAATATTAGACAGATGACATTACTAGTCTTACATTTTGAAAATGCTCTCAGTTATACAGTGTGTTGACTGCATGTATAGATATCCGTCTCTAAGGCACGTTCACATGTCATACATTGAGTACATCTGTAGTTCCCCTGAACTTGGTTATTCCCATCAATAGTTTTCTGACTAAAGGTAGTTGCTTTGGGGGAGGTGTGATCTTACAATGTTATCTTTCAAATTTTTATTTTGTCTGTGCATGAACAAAGGCTTAGGAATCCAGGTGCTCTGTTCTGTATTACTGTTCAGTATATGCCAATTTAAGTTGGTAACTGGATGTCATTTTACGTTAAGTACTGAGTGAGTGTGACACATACCAATTTTGGATCACTCTGTTGGGGTTGATTATATAACAAATGTTGTCTGTTATAAAATATTGCACTTTAATAGGCCTCTCTAATCAACCTTCTTAGATAACCACGTGCCATGAACTTTTCCTTCGTCATAATGGCTCTTTCATAAAATTTTTCCCAATTGGTACAATTTCTTCTTACACTCAGGAATTGGCCAAAAAGGAATAATTTGTTTCGGATTCCAGGATGAAAGCTATTGAAGTGGAGCAAGCTGTTTCATGCTGTCGGTTTTACTTACAGATCCACATCTAAAACACCATCCATGTGGCACATCAATACATCCAAATATTAACTTTTTGTTTACTTCTGTTTGCTGTTAATTTAAGATTTCTGTCACATAAATTTAACCGCTAAATTAATTAATTCAGTTCTTCTGGTGTACCCACCCAAATAAAAAAAATGTCTTCAATGTAACCCGACCAATTGGTCACTGATTCAAAGAATAAAGCTATCTCATTATGAATATATTCCTCTTCAAACCTACTCAGAAAAATGTTTGCTATGCTGGGCGCACAACAGGCACTTTCACTACCTGTAACTCAGGCAGTGAAAAGCGCAACGGGGCTATCCATGGGGGCCCATGCCAAGGGTACCCTGTCCCTGGCAGCCTTTGTATGGCTGTGGAACCGCCATGCAAAAGCTGGTGAAGAGGGGACTTGTAATCCCCAGGGCAGCGCTGTCTTGATGGATTAAGACCTCTGGCCGGCCAGGCTATCGACTGGTGGCAACCTGGAGGTGTCGGCGGTTGGAACGTGGCAGCTCTGCCACGGTCATAATGTGGAGGCCAGACCGCTACTTTGACGCCGGTCTGACCGCCACCACGAGTTGGGCGGTCCCAGGACCACAAGACTTATAATAAGGACCTCAGTGATGTTTTACCCCATTGCCCATGTGGTTTGCACCATCCCAGATCTTTGAGTTGTAAGTTCTTGTATTACTATGACACATGAATTATCTTCTCCAATATTACTGTGACTTATATTAATTATCATCTCAACGCGCATTTCGGTGTGAACACCTTTTTCAGGAATGCCACATCCTCCTCATCCAGACCTCAATATCTGATAAAAATGACCTGCAAACATAATAAAACCAACTGAACAATGCATTCTAAGTTCTGTCGTCATTCACTCACTCCATACCCAGATGGGTTCACCACCATCCATGTGTTTCTCCTATAAATGGTTATATGAGGAACTAAATCGTGAGCCAACACCAATGGAACCCAGTGTCAATACTTCACTTACTGCATGTCAAAGTGGGGAGCTTGGTAAGCGTAGGTAAGGGCCCAGTTTGTTACTTCCCGTCAAAATTGCCAGTTCACTAGGTAGACGTGGGAACTTAAACGGGGGGAAATGAACCCTAGTCCCCCATTTATAAAGTGAACTTAAAGGTAAATGGTGAGTTCCCACTTGTATATTGATGATTTGTAAGCATCCAAATGCCAATTATCCAATGATGTTCCTTAAGGAAATGGAAAAGTACTCCGAGACATATAATCGAACTTGAAGTTTATTGGACAGTTGTGAATAGCTTCATATTGTGCAACAAGTAGATAAGGCGTAGAACATAGTAGATACTCAGCCAACACGTGTTTCGCCCTATGGGGTGCATTCACCAGGGCTTTCTCAAGGCTGTAGAAGATGAGATAAAGTAGAATTAAGGATAAAGTATAGAAATAAAAACTAATGAGTCGTTAGAATCTAAAGATCAAAAGACACCAAAGGGTGAAGACCCAAGGTTTTGAAAGGAGAAGCACATCAAAGTGCTACCATGTTCCGGGGGTTTTATCAGTCAAAAGAATGAGGATAAACGCCCGTGCAATAGAAGTGCAATTGCATAGATCTATTCCTAATTTAAGACTTGGTGAGAAAGCTAAAAAGACAAGTGAGCAATCTGTGATATCTATAATGAAAAGAAGTGAAGAAGAATCAGAGGAATATGACTTTTCGAGGAGAAAGTACAGAAAGTGCAAAACGTGCAAAAATGCGAGAATACGTCGAATGAAGGTGCCCGCACCGTGAGAGTTAACAAGAAACATGTTGAAGCAAAGTAGGTATTTTAAAGCAAACATTGAGAATGGTCCATTGATCCATATGCAGAGTTAACCACTGAGATAGGTTACATACCATGATTGTGGTTCGTTTTGACTTATAGCAATGTACTAAATACTAATGAGATGGTGGTCAATCTGTAAATAAAAACATGAAAAAGCACCATATAACAAATATGTAAATGGCTCAAGAACTACAAGAAGGACAAAAAGTCAAAAAGCAAAAAGTTATTGTTCTCAGATGTACTGGGTAAAGATGTTACAGTGAAGATCAGGAAATGAGCTGTTACGGAATCTTGGGCAAATACACCTTCACGATTAGATTTAACAATATAAATGTACGTGAACAGATAAAGTCACTCAGATGTAGTGAATCCTGTAGGGTTAGGCGTAGCTTACCCGTTTACTAACTGCTGTAATAGCCAAAACGGGCAAATGGGGAAATTCAATCAGTCGCATCCGTTGCCATCTTAGGGAGCACGCTGGTAAAACAAGCGTTCTTTTATTGCGCGATCTCAAGGCCTAAGTCCTTTCTTGATGTTTATTACAAGGAAGGAGAAAAACGGGCACTGCCATATTGGAGATCGTGATAACTACATAAGAGAACCCAAAACTACTAGAAGGCAACTAGAAAGATAACGGGCCATATTAAAAGTTCATGATACAGTATGGAAGCACCATATTGGGAGGACATCCTGTATGTGATGTATTCAACTATAATGATGAAATAAATGGTAAACTTACCACTTTTTTTCAAAAAAGACAAATGTCAAATAGGGGACAATGGACAAAAGGAATGTTACTATTGTATTAAGTGATTATGTGGCATGAACTTGATCGGAGATCCCCATCTCATGTATGAATGAAAGTCATCAGTGATAGAACTAAGAGTAATCGACTTAAATTGTAATGAAAAAACTCATAAAGATAACATAATTAATGATTAATAAGTAAAGGTGAAAGGATCAAATAGACATTATATAGTCATTTTCAGAAGGATTATATCAGCCAATAGTACCAACTCTAGATAGTGTTTTAAGTCGTCGAAGGCCACAGAAGGTAAAAGTGCGTTCTTCAGGATGAAATTCATTGAAATGTTCCATAAGTGGGGCCTTCAGGTCTTGTTTGTGAATATTGCGAAAATGTTCTTGAATCCTTGTTTTCAGTACTCGAATGGTACTGCCAATATAAGCTTAGTTGCATGGGCACCTGATTAGGTAAACAACATAGGAGCCTTGACACACTAAGGCCCTCATTCTGACCCTGGCGGTCCTAAACCGCCAGGGCCACGGGCAACGGAAGCACCGCCAACAGGCTGGCGGTGCTTCAGTGCCCATTCTGACTGCGGCTGTAAAGCCGCAGTCAGAAAAGGGGATCCGGCGGTTTCCCGCCGCATTTCCCCTGGGCCAGAGAATCCTCCATAAGCAGCGCCGCCATGGGGATTCCGACCCCCTTCCCGCCATCCTGTTCCTGGCGGTAAAACCCACCAGGAACAGGATGGCGGGAACGGGTGTCGTGGGGCCCCTGTGGGCCCCTGCACTGCCCATGCCACTGGCATGGGCAGTGCAGGGGCCCCCTAACAGGGCCCCACAAAGATTTTTACTGTCTGCTATGCAGACAGTGAAAATCACGACGGGTGCTACTGCATCCGTCGCACCCCTGCAACTCCGCCGGCTCCATTCGGAGCCGGCTTCCTCGTTGCAGGGGCTTTCCCGCTGGGCAGGCGGGCGATCTTCTGGCGATCGCCCACCGGCCCAGCTGGAAAGTCAAAATTACCCCCGCGGTCTATTGACCGCGGTGCGGTCTTTCGGCGATTTCCGCCCGGGGGGCGGCGCCCGCCGCCCGCCGGGCTCAGAATGAGCCCATAAGTGTTTGAGTGTTAGTGTGTGTTTTAAACTACAGAAAGACTCTTTTTGCTTTTTAATTGACTTGACTTGTGTATTGTGGATTGTTGTCATGTTGGTCTTGTTTTGTTTACATAAATATTTCCTATTTTTCTAAACCTGTGTTGTGTCATTTTGTAGTGTTTTCATTAAGTTACTGTGTGTGCTGGTACAAACACTTTACACCTCTGAAGTTAAGCCTACTGCTCTGCCAAGCTACCAAGGGGGCAGGCAGGGGTTAGCTGAGGGTGATTCTCTTTTTCCCTGACTAGAGTGAGGGTCCTTGCTTGGATAGGGGGTAACCTGACTGCCAACCAAAGACCCCATTTCTAACATTGGTGATCAGCGGTTGGGATTTGGACTTGTATTTGTACTTGACATACAGTGATTAAGTGTATACTACTGTTTTGAGTGCAGACCACTATGTGACCATGTACTACTTGTTTGGTGATCTTTTGATTTTTCTCTGTTGCTTGGATTTTTCCCTACATCCATTTTTGTGGTAATCTTTGATTGACTTCTGAACTTCATTTGGGAACTTTTCTCCTTTTTGGAACTTTGCACTTTTGTTGACTTTTCATCATGTCCCAATCTGGAGATGCATCAGTTGGAACTGCTTTTGACCTGGAGAAATTGGATAGCTATACCAAGGCTCAGCTAAAGCGGTTCTGTAAAAGTTTTGACTGTCCCATTAAGAGGTCATCCAAGAAGGACGAGCTGCAAAAGGCGCTGAGGGCCTGGGTGATAGCCAAGAGCACTGAAGGGCACACAGAGGATGAGGGAGATGAGGAGGAGGAGGAAGAGTGTTTCATACACAATGGTATTGTGGGTGGGCCTGTTATGTCCAGGGAGAGGGTCTCAAGGGCATGTAGCAGTGTCTCATCTAAGGGTCTCACCCCTGAAGAATTGCAGGGCAGACAGGCAGAGAGGGACCACCAGAGGAAGTTGGAGAAAATGAGGATGGACCTAGAAGAGAAAAAGATTTTGTTGGCTCATGAGCGTAGCTTTAGAGAGCTGGATCAGAGGAGCCAGTCTAGTAGGGATGGTGGCAGCCACATCACAGTGCAGCCTGAAAGGAAGGTGCACATTCCTAAAGATCTTGCGAAGGATTACAAGAGGCAGGATGACATATTCTTGTGGTTGAAGGGGTATGAGTCTGCTCTCCATATGAATCCGGTCCCTGAAGCTCATTGGGGGCGGGTCTGTGGAAGCACTTTGAGGTAGAAGGGAGGGATACACTGACAGACAGCCTTAGGGGATGCTCAGAATCTCACCTTCTCTAGCATGAAGGATGCCTTGCTCACAAGGTATGGTCTCACCCTGAGCAGTACAAGGATAGGTTTAGGTCCTACAAGAAGAAGGAATCCTAAACATGGTTGAAATGTGTTGATTCTTAATGCAGGTCACTGGATGGTTGGGTGAAGGGCAGTAGGGTAACTACTTATGAGGAGCTTTACAATCTGATTGCTTGGTAGCACTTGTACAGTTTATGTTTTCCAGAGCTGAGCCAGCACCTAATTGACAGCAAGCTGACTGACCCCAGGAAGCTTGCGCAGGAAGCAGACCACTGGGAGAGCACAAGGGTCCAAAAAAGGTATGGGGAAACCACGCCAAGGGTGGGCAGGGTGCCTCTCAGAAGAAAGGGGGGGGGTAAGGGTAAACAGGGGGCGTTCTCTAAAGAGCCCCAAACTGATTCCCAGGGTAAGGATTCCCAACCCCCCCAGTGAAAAAAAGCCATGGTTCTCCAAAGGGAAGCCAGTGGCAGGTGGTCCCCCACATAAGTGCTATGCATGTGACCAGGTGGGTCATGTGAGGTGGGATCCCAAATGTCCCAAAACTACACCTGCACCCTCTGGTGCGCCGTCCCAGGGTTTGGCCAGTGTAGCGCTTGGGGAGGAGTTGGTTTCAGGTGGGTGGGAACTAGCTGAGATGACCCTTGTCTCACTAGGAGAAGTGAGATGGTCCAGAGAACCCTTGCGCCTGAAAACACTAAGAAGTATAGGCAGTGGGTGACCATCAATGGACAGAGGGTGGAGGCTCTGAGAGACACAGGAGCCAGCGGGACTACAGTGAGGAGTCAGCTGGTGTCTGAAGAGCAGATTGATCTCCGGGTACTTCACCAAGTAGTTGCAGTGGACAACTCAGAGCGCCTGTGCAGAGTGACGCAGGTTCCCTTTGAATGGGGGGGAGGTCTCAGGTTCCTTGAAGGTAGCTGTGAGTCCAACCATGCCTGTTGATTGTTTGCTAGGCAATGACCTGGAGGATTCCCCTTGGAAGGAGGTGGAACACAGGTCTCACTTGGAGATGTTGGGTCTGCCTGGGGGGGTATGCGTATCCACCTGGTTAATGGCAGCCCGTCAGTGTGGTCAAGAGCCCCTGGAGCCTGAAACAGTTGCCCAGGGGACCGCCAAGAAGAGGAAGGGCGGGGGGCACGGGAAACCGGCCCCAGAAGTTCCCACGGTCAGGGAGGAGGCGGAACCTGACGGTGACACACCAGAGCCTACAGGGGAACAGGTGGCTGAACTGGGGGAGGTCCCTGAGCTGTCCCAGTGGCAGCAGGAAGAGGGGCCCACCAAGGAGCATTCTGTGCAGCACAGAAGACATACCTACTTTGGAGGGTTTGCGGCAGCAGGCTGCAGCCCAGGCAGCTGGCAAGGAGTCAGGATCACACCAGATCTATTGGTAGAATGACTCCTGTATAGCGAGCCTAAGGTTCCTGTGCCTGGGTCCGCCCGTGGGCTGGTGGTACCGAAGTGCTTCAGGGCCTTCCTACTGGGGTTGGCTCATGATGTGCCGTTAGCTGGACATTTGGGGCAGGACAAGACCTTTGAGAAGCTTGTCACCCGCTTCTACTGGCCCCTAATGCGCAGGCACTCAGATGCACATTGCAGGTCTTGTCAGACTTGTTGGTCAAGTGGCAAGAGTGGGGGGAAATGTAAGGGTCCCCTCCAACCTTTACCTGTTGTCAGTACTCCCTTTGAGAAGGTAGGCATTGACATTGTGGTGCCTCTGGATCCCAAAACAGCCATGGGCAACAGGGTTATCCTGGTCTTGGTGGACCATGCCAACCGGCACCCAGAAGCCATTCCTTTGAGATCAATCACTTCCCCTGTGGTGGATCATGCTTTGATGGGGGTTTTTACCCACATGGGGTTCCCCAAGGAAGTGGTATTCATTGTTGTGGATTGTTGTGGATAAGTTATTTCATAGGGAAGCACAGTCTAAACAGGGATCAAAAGAGAAAGAATGGGAACTGGCTAGGCATCCAAAGCTTTGAGTAAACATTGATACATGGACATCCACATTTTAAAGGATGCTAGTGTGTATTGTGAGTTGCATGCAGAAAGGCCAGCTGATTTATTTAAATATGGACATCACACGGAAGGCAAAAAGTGATTTTTGAGGTTTTTTACCATTCAGATATGATGGAATATTTAGAGTGCAACTTCGTATTAACACAGGGGTGCCAAAGAAGGAAGTGAATTCTGAATTGTGGGTAGAGTAGAGGGCAACACCTAGGACGGTGCTGATTATTCAGACAGCTTGAGGATTACCTATATTTTGACTTCTGTTTCTTTGGCTCCTCACACTACAAGGGACAGGCTACATGCAGAAGAATAGTTCGTTTGAGTCATCGTGAGTTTGCAGTGGATTCAACAGATGATTTTGCCATGACAGATTTATAAGACATGAACAGCAGTGAGACTCTCTCCGACAATGCTTTGCCAAGGTGCCCGTGAGGGTTGGGGGTGGGGGACACTGGAGGGGGGAAAAATGGAGTGGCTTTCAAGTACAGATTTTTCTAAAGGTTTCTTACATCAGTTAATTGCGATATGTTAGAGGGATGGCTAAGTACATATCCAGACATAGAAGCTGCTGAGAAACTGATATGGGAATGGTTAGACTAGACTATCAGGGATCAGCGAAGTAAAGATGGGTAATTAATTTAAAATTAGTTAAAGAACTGACGGAAACAGTGAGATCAAAACTGAAAAATGAATGAAGCAAGGAAGAATTGTGGGCTTCTTTCATCAATGGCTTTAACGTGGATTTAATAATATCTCCAATGGGAATTATTCTCAAAAATGTTGAGGATGAATAGCAATGAATAAACCATTTGTCATAAGCTGCAGGATTCTGTTAATGGTTTTATATACATATATTTTATCTCACATGAAGAATCATGTGTGACATATGCAAGTGTTGATGATGCTGTGAAATTGGTAACAATAGTTGTGCAAAGTATAGAACTGGCAAAATGTAACATTCAATCAGCTCTTCTCATAATGCTGGTAGGTCTTCCAGATTTTTCATTATTGTTTATGAAGTTAAAAAAGTGCAACTTATGTAGATAAAAAGTTACTACAAGGAGGAGTTAGGTCTTGCAAAGTGAAAAACAAACGTACAGGTTTTTCACCACCAGGTCATGTAAAACTAAAAAGTACATACCATATGTTTTATAAACAGGGAACCTGCCCTCTGGGCTGTCCAGGGCTTACTCTATGTGTGACTTATGTGCATTAAAAAGGTTGGTGTGGACCTGGCACCAGGCTTTGCAATGGCAGGCCTGAGACATCATTAAAGGGCTATTTAAGTTGGTAGCGCAATCAGTGCTGCAGGCCCACTAGTAGTATTTAATTTAAATGTATTGGCCCTTGGCACATGTATGGCACTTTAATTGGGAATTGTAAGTTAACTGAATATGCCAATTGAGGTTATTCCAATACTACATTGTTTTAGGGAAAAAGCATAAGCCCCATTGCACGGGTTAGCAGTGGTGAAGAGTGCAGAATCCTAAGGCCAGCAAAAGAGAAGTCAGCAAAAAAAAAAAGGGGCAGGATGAAGGCAAAACGTCTGGATATGACCCTGCGGAAAGGGCCATTTCCAACACATACATTCAAGTTTACTGAATTCTAGACATTATCCTGTACTAATAAAGTGGCTTTTTATGCTAGTGTAAGAAATGAGTTTATTGGTTGAGTGAGGGGTAAGACTCTCAGGCGCCAACCACAATCCTTGTTTGGATGATGAGGCCATGCAAGTCAGAATGGGTTGAGCAGATGCGGATGGAAACAAACGCTAAAAGTCCCATATTTAGAAAGTTGAAATCCCTGTGTGTGTGGCTACGGAGCCTATTTTTGCAACCTGTTGTATTATTTTACAACACTGAGTCCTGATTGTGGTCTAACGTACCTGTAACTGCCATCACAAACTGAAACGTCAACATTACCTTCTCATTTGACAAGCTGAGTTGAAATACCATGGTATTGCTTGAACTGGGACTGAAAACCAGACAATTATTGTACAGTACCGTGTCAAGAGTAGGGTTATGATCCCTTCCTGGATCTTCTTTTGGGACACAATTGTGTGATCTAAGGGAGTCGTATACAGTGTTGTTGTCAATGGGATGGATGCTTGTTGTATTTGTTGTACATTTTTTGAACTTCCTGAATCCTATTGATTAATAAAGTTGGATTTGAACAGTACAGAGTTGCCTTATTCATGAATTGAAGACTGGATCTTATGTACACAAATTATATCTAAACAATTCCTCTAGAAGCATTTTAGGTGAAGCTTTCTTAAGTTGCTTTTTCAGAATTTTGATTGTTCAATTATAGAAAAATTAAATTACAGTTCATGTGAGTCTAAACAGCATATCTCTTTCTTCTCCTAATCCAAAGGGAGTAGCATATTTTTTCTTTGAACATGACACAATAGGACAGGTATATCATGATAAAAGGTGTAGGTAGCTGCTAGGGGGCTAATGAGTCAACAACAGGCTTATCCTCCCCTTGGGAGCACATTGTGGAAAGGAATCAACAATTCTGGGGGAGGGGCTTTAGAGCAGGTGAAGGGCACGTGGCTTAGAGATGGTAGGGGTTTGGTGGCGTAGGAAGGAGTGATTGGGGAAGGCAAATGAAAGAGCGTGAAATAAAAATAAGAAAGGGTTTTTCAGAAGGATGAGTTTAGGGACTGTTTACATTGTAGGGAAGTTTAAAGAAGGGGGATGACAGGAAATACATTGTAATATGGAGGTTGATATTCTTCATGTATTTATGCTTAAGAAATTCTAGATATTATTCTGCTACAATAAAGTAGCCTTTTATGCTACATAAAGCTGGGTCGTAGTCTATGAATATTACATGAATGTTTCAATCTGCATTGCTTCCTTACTCTCTTTCTTTCCATGTATTTTCTCCTTCTCTCTCTCTTTCTCTCTCTCTCTCCCTCTATTTTTGCCTTCTGCTCTGGCTGAAGACATAAACCCTGGCAGCTGGGGAGATGGAGACTGTGGATGTCAACTTTTCAAACTTGCGTCCAATGATTTCAGATCTCTATAGGGAAAAGCGTAATTGGATGAATGGCCAAGCCAGCCCTTAAACAGTCATTATTACTATCTGACACAGGCTGGCAGTGGCAAGCACATATTAAAGAGAGAGAGACAGTGAGGATCTGTGGGGACACCACAGCTCAGGAAACATATCTACTGGGCCTTTCTTTTGAGAGATGAGCTCATCCAAGGCTGCCCTGATTCACTGAAACAGTCCCTTGGCAATAGTACATTCTCCTTGTAGTCTATTGTGCAAAAAGCTACCAACAATGTAAGTATTTCCTCTCATCTTTTTGTTTTTATACACACCGATATTTAGACATAAGTAAAAGCAATCTATATTCTATAATTCAACACACTGCATGAAGCAAAATGAAGGACAATATTTTACAAGCTCTTCTTGCCTTCAGAGTTGAATAACAGCAGGAAGACCTTTGTACTAGCAAATCCACTCAAATGAGAGCATGCTTAGTGACTTCCCAAGACACCAGGACCCAGGGGATGACAAGAACTGCAACTGTCAGCCCAGCCTTTAGTGCTAGGGAAAAAGAACTGCGCACCAATTATTATAGCAAATCAGGCAAGAAAGAACATGTCACAGAAATGCAAAAGGTCACCAAATGTTATGGTTTCCCATTACTGCCTTTAAGCATTTTTGCCCTTTCTTTCAAAACCCTTGCTAATCAAAGGAAATACTGAAATACAGCAAGCCAGTGAAGAGGAACAGCTGTGTCTATCAATAATATCTTACAAATAAATGTTTTAAATGCTTCAAAATTAATAGTATGCATCTCATATTCCTTTAAAATATGCTATTATTATTTCTATTTTCACCATTTTTTCCTGATGCATATGCATTCTGTGGTCCATCAATGCCAGTAAACACGTTGCTATAAGTTAAACTCTAGTCAAATGTGCAGAGTAAATGTGTCTTCTGCGCCCAATTAAGAACTCAAGAGGAAGGTCATTCAACATTTAGTGACCAATACTTAAGAGGCTCTCCCTCCAGTTTGATAACATGCTGCATTAAAGAGCAGGGAAGAGCAGGAATGTAGTGCCCTCAAGGATCTAACAGGGCACAACTCACAAGATAAGAAACTGGACTCAATGTCAGGTGTAGGTTGATTAGCTTGTCTAAGACCAAGGCACAGTATGGTAGTATTAAGATAGGTCTTTAGTTGGAGAGTGTGGCTGTGTCAACTAATGGTTTCTTGAGCAGCTATGTGATGGTTGGGTGTTTCCAGGTGTCTGGGCTGTGCTGAGTTGATGAAGGCATTAAGGATGGGCGTCAGTGCTTCGCTGTTCAGTAGTAATCCTTTGGTGAATGCTTGATTGGAGCAAAGGTCAGATTAGGCCCCCAAGTGGATGGCCTTCACAGTAGTGGTGGTTTCAGCAGTGGGGATGGCAAGCCACAAGTTCAGTGTTCACTCTTCAGCTATGATGAGAAGTTGAGTAGTGATGGTGATGGGGTTCTAATGAATGGTGAAGTTGACACATATGGAGATGATTTTGTTACAGAAGAATTCCAAGACCTAGTTACAAAGCTTTTGCAAGGGGGTGATGTTACTGAAGGCAGCATGACATTCAGTGAACTTTTTGATGATTGGTAAAGATTTCCTTGTTGCTGTTTGTGCTGGCATTGGTATGGTCTGAAAGGGCTGTGCGCTTGGTGTTCCATATTTGCTGATGGTAGTGTATTAGAGTGGGTTTGAAGATGTCTGTCAGTGATTTTTTGACTTCCATTTGTGCTCCAGTTTCTTGCGTCAGCATTTCTTCAGCCTGAGTTCCTCTTTATACCAGCTGACCTATGGTTGGGATCTTGCTCTTGAGGGGAGCTAGAGCTATGATTCAGCTGATGAGGTTCTTGCAGGCTTTCATCAAGTTGCTTGTGTACTTGGAACGGTGCACAGGGAGGGGGGAGCCTAGTGCTCTTCTGTGATGATTTTCCAGCTGTGGAGAATGGGTCAAAGGGTGGTAGGGCTGTAGTAGCGATGGGCATGCTGAAACTGATAAGGATGTTTTCAGTCCAGGTCATAGTTACTGGTTTGTTGACTGTGATGTTGTTGATTGAGGAGAAAATCAGATCCAATAGCCGTCTGGCAGTGTGGGTGAGGTTGAGGTTTTCAAGGGTTTCTAGAAGGGTTATAAAGTTTGAGTTGGGGCAGTCTATTAGTGAAAGTTAAGGTCTCTGCGGAGAATGAAGGTGCTGGAATTGATGATGAGCCAAAGTCTGTAATGTCGCTGTTGAAATTAGTGCTGGGTTCTGGCTTTCTGTATATGAGGGTTCACCCATAGAAAAGCTGGCTGTGATGCACATCTTGATCATGAGGTGTTAAAGGTAGCTATGGGTGCTGTGTAGCTTGTGCAGCTGAAGGTGTCCTTGAATATGATGGTTACTCCTCCTGCAGGCTTATGCTGATGGTCGTATCTGGTGTTTGTGTAGCCGGTGAGTGTAGCTGTAGTGATGTCCTGTGCAGAGGTTGGGTTTAGCCATGTTTCAGTGAGTTTGGGAAGGAATGGGGCATGATTGTGAAGTAGGTCCCACATCTCTAGGACATGTTTGATAAGCAAGTGGCTGTTAAGGACCATGCATCTTAGTGCGGTGTGTTGTGTGAGTGGTTGTTGGTCTGAGTAAGCGTGAGCAGATGGTTGGTTTGTAAGAGTGTGAGTGGATAGGGTACTGGGTGCTACTGGTGCAGACGTGGTGGGTATAAGGCATGAGGAACTGTATGCAAACTTGCAGGAGGAGCATGTGAATGCTTGCTCTGTGTTGTGTGGTTTGGTGTGGCAACAATGCAGCTACTCATGTGAGGCTGACAGTGTAGTAGGGTAGTGGTGGGGAGGGGGAGGACCAGAGTTCTTGGTACTGTGCATTGTCCAGCACCGACGGGCACAGACAAGCTTGTCTTTGGCGCACCTTTGGTCTTCCTTTAAAGATGGTTTTGGTGGGAAACCAGTGATGTCACATCCTGGTTAGATGGATGATGGGAAATGCAGTGATGTCACTTCTTGTGCAGAAGAAATGAATGATGGGAAATGAAGTCGTCTTGCTTGGGTTCTTGTTATAAATATAGTATTGGCAGGAAAACAGTGATATAACCACTTATGCAGATGCATGATGATAAATGCAGTGATGTCACTTCCTCTGCAGATAGATGTTGGGAAATGAAGTCTCCCTCAGGGGCTCCCTCTGAAGGCTAGGAGGGAAGGAATTAGTTTAATTGTAGCAATTAGGGAAAAGGCTTTGGCACAGGACTAAGTTCTTGCAAACCAAAAATGATTTCACAATCCTGGGAAATCCCAGGTTAATGTGAAGGGAGATGGACTAGCCTGAGAGCAGCTCTAAAATTCTGTCTGTTAGGACTGGAGTGGTGATCTGGCAACTCTACATTGGACTTTCTAGAAAACTCCATGTTCCCTTTAAACCCCATGGCACGTTTCAGAAGAAAATAACTTCAAAGGAAGAAGGAAGGGCCTACAATGTTGACGAACCCATTTAAACAAAATGAATGATCTGGATTTGAAGTTGTAGTGACTCTGTGGACACTGTCTTAGTGACCTATGACCCTGGGCTCACCAACTCCTCTAGTGGAAATTGAAGGGTAGATGTGCTTGGGACCCTGGTGGAATGTGTTCCTCAAGAACTTCTGAGGACGAGTTCTGGCTAGACAAGCCTTACGCAGTGGTACCCCAGACTGACAGAAGACGTACAAGTGCTGTGAAAGTGTCCAGCAGGCCATAGGACGGGCAGGAAGTGTGGTCTGCCTTAAGAGCCATGGAGTGCTCCTTCTGGAAAAAACTGGGCCAAAGAAACTGGTAAGGAGCTGAAGGTAAAAGAAGGGCTTATTCTTTGTTACCTCATCTCAGTAAAAGCAGTTTAGTTGCTTAATAATTATCAACCTAGAAGGGCAAGTCCCATTTCAGCATCCCAACACCTTAGTGGCACAGCACAAGGAAGAGGAGCATACCTAGCGAGGACCGTAGCCTGAGAGAACCATCCCACTTAGGATTGCTTTGCGATCCATACTTCCTTTACCCCTGTCAAGCACAGATATCAGCCGAGAGAAAGTACAGGGGGCTCCCTCAGGCCGCATTACCATCACTGTGCTCTCCCACCCTTCTCCTCCACAGGAGAGAGAAAGCAGAGAGGACCAGAATAAGTGGAAGAGCTGTCAGCTCTTCTGCCCAAGCTATAAAGATGCATGTGTGGGCAGGGAAAGAGTGATCAGCTACCTGCTCCCTGCAGGCAGCTGTGATTAGTGGGTGGTAAGCTGGTCTAGTCACGCAGACTAACTCATGGCATAGTCCTTGCATAATACTGCCTGGGGCCCACATGTGTAGAATAGGAGCACACACTTAGGGAAAAAAGTATATTACCACTAAGGGTGGGTGGTAAACTCTGGTCCGCCAGTGGAGTTTGCAGATTTTTGCCACTGTGCACCACGGTGTTTCACTTGACCTTAATATGGCAATCGCTGTGGCTTTTCCCCTATGCACATGTTCCAATGGTGTGTAGTCAGGGGCGATGCCCATATTAGGATCAGGAGGAGCAGCACCATTTTTTGTGGTTCTTCTTTTATGCCTAAAATTGGGACCTGAACTGAAGTCCTTGCCGGTTTGCTGCGGTGCTGCTGCTGGTTGCAGAGGGCAGAAGTATTCCTGCTGGCAACATTTGGCTGTGTCCGTGCGGTTACCAATGCAGGAGCATGCAGAGCTACCGCAATTATTAGTTGACGTCTTCCTGGCTTAATGTGGCACAATCATGTATCTTCTGTTATTAATGTCAGCATCGATGCTTCGTGTCTATTGTGGCCACGAATCGAACCATTGGTTTAAAATGTAAAGAAAGCTGAGGAACGTCATGCTGCAGATTATTTTGACAGGAGGCGTGCCGACTGTGAAATTTCTCGAAAGTTACTGTACAATGCATTTTGCATTGTGAAAGTTGCTGCATAAATTGGTTGTATCCTGAGCTAAAGTTAGAATGTATAGTAATGAGTTTTATTACCATCATCATTAGCATTAACATTATTGATATTGGTTTTGATGGTGTTGTTGTTATTGACTTGTGATGTGTACTATAGTGTTAGCTGTCTCAAAATGATGTATTCAGCTTGTACATTCTGAATTTGCTGCCGTGTGGGCAATTATTGCGGAGTTGAGAGTTTTGTGATAATTACCCCTTAACATACTAAGCATTTGTTATTCTACTTGCAGTTACTTGAGCATTTATACCCAATGACAATCAGAACTCTAATGGGTATGAAAACATGTACCTAAATGCCATAAATATTACCTAAACATTTGAATGTATGGGTATAGTTTAATACAATGGAAAACAACAAAGTATTTTGTGGATTGTGATGCCACTGACAAATCAGAGGCCATCTAGTAATTGGTTATTTCAATAAAAATATTTACCAGTAAACAATGTTTCATTAACTAGGAAAACTCAGGCTTTTTGGTATTTATGGCTGTTGATAACTTCATTGGAAATCACACAGTTGTTGCCAAATGAGGCCCTTATTATGAAAGGATTTGTGCAATGCTTTGTATACTACATAATGTATTTGTTCCACCAGTTAAGCAGCTGGGTTAAACACCACATATTGCTCACTACTACTGAAGCTTGGGAATATAAGACTGTGAACTATAGTCCAAACATCTCAATTATTCTCAACATTTTTTCAAAGATGATCTTATTATATGGAAGTATTAACACATTCAATCTTAATTTTAATCAAAATAAATATCACTAAGAAGTTGATTGAACAAACCACCTCATTTACAAATGAGTAGTTGAGAGCGAAAGCAAAACTATTTTGCCTATTAATGTATTTTAAATCAAAACAACTATGTCCTTTTGTCTCTCTCCATCTCTATGCTTACCTAAGTTTTTCCAGACTGCACAATCCTCACTGTACTGTATGATCTGTGCACTACAAGAGTGCAGCTTCATTCACCCCATCAGAGATCTCATCAGCTTCTTGTGTTAACTGTTTCAAATAGTTGTGGTTTTTTCAAAGCTGGTCGGTAAAACCTGCCAACCCAGACGCATACTTATCTGTTGATCTGGAGGAGGGCTGAAGGGACGGTGAGGAGTGAATGTTAAAAAGGTTCGATAGCCTTCATTTGTGAGATTTTAACTGAATAATTTTTTTACAAAGAAAAATATGAGGGATAATAGTTTATATTGTTGTTATTGCTTACCCTGAGATGGTAATTAGTCCCCATCTAGATGCTCTAACTGAAAATCTAATAAACACTACTGAAACTTAAAATAAAAAACAATAAGTGTCTATTACCAGATAGGCATATACAGAAAAAAGGGCCATGATTCCATTGTAAAAGTGTTCTAAAATCCTGCATGGATAAAGAGATATTTACTATTCACGAATGTCAGTGTGAATCATATATAGCAGAACAAACAATTTCTTCATGACTTTCACAAGGTATCATATTTGTACCCATGGCACAGTGCCCTATAAACCTCAAATAAACTGCCTACACTAAATGTAAGTCTCAAAAATATTGTGTAAAGCTAGTTACTTTCTATGCGGTAGAACAGTGGTTCCCAACCTTTTGACTTCTGTGAACCCCCACTTTATCCTTACTGGAGCCCGGGGACCCCCCCACTGAGCCATTACTGAAAGTTGGGGACCTAATCTATTAATATTATTTAACTTTTTAAGCAGCCACGGACCCCCCTGAGGAGGTTTCGCGGACTCCCTGGGGTCCCCGGGCTCCAGTAATGATAAATAATGATTTTTATACACTGGCTGTGTGATTAATCTAGATCATGGCACCACCTCAATATTAACTTTGAACCAAAGAGTGATTGTATTGTGTTTTTTACATATTGTTTTACAACACCCATTTTAAGAATGCATCCATAAATGATTTAAGGCATCACACTTTCAGACTGTAAATGGAAATTATTTTTTTAATTGAGGGTTATCAGTTTGTGATGGTTTGTAAATTACTTATGTTGATGTAATGACTACTACATTTGGGTTTCTGTGTTTTAACTGATGCCCTTTGATGTGTTTGTGTTTCTACCGAGAGCATACTTGATTGTTTTAGGTAATTCTGTTCCTTGTCAGTAGTATTCGATTGCATTACAAAATACAACTTTGGTACTTTTCTTTAAATATATTGCATTAACAGAAATACCAACTTGACGATAGATACCTGGGAGCATTAAAAAAAAGAAAAATATTTTCAACACATCTGTTCAACAGTGATGATTTTTAACTGTATAAAACCATTTATCAATTGTCATCAGTGTCTTTGAATTTGCGGTTACACCTTTGAAGTATTTTTCACATGGTTATACTTTGCCTTTGATGAATTAGTGTTTTTTCCTTTGCCCAGTTTCAGTTAGTTTTTGTTCCTTATAAGCTATAAATAGATTAAAAAGTAGTTGCTAGCACACAAAAAACTGCTGATAGTTAATCAGCTATGGAGCCTGTGCCGCCGTTAGTTGTTAATCTGAGTCTGGATCTAGTGTGGGTAGGGCAGTAGCTATAGTCCCTCCCACTAGTCGCTCTCTGACACAAAGTGCAATCCTGACCATGATGACCCATTTATCTGCCCCTATTGTGCTTATTCAGTTTCATGGATCTGTGGCACAGAGGTCTCAGGTGTCCGATAACATTGTGAAACAGCATAGGCCTTTTTGTTGATGAGCACAAGGAAAATCTACCCTTTTGTTCAATGTTGGAGAAAGAAGCAGGAACTTGAGGTTGGTGTTCAGTTTTCTAGAGCTGAAGATTAATTGTTGTGGTACTGGTACCATTATGGCATTGATAACTAGGGTTGTACAATTTACTGGGTCAAAGAACTGTATGTGAAGGGATTAGGTTGTTGATAATATGCAGTATAGTAAAGATAGTGTAGTTTTGATAGTTCACCAGACAGTATGGCACATATGGTTGTGTCTACCTCTCTGCTATATGACTATAATTATTTTATTTTTCATTTGGGGCAAACACCATTCCGGTTGATATTTAGACACGCCCCCTCCCCCCGGAGCTTGATGTTTATGATAAGCTTATTGGCATTTTGTGCGAGGGGCCTAGAGATATTTACAATTCACAAAAAATTGTTTTATCTCAAGACCATGAAAGCAAAAAATTGGATGGTTTTAATGGAAAAGCGCTGCTGGCTGAAAAGGCAAATATATAACATGAGGGTGGCATGATGAACACCCATTTATGAAATAACTAGTGCTAGATATATCAGAGAGCATTGCTATTTTGTTCATATCTCTATTTCAAGAAAGGTGCTCACATTATGCAGTCTTTGGTGTGCCTCGTGTGCACGGTAATCTGGTTTACTCCGCTATTTTAATATTCGTTCTGTTACCTGTGACATTATTTGCTCTTATGAGATGTCACTATGCTGTCCAATTAGCATCTGAGTGCATTATTTAGCATATAGAAGTTTAATGCACATAGTTAGATTGTTGGATTTTTGGCGAAGTTTAAGTATGACCAATTGTTTTGTGTAGGGGTGGGTGCTTGCATGCGTGTGCATAATGGGTGTAGTGGGTAAAATGATGTTTCGCTAGAGCTTGTTGGGAAGTTGCACATCTCTAGAGTTCTATTCGACGAGTATAAACACAAGACAAATTGCTGGTGTTGCATTCGGTTTGTTAAAGCACCAACATCAAAGTCTACTGGATTAGTTAGCCGACTTCTGAGAAGCATCCAGTTTCTAATAAAAATGTCTGCGCAAAAGCAAATCAAAGGTATGACTGTATGCTGGAGATGATTAATTACTGACGTAAATCCTCTCTTAGGACCATTGCAAAAAATACCTTTTCTGGCAGGATTTTACTACCCCACACATTGCAGTGGTGGAAGACAAGAGACCAAGAGCACTGGATGCCTAGCTGTGTTTCCCAAAAGTGTCATTGTTAACAGGGTCGCAACGCCGCCCGCGCACGAAACTTCGTGGACTCGAGTTTTTCGCTAAATCCGCGAAATTCCTCGTAGAGAAACTCCGTGAGTCCGGCCCAGGCCTAAACTACTGGGTGCGTTGGTTTGAAAAGAAGAAAAGCTTCAAAAATGAATTATTAGGGAATGATTTACTAACCTGTTGCTTCTTCAACAAGATCACAAGCAGAAGAATGACCACCTCAGAATGTACTGAGGCTTCTCTGGTATATTGGTTTGCGGTTCTTGGCATATTGACTTGTGCTTCTTGGCATATTTGTCTTGCGTTTCCCCAGTGGGGCAGGGGCACCACAGTAGCCTTACAGTTGTTCTGGGCCTCACCCTGGTGTCATGCTGGTGCACTATTAGACCATTACTACCATTTGGTTCATGTCACCTGAGGTCTTCTGGGTACAAGAATACATAACCAAGTAAAACATATTCAATAAGAAAAGGACCTCTGGAGCTGGGACATTGCATGGGCCTTTATTCCCATATCTTAGGGGTTGTTGAAACTTAGTAAATGTAGAATAACAGAGAAATGTTTAAAAGTTTAAAACTGTATTGATATGTTAATGTTGACAACTTAAAGCCTCACATTCCTTGCATTAATGCAATTAAAGGTTGACTGTCTTGAAAGCACCTAAAATGCATTGTAAGACATTGGATTTTTTTTGGGAGGGCAACTGCCTACCTCAAGGAATAATCACAACTCTTGCAAGGGTTAAACATTAAAGTCACTAAATTAACTGGATCTCAACCCCCTGGTAACTTTGGTAAAGAGCAAACAGACTTAACTGAGGGCAATGTGTAACATATACATACAGTAACAAAACAGTCATAAATTCAAAAACCATGTAATAAAGATCCCAAATAAACTTGATATATTTAATGAGCAAAATGATACCAAAATGAAAAATAATCATGGTGGGAACTAAATACATGAACATTTAGAGATGTATGTGGGAAAAAGGGAAAAGTGTTATTGGTAAGCAATGGTTACTATAGTCTGAGCCCTAGGGGCCAACTACAATGGACACTGGCCAGAGACAGAGTGGATTGGTCCTGATGACAAATCTGGAAGTCAAAAAGTTTGAAAATGTTTCAAAGTCCTAATTTAAAAAGGGACTGTATAAAAGTGGAGTGTTATGCAGTGATGCTGGTACGCTTCTCTATGTAATACTCTCAAAATACCCCAAAGATGGACCCTCTGATTCACAATAATAAACCCTTAGCTCAGTCCTGGTAGTGTGGCAAAGAACAATCAAGCTTTACTAGAGGAACATATGTTAAGCAGTTCAGAGTACCAACATGGACAATAAGTAATTGACAGGTCTCGAAAGAAACAGAGAGAGCGGATTTTTATATTATTTTAGACATCAAAACAAAGCAAATCAGTTATGTTTAACTGGAGTTATGGATTTTAAAGCAGAAATAAAATCAGTGCATTTACAAGCAGTCAAATCTCACCATTGCTATCAATGGAAAAAATCACTAGTGACCCTCGGTCACTTGCAGGGTGGGCTCAGGAGAACCCACTCAGGATAAAGGTTGTGCGGGTCCCAAGACAAAGCTAGGACCGTCACACCAATTGTACCTGGCTAGTGGGGCCCAGGAGGTGTCCCAGCTATCCTTGGTGCTGAATGTGGGGGCCGTGGGTGCTGAAAATTTTTACTTTTGACAATCAATCACTTGCAGGTCGAGTTCGTAGGAATCTACTGGTGGTTAAGCTTGTGTATGCTTCTGGACCAAGATCCACCAGGTAGAACAACCTCACATAGTATCAGCGTTTTGGGTGCAGAAGTGTGCTTGGCTATCATTGGTCCTAAACGGAAGGCTGCAGTTGCTGGTTATAACACTAAGATGGTGTGGGTGAGGGAACGGATGTAAAAACTGGAAAACTGAGCCACAGGTGATGTCGGCTGAAGGTGTTGTGGTGTGCGCTTGAGTTGCAGCATCGAGTAAAGGTAGTGATGACCGAACTGGCCACCAACAAACCTTGGCAGTAGTAAGCTGGAAGAGAAGCTACTCAACGGTAAGCTGGAGAAGAAGCTATCTCCCCTTCAGAAGTCCAGTGAAAAAACTATAGCCAGCAGTGACTTGGAAGGGAGCATGACCTGTCGTTTGGTGATTCCTCGGATGGCCCAATGGCCAGCGCTTCTTTGGATCTGGTAAGTACTTTTTACCTGCAATGTGCAGGGGACTAGTGCACCTAGTGCAAGGGAGTCTGTCTTTGCCTGTGGCTCACAAACATGATGAGCAGCAGTCGAGCAGTTCAAGGGGTTTGCCACAGGTTCAAGGTATCATGCCTTTTGTTAGTGCTGTTGTCATTGATGCAGGTCTTCTTGTGTCTTCTTGTCACACGTTATTGTAGATCTAATGTTCTGGTGCCAGGAGATCCCCTTAAATCCTAGATTTAGAGGTGTTAGGGGTGTGGATTCAAGTAGCCAATGGGCTACCGGCCCCAGCGGCTAATCCGCCCCTGAGGTGACCATATCCGGTGGGTTGTGGTACCTTTTCAACCCATAACTCTCTATTCTGCCTCTTTCCAAGATGGTAGAAGTCTTCTTTTTCTGTACAGACCAGGCTGCCCAACCTAGAGGTGTGGCTAGCCTTCTGGGGGTATACTTCTCCTGACTAACTAATTATCAGAGGTGATGTGCCCTTTGAAGCTCACAGTCTTGATGTGCCACCTCACTAACCTTCCTGGAAGGGAGGAAGATGTGACCTCCTTCCCATCCAGGCCATTATCCTGACTCCTGGGAGTGTTAGCACCTCTGCCCAGGTGTGTGTTCAGAATCCTGTTTTGGCAGCAGCACCTGTGAGCTGGCAGCCAGAGCACAAGAAAACATTGGTAACTCAGTTGGTAACGTCTACGGTAGCTTTCTGGGTCCATGCCACAGAGCCCTAGACATGAGATTTGTGTCAGGGGCAAGAAGACACGTTGTTTGATACCAAACATTACCCATTTCAGCAGTACCATAATGGAGTTGGTGAATTTGGGTTTGCCAAGGTGCCAGCCCATGTTATCGTACGGACTGTCTTTCACTTATAGTAGCCCTCAATAGAAAGAGCCACAATAGGGACATGTACATTTGCCAGAGGTGTGACTAGCCTTCAGGGGTGTATGTCTCCTGATTAACACATTTTCCCACATGCCTGGGTACAAATGTGTCTGGGGGCAGGAGTATGGCTTTGTCTTCCACTGGGGGACAGACTGCTCGCATATCAGAGGTGATGTGCCCTTTGAAGCTCACAGTCTTGATGTGCCACTTCACTAACCTTCCTGGAAGGGAGGAAGATGTGACCTCCTTCCCATCCAGGCCATTGTCCTGACTCCTGGGAGTGTTAGCACCTCTGCCCAGGTGTTCAGAATCCTGTTTCGGCAGCAGCAGCAGCTGTGAGCTGGCAGCCAGAGCACAGGAAAACATGGGTAACTCAGTTGGTAACCTCTAAGGTTGCTTTATGGGTCCATGCCACATCGCCCTTGACATGAGATTTCTGTCAGGGGCAAGAAGGCACATTGTTTGTTACCAAACACAACCCATTTCAGCAGGACCAAAATGGAGCTTGTGAATTCAGGTTTGCCCAGGTGCCAGCAGTCTCCTGTAAGACACATCTGAAATTCTAGTCTCCACCATTGAACTGCAGGTCAGATACCTGCTGCAGATCAGTCCCTCTAATGCTCTTGATCATATGAGGTTTTTGCTTGCAAAAGTTTATTTTTCTCAAAACTCAAAGGAAATTTGCAATTTTCTAGAGATACTGGAGCCTTTTGGGGGATGAATCTAAAATACACTATCATGCCATTGGAATGCTAGTCATGTACTCTTCGCAGCAGGTCCCCTTGGCCGTGGAGCAAACATTTTCGGAAGTGTCCACAATTTTTCCTAGTGCCCAAGTGACCACATGGTAACACTTCTAAGTCCTCCAGGACCCCTGAGCGGGCATCTCAGGACTCAGCGAACCAGGCAGAAGCCACTAGCAAAGTCCAGTCCACGTTCCAGTAGCCATTGGTCACCTAGGAATTGCAGGGAAAAGGGGGAACAGGTTGAGTAATTCAGAACTCTTCATAGGTCAGAGACATCAGATCCAGTCCTGTTCTGTTCTACAGCAGATCCAGAAAGTGTCTGTTGGGGTGTCACATTTATTACTGACACTAGCTAGTGAGTGGGGTATGACTCCTGGCTGCTCTCTAACCAATAACAGCAACCCTACCCACTTTTTCAGCAGTTCTCATTTGCCCTATTTCATAGAATACAACTGTCCCTCACTCTCAAAGCCCAAGATGAGGAAAATAATTCTCCCCTTGTGCAGAGCCTGTGCGCCCACATAGGCGTATTACCAGGGTAATGAGCAGTCACCTCCTCTGTTATCACTGCCAGCATGACTAGGTTAACAAAAGCTAAGGCCTTTCCAGGTCTCCCCTAACTTTTACTTCAGACAGGGCTACCCCCTTGATGTTAATTACGTTCTTGTTTCCACCCTAACTGGTAAGTTTGCAGGGGGGAACACACATTTCCATTCCCAGACCATTCACATTTATTTCATACATAATTCTGGCCAAGCTCAAGCTCGGAGAGCTAATGCAAAGTAGCCTTCAGCAGCTACAGACATGGTAAAGGTATCTTTCTAAAAGTTACATGTGCCCTACATTTAATAAAGATTTGATTTTACCTATAGATTGATTTGTTTCAGTTGTACATCAGGTACAGAAAATCAGGTTTACGGTGTATATATTTTGCCAGCACTGTATCATTCAAATGTGCTATCTGTTTGTTGGTGGCTCTGTATTTTTACAATTGTGGATTCTAGACTGAGGGGAGCATATACTGGTCAGGTTTGACCAATCTATCCCTTAATCCCCTTTGACCGGCGAGCAAGAAAGCACCCTAAATAACCGTGGTGTTCCTGGGCACCCTTGAGGTAACTGATTATACAAATGTTGAAAGTTTCCTACATGCTAGAAATTTTAGGAGTAATGTTTGAGGATTGGAAGTAGGCTAGAAGTGTTGCAACAGGCTTAAAATGCTTAAATGTGGATCTTGTGAGAAGTATGAGAGATAGACACATCCATGCCTGTAGCCGTGCATGCTATTTAGCATATATATTTATATTACTATTTATGTATTGCCCTTCGATTGTGGCTGTATTGCCCTGTTAGAGTAACTTGTTGATCTGCTCATGGTATAGAAACATTGGTCATTCAATAATTTTCTTGCTCATCAAGCTGCACTGTAGGCTCACTTCTTAGTAGATAAGGCCTCGTTTAGCTCTCTCCCATTCACGTAAAGCAGTTTAATTGCTCCCCTGCAATACATGACGTCTTTGTTAATTTGGGACTCAGTTTCAAATGATTTTGGAGCATCTAGATGTTTCCTTCATGCAAGCAGATTTGACAGGTTTTTCAGTTTAAGGATGAATTTATAAGCTCCAAAAGTGGAACTGGGTTTACACTGAATAAGAAAGGGCAAATGTTGCTACTTGGAATGTGCCTACCTTTTGAGTGAAAGAAGCTGGTAGGTATGAAGGAAGAGTTATGATATATGTTTTATCAGTCAGGTAGGACTGAATCTATTTTAGGACTGTACCTTGCATTTCAGACTTGTTTAGTATTTTAAATAGTCATCAAATCTTTTCTTAATTGGAGCAGTAGTGGGGTCGTTTTGATGGTTATATTGATTTTGTTTCAGATGTTGGGCTCATAGAAGGAAAACTACTGCTGTCTTTTTTCTTTAATTTTAACATTTCTTAGTCTGAAGTTTGATGATGTCTTAGATACAGGTGTGCTGAGACCCTCGAGAGATGGTGAGTTTGTCTGATAGATAAGCAGGCTTGTTGGTTGTGATGGCTTTGTAAATGAAACAGGTGTTCTTGAAGATTGTGTGGGTGTGCGAGGGAAGCCAATGGAGTTCTACCAGGATGGGGTTGATGCAATGCAATTTCTTCAGGCTCTGGGTAAGACATAATGTGGCATGTAGGATGCCCTTAAAGTGTGCTAGTGTGGAATCGTTGAGGCAATGCAGCAGGGCATTACCACCATCCAGATACAAGAGTGTGAAGGATTGAACAACATTTCTGAAGTCAATGTCTGAAAGAAAAGGCTTGACTTTCTTTAGAAGAGAGAGCTGGTACCAGCTGTCTTTGCGTGTGTTCCTTGATGGTGAGACTGGTGTCCAGGGGAAACCAAATGACTTGGCATTCGGTGACAGTTGGAGTTTGAATCTGTCAAGGTTCAGGTCATTGAGCCAGGCTTGTACAGTTTCTTGTTTGTTGTTCTTGGCAAATAACATGAATTATGTCTTTGTTGTGTTGAACTACAAGAGGGCACTGAACTTCGAGGCCTGGATATATATTCTACACATTACCAATGCTTCCTATGGTTTACTGTGGTTTCCCTGCCATTTATATTGTCAGTTTATAATGATGTACATGGCGGTACTAGACCAAGAGAGAGTGTATTCATGACAATGGTAAGCAAAGTCGAATTCCTGGATTATACCTCCAGCCCCACCAATCTAACATGAATATGGAATCTAAGGGGGCGGGAGAGAAGAACTCTGAGGAAAACTGAAAAAATCTGAAGTTAATAAGATTTTCGATTCTCCAAAATCATTTTCTGAATACCATAGGAAAGGACTGCACTTGTTATGTTTCTTCACTCCCCTTAGCAGATTTTTTTAAAATTATTTTTATTATTAGTGTTACATAGTGTTATGTAGTATGATTCCTTACCAAAGTCTTAAAGAACTATTGAAGCTTTGGAAGAAATGAGGGACTGGGTGGGAAATTCACATTTACACCATGATCTTATTTAATAACTTAAGTTTTATAATACAGGATGAGACGATCTTATGGGATTAATAATAGCAAAAGTAAAGGAGTGATTAGTAAATTACTATTACCCTTTTTTCACTGCTCAGATTTAGGAATGGTGGAGGTACTTACATTTCAAGGTACTGCACCTTCTTTTTTTTTTTAAATGGCTTGCATTAAACTGATTATAATAACTTTTGCAACAAATATCCAGCAGTGTTTTTGATATGTTTAAATTTGACCTAAAAATTCTGCATTATTCTTATGTTTGCAAGCATGCCTTTGCTCTCTTTTTTTAAGGCACAGTAAATCAGAATGTTTAGAAACATGCAGAAAGATCAGACAAACTTTCATATATTTACCTAAAGACTAAAAAAAATAAACATGTTGCCATTAATATCTCCTGTTTGCTTGTCTCTATAAAACTAGGATAAAAGAGCAAAAAAAGGAAAAATAACATTTCTTTTTCATTCTTCAAACAGCTGATTTAATCATGCTCCATGCCCTGCCTTTCCCCTTGGCAGCTGGTTCTGACAGTAAGCATTGTGACATCGGAACACAACTGAAATAAGTTATTACAGCTGAGCAGCTACATCCTTTCTTTATAACAGATGAATGCTAACTGTGGCATAAATCTCCTATTATTAAGAAATCAAAGGCAGGCTTTTTATGCAGGGATTGCAGATTCCCATGTATAATGAACAAATATACATTGCTCTGGAGAGAGTACTTCCATGCCTTATATTGATCTTCTGGCAAGTCACTTGAAACTACTGTATGTTTTCTTGATCTCTGTCTCGGTGGACATGACAATCAGGCATGTCCACCACGGATCTTCCTGTTTACCTGGATTGAGACCTTAGAGCTTAGCTTTGAGGTCAAGAGGCATGTATAGTGTACCATTTGTTTTTACAGTGGAATGCTACTGTACCCCCCAACCCATGGCTGTGGTAGACTGCCAGTGGTGGGGGCATTAATCTGTACTCAGAGATACCTGTATCCTTGTATCCTTTAGGATGGTTTGCCGACCAGCTGCCTCCTGGTAAAGTCTGTGCAATCTCCATTACCTGGTTTCCTTTTGCCTTTGTAGTATGTGGGATGCGCGTATTGAAAGCCAGCTGGTTAACTGAGTGGTGATGGTGAGCCATTGTGATTAATGTGAGTTGAGGTGGTATCTTTTCTGCTGGATATTACAGTTCCCCCGTGACCCTTCCTATTCTTAGTAGAAGCTTGGTGGGTTGGGGTAAGCACCAGCTCTTATCTATTTTTAGCTAAGCCTCCCTCTGCTGGGGTAAACCCCTCCCCTTCTGCTTGGTAATGGGCAGGGCCTCCTGGTTTGGAGTTAATTACCATTTCTCTCTGGGAGATAGGGCAGACAGGTAACCAGAGACTGGGAGAGCCCTCCTCACACAGACTAATCATGGACTGCTGATGCAGTAAATATGCAGGAACTATGCCCCAGGATTGGAGGGGCACTCAGGATGCAAAAATTAGCAGACCCCCTGATTGGATTAGCCTGTCTGTCAGGGAATGGTGAAAGTTTAGCCTCTTTGACCAGTTGGTCATTCAAGACTGTTCCCTTTTCTGACCAGGCACCCACGAGGGTGCCCAGAGGAAGCCTAGATCCAGGAGAGGAGTCCCAGACATAAGATTTGAACTTGAGAAGGTGTCTCTATGATGAATTACCAGTGAAAGAAATTTGCCAGTCTCATGGAAAGAGTTGTCAAATGTGCATCAGAACATAGAATGAGCTATCTGAGGCTTGGGGAGGCTATTCTGTCCTTTGGACCACAAGGAAACTTAAGACAACTGCTTAAGGTAAGGAAAATTGCTGCACATCAAGGGAGACAGAGGAAGCTCCATGTCATCATTTAATGTGAGACTGATTCGCCTCAATCCCTCCCCAGTGCTGTGGGAGCATTGGGGTGCTTCCACTTACCCTCCGCAGCTGGGGGAACAGTGTCCTCTGAATGACTTACCATTTGAACTCTTGTTGCATGCCCAGGACTTGTTTATTCTCCATCTACATCCTTGCTTGTCCTGCACTAAAAGCAAGTAGCATCACCCCCATAAGTGCTCTGCTAATTTAAAATCTAGACTGTGACCAGCGGACTATGTGGTACATTCCCCCACCTTTTTTGCATCATCTGAGGGTATCAGGGTGGACTTGCACCCTGGCCAGCCACTGCCCTTCTACACCTAGCTCAGTGGCCATTGGACTGGTGGGACTCCAGTAACTGTGCCAAGACACCAGGTACCCCTATCCAGACCCATGACATCTCTCCCCATCGAGGAAGGACTGACACTTCTGTTGATTTTGGGGGGTGGGACAGTGACTGGACCAGGTACATTGACTTCATATCAACTGTTGAACTACTAACACTAAAATACACTGCTTTGATATCATTGCTCTAGTTTTCAAAAGTAATCCTGTGGAGCCTGCTCTGTACAATGCAATGTTGACTATGTTTTTATAGTGTTTATGTGCTATAATGCTGTTTGGGGTCAGACCTCTAGCCCACAGGAATTACTGATTTTCATTGTGTATGGTAGTTGTATGTATAGTGTGCTCTTCTTGTGTGTATTAAAGTAATTTACTTTTGAAAAGTAAAATACTGACTGAACCTTTGTCTTATTGGTATTGCAATATGAACTAGATTTTGTATTCCGAAGCCACCTCACCTCCTTGAGTAAGCCTTGGACTGCTCTGGCTCACTACCCTGTGAATCAAGTGCTATATATATAGAAGTATTTGGTTATCCAGTTTGGGGTCAAATGGTACTCTGGCTCCAGGACACCAGAGGTGTTCCACACCAATTGATGCATCAGGAGTTCAGTACCCCCTGCCTTGGTGTCCCAGGAACCTGGTAGTCACAATATATATACACACACATATATATATATATATACATACATATAGGTAGATAATATGTATATACATATATATATTCAATGCAGGGTTCCACTGCTCCCTCCGACCCTCGCATGTAATGGGTGTCAGCAGCCTGTCACAAATCAGCAAAACATTCTGAGAGGAATACACACGTACTCCAGGACAGCATGTTCAAATCTTCTTTATTGGCGTTTAACCAAGTTGAAGGAATTCACTGAAATGAATTGTCTAGCTGCACCACTGAAGGTAAATAAAATTGGTATTGACATCACAAGTGATTCCTCAATGATTCTTCATGTGAAAAATCTTAAAGGGACTCACCAGGTGGAAGTGGAATGAATACAAAGAAATGAACGTCTATATATGTGTGTGTGTGTTTGTGTATATATATATACATATATATATATATTGATACATATAAATAATTTCCTAATCGTGTTTTACAAACTTGTCATAGAGTCGGAGTTACGTCTCCAAATTAAATTTACTCTTTGGAAAATTCGTACATTTAGAGTTGGTGTACACAATCAAACTCTACAGTGTCACATAGTAACAATCTTAAAACTTTCCTTAAGGCCCTGAAAAATTACTTTTGTGAAAAGCAGGCAGAAATAAAATGCGCAGGAAGGAATGCATCACAACGTTTCATGCAGGTGCAGGAGAAGAGATGGATTGAGGGTGAAACAAGCTTTGTTTGGGAAGAAAAACCTAATTGAAAAAGAGTGCTTTTCTAAAATGTCCACGTGGAAAGTCCCTTGGAGTTCTTGTATTCGACTTAGAGCTTGACTGGACGTTTATAATTTGTGCACATTTCCATGACATAGTTAATAAAATGAAGTGAATCCAACAAACTTTGACAATTTGCCCAAATTGTAAGGATGGTCCCCAACCCTGAATGCAAGAACTCGTTCTGAATCCAGGCCAATGTTTTTCCTTCTGTGGACCCTTTGAGGACCCCAAGCCTAAATGTGTGTAATTGTAAGACACAAATGTGACGTAACCCGATTAGGGTGACCACCTGCCTGTTTCACGGACTGCCTGTAATTTCACCCTGGTGTTCATTGTCCATGATGAAAGGCTTATTGGACAGCATTTGTCCATAATTTTAGCCTTTCACTTAAAGGACAAACTGCAATTAGTACAGATCAGTTTCCCTCGCTGGATTGAAAGGCAGGGAGTCTCCTGTGCTCTGAGGGAGGGAGGGGCAGGCAGATAAGAAAAGGCCTTCTTTCCAGGGTGTCTCCTCTAAAGAAATGTAAATGTGCCCAACTGGTAAATCTGCAAATGTAAAGGGACTCGAAAACATGCATTGACTTTAATCAAAGGAGTCACTTGAAGGTTTCTGATCACAAAGACATTTTCTTTTGGAGATGTACTGTAAGTGTGTTCCAAGGTGAGCTGTGGAGAGTGTGGTTTTATTGGACTGTTAGAAAACGTTATTAGTACTAGGTATGAACTGTATATTATTCAAATCAGTATTTTAGAAGGACTTTTTTATTTATTTAACCAAAATGTTTTTGCACTTTTTGGAGCAGCCTATATTTTGATATTGTAATTGATGTATAAAATAAGGACTTACACATTCCCAGTTCTTTTAGGGACCTCGGTACCTCATAGTACTAACAAACATTGGCAAAGCCAATAGGTATCATCTACCCAAGAGTTATTGGCTTTTCCAATGTGTTTAGCCATATTATACACCAGAGTGGCTGCAGTTCAGCATGGCTAAACGTTAGTGGCATAGTGGAGTAGAGTGGCATAGGAGCAGTGGAGTTGAGCACAGTGGTGCAGAGTAGAGTGCAGTGGGGTACAGTGTAGTTGTTTAGAGTGCAATGGTGTTGAGTGCCGTGGTTTAGAGCGCAGTGGCATGGAGTGGCATGGGGCAAAGTAGAGTGGCATAGAGTGCACTGGAGCAGAGTGGCAGAGAGTGCAGTAGTGTAGAGTGATACAGTGGTATTGAGTGGAGAGTAGACTTGTGTGGCATACAGTGCAGTGGCATAGAGTGGTGCAGAGTGAAGAAGTGTAGAGTGGTACAGAGTAGAGTATATTGTTGTAGAGTGCAGTGGTGTAGAGTGGATTGATGCAGAGTAGAGTGGCATAGAGTGCGGTGGCATAGAATGCAGTAGTACAGAGTAGAGTGGAGTACAGTGGCGGAGAGTGCAATGTTGCAGAGTAGAGTTTCAGTGCATTGGTGTAGAGTAGCACAGAGAGCAGTGGCGTAGAGTACAGTGGTGCAGAATAGAGGGCAGTGGCATGCAGTGCAGATTAGAATGCATTGGCGTAGAGTGCAGTGCTATGGAGTGGCATGGGGCAGAGTAAAGTGGCATAGAGTACAGTGGAGTAGAGTGCCATACAGTAGAGTGCAGGGTGGTGCAGTGGCATAGAGTGCAGAGTAGACTTGCATGGTACAGAGTGCAGTGGCATAGAGTGGTGCAGAGTGGAGTAGTGTAGAGTAGTGCAGTGCAGAGTAGAGTATAGTATTGTAGAGTGCAGTGGCACAGAGTGCAGTGGCATAGAATGCAGTAGTACAGAGTAGAATTATGTAGAGTGCAGTGGCGGACAGTGCAATGTTGTAGAGTAGAGTGTCGGTGCAGTGGTGTAGAGTGGCATAAAGTGGTACAGAGAGCAGTGGTGCAGAGTACAGTGTGCAGAGTAGTGCATTGATGTAGAGTGCAGTGGCATAGAGTGGCATGAGGCAGAGTAGAGTGGCATAGAATGCAGTGGAGTAAAGTGGTATATAACAGAGTGGCAGAGAGTGCAGTAGTGTGGAGTGGTGCAGTGGCATAGAGTGCAGAGCAGACTCGTGTCATAGCATGCAGTGGCATAGAGTGGTGCAGAGTGGAGTAGTGTAGCATGGTGCAGAGCAGACTATAGTGCTGTAAAGTGCAGCGACGTAGAGTGGAGTTATGCAGAGTAGAGTGGTACAAAGTGCAGTGGAACAGAGTGTATTGGTGTCGAATGAGGTCACACAAAGTAGAGTGGTGTAGAGTATAGTGGCGGCCAGTGCACTGTTGCAGAGTAGAGTATCAGAGTGCAGTGGCATATGGTGCAGTTGTTTAGAGTGCATTGGCATAGAGTGCATTGAAGTAGAGTGCAGTGGTTTAGAGTATAGTGGGGCAGAGTGGTTTAGAGTGCAATAGCATATAATAGATTGTTTCAGTGTAGAGTGCAGTGGCATAGAGTGGAGAGGTGTAGGGTAGAGTGCAGTGGCATATAATGCAGTGGTGCAGAATGCAGTGGCGTAAAGTAGATTGTTTCACAGTACAGTGATGTGGCGTAGAGTGGAGCGGTGCAGGGTAGAGTGGAGTTGCATAGAGTGGCATAGAGTGTGATGGCATATAGTAAAGTGGTGTAAAGTGCCTTGGCATAGAGTAGATTAGAGTGACAATCAGTGTATTGATGTAGAGTGCAGGAGCGTAGTGTTGAGTGTTACAGAGTAAATTGCACTAGCATAGAGTGTATTAGTATAGAGTGCAGTGGTGTACAGTGCAGTGTTGCACTGTGGCATAGAGTGGAGTTGTGCAGACTAGATTGGTGTTGCCTAGACTGGAGTGGTATAGTGTGCAAAGGCGCAGAGCGCCGTGGTGTAGAGAGGCGTAAAGTGCATTGGCATAGAGTAGAGTGGTACAGAGTATAGTAGAGAGGCGTAGTGTGAAGTAGCATATATTGCAGAGACATATACTGGAGTGGAGAAGAGTGCAGTGTCCCACAGTACAGTGACATGGAGTGGTGTAGTATGGAGTGATACAGAGTAGGGTGCAGTTGTGTGGAGTGATGCAGAGCAGAGTGGAGTATGCATGGTGTGGTAACACACCACCATTACAGACAACACATTTTTGATTGAAATGACCATTACATTGCGCAGACATACAGTTTGTCAAAGAAAACTATACAGTGCACAGACGATGATGTGTGGAAATTGCATCACCTAATGCAGTGGTTTGTTTTAATCATACAAAGGTATTTGTTTCCAGCACAGTTCAGAATTAACAAAACTGTGCTTCATTTGTACTCCTAATTCTGGTAGGTTGTGAAGCTTATTTAAATGTTGTCATGTGAAAGAAAAAAAACTCTTTCCTAGCCCCAGTATCCAGCCAGATTGTTGCATAAATCCTCTCACTTTGAAGTCAAAGAAAAGTAAACACTAAGTTCCCACCGAAGACAGAGCCTGACATTTGACCTTGTTCTTTGAATGCACAGCAAATGTGATGAGGTAAGAACAAGATTTACAGGCCTGTTTATAGAAAGGTAGCACTAGGAAGTATCCCATAAATAAGGTTTGGGCAAGGGAAGGGACAAACTCAGGCTACATAGTCTAAAACAAATAAAGCCAGCAAACTGAAAGCAACAAAATGTGAGTTACAAACCATAAAGCCAGTGGCAAGCAAAGGGCAGAATGTATTCTTAAGAAAGCTCTATAAATGTACTTAAAGTGACAAATGTTGGATATTTTGTGGGAAAAGTCCAGTATTTTAGTTCAGTTCATATCTTGCAGAGGTTTGTCCACATCAATCACCCAGGTAGTATGGCGAGAAGACCTGGCATGGTCTCAATGTTGCATGAATGGTCTGAACAACATCAGTTTGCCACCAGTCTCCATGGTGTAGAGCTTCTGGCACACCTCATGTAGGGTTAGTGCTAGTTGGCAGACATGAAATTGGGCATTTAATGATTGTTTAAGGTGGTTGTAAGTAAGGAGTTGACCAGGGTGAAGATGGTAGTCTGCCACAAAGGTTTGGAAATTTAGTAGCTTATAGTACAGAAACAAATACCCCAATTTTAAGCCACCTGCAGCATGCCACTGATGGAGTTGCTCTGAGCACAGCTATCCTGTGCGAGTGGGAAGGCTTAGCAAAGATAGTGCACGAGCACAGTATTTATTTGTGTCAGTGAGTTTACAAGTTCTAGCAAGGCAAGAGAAAGCTGTGCATGATAACCCCAGATGGTGATCCGTAAGATTCTTCAGTGGGAAACTGTGAGCAGTGCAGTAACTTCTCCTTAAAAGTCTTTGCGGATAAGCCCCATCTCATGCGGGGGAGGGGCAGGCAGAAAGCCAGCAAGCCACCCATTGGACCTGTGCAGCTGAATGATAGCGTTCTAAGTCCAAAAGGCCTAATCCACCCGCAGTCACAGGTAGCTTCAGAGTGGAAAGAGCTACCCGATGGCGACCCAGCAACCAAATCAGATGTGTGGCATGTCTGAAGAAGAAAAAAAGGATGAGCAGGGGAAGGTTTGCAAAATATTACTATCATCGGGGTAGCACACCATCCTCTCTAGTGCCACGTGGCCCACTACAGAAAGCAGAAGAGAAGATCAAAAAGCAAACTGGGCTCGGAGGGACTGTGACGCTCTGCCGAGATTTCCATTCTGCAAATCAGTGGGAGAATGGTAGATATTAATCACTTGGTATCGAAAGGTAACTGGTTCCCAGTTCAATCTGAAGTCTAATTGTATAAAAAGGGAAAAACAGTGCCATATGTTAAACAAACACTAATTACATTTTAAAATGTTTACATTTTGTTCGTGCAATTTACATCCCAAATATTTTGAAGATTCTATGTGTACTTGACACTTAGTGATAACCCACATCAATAGTTTGGCTTTTGCTCAATTGCAAAGCCATTTAAAGTCATGGACAAAGTGGGCAATTGCCTTGCACAACCTTGCAAGGAGTCTGGCCTCTGCTCACCCTTCACAAGCAGGAATAGTGGACCATTGCACCAGAAGAGTTTTCCAAGGTGGGTGGGTGCTGCCACTTGACAGTGCCTCTTCTGTTTCTGTCCTGTCTGCAGAGGCAACTCCCCAGGTACCCAATACCTTCTGATAGTCTTGTTGGACCCATCTTGTCTGATTTTAGGAATTGTCCCACCTTGTTCTTCTCTTCATCATTTAACCGGTTCTTAGCAACTACCTCCCATTTGATATCGATTTCATCCTCCTCTTTCATTATCTTTGATTGGTAGTCCGGGCTCCTGGTTCTGAGATAAATGTAGAGTCCCAGGCATACACACTCTAGTGCTGTGAGATTACAGACAAGTTGTGGGTACTCGCATCCTGACATTAGGTGTGAGACTGTCGCCCACACCATATGCACTGCCTCATTACTTTGTTTTTAGGTTGAAAGTCTATGGGCAGTTTGCGTGAGCCACATGTTTTTGTTCAATTTGTTTAAACTGGCATAAGGTTAATTACCTTAATGTTTCTGTTGGACCTGGCCTTTTTGACAGGATCATCCCCAAACTTTTTGCCTCCTTCCTCCTATTTTTTCTGACCTGCTGTTGTTGGCTTTTGAACTCTCGGCACTTTACCACTGCTAACCAGTGCTAAAGTGCAGATGCTCTCTGTGTAAATTGTACTGTTGATTGGTTTATCCATGATTGGCTATTTGATTTACTTATAAGACCCTAGTAGAGTGCACTATATGTGCCTGGGGCCTGTAGATTAAATGCTACTAGTGGGCCTGCAGCACTGGTTGTGCTACCCACTTAAGTAGCCCCTTAACCTTGTCTCAGGCCTGCCATTGCAAGGCCTGTGTGTGCAGTTTCACTGCCACTTCGACTTGGCATTTAAAAGTACTTGCCAAGCCTAAAACTCCCCTTTTTCTACTTATAAGCCACCCTTAAAGTGTGCCCTAGGTAACCCCTAGAGCAGGGTGCTGTGTGGGTAAAAGGCAGGGCATGTACCTGTGTAGTTTATATGTCCTCGTAGTGTAAAGCCCCTAAATTCTTTTTTACACTACTGTGAGGCCTGCTCCCTTCATAGGCTAACATTGGGGCTGCCCTCATACATTACTGAAGTGGTAGCTGCTGATCTGAAAGGAGTAGGAAGGTCATATTTAGTATGGCCAGAATAGTAATACAAAATCCTGCTGACTGGTGAAGTTCGATTTAATATTCCTATTTTAGAAATGCCACTTTTAGAAAGTGTGCATTTCTCCTCACTTAAATCTTTCTGTGCCTTACAATCCACGTCTGGCTAGGTTTAGTTGACAGCTCCTTGTGCATTCACTCAGACACACCCCAAACAAAGGGTACTCAGCCTCACTTGCACACATCTGCATTTTGAATGGGTCCTCCTGGGCTGGGAGGGTGGAGGGCCTGCCCTCACACAAAGGACTGCCACACCCGCTACTTGGACCCTGGCAGACAGGATTGAACTAAAAGGGGACGGGGTGCACTTCTTAGCCACTCTTTGAAGTCACCCCCACTTCAAAGGCACAATTTAGTATAAAACAGGGCCTCTGCCCTACCACCTCAGACACTTGCTGGAGAAGAAACCTGAACCAGAAGCTGCATCCTGCCAAGAAGAACTGCCTGGCTGCTCAAAGGACTCACCTGTCTGCTTTCTACAAAGGACTGCTGCCTTGCTGTTGGCATGCTGCCTTGCTGAACTCTTGTCTGTCTGCAAAAGTGCTCTCCAAGGCCTTGGATAGAGCTTGCCTCCTGTTCCCTGAAGTCTCAGGACCAAAAAGACTTCTCTTTTTCAACTGGACTCCTTGTGCGCTGAAAATTTTGATGCACAGCTTGCTCTGTGGTGAGAAATTCACTGCACGCTGATCCAGAAAGACGCCGCTCGACGCGACGCCTGCGGTGCGTCTGGAACTTCGATGCACGGCCACGCATGGACAACGCCGCCAAACTTCCAGAGAGGAAATCGACGCGAGGCTTGCCGTGAGAAAGAAAATTCTACGCGCAGCTCCCCGGAACGATGCGCAGCTGGATAACAAGCCGAGGAATCCACGCACAGACTCTGGGACACCTGGTAATCCAGTGATCCACAGAAGGAGACGGTTTGCGTGCCGGAAAACTACGCACGTCTTCCCCGAGTGAAAAATAACGACGCAAGTCCGTGTGTGAAGGGGCGAAACCGACGCACACACCATTTTTCTTCCCGCAGAACAATGCACGTCTCCCAGCGTGAAAAATAACAACGCAAGTCCATGTGTGAAGGGGCGTAACCGGCGCACACACCATTTTTCCACGCATCTCCTCTTCTGCGGCCCTCTGCGGAGATTTTCCACTCCAAACCAGGTACTTTGTGCTTGAAAGAGACTTTTTTTGCTTATTAAAGACTTAAGACACTTTATATCACTTTTTAGTGATATCTTTACAAATTCATATTGCATCTTTGATCGTTTTGACCTACCAATACTCAGATAAATATTATATATTTTTCTAAACACTGTGTGGTGTATTTTTGTGGTGCTATATTGTGTTATTGTATAATTTATTGCACAAATACTTTACGCATTGCCTTCTAAGTTAAGCCTGACTGCTCGTGCCAAGCTACCAGAGGGTGGGCACAGGATAATTTGGATTTTGTGTGACTTACCCTGACTAGAGTGAGGGTTATTGCTTGGACAGATGGTAACCTGACTGCCAACCAAAAACCCCATTTCTAACAGTTTCTCAAACTGTTTTCCAGGGTTTTTAAAATGTTGAGAAACATCAAAATTGTTTTGTTACTTTCCCTTTAAGAAAGATTGGGTAGATTTGGGTAGGAGTGATGGCCTTGACATAGTGCAGAAGGGCATTAATTCAATACTGAACAAGGACCTAGGCCCTGATTTATACTTTTTTGTGCTGCACTTGCATCATTTTTTAATGCAAAAGCAGAGCAAACTTACAAAATACAATTATATTGTTTAAATTTGCTCTGCTTTTACGTCAAGATATGGCGCAAATCCGGCACTAAAAAAGTATAAATCTGGGCCCTAATGTGGCACCTGAATGTAGGATACCAGGAGACAAACACAAAAAGACCACAGTGAATAAATAGAGCTATGTTAAAAAAGAGTAAATAAATGCACTGATAACATAGTGAGGCATGGCCTCTCTTGGGTGTGTCTGTAAAACTGACGTTTGTTCTTGAATTTTTGTTCTGAACTATGACCCTTTGTCCTGAATTTTTTACAATCCTGTCCAAAATTTGCCTGAAAGTCAGGTGGTCACCCTTTACCCGATTACCACACAGTATGAAGATGTCTGTGCAATAGGAGTGATGCGTTATTATTCTGATAATATCGCGTGGCACTGTGTAATAGTGTGAGGTAATTACACCAAAAGAGGTCAGTGAAAAAGCAGACCTAAATGCAAGTAGACACATTACAGTTAACAAGGTCACCTACGTTAACGTTAACCATGCATCCGAGAAGAAGACGTTTATATTGAAGGAAACCAACATGGTAATCACATTGTTTAAGATATTAATATTGAGCAGCAGCCTGTAACCCGCTCGAACAAATTTATAATACGTTTCCCTGAGTTGAAAAACAACAGATTACTGGATGCAATTAAACTGTCATCTCCTAAATGTTTACAATGATACCCGTTAAAAGAAGGAGCCACAACATAGTCTCGCCTAACTCTCTCCTCTGCTTTCTTATTATTCACTGCAAGTAACCTATAATCAGATTTCTGTTCGAGTTTCCCAGCGAGCATAAATGTAAGTAGCCCACCACATTTACAAAGTATATCACTTGCCCAAATAATGCAGTGTGTCTTCGAACTGATTCGAGGCGCCATTTCTGGGTACTAAGGCCCATATTTATACTTTTTTAGCGCCGCATGTGCGTAATTTTTTTTTTACGCAAAAGCGGCGCAAACGTACAAAATACAATTATGGCCCTTATTTATACTTTTTTAGCGCTGCATTTGCTTAATTTTTTTACGCAAAAGCAGTGCAAACTTCCTAAATACAATTGTATTTTGTAAGTTTGTGCTGATTTTGCGTCAAAAAACGACACAAATGCGGCGCTAAAAAAGTATAAATATGGGCCTATGTTTTGTAAGTTTGCGCCGCTTTTGCGTCAAAATATTGCGCAAATGCGGCACTAAAGAGTATAAACATGGGCCTAATTATTCACCCATTATGCGTTATGATGACTCGTAATTGGTTGATGTGAACTGTGATAATCCGAGGCATGCAATTATGAGCTCTGCTGGTGAAAAAAACGCTGTTATTCTAAAACTTTGTTTGCGTATTCATCCAAATACAGACAGGTCTTATTCATAGCTATATTTTTCGGAGGTGTTTTTGGAAGGCGGCACTGTACACAGGTTTCATCTGGCATTTGACTTTCAAGTAAAGTTACATAATTCAATTTAATGTAATACTCATATGTGAGAAGGAACTTTAATACTTTTGCAGAAAAAATTAAAAACTCAACACCAGATGCCTGTTTACTGTCAAGGTTCCAATGTCTACCTATTTATCAATACGTTAATAGAATCATATTGAAATAATGTTTATTCATGAGGATTCTGTGTGAATTGGGTGTACGTCCTTCTTTCTGTTCCTGTTGGTTTCCTGTATTCTCGGGTTGGCTGCTCTTCCTAGCTTGGGTTCTTTCCTTTATCTATCCGGTGCCAGGTCAGGGTGCCTGGGTAGGTACTTAGTTTTTTTTGTATGTATAGGATCCTTGTGCCCCATTTAGTGCTTGGGTTCTGCAACCTCCCTCCTACTCGCTTGCTTTATTCTTGTTCCCTGCATGGCTTAGGACTTCTGAGTTACACAACTTGTTTGCTTTTCTTGCTTCTCCCTAACTCTTGGCTGTGGCAAGCCTGTGTTAAGGGTGGCCTTATGTTCCCTCATGATATTACTCTATCATGTCCCTGTGTATGTCTGTGTGGGGGCTTTGGCTTCATCCTGCATGGGCACACAGGAAACAAGTCTGGCTTTCTGTGATGCCCTTTCCAGTCTGCTGTCTTTGGGCACTGTGTAGTGTTTTCTCTGGTGGTTTACTTGAACCTTTCTTGGTCCCTGCTGGTGCAATCTTTTTGATGGCACTTTCTTGCCAATAGTCTCCTACACCTGATTGGTTGCTGCCTGTGGGCTGTGGCATGTGGTTGTGTGTGGTTTGAAGTCTCCCCTGCTCCTATCTGTTGTGTGCGACCGCTTTTTAGTACTTGGTGTTCCTACTGTGCTCCCGCTGTGGTTAAGGTTCGCAGTGTGTATGCCCTGATTGAATAGCTTTCCCCTGCTTTTTGATCCTTGGGCTTCTTGTTTAGCATGAGGCATCTCTCAGAGCTTTCCACTCCTGGGACATGTGGAGTATGAAGGTTGGTATATTACTGCACTCCCAGACTACTCAGGTATTACTTTAATACTATTCTGTGTGTGTGTTCCTGCTTCCTGTCATAGTGCCTGTGGGTAACACTGTGTTGACTTTGTCGGGGACTTCATTTGCCCTATGGGTCCTTTGGTTTACCTTGTATGGAATTCATGTGGTATTGCATGTAGTCTTCTCCGCCTGGTGTGTGGTCCTCAGATGTTCACACGGGTGCTCTGGGATTTTTTTTTATCTATGTATTTTGTTTCTTTCTCCCTGGTGTGACTTTAAGCCTCTTTGATTCTGTGGTTCCAGTTGGGATTTAGGGTGTGTTTTACTGTTGTCAACAGAGGGGTGGACCCCTTTGAGGGACTTTGTTGTTTCCTTTCAGCTTTCCTCCTTCCAGCTCACTCTTCTTCTTTCTTGGAAGCATATTTTGGAATATTGAGGTAGTTGATCCTCTTTTCCTGGCCTTCTTCGTGCTCTGGATTCCAGTTGGGACACTCTTGGGGGTATTGGCAAACCCGTCCTTGGATTTTGTTGCTGGTTTCTCAGTGTTTGCTTGAGTATGCTGGCACCAGGGTTGCATAGTTGGGCAGTGACTCTATTTTGGTACTGTTTCCTAGGCTATTTAGAGCTGAGCCATTAGACGTGGGCTTCTTATGTGGCTGGTCCTGGACTAGGGCTTCCTCCTCCTATGTAGCAGCGATAATGGGCTCATTGGGATGGGATGGTATCTCTGAGGCCTCCTTTGAACATGGCTGTGGCTCTTTTGAAGCAGTCCCTCTCTTCCTCATTTGTGGCTGCCATGCGGAGTGGTGTTCCATGGGCTCTCCACTTCCTTGGACCTATGCTCTGGGCCAGCTGCTTTGGGTTTCCCAGTTGTTCACTGCTTATCTTGGGAAATGCCTTCTGCCTGCATGGATCCTTCTCTCGGTCCCATCATCTCTTTTTACTGGGTCTAATAAAGCAAGTATCAAATGCTGTACCCACCTGGCTATCCGTGTGCTCTCTGCTGAGCTTGGGCATTGCCTTCTGATAGACTGGTTGCTTCTCCTGGACCATTAATTGTTTACTTGTCATGTTCCAGGCCAGGTCAGTGATGTCAGGTGGCTATCTTCGCTCTGGCTTTCCCTTGTGCTCTCTGCTAGGCTTGTGGTTTAGATTGTTATCACGAGCTCCTTGTTTCCTGGGTCCTATGTTCTGGGTTTGTCAAGATGAGATATGGTAACTCTGGCTGCTATGGCTCCCTTTGTGATCCCTTCTAAGATTGGCACTTGGTAATTGCCTTCTGCCTACTTGGATCATTTTTGGGTCTTCCTCTCCTTATCCCACTTCTACTTGGTCCTTTTTTGGGGCCTTCTGTGAAAGGAATTAGTGGCATTGGCTGTCCTAGTACCATTTGTTCTGTCTTCTACTTTTGAGGTTTGATGTCTGTCTTCTATTGGTTTTCGGCCCGTTGTTCCAGGTGGGTGTTAGCTGTGTATGTGGTTTTGCCCAACGTGCATTTTACTTGTGCTATCTGCTGGGTTTAGGGGTTGGGGCTTAGAGGCATTGTGAATTGCCCCTTATACTGTGGGCCATGGCATCAGGCTTTTCCTTACCCCCTTGTTGGGGATGAGGATTTTTACATGCTGACTTTAGATAACTGAATGATTTGGCTTGCCCACTCTGATTTTTTAGGGTCTTGGGGGTGTTGTGGTGCCTGGGCGTAGGGCCTGGGTTTGAATCCCTTCTGTAGTCCCCTTTGCTTAGTTAAGCAACATTCATGTGCATTACCTTTTTACCCAAGTCCCTATAGAGGGGCATAGAGGTGGCAGTTTTGTTCTCTCTCTAGTCACCTTTTGCTCATGCTTCCTGACATTCTCTCGCCTTGCTGTATTGTGACTGGACTCCATTAGGCACACTCAGTTCTTGCGCTGTTGCTTCCCTACAGGATTTCTAGGCTTGTCCATTGCTTATTATGTGTGGTGTCCCAGTATGGCTTGGCTTTTTTGTCTGGGTGGGTTTTCTGCTTCCAAGTCAGCTTTATTTCTCCTTCGTCAGTCAGTTATCATCTCCCTGTCTGGTAGTCTCACGTAGTGCTTGTAGGTGCACTTTCTCTGTGTCTGTGCCATTAGTTTTGTTTCCTCTGCGGTAGATTGGTTTGACCTTTTAGTGAATTTCTCTTTGTTGCCCTCTGGTGGCGCTGTTGCATAACCTGCCGTTTAATTTTGGTCTCTGGGCATTGTGAGTACCTCCTGTGTGCTTTGCAGAGCTGTTTTCTCTCTGAGCTGGCAATATTTCTCCATGGAACCTTCTTTGCCCATGGTTTGTTAGTGGATGCCTTTCACTCATCTGGTCCCTGTTTGGGATCTTTCCTTTCTTATCAGTTGTTCTCACATAGTGAGCAATAAAAAGAAACTGCTGTGAACTGTGCTGAGAGTTTGGTGTCCTCTATAAGATCAATTTTGGATTGAATAAATGCAATACCAGGGTGTTACTCATGTTTGGTAGTGGATTGCTGTACGTGCAGCCATCACCAAGATCCCCAATTAGATCAAAAGCACTGACAGCCTTACCACCAGTAGCATCACAATTGCACTGTGCATTAGCACAAGTAACAGTAATTGTGCTAATGGGCCGTGCAATGGTGGTGGCAACGGAGGTAAGGCTGTCAGTGCTTTTGATATAATTGGGGGTCTTGGTGATGGCGGTAATAAAGTTGATGTTGGTGGCGGTAACAGTGGAGTAATAATTATGGTGGTGATGGTATCAATTTAACAGATTTATCAAACAGTTTATGAAAAACATTGTAATGTATATTAAAAATAGCTAATTGCTACGCAATTGAATCAACAATATAAATTAAAAAAAAGTAGATTAAATTACCAACAATTCAATAATGCCATATGTCCAGGTCGTAATGCAATAGTGTAACCAACAAACCTTAAAAGTACATTGGCACATTTGTATTGCATCTTCTACCTTTCACGCAAAATCTATACATGAAGGTAGGGAGCACAAGTGATGCTAAAGTGTGTCTAAATCAATGAGATAGAAACGTCTCATGTTATATTATAATAGGTTATGAATAATGGAAGACCTCTGGTTATGGTAGCGGTAGTAAAGGTGATGGTGGTGAATGGTACTTTAATATCGTTAGTTATGGAAGTAAGGTTTGAAGTGATTGTGGTTCAATAGGAATAGTGCTTAAAGGCATTTAAATTCAACTTCCAAGACTAATCTCAATCGGTTGCAAGTTTAGGGCATAAATAAGTAATTAATAGTGTGCTTGATGGAGAGTACAGAACAACTGCATTTGCTACAAGTTATGCCTGTCACTGCGACCTTCTTGTGAACTCAGAAAAGGCACTTTACATCAAGAAGAAACACAAGGCTGAGAAAATGCAGTGGAAATTCATAAACACAGCTGCAAGAGTTTTTTTAACGTTTTTGGGGGCGCACGGGTTTACCAAAGGGAAATAATGTGTAATGCATACCACTTAGATTATTGGCAGCCGGATTAGACCAATATTTGAGAAGCAGAGAGAATGTTTACGTAGAGGTTGGATACAGCTACAAACACTGTTTTGGGAAATACATTTAAGGAATGGAAGACTCTCGGAACAATGAATGGCAGCACTTGAGGCATGTGACGCTATTGCTACTCCCATCTTTCCGAGAAATGACCGTGCACCAGAGCGTTGGATCTGTGTAAAAGGGCCTGCAAGCGCTAGACCTTTTTTTCTGTAAGTATATTGTAAACAGAACATTATAAAATATGTTTGTGAAAGGACTGTTACAAGTATGAGGTATAAGGTTGGGGTTGTAAGGGTGCTCCTCATTCCACCACTTGAATGCTACAGGCAGAAATCGAAAGCTTTCACAGCTCTTCAAAAGGGGTACAAAAAATATGTAAGCTTGAAATGTAAACATTATCATAACCCTAATGAGTATAAATCACAGAGTTCTATAAATACTACAAAATTCACACATCACTGCTTCTTAGCGCTTTTCAACACAGGTGTTGGCCCTAGTTGAGGATTTTGCGTGCTAAAGACTTCTATTCCCATGCCACAGGCCGGCCTTGAAGACGTGCTTTGAGAAGTGTGGATTACTCAGGGGTGGACGGGATCTTGTGACATCCCCGACAAACCGCTGTGAATGTGCCACGTGTGATGTGACAATCAGTGTAACATCTCTGCAAAGGAGGAGACTTGTGACTGGATTATGTTGGGAAATTGTTGAGTAAAATATTTACCATTAAAGCTGAGAACAAGTGCACAATTTTCTTTTAATTTCTATATTTTTTGCCGCACTATGGGCTTTATTTGTACTTTTTTGCACCACATTAGTGTCATTTTTTTATGCAAAAGCGGCGCAAACTTACACAATGAGGCACTGATTTATACTTTTTGGTGCAAAACTGCACTAACACAGTTTTACGCCAAAATGTTTAACACCGGCTTGCACCATTTCTGTACATCAGCCTGGCACCACATTTATGGAATGGTGCAAGCCGGTGCAAAGGGTGGGCTACCATAAAAAAAAATTACGTTAGTCGGGTGGGGCTGGTGCTATGGAAGAAGGGGGTTTGCACCAAAAAATGACGTTAGGCAGGTTAGAGTAAAGAAAAATGACTCTAACCTGCCTAGAGTCATTTTCCGACGCAAAACCATCCATACCACATGACTCCTGTCTTAGAGAAAAGACAGGAGGCATGCCCACCACCCCAATGGCGAACACAGGGGACCGGGGTCCCCTGGGCATGGCCATTGCACCCAGTGCCATTTAGGGGGGACATTTCAGGGCCCCCTATAGCACTTCAAAAAATAAAATGCAATACTTATCTGTACTTAGCTGGGATGGGGACCCCATCCTCCGCAGTCTCTCTGGTGTTGGGGGGGGGTTTGTCCCTGGGGCCTGGGGATGGCAACTGTGGGCTTATTCCATGGTGTTCCATCATGGAAATAGGCCCACGGGCCCCCTAACGCCTGCCCTGACCCAGGTGTTAAAAAATAGGGCAAAGCAAGCTTTGCACCATTTTTTGACCCCTCCCATGCACCATTTAAGGCCATGGTGTCATTTGCACGGGAACGGCTACCTTGCATCTCATTAAGGCAAGGTAGGTTTCCACTTCCCAAAAATGACTTTTACTCCATAAATTTTGCGCTAGACAGGTCTAGCGCCAAAGTACAAATATGGAGTTAGTTTTGCACTGAATTAGAGTAAAACAAATGACGCTAATTTGGTGCAAATAGAGTATAAATATGCCACTATAATTGTACTTTGTAAGTTTGCGCCACTTTTGCATAAAAAAATGACGCAAATGTGGCAGAAAAAAAGTACAAATATGGACCTATGTTCTAACAAAGCGCGGCAACTTATTTGCTACAAAAATTTCCATGACACCAGCATTACTAGTGACTTTTTCATTCAGATTGACATTATCGACTTCTGCCACCGTAAGCAGTTGCTTCGCATTGTTAAGCCTGCTCGATTCATATATGTTGGGGGCTCAGTTACGGAAATGCAAACGCGAAAAGGGGGAATTAAGCTTACAAATGTAATGTGGCTTTCTCTCATGAGAGGTTTTGTACTGTTTCTATAAAACGAGAGCATTTCGTTGTTTTCCTGTGACTACTTAAATGTAAAACCTAGGAGGTAGACATTGCTCCCTGGGGTTATTATCTATCCTTCGTGCTCATTGTAAAACAACAGAAAGTACTCTTCAGTTTGACTGCGATCCGAGATCTATTTATTAGAATATAAGAATGCAAAGATTCACTTTCAGGCGGTTCTCCCTCTGTTCAGCATCTATTTATGGTTTTAAAATCCTGAAATTATTTTGGGAAACGTTTGCCAGCACCTTGGCTTCCTCTGCACGCAGAAAGCGTTTATAAATGCGACAACGCTACGTTATGGCTGCAGATCTCGATTTGCCTGTATTCAGTTTATTTCCCCAAGTGCGAGATATTTTTAGATCACAGGTCACATGCATCCGCCCTCTGATCACACAATTGTTTCCCGGAAATGAAACAGTTACCAATAACCTACGTGGAGCACGCTGCAAATGATATGATGCAGGGACTCGTTAACCAGGTACAGGTTCAAATGAGAATCTGTGTATTTGACCTTCTGGAATATTTCCGTATCACAAAGGAAGCAAACGGAGTAGAATTACAATCCCTCGTTCATTTATGTATAGCCCATCCCTCTCAAATCCTTATTACCTGGAAGGAGTAACCCTCCGGGTACTCCTCTTTACATTCTAGTACTGGTAAATTGCCTCGCTTAGAATTCATCGGGCTCAACCAGCATTACACTTCACTAATCCTCCAAAACATATTTTATTTTCATTAATTTCAAAGGGGGAACCGTATGAAAGCCCTACAGTGATTTCTTTGTAAAAATATACAAATAAACAAGTGATGAAGGAGGCGCAAAGTATTTTTTTCAGAATTCACCTTTATCCCAGCCTGATGTTGAGGTTTGCAAATACCCCAAAAGCCTAATTCTGGATTCTACTTCTTGTATTTTTTTCGCCCATCGGCCCACACCTCCTGCCTTTTTATCTCCCTCTTTTAACCTCGTTTTCTTTCCTGCTTTCCCCGTTTGAACCTGTTCCCTCTTTTTTATTTCCTCCTTTCTTCATCATTCTCTGTCTTCCACTCCCACCATCTGCAACCACTGCCCAACTAAGCAATATCTATCTGACCCTTCTTCCACACTTAAATGGTTGAGAGATAGAATCCACTCCCCTACACAAAACAAATTCTAATTTGAAGTGAATTTAGAAGTGATCTAGCAGTTGAATGTTATCTCCATTTCACAGCTTCAGGGAAGATACATTACCTCCCGTCCCTCCCTCGCCTTCCTTTTAACCAATGAGGCCTCCCGCCTCCCCCTAGACCCTCCCTTCCCCTTTCAAACCCCCCCCCCACCCTTATCCCCTCCTGTTCTTTTGTCTAGCCCACGCTAGACGTATTTCTTTTCCCTTTCTCACCTGCACGGCGGGGCCTGGAGGTCATCGAAGGAGGCACTCCTCGGGACGCGGAGCTCCGCGAGGAGTGCTACGGCTGGGGCGCGGCTTGTACGAGCAGCATGGCTGCTCGAGAGGCGTGTTCTGGGGGCCGGCTGACGGGGTCAGCCGGCCCTCTGTGGCTGGGGCGTTGGTTTCCGGTTTTCCGCGCCGCGGAGCCGCGAGGAACCGAGGACCTTCATGTTTGTGATGCAGGTAGGACGGGCGTTCGGCCCGTGGTTTTTTTAATGGATTTTAGAAGGATGTTGCCTTTTTAGGGATTGGTGGAGCCCTGTTGGGGGGAGGACCATGGTCCCATATATAGGCAGTTTTTTGGGAATGAAGTCAGTGTGATTTTGTGGTTTACCATGCCGAAAGCTGCTGCAAAGAGACGTAGGATTGTCTCTTCTTCCTCCTCGGAGGAGGGAGGTGAGGATATCATGGCTCTTCCTGAGAACACTCAGGTTCCTGACAGAGGTACTCCCCTCATGTCTAGAGAGGAAGTGCAGGATATGATTGAGGTAGCTGTTACCAGGGCACTGCAAACAGGCGTGGCCAGGTCTGGTCAGGCTAAGCGTGCGCTCTCATCGGTAGCGGCAAGGAAATCCTCATCAGAGAGTGAGGATGAGGCCCCATCGACGTCATCTGGGGGAAAATATGTTTCCAGAGAAGAAATGTGGGATGTGATGGCACATGTTCGGGACAATTTGGGTTTCCCAGTGTTTCAACCTACAAACTCGGATTCTCATTTATTTCCTCAATATCAGACACCTTCGAAGTTTGCCATGCCTTTCCAGGGACCTGTGAAGGATATGGTGTTTCGTGAGTGGAAGGATGTGGAGAAGGCTCAGGTTCCTCGATTCCTTCAGAAACTTTACTTACTTGAGGGTGAGGAGGTTTTGCCTCCTTCTATTCGCCTGGACTCTATTTTGGCTACTCTGATTGGTAAGACGGCAGTCAATCCGGAGGATTGTGTGCCTACGGATGCCACAGTCCGTAAAGTGGATTCGGGTCTTAAGAGGGCTTTTGCTGCGGAGAATCTAGCGCTGAAGGCAGGGATTTATTCTGCTTATGCGTCACAGTCATTGGTTCAAGACTTTGATAAACTGGCGGTAGCTGTACAGGAAGGGGCGGAGTGTTCAGAGCTCCTGGCTGGCATGGAGCAGCAGGCCAGATTGTTGGCTGATGTGTCTTCAGATGTGGTCCGTACTTCGGCTCTGGCATCCGGGTCTTTGATTGGGGCTCCTAGATCCCTCTGGTTGCGTTCCTGGAAGGCTGATCCAGGGGAAAAGGCGGCCTTGTTGAGACTGCCGTTTGAGGGCCGTAACCTGTTTGGAGATCAATTACCATCCATGCTTTCCAAGGCATTTAAGGAGAGGAAGCATGCCTTACCTTATAAAGGGGGCTCTTCTTCGAGTAAAGGGTGGAAGAAGCGTTCCAGATCTTCTCCTTCTAGGGATGCTAAATCCTTTTCATTTAGGAAACGGCGTTTTCAGCCGCGTTTTTCGCCTAAGAAGTCTGCTCCTGCGACCCGGGGTGGTTTCAAGAAGGGGTCCTGACAATCACTGTGGGCCTGGCAGAGGGCCGGTTGGGGGAAGATTGAGTCACTTTCTTTCAGCTTGGGAGGACAGTGTAACCGATCATTGGGTACTAGACATTGTGTCCAAAGGTTATGTCATAGATTTTGTTGTGGTTCCTCCAGATTCAGGGGTTCGTCCCACTCCTCTGCCTTCAGAGGGGTCACGGAGAAGGGCATTATTGGACGGAGTGCGAGACTTACTGGTCAAGGGGGCCATTTCCCACGTTCCGCTAGACGAACGGGGTCAGGGCACTTATTCGGTCTTGTTTCTTGTGCAGAAGGTTTCAGGGGGATTTCGACCAGTGCTCAATCTAAAGGAGGTGAATACCTGGATCAGGACAGTGCATTTCCGCATAATGTCCATTCAGACTATTTTTCCATTGGTCAGGCAAGGGGACTTTCTGGTGTCAATGGATCTGCAGGATGCTTACCTACACGTGCCTGTGGCAAGATCCTCTCAAAAGTTCCTGAGGTTTGCTGTGGGTCGGGACCATTATCAGTTTTGCGTTCTGCCTTTCGGTCTAAAATCTTCTCCTCAAATTTTCACAAAGGTGCTGGCTCCTCTAGTGGCTTTGCTTCATTCAGAAGGGGTGTTTCTGCATCCTTATCTAGACGACATTTTGATTCATGCCCCATCACGAGACCTTTTGCAGAGGCAGGTGGTCCAAGTTCTGGGGGTCCTGCAAAACCACGGGTTTTTAATCAATTGGGAGAAGTCAAACTTAGTGCCGTCCCAGGATCTGGTTTTTCTGGGGGCTCGGTTTCAGACTCTTCTAGGGTTGGTGACTGTGTCAAAAAAAAGGTTGGGTGTACTCCAGGCTTTGGTAAAGAAGGTATTGTTACTGTCTGCTCCCCGAGCTCTTCTATGGTTGCGTCTGCAGGGTCATTTGGCGTCGGTGATCTTTCTGGTGCCTTGGGCACGTTTCCATCTCCTGTGCTTGATGACTTGGTTCTTGAGAAGGTGGGCACCAGGGTCCAGTTCTCTGAAGGACAGGGTTCCAGGGTCCGGATTGATTCGCAGGGAGTTGCAATGGTGGTTGGAGGCAGCCCACCTGAGGGTAGGGGTTTCTTTATCACCTCTGAGACCCGTGGTGGTAACAACAGATGCCAGCCTCTCAGGATGGGGGGCATGGATGGAGTCGGCTCAGATTCAGGGGTTTTGGTCCCCTCGGGAGGCGAGTCGGTCTTCGAATTGGCGCGAATTACGGGCAGTATTCCTAGCTCTGGTCCATTTCCAGGATTCCCTGAGGGGGTCGGCGGTTCTAGTTCGCACGGACAACTTAGTGGCCAAGGCTTATGTCAATCGGCAAGGGGGGACCAGGTCGAGGGCTCTGTTCAATCTAGTCAGGGAGATTTTTGTGTGGGCTCAGGAGTGGGTTCCTTCTCTCAGGGCTACGTACATTCGGGGGGGTGGTAAATGTTCGAGCGGATCTGCTGAGCAGAGTGATTCCTTCCTCCCAACTTTTCTCTCTCCGGAAGTCTCTATTTCAGCATCTGGTTCGGCTTTGGGGTCTTCCAGTGCTGGATGTGTCTGCGTCAGTAGAGAATGCAAAAGTGGAGCGCTTCTGCTCCCGGTTTCGGTGTCCCCAAGCTTGGGAGGTGGACGGGATGTCATGTCCTTGGCCGCAGGGCCTTTTGTATGCGTTCCCTCCTTTTCAACTACTCAGGGCATTTCTGTTACGAGTAAGGGATCTGGGGTCCAGGGTTATCCTAATTGCGCCTCTTTGGCCGAGAGCGAATTGGTTCCCATTGTTGATGCTGATGGCAGAGGGGAGGATGTGGCCTCTGCCTCTTTGTCCGTCTCCCCTGGAGTTTCCCTGCCTCCCAGTGGGGTCATTGAGGAGGTTACACTTGACGGCCTGGAAGTTGAACGGAGGGGGTTGACAGGTCTAGGGGTGCCGGTGGCTTTGAGTTCTACCTTGCTGGCGTCAAGGAGACGTTCCACTTTGCTTTCTTATGGTAGGCAGTGGAAGGTGTTTTCGTCTTGGTGCTTAAGTCGTAAGTTGGATCCTACCTGCGCTTCTATCTTTGAGGTGATGCAGTTCCTGCAGGATGGTGCTCATTTAGGGTTGTCAGTGGCATCTCTTCGGGTACAGTGGGCGGCTATTCAGGCATTCAGAGGACCATGGCGTAATCTTCAGGATGAAGGTCGATTGATGCCTAGATTTTTTCAAGGGCTTATTAATTTATTTCCTCGCCCGGTACGTTCTTTTCCTTCATGGGATCTGTCCTTGGTTTTGGATGTGTTGACGGAGGCCCCTTTTGAACCGTTGGGGGACTGTGATTTGCGACATCTATCTTTGAAGGCGTTCTTTTTGGTAGCCATTACTTCGGCTCGTCGGTTGGGGGAATTGGGGGCATTGGCGTGTTCCTTTCCTTTTTGTAAGATTTTTCCCGATAGGGTGGTTCTGGTTCCGGTTCCGTCTTTTATTCCTAAAGTCAATTCTTCGTTCCATTCCCGGCAGGAGGTCATTCTTCCTTCATTTTGTCCGAATCCCTCATCAAGGGAGGAGGTCCGTTTGCATTCGTTGGATGTACGTAGAGTTTTGTTGGAGTATCTGCGGGTGGTGGCTCCTTTTCGTACAGGGGATTCACTGTTTGTTAATTTTGGTCCGGCTCGCAAAGGTGAGAAGCCTTCCATGGCTTCCTTGAGTCGGTGGGTTCGATCTTTAATTCTGTTGGCCTATTCCTTGAGAGAGGTGGTTCCTCCTCTAGGGATTCAGGGGAGATCTACCAGAGGCATGGCGGCTACGGTGGCAGAGCTTCAGGGGACTTCGGTGGTGGAAATTTGCAGGGCCGCCACTTGGGCTTCTCCTTTGACGTTTGTGCGTCATTATAGGCTGTCTGACTTGGGTAGTTTGGAGTCGGTGCTAGGTCACCGGGTCTTATCCTCTATGAGATAATGTTGGGGATGTTCTTGGTGCAGGATATTAAATAAAGGTCTTGCAACTCGGAGTCCGTCTCCTGTGTGTTTTCTTGCTATGTCTCATTGGTTAAAATGAAGGCGAGGGAGGGACGGGAGGTAATGCTTCCATTTTCTTACGATAATGGCATTACTCCTAGTCCTACTCCCTCGCCTTCCTTTTCCGTTCCCTCCCACCCTCCCAGTACGGACTGTCCGAGTTGCGGCTTGGGCTTGGTTTTTGTACAGGAGGGGATAAGGGTGGGGGGGGGTTTTGAAAGGGGAAGGGAGGGTCTAGGGGGAGGCGGGAGGCCTCATTGGTTAAAAGGAAGGCGAGGGAGTAGGACTAGGAGTAATGCCATTATCGTAAGAAAATGGAAGCAATAGTGAATACAAAAAGCAACCTTGCAAGCCAATGCACACAGTGCTGGACCTACCTAGATATATATATATATTTTATTTCACTGTATTTGTTGTGCTTCAAATAAATCTGTACGTCTGCATCACAGTGCAAAAGTGTGTTTCAGGTGTAAATGAAACTAAAGGCAACCGGGTCTAGATTTGTGGGATGTTGATTAATTTAAAGAATAATTGTGGGATGTTGATTAATTTAAAGAATAAAACATTCCATCATTCCACTGGATAAAAAAGCAAAGGTTTAAAAGAGAAATTATTGCAACATAAAAATGAAATATTAGTAATGATATTATATTAACGGGTTTTCGCTGACTGTTTACATGTTGCATTATAAAAATGCACTTTTATTAACTGAATTACAAAACTGCACTTACAGAGTTGATTACACAGAAGGTATCACTAACATAACACTTGCAAACCTCAGCAAAACAACATCTGTATGGACATATATAACATCAGGATGAGGTATTTGTTACATTTATCATGTTAGAGGTTATGAGTCCTGTTTTTTTTTTAGGGTCGCGCATGCGAGTGCATGCGCTAGTGCATGCCTCTTGCTTGCGAGGCTCTGTAATGTACAGTAAAGGACTTTGAACTCTCCTGTCACTTACCATTGGTTAGCTTGGGTGGCACTCTTCTTTTCAGCCCTGTAATTCGTTACTGCAGGTCTAGCATCATTTCCATTCCTCTATGTGGCGCAGGGACCAAGCACTGATTGATTCAACTTAATCAGTGCCAGTCCACTGCTCCTGACATGACTGAGGTACTATTTTGTTCTTCTTAATTTATAGTGCCCTGCAAACAGAAGGCTTGTGACTGTCAAAACATGCCCAGCAAGACAAACACAATTGCAAAGTTTTATTTTTTATAGCTAACTTTCTTTTATTTTGCGAAGCTGTCTTTTTTTCACTTTCCACTCATGTTTTCTTTTGTTTTTGCTTGTAGGCTCTCTTCTCAAAAGATGACGATTAGCTTGTTAGAAATATTGCAAAGCAACATTGTTTCTTTATTATGTGTAATTTCTGAAATGATGCTTTAACACATAATCATACACTACACCCCAATCCACCCTACTCCAATCCGCCCTACTACAATCCACCCCACTTTAACCAACACCAATCCACTCTACTCCAATCCAAAACACTCATCCCAATCAAATCCAATTCAATCCACGACAACCCACTCCAATCCTCCCAGCCCACCTAAATGTAATCTGCCTCACAGCAATTCGCCCCACTCAAATCCAAAACAATCTGCCCCACACCAGTTCAAAACAATCTGCCCCACTCCAATTCAAAACAACCTGCTCCACTGCAGTCCAAAACAATATGCCCCACTTCCATCTATCTCACTTCAACATGTTCCACTCAATCAAAAACAATCTGCCCACTCTAATCTGCCCCAATCCAAAGCAATCTGCCCCACTGTGATCTGCTGCATTCCAATGCAAAACAATCTGCCCCAATCACATCTGCCCCACAGCATTTCCAAAACAATCTGTCTCACTCAAATCCACCCAACTCTAATCAGCTCTAATGTAATCCAAAACAGTCTGTCCCACTCCAATATACTTCATTCCAGTATGCCCCCTTCAACTCAGAAGGTCCAGTTCACAAAACTATGCTCCATACCAATCCAAAATATTGTGCCCCACTCCAACCTTCCCTGCTCCAATCCAAAACAATCTGCCCTACTACAGTCTGCCCCACTCCAGTCCAAATGAATCTGCTCCACTCCAATCTGCCCCACTTTAATCAAAACAACCTGCCCCACTCCAGTCTGAAACAATCTGCCTCACTCCAATCAAATCCACCTCACCCAAATCCAGTCCACCCCCCTCCACTCAATGCACCCCATTCCAATCCACTCCAATCCACCACACTACAATCCAGTCAACCTCACACCAATCCAATTCAGCCCAATCCAGCCTAGACCAATCTACCCCACTCCAATCCAATACACCTCACTCCAATCCAATCCACCCCAATCTACTCCAGTTCAATCCACCCCACTCCAGTCCAACCCACCCCACTCCAGTCCAATCCACCCTACTCCAATTCACCCCACTCACCTCACTCAAATCCAACCCACCCCACTCCAATCCAATCAGCCCCACTCCAATCAAGTCCACCACTACCCAATACACCTCACTCCAATCCAATCCACCCACACCACCCCAGTACATCCCATTATAAAACAATCCACTTTAATCCACCACACTCCAGTCCAATCCAGTCCACATGATTCCATCCTACTCCAGTCCAATCCAACCCACTTCAAGCCACCTTAATCTACCCCAGTTAAATCCAGTCCACCCCTGCCAATCAATCCACCCTATACCATTCCAATCTACCCCACACCAATCCAATCTACCATGTTATAATCCAACACTCTTCAATCCAATCCACTATACTCCAAACCAATCCAACACTCTCCAATCCAATCCACCCCAGTCCAATCCACCACAATCCACTCTACTCCAATCCACCCTACCCTAATCCACTCAACTAACATCAATCCACCCCATCAACCCAATCCACCTCACTCCAATACCCCCACCCCAGTCTGATCCACCCCAATACGATCCATGCCAATATACCCAAATATGATCCACACCAATCAGGTCCACCCCACTCCAGTCCACACCACTTCAATCCAATTCACCCAAGTCAATCCAGTCCACCTTGTATAAACTTGATGGTCATATAAAATTGACATTCATTTTATATCATAATGCATGTGGATTTATTCAAATATATAATTTGTCCATGCTTGGACTAGAACATTAAATGTTGATATTCATCTATATTGAGTTAATTATCAAATTGAGTCCTACTTGAACATTTTTTACATTAGTCTACTTAAATACGGCATCTTGATATGCATGAAATAAAATAAAAACTACCAAATAACACATTTTGAAGCTTGTACAATAATAAATCGTATTAGCAAATATATTTAGATCCTGCAAAAATTCCAGTTCTTCCCAAACCTGTTAATAGCCCCAATGTACTCTGCATATATTTTCTCAAAGACTTGAACAATGAAATGTTTCCTGGTTCTTTACATGAGTCTGGAATTTACTCTCATAACCATACGCCTACATTGGGAGCAAATTTCAATTTTTTTAAATTTGCAGAGACTTCCAGGAATACTTCTGAAAAACTGGAACTATCACAGATTTCCATCTGTAGTTCTGGAATTCACTGTGAATTCCCATATATTCCTATGCAAAAGCATCTTCACATGCATAAATCGTTTATGAATGAATTTGCACACATGTACATGTGCTGCACAAGTGCATTTGCATTTTCTAGCAGGCTTGTATTTCAGATGGAGGATATACGTTTCCCCCTGTAGACATAGGTCTGAATTAAAGAAAGGCCTAGCACCAACTACCACTACATTAGCGTCATTTTTTCACGCTAATGTGGAGTTAGATTGGCAAAAACCCTGAGTCATATTTACAAAGTGCTGCAATGCTTGCATTGCGCCACTTTGTAAACCCTTGCGCCACATTATGCCTGCGCCAGGCATAATGTATGCAATGGGATCTATCCCCATTAGGAAGCAAAGAAAAATGGCGCAGTGAAGTCTCTGAAAGTCCACTGCACCATTTATACCATCATGTTTAACGCCTGCTCAGAACAGGCATTGCCATGAGGCACATCATTATTTATAATAGGCCTCTATGTACTTTGCAACATTAGCGCCAAACCTTTTGGTGCTAATCTTGCAAAATACCACAATAGCATCAGAAATGATAACGCTATTGTTCCTACAGTGCGCCACATTGCACTGTATGTTAAAGTATGGGGCACACATGGTGGTGTTAGGGGGGGCGCAATGGGGCGCAAGAAAAGTAGTGCTCCATTGCATAAAGTGCGACTTTCCATAAATCTGGGCCTTAGATTTCCCAAAAATTCACCAGTTTTGGAATGTTCCTAACTTGACTGGAACGAATGTCATGCTGCATTCCATTCCAGTTAGGAACGTGCCTTGTACAATTTACATGTCTTTGAGGTTCCACTCTTTTTCAAAACATTCTCCTCCAGCAATGCACAATTCTGCCACTGTGAAACGTTTACTGATATAGAAAATTGCCCAAAACTGTTGTCATTTCATATTTTAGCGATACATTTTTGAGGTTAACATAAAAGGCTCTTGGGAGTCTGCTTTGGTGTGTTTGGATCTGGACACCTAATTTGTGGTTGTGAACACTGAAGGTGCTGCGTTCTAGAGCAGAGGAGCAGTGGTCATTTGACAGAGGACACAGGCTAGTGTGCTGTTCTCCAACATAACTTCCAATTACGTGAGCCAATGGTCATAGAGGAAAGCTGTTTTCCTATTCCGTCTTAAAGAGACCTGAATGCAGTTGTTGGTGAGAATGATGCTGCTTGGTTATTACTTTGTTTACATGACTGAGTTCGCTTCTCTTCCCCTAATGACACCATGGGGTGAAAGAACAGGTATAGTGGGCAATGATTAGTTTGAAATAGGGAGTAATCCCTCAAACAAACAGGGGATACAGAGGTCATAGAGTTGCCTGTCTAAACATTCATCCATCTATCTGCAAGTGTTTGTCTGTGTTGACTAAATCTTGGTAATCCTGTTCTTAACATGTTTCCTGCTTTTAAAGTTGCTACCCACAACCACTCAGCTGGCAAGGAACATGGCAGTGACAATGAGCTCATAAAGGCTACTAGAAATGGTCTTCCTTTACGTTCTATGCCTCGGCTAGACATGAATCCAATGCAGACAACTAAGTCCTCACTTGTCACTACCCTTGTGGTTCCCAGGACACTGCCGATTGTAGCTCGAGGGCAAAGGAAAATTACCAAACTATTTCCCAGTAAACAACTGAAACAATTCCAATATCATAACAAAGGCACTGTAAGGGACTACTAAAGGATGTTCCCCAAACTGCTATATATCTTGTGGGTAAGTGTAAACTCATATGGGCTGTGTGATACCACAGAAAATGCCAGCAGTGAATCCGGCTTCTGGAGCTGAAGCTTCAGTAAAGATCGATGGATTGGTCCCAGCAGTAATGGACCTCTAGATACAAATCTGAGTAAAGTAAAAGTGCCCCTGAATGAGAAGCCTCTTAAATGAAATAGTTGAGAAAGTATGCAGAGAATGTACGTTCTTTAAGACACAGGAGAAGGAAGGTCAGAGAGCCCAGCAAAGGGGATTCATGGTGAGACAAACACATGGACTTCACATTCTTCTCAAGCAAAAGTTGTGACTCCAGATCTCCATGTTACCATGGAGCTTAGCATAATTTGTCCCTGGGGCAAAAGTAACATGTCTGACATCAGTTCCCATTATCAAGAGTTAAGAAGACCCCAAGAGCTTCTTGCTTTTGAGAGCAAACAAACATCCACAGAGACAAGTCCTGTGGAATGACCTTGCGTGTCAACTCATGTGAACTAATGTCCACTGTAACAGTAAAAAAAGAAGATTAAAAGAGTTCAGAGGCAGCTTCAGAAAGCCCTTTCAGAGAAGAACCAACAGTAAGTCAATACTCTCAGTAAACCATGTCTATCCCCCCTCAAGCCACACAATATTAATGCAGTCTTTGACAAAAATTTTGTCGGACTAAATGTAATCTGTCAATCTATTGGAACATTAAAGGTTTGTATGGCCAAACTGTTAGTTATAAAGTCCGCTAAGTCAAACCCTTTGCCATCTACTTCTCCTACTCCTCATTTTTTTCTTTACACAACTTAAAGACCCTAAAACAAGAGCTACCAATGAAAGACCCAGGTGCTGCTGAATCCTACGGCACCAGTTCTCAACAAAGATGAGGGAGGGTCCAATTCCAGAAATCTGAGTTGGAAAACAGGAATCCCAGTGGTGAAAGACAACAGTATCATAGCCACTATATATATGACAAAAAAACTATAATTGTTTCAATTATCCCAAAGATTGGACATCATGTCCCATGGAAGGCTTTGCAAAACACATTTTTTTTGTGGTTTAGGGGGAGATGGGCCACCGGTTTGTTAATAGGGCCCTGATTATGACTATGGCAGCCCTACTGTCGGACCGCCACTACCATGGTTGAGAGGCCGCCGCCAAGCTGGTGGCCTCTCAACCACTGTATTATGTCCCCGCCAGACTTGCCAGCACTGACAGTGTGGTGGCATTGGGTTCAGCTCTCAGGGAGAGTTGAGGCAAATGCAACTGCAATATCAGTGCTGGCAGCATCCTTAAAAAGTGCAGTGTCTGCAATGGCAGACAGTGCACAATCTGAGGGTGCTGACAGGAGTCCCCTGCACTGCCCAGGACATGGTCATGGGCAGTGCAGAGGCCCACCTGTGACACCGTCTAAGCCTTTCCGCCAGCCTTTTCTTGGCGGTGACCCAGCCATGAAAAAGAGGGCAGAAAGGCAAGTTGTGATCAGCACAGTGTTGCCACATCGGCACAACTGTGGTTGACCACAACTTGCACAGCCGCCAACCCATCGGAATCCATGATCCTGGTGGTGGAAACGGTCTCCTGGTGGTCCAAGGACCGCCATACTCATAATTAGGCCGTAAATCTGAATTGAAGTAGTAGGGACAAGTACATATTAAGGAATGGGACACCGCTGTTGATTACTTCATAACTGGCTATGGAGATAGCTCATTACCTGTGTATGTGAGGAGCAATGTGTACTTGAAACAATATAACTCATGTATTAAACGCATTCTGTGAGACATAGTCCAAATTTTACACCATGTACTTTTTAACTTCTAACCACTAAAAACTGAAGTCATTCTCTTCCCTTTACCCTTCTTGTCTGCACTTCCCTGTTCGCCTCAATAACCGAGGTATTCTCTTTGTAATTAATTTGACATTTGGTCAGTTTACGTTCGTATTATTAAAAAATAAAAACACTTTCGTTTGTTTTTTTGATTTTGTGTCTCATGTTCTTTTTCCACCCGTTTGATTTTGTATGTTTGGTATAACAAAGTTAGATACTAAAGTGTTGTATTAAATAGGAGGCTGGGGCAAAAGTGAATCATCGTTTTCCACAAAATTTCACGAAATTTCATAAACGTTTTACACAATATACTTTCAGAGGAAATGTGGTTTACTGGTATTTCTTGACGGAGACCTGATCGAGTCTTTCAGCAAGATTTTCTGAGCAAAACAGTCTCCGCAGGCAGACATTATGACATATTGGAAAATGCAAAATATGAAGAAATATCCAGAACTTTGCGGGCAGGGAAATTCAGGAATTTTATGAATACTGTCAGTTTAATTTCAATTTTGCTGATGCTTAGTTTTAAATAAACTTGAAACATTTGCGAGTGCAAAATTAACATTTTGTGAGTGATAAATGTTAATCTAGATGTCTCCCATAATGTTCACAAGTACAGTGGCATCCACGAGGATGCTTGGACTAATCATACAGCTGGAAAACCAATATGAGATACATTTAAGGTATTACACCACATGTGAACATTTTAATCTTGTATTTCTTTGGAAATATGGGTAGTATCATCTTCTTATAATAAGGAGTCAGGGGTATTGTAAAGTAACACTTCAAATAAACACAGAGCCCTTAAAACAGCTAGATAGAATTTTAAAAAATGAATGAGGATGGTGTAAGTGCTGGTGGTCGAAGGATGAGTTCCTTTTGGGTTTATCTATTGCATTCAAGAGCGCATGCATACGTAGAGTGATACAATATGCTGAAGTGATACAATATGTTGAAGTGATACAATATGTTGAAGTGATGTCCAATATTAGACTAATCTACAAATTGGTTCACCCTCAGAGATGGTAATATAGAGGTTATTTGTGAAAACTGTCATATTAGTGATTTTAGGAAACATTTTTCCTCGAGTGCTCTTCTAAAAACATAAACATTATGACCACACAAATGCATATAATTCGTTTAATTTGATGTATTCAGCATTACCGATACTACAAATCAGAGTGATAGAATACAGCGCAAAAGGACCTTCCATCACAAAGGGATTTAGAAGCTTTTAAAAAATGTGCAATTCAATTAGTAGGTAGTTTTCATACACTTAAGGGAATGAATAGTTTATTCACAAATTAAATCTGGTGAAATGAGACAGTCCCAGCTACAAAGTAGACGCAGGGGTTAACGCAGGTTAAATTTCTCATAAGAAATTTCATTCTGAATTATTGGGGCCATAATGTAAAATTCAATCAAGAGTGAGGAAGGGGAAATTGTTACTTGCATAACAAGTAAACTATATAGGTGATTCCAGCTTACTGCGATGTAAAGCTCACGGACGTACTGCAGTATTATATTATTAGCTCAGTTTAATTTGGAGCAGTTTAGAGAAACGACTATGGGTACATTCTTTAATGAGTAGTGAAAAACAGAAGTCAGGGCACTCATGAATCAAAGCTAAATCTTTTGTAAGTGTTTCAAGTCCAAGCTTGTTATTTCGTGCAAAAAGTATCCCAATACCAGCACGGACCGAGACTCGTGAAAAACAAACACTCAGTATAATTTAGAGATATGATATCCATCAAAGATAAAAAATAATAATAAAATTGTCGTCCTTGGAACCAAAATCTTTATTACACCAACAGCCAACACGTGTTTTGTCCTATGAGATATTCACTCTCAAAGACTTCATCAGGGCTGCAAGAAATATAAACAATGACCGCAATTAATCAATGCACTTAACCCAAAATTTAAACCACTGTCACCGTGATATTTGTGAAGAAATAGCTGTTAAAATTTGTGACTATGGGTGACATGCACTCATTAATGAATCAACAGAAGGCCAATGAAATAGAAAATGGATCCAAAATCAGAACAGTTTTTTACAATATAACTTGAAGTGAGAATATATAAAAGAAGGGTAAAAAGTAATCAAACAAATGTGCATGACAAAAATGCACGTCCTCCAAAAATAACTGACTAGCTTTAACCCAAGAAAATAAAATAAATAAAAAAGAAACCGAGTTGTGAAGATGATAAGAAAGACACCAACTAAGGCCAAAATATACCCAGAGTGCCACAATAGACAGCCTAACATCCGACCTGAAGAAAAAACGCTACATACCTTCATTACAAGTTAGGTAAACATGCTAATATATCTGACTCATTAATCATGGTATCTAGAACAGATAATAATGACCCAATGTAAGCCCAATTGAAAATCCACACTGATTCAGAAAAAAGTCAAAGAAATCATTAAATATGAGAAAAAAGATGAAAAATTTAATTATAACAATCATTTAAAAAGCCTTATAGTCCAAACATACCCTTAATAATCCATAATAAAGAATTGTTGATAGTAGAAACACCGTAGCGTGTAAAATCACTGAAAAGATAATAATGGATAAAGTGACGTTAAAATTTGGATAAACGCTGCAGGAAAAAACGCTTTGATCCGAAATAACAAAACTTAGCGCTATGCTATGGGCTGAAACAACAATCATTATGCCCAAAGAAAACACCAACACTCACCCATCTGTAATATCACAAATCACATAGTTAGAGGGCCGCGTTCCAATCAACACGCGGCACCTCCAGTATCCCGTTGATTATTATATCGAAACCGCCAGCCCGGGAAATTCAATTTAAAGCGTCCACTCGGACGCCACATCCAAAGAAATAAAAAACAGACCAGCAAAAACCACACACAGGCGCCATCTTTGAGTTGCTAAATTTGAGTGAGAACGAAAGACTTCATACCCAAAGCGGACGCCATATTTAAGTTTAAATTGTAACGTAATAAAACATAAATAGACAGAAACCAAGTCCGTAATAGATGAAAAGTATACAGATTTCCATCCTAAATTAAAGAAAGAACCAATACCAGAATAAAGAAATCTAATTACAGAGTATACGCGGGCGCTCAACAGAACACACTAGAAAAACGAACCTTACCAAATACGCGCGGGTGCCATCTTTAAGTCGATAAACTGAAATACAAGCGATAAACTAGCCAAAATTGGCCGCCATATTTAAGTTCTAACTACAGCATAAGATGGAAATATAAACACATAAGTCCAATCCGCAAGCCGGAAGAATAATACAAAACTACCAGTCTAGTATTTAAAGGACATGCCATGTTAGGCATCAAAAAAAGTGGCACGAATGTAACATGTCCTCTTTTTATTTATAACTTTGGAGTGAAGTCTTGGTTATTTCTTGGTTAATTTCTTATGTAGGTTCATTTTGTCTTTTTTTTATGCCTAACATGGCATGTCCTTTAAATACTAGACTGGTAGTTTTGTATTATTCTTCCGGCTTGCGGATTGGACTTATGTGTTTATATTTCCATCTTATGCTGTAGTTAGAACTTAAATATGGCAGCCAATTTTGGCTAGTTATCATTTGTATTTCAGTTTATCGACTTAAAGATGGCGCCCGCGCGTATTTGGGCAGGTCCGTTTTTCTAGTGTGTTCTGTTGAGCATCCGGGTATACGCTGTAATTAGATTTCTTTATTCTGGTATTGGTTCTTTCTTTAATTTAGGACGGAAATCTGTATACTTTTCATCTATTACGGACTTGGTTTCTGTCTATTTATGCTTTATTACGTTACAATTTAAACTTAAATGTGGTGTCCGCTTTGGGTATGAAGTCTTTCGTTCTCACTCAAATTTAGCAACTCAAAGATGGCGCCCGTGTGTGGTTTTTGCTGGGCCGTTTTTTATTTCTTTGGATGTGGCGTCCGAGTGGACGCTTTAAATTGAATTTCCCGGGCTGGCGGTTTCGATATAATAATCAACGGGATACTGGAGGTGCTGCGTGTTGATTGGAACGCGGCCCTCTAACTATGTGATTTGTGATAATACGGATGGGTGAGTGTTGGTGTTTTCTTTGGGCATAATGATTGTTGTTTCAGCCCATAGCATAGCGCTAAGTTTTGTTATTTCGGATCAAAGCGTGTTTTCCTGCAGCGTTTATCCTAATTTTAACGTCACTTTATCCATTATTATCTTTTCAGTGGTTTTACACGCTACGGTGTTTCTACTATCAACAATTCTTTATTATTGATTATTAAGGGTATGTTTGGACTATAAGGCTTTTTAAATGATTGGTATAATTACATTTTTCATCTTTTTTCTCATATTTCATGATTTCTTTGACTTTTTTCTGAATCAGTGTGGATTTTCAATTGGGCTTATATTGGGTCATTATTATCTGTTCTAGATACCATGATTAACCCCTTCCCCGCCACGGACGTAATGGTTACGTCCATGGCAGCGCCCGTGTGGCGCCATGGACGTAACCATTACGTCCTGAATGCTTCCCTCGGGAGAAGCGCTAGCGCTCCTCCCGAGGGACGCCCCCCCACCCCCCCAGGTCAGGGCTGACCGGGGAATCCCTTCCCCTTCCACCCCCGACCCCCCTCACCCCCCCCTGTGACGTCAGCGCGCGCTGATTTGTCACAGGGGCCTCCCTAGTCGCGCTGGAAGCTCTGCTTCCAGCGCGATTGAAAAAGAAATGCAAAAGCATTTCTTTTTCAATCACTTGGGAGGCCCGGAGGGGCTTCAAAGGGAAGGAAAAGTATTTCCTTCCCTTTGAAGTCCCTCCGAGGGTTTCAAAAGCCGGATTGCTTGCAATCCGGCTTTTGAAACCCCACTAGACACCAGGGATTTTTTTTTTTTTCATTGAAATTGACCAAAGGGAGCGACCCCTTGGGCAAGGGTCGCTCCCAGGGGGGGCATTTTTTTTAAAAGGCCTTTTCTGCCCCCTCTGGGGGCAGATCGGCCTTACTAGGCCGATCTGCCCCCAGGGGGGGCAGAAACCTCTAGGCACCAGGGACCATTTTTTTGTAATTTTTTTTTTTGTTTCATTTTTTTTTTTTTTGGTGGGGAGCGACCCCTTAGGCAAGGGTCGCTCCCCTTGGGGGAAAATTATATTTTGGCCATTTCTGCCTCCCTTGGGGGCAGATTGGCCTATTTTGATGAGGCCAATCTGCCCCCAAGGGGGGTAGAAACCACTAGACACCAGGGAGTTTTTTCTTTGCGTGAATTTCACGCAAAGGGAGCGACCCCTTAGGCAAGGGTCGCTCCCTGGGGGGGAGGGCAATTTATTTTAGGCCATTTCTGCCCCCCCTGGGGGCAGATCGGCCTATTATTAGGCCGATCTGCCCCCAGGGGGGGAAGAAACCTCTAGGCGCCAGGGCAATTTTTTTTTTTGTGTTTTTTTTTTTTGTTCTTTCTTTTTTTTAGAGATGGGGAGCGACCCATCAGGCAAGGGTCGCTCCCCTGGGGGGCAAATTGTATTTAGACCATTTCTGCCCCCCTGGGGGCAGATTGGCCGATTTTAGGTCAATCTGCCCCCAAGGGGGCAGAAACCACTAGGCACCGGGGATTTGTTTTTTGGCGCCAATGTCACGCAGGGGGAGCGACCCCGTAGGCAAGGGTCGCTCCCGGGGGGCGGGGGGTGGGGGTTGGGGGGGCAAATTTATTTTAGGCCATTTCTGCCCCCCCGGGGGACAGATCGGCCTATTATTAGGCCGAACTGCCCCCGGGGGGGGGGGCAGAACACTCTAGGCGCCAGGGCAATTTTTTTTTTGTGTGTTTTTTTTTTGTTGTTTCTTTTTTTTAGAGATGGGGAGCGACCCATCAGGCAAGGGTCGCTCCCCTGGGGGTGCAAATTGTATTTAGACCATTTCTGCCCCCCTGGGGGCAGATTGGCCAATTTTAGGTCAATCTGCCCCCAAGGGGGCAGAAACCACTAGGCACCGGGGATTTGTTTTTTGGCACCAATGTCACGCAGGGGGAGCGACCCCGTAGGCAAGGGTCGCTCCCGGGGGGGGGGGGGTTGGGGTTGGGGGGGCAAATTTATTTTAGGCCATTTCTGCCCCCCCGGGGGACAGATCGGCCTATTATTAGGCCGAACTGCCCCCGGGGGGGGGGCAGAACACTCTAGGCGCCAGGGCAATTTTTTTTTTGTGTGTTTTTTTTTTGTTGTTTCTTTTTTTAGAGATGGGGAGCGACCCATCAGGCAAGGGTCGCTCCCCTGGGGGGGGAAATTGTATTTAGACCATTTCTGCCCCCCTGGGGGCAGATTGGCCAATTTTAGGTCAATCTGCCCCCAAGGGGGCAGAAACCACTAGGCACCGGGGATTTGTTTTTTGGCGCCAATGTGACGCAGGGGGAGCGACCCCGTAGGCAAGGGTCGCTCCCGGGGGGGGGTGGGTGTTGGGGGGGCAAATTTATTTTAGGCCATTTCTGCCCCCCCGGGGGGCAGATCGGCCTATTATTAGGCCGATCTGCCCCCGGGGGGGGGGGGCAGAAACCTCTAGGCGCCAGGGGAATTTTTCTTTTTTTTCTTTGTTTTTTTTTTTTTAGAGATGGGGAGCGACCCATCAGGCAAAAGTCGCTCCCCTGGGGGCCAAATTGTATTTAGACCATTTCTGCCCCCCTTGGGGGCAGATTGGCTGAGTTTAGGTCAACCTGCCCCCAAGGGGGCAGAAACCACTAGGCACCGGGGATTTCTTTTTTGGTGCCAATGTCACGCAGGGGGAGCGACCCCGTAGGCAAGGGTCGCTCCCGGCGGGGGAGGGTGGGGGTTGGGGGGGGCAAATTTATTTTAGGCCATTTCTGCCCGCCCCCCCTGGGGCCGGCTGAGCTACAGGCCAAACACCACAGGTAGGCACCTTGCAAAAAACACCTCTGTTTTCTGTGAAAAAATATGTTGTGTCCACGTTGTGTTTTAGGCCATTTCCTTTTGTGGGCGCTAGGCCTACCCACAGAAGTGATGTACCATTTTTATCGAGAGACTTAGGGGAACGCTGGGTGGAAGGAAATTTGTGGCTCCTCTCAGATTCCAGAACTTTCTGTCACCGAAATGAGAGGAAAAAGTGTTTTTTGGGCCAAATTTTGATGTTTGCAAAGGATTCTGGGTAACATAACCTGGTCTGAGCCCCGCAAGTCACCCCATCTTGGATTCCCCTGGGTTTCTAGTTTTCAAAAATGCACTGGTTTGCTAGGTTTCCTCAGGTGTCGGCTGAGCTACAGGCCAAAATCCACAGGTAGGCACTGCTTTTTATAAAAAAATGTGATGTGTCCACGTTGTGTTTTGGGCCCTTTCCTTTCGTGGGCGCTAGTCCTACCCACACAAGTGATGTATCATTTTTATCGGGAGACTTGGGGGAACGCTGGGTAGAAGGAAATTTGTGGCTCCTCTCAGATTCCAGAACTTTCTGCCACAGAAATGTGAGTAACATGTGTATTTTTAGCCAAATTTTGAGGTTTGCAAAGGATTCTGGGTAACAGAACCTGGTCCGAGCCCCGCAAGTCACCCCTCCTTGGATTCCCCTAGGTCTCTAGTTTTCAGAAATGCACAGGTTTGGTAGGTTTCCCTAGGTGCCGGCTGAGCTAGAGGCCAAAATCTACAGGTAGGCACTTCGCAAAAAACACCTCTGTTTTTTTCCAAAATTTAGGATGTGTCCACGTTGCGCTTTGGGGTGTTTCCTGTCGCCGGCGCTAGGCCTACCCACGCAAGTGAGGTATCATTTTTATCGGGAGACTTGGGGGAACGCTGGGTGGAAGGAAATTTGTAGCTCCTCTCAGATTCCAGAACTTTCTGCCACAGAAATGTGAGTAACATGTGTATTTTTAGCCAAATTTTGAGGTTTGCAAAGGATTCTGGGTAACAGAACCTGGTCCGAGCCACACAAGTCACCCCTCCTTGGATTCCACTAGGTCTCTAGTTTTCAGAAATGCATAGGTTTGGTAGGTTTCCCTAGGTGGCGGCTGAGCTAGAGGCCAAAATCTACAGGTAGTCACTTTGCTAAAAACAGCTCTGTTTTCTGTGATATGTCCACGTTGTGTTTTGGGGCATATCCTGTCGCGGGCGCTAGGCCTACCCACACAAGTGAGTTATCATTTTTATCGGGAGACGTGGGGGAACGCTGGGTGGAAGGAAATTTGTGGCTCCTCTCAGATTCCAGAACTTTCTGCCACAGAAATTTGAGGAACATGTGTTTTTTTAGCCAAATTTTGAGGTTTGCAAAGGATTCTGGGTAACAGAACCTGGTCCGAGCCCCGCAAGTCACCCCTCCTTGGATCCCCCTAGGTCTCTAGTTTTCAGAAATGCATAGGTTTGGTAGGTTTCCCTAGGTGGCGGCTGAGCTAGAGGCCAAAATCTACAGGTAGTCACTTTGCTAAAAACAGCTCTGTTTTCTGTGATATGTCCACGTTGTGTTTTGGGGCATATCCTGTCGCGGGCGCTAGGCCTACCCACACAAGTGAGGTATCATTTTTATCGGGAGACGTGGGGGAACGCTGGGTGGAAGGAAATTTGTGGCTCCTCTCAGATTCCAGAACTTTCTGCCAGAGAAATTTGAGGAACATGTGTTTTTTTAGCCAAATTTTGAGGTTTGCAAAGGATTCTGGGTAACAGAACCTGGTCCGAGCCCCGCAAGTCACCCCTCCTTGGATCCCCCTAGGTCTCTAGTTTTCAGAAATGCACAGGTTTGGTAGGTTTCCCTAGGTGGCGGCTGAGCTAGAGGCCAAAATCTACAGGTAGTCACTTTGCTAAAAACAGCTCTGTTTTCTGTGATATGTCCACGTTGTGTTTTGGGGCATATCCTGTCGCGGGCGCTAGGCCTACCCACACAAGTGAGGTATCATTTTTATCGGGAGACGTGGGGGAACGCTAGGTGGAAGGAAATTTGTGGCTCCTCTCAGATTCCAGAACTTTCTGCCACAGAAATGTGAGGAACATGTGTTTTTTTAGCCAAATTTTGAGGTTTGCAAAGGATTCTGGGTAACCGAACCTGGTCCGAGCCACACAAGTCACCCCTCCTTGGATTCCCCTAGGTCTCTAGTTTTCAGAAATGCACAGGTTTGGTAGGTTTCCCTAGGTGGCGGCTGAGCTAGAGGCCAAAATCTACAGGTAGTCACTTTGCTAAAAACAGCTCTGTTTTCTGTGATGTGTCCAGGTTGTGTTTTGGGGCATATCCTGTCGCGGGCGCTAGGCCTACCCACACAAGTGAGGTATCATTTTTATCGGGAGACGTGGGGGAATGCTGGGTGGAAGGAAATTTGTCGCTCCTCTCAGATTCCAGAACTTTCTGCCACAGAAATGTGAGGAACATGTGTTTTTTTAGCCAAATTTTGAGGTTTGCAAAGGATTCTGGGTAACAGAACCTGGTCCGAGCCACACAAGTCACCCCTCCTTGGATTCCCCTAGGTCTCTAGTTTTCAGAAAGGCACAGGTTTGGTAGGTTTCCCTAGGTGGCGGCTGAGCTAGAGGCCAAAATCTACAGGTAGTCACTTTGCTAAAAACAGCTCTGTTTTCTGTGATGTGTCCACGTTGTGTTTTGGGGCATATCCTGTCGCGGGCGCTAGGCCTACCCAAACAAGTGAGGTATCATTTTTATCGGGAGACTTGGGGGAACATAGAATGGCAAAACAAGTGTTATTGCCCCTTGTCTTTCTCTACATTTATTCCTTCCAAATATAGGGGTGTGTGTAAAAAAGACATCAATTTGAGAAATTCCATGTAATTCACGTGCTACTATGGTCACCCCGGAATTCAGAGATGTGCAAATAACCACTGCTCCTCAACACCTTATCTTGTGCCCTTTTTGGAAATGCAAAGGTTTTCTTGATAGCTATTTTTTACTCCTTATATTTCAGCAAATGAATTACTGTATACCCGGTATAGAATGAAAACGCACTGCAGGGTGCAGCTCATTTATTGGCTCTGGGTTCCTCGGGTTCTTGATGAACCTACAAACCCTATATATCCCCGCAACCAGAGGAGTCCAGCAGACGTAACGGTATATTGCTTTCGATAATCTGACATTGCAGGGAAAAGTTACAGAGTAAAAAGTAGAGAAAAATTGATGTTTTTTTCACCTCAATTTCAATATTTTTCTTTTTCAGCTGTTATTTTCTGAAGGAAACCCTTGTAGGATCTACACAAATGACCCCTTGCTGAATTCAGAATTTTGTCTACTTTTCAGAAATGTTTAGGTTTCTGGGATCCAGCATTGGTTTCATGACCATTCCTGTCACTGACTGGAAGGAGGCTGAAAGCACAAAAAATTGCACAAATGGGGTATGCCCCAGTAAAATGCCAAAATTGTGTTGAAAAATTGGGTTTTCGGATTCAAGTCTGCCTGTTCCTGAAAGCTGGGAAGCTGCTGAGTTTAGCACCGCAAACCCTTTGTTGATGCCATTTTTAGGGGAAAAACCACAAGCCTTCTTCTGCAGCCACTTTTTCCAATTTTTTTGAAAAAAACAAAATTTTCCCTGTATTTTGGCCAATTTCTTGGCCTCTTTCAGGGGAACCCACAAAGTCTGGGTACCTCCAGAATCCCTAGGATGTTGGAAAAAAAGGACGCAAATTTGGCTTGGTTAGCTTATGTGGACAAAAAGTTATGCGGGCCTAAGCGCGAACTGCCCCAAATAGGCAAAAAAAGGCCTGGCACAGGAGGGGGAAAAGGCCTGGCAGCGAAGTGGTTAATGAGTCGGATATATTAGCATGTTTACCTAACTTGTAATGAAGGTATGTAGCGTTTTTTCTTCAGGGCGGATGTTAGGCTGTCTATTGTGGCACTCTGGGTATATTTTGGCCTTAGTTGGTGTCTTTCTTATCATCTTCACAGCTCGGTTTCTTTTTTCTTTTTTTATTTTCTTGGGTTAAAGCTAGTCAGTTATTTTTGGAGGACATGTGCATTTTTGTCATGCACATTTATTTGATTACTTTTTACCCTTCTTTTATATATTCTCACCTCAAGTTATATTGTAAAAAACTGTTTTGATTTTGGATCCATTTTCTATTTCATTGGCCTTCCGTTGATTCCTTAATGAGTGCCTTTTAAGTCACACAAAGTCACAAATTTTAACAGCTATTTCTTCACAAATAGCACGGTGACAGGGGTTTAAATTTTTGGTTAAGTGCATTGATTAGTTGCGGTCATTGTTTATATTTCTTGCAGCCCTGATGAAGTCTTTGAGAGTGAATATCTCATAGGACGAAACATGTGTTGGCTGTTGTTGTAATAAAGATTTTGGTTCCAAGGACGACGATTTTATTATTATTTTTTATCTTTGAGGGATATCATATCTCTAAATTATATTGAGTGTTTGTTTTTCACGAGTCTCGGTCCGTGCTGGTATTGGGATACTTTTTGCACTAAATAACAAGCTTGGACTTGAAACACTTACGAAAGATTTAGCTTTGATTCATGAGTACCCTGACTTCTGTTTTTCACTAGTTGGTCTCCGAGGAGACACGAGAGGAGTGAGGAAGATCCTCTTGCCAGGAGCACTGTGCTTGAATGTTTTCGTATTTGCCTATAATGTGATGACTAACTGTGAGCGCTGGTTTCCTATGTTTGTCTTCCCAAGTGCTTTCGCTCTGTCTTTACATTCTTTAATGAGTAAATGTAAAAAATATGGGCCACATTCATAAAAAGGTTGAGACACTTTTGCACCATGCAATTGGATGCAGGCATGACACAACCCTTAAGTGCGATTTATCAAACCACATAAGGCCACTTTGCTTGGCCCTGAGTGGCTTGATAAATCCAGAATAACAAAATGCAGTGCAAATCACTGTACTGCGTTATTCTCCCCCAGGGAAGCGTTGCATGGGTGGTGTGGGCATGTTCCCATGCCATACCTATGGATTTTGATGCATTCCCAGATTTACCATAAATAGTGGACTTGGGAGTTAGCCATAACTGCTGTGCCACCCCCAGATGAGGCGTAACGAGGAGAACTATGTTTATTTCTCCTTACTTTTTCCTCTTTATGTGTGCTGCAATTTGCAGCACACATAGAAAGAGGAAAGTGCCCCAGTGGATTGCTTTTGTGCAGGAAGATTACCCTTGGCAGCACAGAGCTGGGAAAAGCCAGGAATGCACCGTACAATGTTAGGTATGGCTCATTCCGGCCCTTTCCCTATTATGCGGCGCAGTGCAGCAAGGTGACTTGCTGCACTGCATGACTTTGATAAGTCTTCCTTTATGTTTTTTTATCATCCATTACTTAATGCTGGAGAACATTTAATACTGCGAACCAAGGCAGATAGGTGTGTGTTTAAAGAGGAAGTGGCTTGCTGTCATAGGGAACTACTAATAGTTTAAAATAGAAGTAAAATCACACTGCCAAATACCATGTTAGTTCTTGCAAATAAATGGTGCTATAGTTCTCCTAAAAATACACAATGTTTGTCTAGAAGTCATATTGATATTGTGCAAAGTGTGCAAAGTGATAATCAGACAATTTTAGAATATCACACTTGGTGGTGACCATTGTACAATAATATGTAGACTGTCATACAAAGTAAAGCAGCCAATTAGTGAAGTGGTTGGAAGTTTTGAACTGAAAAACTAACTTCACCTAGTAAGGGTTGGTATTCTTAAGGGAAAAGTGAGTTAGTGAGTTGAATACTATTTAAAAATACTATAAAATAAAATAAATATACATATAATGTTAAAAATGAATAATAATGCAAAGTACATTATTTAAATTATTGAAACTAATTGTAATAAAAATTCAATAATAAACATAAGTATAAAACATAAGTATAAAACATAAGTTATTTAATAAATACATTTAAAGCATGAACCTTGCAAAAAAATAAAATATAAAATTCAAAAATAAAAAAATATTATATTGTATAAATACTTTTAACCTATTAAACAATAAGAAATATTAGTAATCCTAACTAAGTAGTCAGATTTAATGTTCCCACACAAATCTTAACAACAGTAGGAAAGTGTTAGATTTGGTGTGTCCAGGTTTACTATTCCCACTCCAGCATAAGAAAAAGTAGGAAAAGTGTTGGACCTCAGATTAGTCAGAGTATCTATTCCCACACTAATGTAAGCAACAGCAGGGAAAATGTTGAACTTTAGATGGTCAGACTGCTATTCTCACTCCAATCTGAGCAACTGTAGGGAAAGTGTTGGACTTTGGAGGGATCACATTTACTGTATTCAATACAATGTGAGCAAAAGTAGGGAAAGTGTTGAACTTTGGAGGTTTCTGATTTACTATTCCCATTCCAGTTTCAACAAAAGTAGGAAAAGGGTTGAACATTGGAGGGATTCGATTTACTATTCCCACACTCAAAGTAAGCAAAAGTAGCAAAAGTGTTAAACTTTTGAAGGGTCAGTTTTGCTATTCCCACTGAAATTTGAGCAAACAAACGGGAAGTGTAAGCCTTTCAAGGGGTCCAATTTACTATTTCTACTCAAAAATAAGTAAAAGTAGGGAAACTGATAGACTTTGGATGGGTCAACATTACTATTACCACTTCAATCCAGGCAATAGTAGGGAAACTGTTAGACTTTGGTGGGGCCAGATTTATTATTCTCACTCCAAAGTTTATTTAGTAAAACATGTGAATAGATACTCCCCAAAATTTCAAACATATATCAAGTAATACATGTATTAATTAAATATAAATAAAATACCTAACAATTTTAAAGTACACATTTTATATTATAAATAGGAAAGTAAAATGGAAAAAACAGACATTTTAAATTAAAACATTTCTCTCACAGCTACACTAAAAATGAACACCCCAAACAAATAAAATTAGAATAAGTAAATAATAAAAATAATGGAAATGATTGATATTGAATTAATTAATAAATACAACAAATACATCTAAAATAATTGCTAAGTATAAACATTAAATAAGAGCATAATGTAATCATAAGAAAGCTGAATAAGAAATTAAAAATGAATTGAAAATCCACATATAATTAAAATAATAAATAATCAATTAATTTGCATTATCAAATAAAAATTTGAATGACATAAAAATGAATTATATAATTTAAAAAAGTACATTTAAAAAAACGTCCCACCCTGTTCCCCTGCAAGCCCAAAAAAACCCTACTAAAATATAAAAAAAAGAAATTCACATAAAACTTACCTACTATACTAAATCAAATTATACACATTATAGTACTAATAACTTAAAATACTAAATTAAGTAATATTTATCAAACAAATTAAAATGTTTACAAAACTATATTAAATAATATTGAAGACAACTGTATTAAATTATTGAAAGCATGGTTAGCAAGGGAATGGAGGAGATGCGTGGCTTGTGCGATCCGCCCTATCTCCAATTCTTCAGCAAATGATAGCATCCTGCTGCCCATGATGGGCACTCTGAGAGCAGACATACACCCAAGAGAATCACAGTGAAATTTAGTTATAGCTGCAATTGAGTGTCAGGGTACTCCAGCCTGAAGCACTGCATCTGAGTCAGTCACAACCTCCATTTTTTAAACCGGTAGGGTGATTGGGCGGTCTGACCTGTGCGACTGTGGGACCCTGTGAAGATCCAACATGACGAAGGACTAGGGCGACATTAGGGCATATGATAAGCCTGGCCCACGACATGTAAAAACACACCAGTACATGTACTACCTTTAACATACACTGCACCCTGCCCATGGGGCTACCTAGGGCCTATCTTAGGGGTGCCTTACAAAAAAGGGAGGGTTTGGAACAGGCAACTGGGTACACTTGCCAGGTCGAACTGGCAGTTTAAAACTGCACCCACAGACACTGCAGTCGCAAGTCTGAGCCATGTTTACAGGGCTACTCATGTTGGTGGCACATTCAGTGCTGCAGGCCCACCTGTAGCATTTGATTTACAGGCCCTGGCCACCTCTAGTGCACTTTACTAGGATCTTACCAGTAGCTCATATATGCCAATCATGGAAAAGCCAAAGACACATAAAATTTATACAGGGTGCACTTGCACTTTAACGATGGTCAGCAATGGTAAAGTGCCCAGAGTAACAAAACCACCAAAAACAAAGTCCAGCACACAGTCAAAACATAGGAAACAGAGGCAAAAAAGACAAGGGATACCACACCAAGGATGCCAGGTCTAACACATTTCAAAAATAAAAATGAAGGGGCAGATTTAGGAAAAGTGGTACTGCACCCAGTGCACCTCTACTTACCTTGCGCCCCCCTGCTACCACCATGTGAGCGACGTATTTAAAATATTGTGAACCAAGGCGCAGGGTAAGGGGCAATAGCATCAACAATCTTTAAGTTACTGGTGTAATGTTCAGGGTTAGTGCCAAAATCTTGGCGCTAACCCTGTACAGTACATAGGGCCCCATTGTAGTCAATGGTATGCCCCATTTTAACACCTGCTATGAGCAGGATTAACAATGCAGAAAAAATGGAGCAAAGAAAGCGTCATTTTTTTGGCTCCCCTAATGGGAGAACGCCCCCCTTGTGTACATTATGCCTGGTGCAGGCATAATGTGGTGCAAGGGGTACAAAATGTTGCAATGAATGCATTGTGCAACGTTGTAAATCTGTCCTGGTGATTTTGGCCTTGTTGGCCCACATTAGCATACAAAATGATGCTAATGTGGTGCAAGGAGGTGCTTGGCCCTCTTAAATCTGAGCTGAAATGTTTCTGTTTCATTTTTTCAGAGCAGGCAGTTGTCCGTGAGGTGAATGCCTGCTCTGAAAAAATGTTGGCACTCCCTTGGAGACCCCTTTCCATTTGCGAATAGGTTACTGCCAATTTGAAATTGGTGGTAGCTGTGATTGTTTTGTGACCACATTCACGGTCACAAAACAATCATAAAAGGCCTGCGATTCGCAATTAGGAAGGGGCACCCTTGGACTGCCCCTTCCTAATTTCGAGTCATAGTCCCTATTTTGTGCGTCAGTAACTGGATAGTGACTTGCTAAATAGGGATGGTACATCCTACAGGGTCATTTTCGCTTGCAAAAGGCAATTTTCACAGTTTGCCTCCACAAAATAGCTTTGTACCTCTGGCCCTTAGAGTGGAATTGTTGACTATGATAGTAGTACTCTCTCTGGGTGGTGAGACATCACACAGTGGACCAGGAGCCAATGTATTATGAAGAAGACCACCAGGAAGATCCAACCAAAAGAATACGGCATCACCGATCAGTGATTGGTTTCACATCCTTGGAATATGGAAAAATTAGATTGGCCCTGCCACAGACTGGGTACAGATGGAGAGTAACTGACTGGCAGCAGGCTGTGATAAATGCTGCATTATGCTGGCTAATCGGCCATTGTAATTGAGAGAGAGGGCCAATAACAGAGGCCCTGATGAGAAATCATTGAGAAATCAGGACTCAGATCCCACTCCACAAGAGATTAAGGGGGTCATTACAACCCGCTGTTTTGGAGGAAACACCGCCAACAGGCTGGCGGTGCCTCCATGGGAGATTATTACCGCGGCATAAGCGCTGCGGTCGCACCGCCGGGACCGGCGGTTTTCCGCCACTTTTGTCCCAGCGGTTTTCCGCCACTTTTGTCCTGGCGGAAGTAATCCTCCAGGGCAGCGCTGATTGCAGCGCTGCTCAGGGGATTACGAGTCCCCCTCCCGCCAGCCTTTTCATGGCGGTTTGAACCGCAATGAAAAGGCTGGCGGAATGGGGAGTCACGGGCCCCTGGGGGCCCCTGCACTGCCCATTCCACAGCCCCGTGCAGCTTTTCACTGTCTGCACAGAAGACAGTGAAAGCGCGACGGGTGCAATTGCACACGTCGCACAGCTGCAACACCGCCGGCTCCATTTGCAGCCGGCGCCTGTGTTGTGGCCGAGATCCCCGCTGGGCCGGTGGGCGGAAACCAGGTTTCCACCCGCCGGCCCAGCGGGGATCTCATAATGGCCACAGAGGGAGTGCGGCTCCATTGGAAGCCGCCCGCCAGGGTTGTAATGAGGGCCTAAATGCCTGAAACTCCTGTACATCAGCAGAAATGGACCTTTACCTTATTGGCATAAGGGGGGGTCTGTTGGCACACAGTGTCTAAGAAGCACTGACTAAATTGAGTGGGGTTGACTTTAAACCAGCATGATTGTTGATCTTAGAAAAGCAATGTAGAGAGAGTGGACAGCACATGTGTTAGAAATGGGGTTTCTTGTTGGCTAGGGTATGCACCTAAGCCAGGCAGAACCCACCACTCTAGTCAGGGTGAGGGAGTTACACACCCAAGATTACCCCTGCTCACCCACTTGGTAGCTTGGCACACGCAGCCAGGCTTATCCCAGAGATCATGTGTAAAGCGTTTGCACAACACACACAACACACAATAAATACACCACAAAGGAAACACAACACGTTATATAAAAATAAACTGCATTGCATAAAACATTATTTGACCATACACAACATGTATCAGTGATACCCTGTTACACAAGCAGTTGTCAGAACATCACACAGGTTACTAGTACACTGAGAAAATAAGCAGTAGTCAGGTAAACATATAGGTTACTGGTATTCTGCAACACAAGCAGTAGGCAGGTTGTCATCACCATCCAGAAGGCACCTTACAGAATAACCATGATAAGACACCATCATGAATACACACAGGAGGGAAACCTTTCCCAATGGCATAAATCATAAAACAACATCGTCAATATGAGTGCACATAAAATGAAGCATTCATATCTGGCACACGTCAGGCACCAAAAATGCACATGTCAGAGTACCCATATGAGAAAGGCCAAGACCTTGCCATGGTGGCACCTTCTACACGGAGATGGCAGTGCTTCTGCACTTCCTATGCAAGGTGTGCAGTAACTACAGATCCACCTTTACTGGGCAGAGGAGCGTCTGCACTCCTAACTCGCATTACAGGATATACAGTAAACCACAGAGACTTTGCAGGGATGGGGCCTTTGTCAAAGGTTTCCCTCCCGCCCTGTGAGCCGTGTTAGAGATGCCTCTCCGGACAGGTATACCCAAGCGGGGTGGGCAAGCTCCCATGGAGTTTGTGGTGCACCTGCGCTCCTTTTTTTTGGTAGGGTTCTGGGGGAAGGCAGATTTCCCAGGTCCACACAGGAGCGCTGTGCTCCTATTATGGGGAATACGGTACGTCCTTAGTCTGAGTGGGCACAGCACCTCCGTTGAGGTTTCCGTTCATCCCACTTCAGACTAGTGACCACAATAAATGCACCGGCAGTGAGGGCAGTCAGGTAAATCCTCAGAGACCTCCCTTGATTAGGAGCAGCCCAGGCTATCACCGAAGGACGGGCAGGTAAGCAGCCTAACCTCCCCAGGGCCTGGCTCAATCTCAGCGCTTTCTCTACTGGGAGAGCAGGCAAGGAAATGCTTCGGTCTCCACTGAGGCCTGCTCGGGCCAGCACTTGCCCCCCCTGTTAAGCTGCAAGGAGGTCAGCGGGCACCCAGGCGGTGCCACGGTACCCCCGGCAGGGTGTTGAGTGGTGAGGAAAAATGTTGCAGAGCAGGTTGGCCGCCCGCATCCTCGTGGTGTGGCTTGCTGGCTCCTGCGGCAGTGTGGCCTAGAATTACCTCAAAGGGCTCTTTGCAGTTGACCTGGGCTGCGGCAGTAATCAGTCCTCCCACAACACCTGGCACTACCACTGCTTGGAGCACCACGTCCTTTGGGCTCCAGCAGCAGGAAGTGCCTGCTTGTGCCCCGGGGGGACCACAAAAAGCATGCTCGTCTGTGCGATGTACCCGAGTCCTCGCAACCTTTCCCGTGTTGGAGAAGGGGCAGGCCACACAGGGTGACATGGGCGCTTCCTCCTGCCCAAGCAGGTAAGGATTGCTGCAAAAGCACACTTTACGTACAATGGTAACAAAACCAAAAGGAAATGAGGCACTCACAAGATGCAGAGTGCCGGGGCCAGGCGCACACAGTGAGCCAGGCAGTTGCAAGGTAATAGTAGCCCTGTGCCATCCCCTGGGAGAACACTGGTGGGGAAAACAAGAGGCAGAAGGCCAGCACAGCTAAGTAAGTGGTGGTTTCTCCAGGCAGCCCAACAGTGTTGGGGGAACGTCAAAGTCAGGGAGCAGCTGGCTGCAGACCAACAGAAGAAGAGCATTCCAGATGAGTCCTTTGCAGAGTCAGGCAGTCCCTCTGGCTAAGGTTCAATCCCCAGTCCAAAAAGTGTTCTAAAGTTGTGGTGGACAACCCACTATACTTATACATCTTTTATGCAGCCTTCACAAAAGAGGGAGAGGGGGTTCCAACCAGCACCAACCAGTTCCAGGAATGTCCTCTCTCCTTCAGCACTGGCTCTAGACATCAGTGGGGGGTTAACAAGCCCTTTATGTGAGGCCAGGGCACAGCCTTTACCAATGCAGGTGTTCACCGCCTCTTTGCCTCCCGGCCCAGGAACACCATTTAGTATGCAGATGCACTCTTGTGACACCTCCACCCTCCCTGTATACAGGCTGTCTGAAAAGTATGCACAGAGCACAGCTGTCACTCTGCCCCAAACGTGGATTGGAGGCAAGCCTCAAAATACCAGAGTCATAAGCACAGAGAAATGCTCACTTTCTAAAAGTGGCATTTCTATAATGGTAATACAAAATCCACCTACACCAGTAAGCAGCATTTCTCATTACCGTTACAACCATACCAAACATGCCTATGCCACCCCTCATAGATAAGACAATACCACTTAGACATATGTTAGGGCATTTCCAATGACGTCCTATGAGAGAGGCAGCACTCACAGTAGTGAGAAACCAAATAGGCTATTTGTCACTACTAGGACATGTAGTACAAAAAGACATATGTCCTACCTTTTACACACACATCACCCTCCCCATAGGGCTAGCTAGGGCCTACCTTAGGGGTGACTTATATGTTGTAAAAGGGGAGTTCCAGGACTGGCAAGTAAATTTAGATGTCAGGTCCCTGTGGCAGGTAACTGCGCATGCAGGCCCTGCGGTAGCAGGCCTGAGACACATTTGAAATGCTACTTCTGTTGGTGTTGCAAGCTGTGCTGTAGGCCCACTAGTAGCATTTAATTTACAGGCCCTGGGTATAGAAATATCACTGTGCAAGGGACTTACAGGTAAATTAAATGTGCCAATTAGGTGTAAGCCAATCATACCAATTTTAGGAGGGAGAGCACATGCACTTTAGCACTGATCAGCAGTGGAAAAATGCTCAGAGTACTAACTTCAACAAAAACGGTCAGAAAAAATAGGAGGAGGAAGGCAGAAAGATTGGGGATGATCCTGTAAAAAAGGCCAGGTCCAACAACAGGTCATACCAGAGACTCTCACAGTAATCCAGATGGACCTATATCATTCTATCACCCTCTCCACAATGCCTATAATATGGTGGCCAAAAGAAGCCAGAGAGAGGCCCCTATTAAGGACACATTGCTGAATAAGAATCCTAAATCTGAGAGAGCAAAGAAGCCTTCCTCAACTGCTAGCCCTTCTGTGAACAGAGAGATTAGCACGGCCTGAGAAGTGGTCATCATTCAGGAATTTCGCCAACAGTTCCTAATATAGATCAAAAATGAAGTTAACACAATTTGAAGCTACTTCAAAGAATACTTAAAAGATATGCAACAGGAAATAATGTATTTGGGTCCAGAATTCATTACCTTGAACACCAAGTAGATGAAAGGTTGCAGGCAAAAGAATCCTTACTTTACAAGACCAGCATGCAGATCTGACCCTCAGGGTGGAGGACCTCGAAAGGAGATCCCTTAGGAAAACATCAGGAGCTGAGGGTCTTGCATGAGGTAAAGAAGGCACCACTAGTCAGGCCTACATTCAGAAATTATTTCAACATGTCCTGAACCACAAACGATCCACACATACAGAACAAAGCCATTTGTTCAGCATAGAGAAGTACCTCTAGACATCTTAACACACATCTAACTCTTTGATGAAAAAAGGAGATTATGGCCTGTGTTCACATCTCAGATTACCTCCTTTATGAGGAACACAAACTAACTTCCTTAAATGACTTGCTGTGGGTCGCAATTCAGCATAAGCAAAATATGGAACAGATCACCGATCACCTGCATAAAGCTAACATTTCCTACAAAAGAAAGCATCCCTATTGAGTGGCTGTCTTATGAAAAGGCAAGAAACACAGTACCGAAATGTCCCAGGATGACTGATGCATCTTAGACCTCCCCGAGGACGATATACAAAGAAGAGACTCTCTAGGGGGAATGGATAATGTAGACCTGCAGGGTAAGCGGCACACAGCAAAGAGGAATCATAAAGGTGGGTTACCACCCGCACTGGTGAAATTGAGAATTAAACACAGTTCCCAGAGAAGCGGGAAGATGAGGTTAAGTAATATGCCTTCTCACAAGACATATGGGATATGGGGAACTCTCTTCATGAACACTGTATGTGAAGACACTTACGTGAGTAAAGTGGTTGAACCGGGGAGCAATGAGTGAATATACAACTGGAGGACAGGTGGAGGCACTTAGGGCTATAGCACCTGAGATAAAATGACTAAAGCAAGCTATGATCCATGAACTATGAGTTCTAATGTTATACATTATGCCATGTTTGTATTGATGTTTCTAATTGGGGAGGAAGGAGTTGGGATAAATTGTCAGTTGGAGTTCAACAGACTTTATGATTAACAGGGAGAGATGTGATCCATGCTCATGTTGGGATCCTGGGGTCTAGCAGCAGGAGGGCAGAAAGCTAATTATGCAGACTAGCAAAAATGGTTAAGATAGTGAACCTACATCTAAAAAGTCTTAATTATCCCCTCATGGGGTCCACCTCGTCCCAGTCCTCTTCCCTCAGTGTCTAAGGACTGGGAAGATGATAACCCTTAATCTGGATAATGAAGATTACCAGTAAGTAACAAGTCATTACCCCCTGGGTCCTGCTCGTTCCAGTCCTTACTCACTGAGGATAGAGGACTGGCATGAGGAGGGCCCCTAATCGGGGTGCTGAAAATTACCAGTAAGTAACAAGTCATTCATTGTCTACGTTATTGCCAGTCTTAAACTTCCTGAAAAGAACAGGGGAAGACCTATGTCTCTTGAAAAAGATGCATCTGTTAGTGAAAGACTATCATAGTATGCCATCCAGGCTTTTCCCTAGACAATACTTATCATAGGTAACCCATGGTAAGTGCAAAGAGGGTGGGGGGTAATTCTATGTGGTCATTTAGGGGGAAGGTGACTAATATCATTTCTGATAAAGGAGTAAGAGCACTGGGCTCAGTGCTGCTGATAGGGATAAAAAAGTACACAATACTCAATATATATGCTCTGAATGCATAGCAAGAGGTGCGTTTAAAGACATCCATTTCTACAGTGGTGGAATATGCACTGGTGACATTTTGGCATGTGAACATTGCGATGGATAATCCAAAAGCCAGAGCACTTCACTGCTATGATCAAGGAGGCTCCATCCCTGCCTACTTCAGAGATTGGCCAAGGGAGAATGGGCAGATAGGTGCATGGAGAGATATGCAAAGAAATGACAGATTACACATTATGCTCCATGCACAGACATATGTATACCTAGATCACTTCATGGTGGGAGTCAGGCTGAAGGGGACACTAGGTGACCCTGAAACAGGCCAGATTGCCCTCCCTCACCATGCCCCCATCATGGTCATTTAGACCACAAACTTACAGCCCGATAAAGCTGTAACTTGGCACTCCAATGAATACCTACTGCAGGACAAAACAAAAAAAATAGAGGTAGGCAAACAGATATCAAAATTTCTTCATGAGAATGATACACTAGGATAGCATCCTTCACTTTATGGGTCTCACTTAAAGCTTATATATGCGGGACATTCTTATAACTGGCTAGACAGAAGAAAACAAGAACTGATTAGAGGTGCCCACTAGAAACTTATTTGCAAAGGGAGTAGAACAACACAAACAAAATAAAGTGATAGCCCTTTGATCTCAGCTAAAAGCTTTAGATCTGGAGAGAAGGGAATACACGGTTATTCGCACCAAGCAGTGATACTTTCTTTAGCTAACAAAGCATGGAGTCTTTTGGCAACAAAACTACAAGCCAAAATAAATCTGGAGTGGCTCCATAGGATAACTACTAGCACGGGGAAATAGCTGGTGAAGCCAGTGTCACTGCAAACTCTTTTCACTCTTTTTAGCAGAATTTAGACGTCAGGCAACAGGTAGTTCAGAACAAGTTAGGGCAATAAATATGAGAACACTTCAACTGGTCCTGCCTCAACACTGGATGGCATTTCACTGTGGAGGAAGTCATAACAACGATATTGAAGATTACATCAAGAAAAGCTCTGGGTATGGATGTGTACATGGCAAACATTTATAAAAATGCCTGTGCTAAACTAGTACAGGTCCTTGTGCAGCTCTTTAATGACACAAAAGATACAGATTTGCTTGCAGACACCATTTGTCAAGCAGCAACAGTAGTCATCCCCGAAACAGGGAAGAATCCTACTCAATGCACTTCATACAATCCCAGCTTGCTTTTAAACATTGATGTGAAGTTTCTCTCAGGTATTCTAACAGAAAGATTGGGACGTCTTCTCCCTAAAATAGTCAATTTTGATCAAGCCAGATTTATTTCCAGTCGGAAGCGTGTAGACAACTTCAAAAAACGACTTCACATTCTCCTTAACAGCTCCCCTGAAATCAGTGCCCAAGGTAATAGAGCACTGTAGCAGTTTCATGCAGTCTCTAACTACAAAATCAAGGTTATTAAATCTAAGGCACTTTTACTCCAACCCCTACACTCAAAGTGGGACACCTCCACCACTTCCTTTTACTGTCTTCTGTATAAAATACTTAGGGTTCCAAATTGACTGCACCACCTCCTAGGTTGTGGCACTAAACTACTTCAAACACATCAAAGATATGAGATGTATTTTCCAGATAGAGTGCACAAGGCAATTCTCTTGGCTAGAAAGGAGTTTTGTTTCCAAATGTGGATCCTACTGCATATTTTTTATCTATTCCAAACATTCACTCTCCTGCTTCCCCTTGCAATTATCAAGCAAACCCAGGGGCTCATAAATGCATACAATATGGCAAGATACATTCCTGCATGTCACTAATAGGATTCTATATTGGCCAATAGCTTGAGGGGGACCAGAGTTTCCAAATAATATTTCTTACTTTCGGGTGACAAAATTAGATATATGGACTAATGAGGAAAGGAAAAATGACCAAACATGGCATGCTTTGAGTACCATATCCTAGCTGGGACTTCCCTTCGGCATGTGCCCTGGAACTGAAAACCACAGAGGAGCATATAATTCTCACCATCACTAGAGTCATGTTAGTGATATGGGAAGAGGTTGCCTTAAGGCTTCCTATTTATGCCCATATCTCATAAGTCAGATTTCACACAAGCTAAAAACACATTGAGATTTCTCATCTGGAGAGAGGTGAAATGCTTCATGATAAGATCCCTCTTTCTGAATCAGCAGATTATATATTTTTCAAGGCATAAACAACAGTTTGGCATCCTGAAGACCGAGCGGCTTGCATATTCCCAAATTCAGTTCTGGATCCTTCACTCCTTGATGAGAGAAGGGCAATCATAACCTTTTACAACACTAGAGAAATGATGTAAGGACTGCACACATGGCACAGCTTTGATTTCCACATTCTACCGATTTCACACTGACGTAACATCACAGGATAAAAAACCTGGACAAAGAGATGGGAGCAGGAACTTGCAAGAGAACTGTAGCCCAAAGAATGGGGAAAACTGATAGGGCACACACATGTGCACTAGATGTTTAGCTACAAAAACCTCAATATACGATCTTGGCCTATTGGTATAGAACACCAAAAAGAAAGGTGGAATACATCTAAAAGCAATCAATGCTGGGGAAACTGTGGGTCAGTGGATGTCCTACGTCTCCTCCTGTTGTATTGTCCCAAGCTGGGTAAATATGCGGAGGTAGTGCTCACGGAACAAAATTAAGGCCCTCATTCCGACATTGACGGGCGGCGGGCGCCGCCCGCCAAGCGGAAACCGCCATTTGGCCGCTCAGCGGTCAAAAGACCGCGGAGGCCTTTCTGGCTTTCCCGCTGGGCCGGCGGGCGACTGCCAAAAGGGCGCCCGCCGGCCCAGCGGGAAAGGCCCTGCAACGAGGAAGCCGGCTCCGAATGGAGCCGGCGGAGTTGCAGGGGTGCGACGGGTGCATTTGCACCCGTCGCGATGTTCACTGTCTGCAAAGCAGACAGTGAAAATCTTCATGGGGCCCTGTTAGGGGGCCCCTGCACTGCCCATGCCAGTGGTATGGGCAGTGCAGGGGCCCCCAGGGACCCCACGACACCCGTTCCCGCCATCCTGTTCCTGGCAGTAAGAACCGCCAGAAATAGGGTGGCGGGAAGGGGGTCGGAATCCCCATGGCGGCGCTGCAAGCAGCGCCGCCATGGAGGATTCCCTGGGCCAGGGGAAAACCAGCGGGAAACCGCTGGTTCCCCTTTTCTTACCGCGGCTTTACCGCCGCGGTCAGAATGGCCCTGGAAGCACCGCCAGCCTGTTGGCGGTGCTTCCGTGGTCCCCGGCCCTGGAGGTCATGGACCGCCAGGGTCGGAATGACCCCCTAAGTGTTTGATGTACAGATCCCCAAGCATTGGGGTCATACTACTGAGTGAAACTTTCCTGTCCCTAAGATTACTTAAGAAATCATGTGAGGGGGAACAATTAGCCTGAAACTAGTTGCAGCAATGCAAGTGATACTGGCACTTTAAGAGACGAGCTCGTCATCACTGCTTTCTTCCTGGGTCACAAGACTGAGGGAAACACTGGCCGTGGAGAAAATTATATTATCACTTGACAATAAACTCAAATCCAATGAATTAAGTTGAGGGCTCTTCATACAGTTGTTAGCCCATGAAACCTATCTGTTAAGTAAAAGAATCATTGAGAGATCGTGTATGAATACATTACTATAAAGAAAGTGGGGGGCTAATTACCAATTCTTTTTTCTTCCATTTCACATTCCTTACAAATTGAGGTAAAGCACGCCCAGGAAACAGTCCAACTAGCCGTGTCATGTAGCATTGATAGCACCCTCCCCACTATATCATTGGGCAACATTTTCCTTTGACACTGAAGCCCTGAGTGTCTATTTTATCTGTGGAGATGTTCTAGGTACAGATTCTGCTTGTTCTATCATCTTGTAATCACACTCAGTAACTGTATGTTTTTGCCTATTTTTTGATTGCCGTATACCTTGACTGCGGTGCTGAGCTGGACCCGTATGGCCTATGGTAACACTTGCTGTGCCATCTTTGGGTGTTTTCCACTTACACGTTTTCACTCAGTTGATTGTCTTGTGATGTTAAGGGCAGATAATATATATCAGTCATTTATTTACAATGGTTGCATGCTATTTATCACCCATATTTTGCTCAAATAAAAAAGGAAGACTAGAATAGCTAGGCGCATATTTATGAGCCCTTTGCTTCACCTTGCGTCACATTAGAGTAATTGTTTTTTACGATTATGTGGTATCAGGTTGGCAATAATGTATTGTGCCACTTTGTAAACCCTTGTGCCACAATATGCCTTCGCCAGGCATAGTGTATGCAATGGGGCATTCCAGCTGTAAGACGCTCCGAAAAATGGCGCAGTGGAATCTATGAGATTCCACTTCCCCATTCTTAGCATCATCTTTAATGCCTGCTCCCATTGTTTTAAATGGACCTCCTTTCACTTTGAAGGATTAGTGTCAACATTTTTGGCACTAATCCTGCAAAGCTCCAAACTAGCATCAACATTTCTGACTCTAGTTCCCTATTGTGCGCCATTGTGCGCTGTATCATAAATATAGTGCAAACATGGTGGTGTTAGGGGGGCACAATGGGGCGCAAGAAAAGTAGCGCATCATCATATGATGCACCACTTTTCATAAATATGGCCAATAGTTGCTAAAACCTGTTTTAGTATGGATTTGAAAGGCAAGATGAATTATAAAGACCATAACAGATGCAATAATTGAGTATGCTAACCCTAGCAAGACCCCTAGAGGTATTGACAACATCACAAGCAGAAACATAAAGAAATATTAATAAACATCAGTTAACTTTAAATATGTCTAGTTCTCTCCTCTGCAGAATTAGTTTTGCTAAATGTATGGAGTATTCAAACTAATGAGGGAGCAAGTGGGGGATTGCCTGCAGCTCCTGCTAAGCTCATTAATGGTAGCTCACACTGGCTAATTCTACCCATCATCAGGAAAAACCTGATACATTTTTAGAGATAGGGGTGAAAATTTGGTCCATTCCTATTACTGGATTGACATATTATCAAATCATTTTTTTATATATTAAAGTCCCTGGGGTACTTATCCTTAATCCGGTTGATATTTCATGATTCGTGTTGACTTTATGGCACTCACTTCAACACTGATCAACATGCTGTCTGCAATTATCAGCATTGTTGGTTGCCACTAAGATCATTGTAAATTGTATATCATGCACTGTGATTGACCACTGAGCCTTTCAAAATATAGCTGTATATTTACACTATCTTCAGATCGTCCTTTGTGTGTTTGCATGTGACCAAGTAGTCATCTTTTGACTAATTACTAATGGCCTGGCAGTTTGGGCTGGACTGTTCCTGTGGGGAACAGGGTCAAGACTGATTTGCATATGGCAGGGTTGAAACTGGGGTGGAATAGTGAGCAAAAGAACAATGGATTAAACCCAGATCTGTGAATGGGGTTGAGTGTTTGAAAAGTTTCAACACTCCGTCCATCAATCTTTTGTGTTACTAAAGTTGCCCTAAGTGGGAAGGGTATTCCCAGGCGTGGGTCCCTTGCTCACTGTGCCACTGGATTCAAGCTAGCCTAGCTGATGAAGGGTGATACCCTGAAACCGGTCCTAGGATGTTTGTTTCCGTTCCAGGGAGGACCTGGCCTGGCAGTTTGGGCTGGACTGTTCCCATCGGAACAGAGTCAAGATTGATTTGCACATGGATGAGTCTAAACTGGGGTGGCATAGTGAGCAAAAGAATTATGGATTAAACCCAGATCTATGAAAGTTTCAACACTCCGTCCATCAACCTTGTGTGTTACTATAATTACTAATGCCTGCACATAGTAACAGACCAACATAAACAAATATATAAATCAATGTAACCATATCTGTTAGAAATGGGGTTTCTAGTTGGCAGTGGTTTGCACCCTGTCCAATTAGGGACACTCACTCTAGTCAGTCTAGTCAGGGTAAAGCAGCCACACAGGTAAGATAACTCCTGCACTCCCTCCCTTGGTATCTAGGCACGAGCAGTCAGGCTTATCTCGGAGGCAATGTGTACACAAACACACACATAAGTACAATAACACAGTGAAAAACACCACAAATGCACTCCATACCAGTTTAGAAAAATAGCCAATATTCATCTGAGTAAAACAAGCCCAAGCCCAAAACAACAAAAATCCAACATACGCAAGTAAAGATATGACTTTCCAAATGATTGCATCTTTTTAGCACACAGTACCTGGGATGCATCAAAAACAAAGTTAATGCAGGCCGCAGGGGAGGTGAGGCACCGAAAAGCAAAGCAGTGCATCAGTTCCTTACTGTGCAGGGGAGGTGATGTGTTGATTCTTTCTTTACAGAAGAGGCGATATGTCGGTTCCTTACTGACAGGGGAGGTGATGCATCAATTCTTTCCTCGCACAAAAAGTGGTGCGTTGATTTCTGGACATGCAGCCTCAGTTCCTTACCGCAATGTGGGGTTGATGACAAATTAACTCCCTGGCGATGATGCATGGAAAATCCAGGCGCGTTGTGTTGATGGAGTTGTGGTGAAACAGGCAATGTATCAATTCTGCAGCCATGAGACAGGCACTGCATCGATTTACTAGCGCAGGACAGGTGCTGCACCAATTTTTCCACCACTGTGTGCACGTGAGTGGATTTTCTCCTTCAGGTCACCAGCTTACACTTCCAAGGGCCCAGGGACTGGAGTTGGCACCACTTGGCGAGTCAGGACTCTCAACAGAAGAGCCCAGGCACTGGGAGATGAAGTCTTTGATGTACCTGAGACTTCTTAACAGAAGGCAAGCTCAGTTCAAGCCCTTGGAGAACCATGGAAAGCGGGATATAGAAAGCAAAGTTAAGCATTTACTCCCAGGACAGAAGCAGCAAGCAGCAGGCCAGCATAACAAAGCAACATGCGGAGTGGCAGTCCCTCCTATGGTATCTATCTCTTCTTTCTGGCAGAATGTCCTCTGTCCAGAAGTGTTCTAACTTTGTGATGTCAGAAGTCCAGTACTTATACCCATTTCTGCTTTTAAAGTAGGCCTACCTACTTCTAAGAGAAGTCTTTGTAGTGCAGAAGACCCTGCCTTTCCTGCCTTGCCCCCAGACACACTCCAGGGGGTTTGGGACTGTTTTGTGTAAGAACAGGCACAGCTCTATTCGGGTGAAAGTGTCAGCTCCTCCCACCACTTTAGCTCAGGAAAACCCATCAGGGTATGCAGGACACACCTCAGCTCCCTTTGTGTGATTGTCTAGAGTGAATTCACAAACAGCCCAGCTGTCATCCTGACCCAGACATGTATTCCACAGCCAGGCAGAAGCAAAGAATGGTTAAGCAAGAAAATGCCCACTTTCTAAAAGTGGCATTTTCAAACTTACAATGTAAAAACAAACTACAGCAGAAGATATGTTTAAAAATGTGAGTTGCGAGACCCCAAACTCCACATCCCTATCTGCTCCCAATGGGAGTTTACACTTAAAATATATTTCAAAGCAATCCCCCTGTTGCCCTATGGAAGAGATAGTGCTTGCAATAGTGAAAAACAAATTTAGCAGTATTTCACTATCAGGACATGTAAACACACCAGTATATGTTCTACCTTTCAAATACACTCCACCCTGCCCATTGGGCTGCCTTGGGCCTACCTTTGGGGTGCCTTACATATAGTAAAAAGGAAGATTTGGGCCTGGAAAGTGTCAAAATGGCACTTTAAAACTGCACACAAAAACTCTGCAGAGGCAGGTCTGAAACATGTTTATAGGGCTACTCGTGTGGGTAGCACAGTCAGTGCTCCTGGCCCACTAGTAGCATTTGATTTACAGGCCCAGGGCACACATAGTGCACTTTTCTAGGGACTTACTAGTAAATCAAATATGCCAATCATGGATAAACAATCGCCAAAACATTTTAGACAGAGAGCACATACACTTTAGCACTGGTTAGCAGTGTCCTAAAGCCAAAAAAACAGGTCAGAGAAAAATAGGAGGAAGGCGGCAAAAAGTTTGGGGATAACCCTGCAAAAATGGTAAGGTCCGACAATATGGAATTGCAATTGGTCTTTAAGTCGTTTTTACATTAGCCTGATCAGTAGACTAAATCTAGTGAAGATAGATACAGGTTAGAAGAGAAAGTGTAGGTAAACTTATGTATGGCAGTTTCATATTGCATTTAGGTCTTAGTTACCAGTGAGTCACTGATCATGCTGAACCATTTAAGGCATCTCAATGAATTTAAAAAATAGCTCCTCTGAAGATATGCATACAACCAGTAAACATCCTGGAGGAGTTTGCATGCAAGCAATGTAACACTGACTTTAAATATAAAAAAGTTTGAAAGAATCAGAAAAAACTGGTGTTTCACCGGTGTTTCAATGGAGAAGAAAAAATGCATACTAAAATTAACGTGATGAAAAAGTTCGCAATTAATATAACGCTCTCATTTATCACTAGTTACAAAATCTGAAGCTGTTTGTCGGAATGAAACGCACCTTTCACTCAAAGAAAATCACATGCGCCTGACGACACGCACCAAGATTAGACTGCAGTAAAACACTAAATGAAAGACAAAAAATACTAACAGGTTTTACTTAGATCAGCATACATGAAAATGGCATGAAAATTACTTTTTACAGAGACATAGAATCAGAAAAAAACACTAACAAATTCATAACAAAAAAAAATCCGTAGATAAGTAGAAGCATAAGGGTTTTGAATGTGAACCAAGACTAAAGTGACAACCCCAGCCAAATGGTCACTCATAGTAGAACACCATGGACTATGGTGAAGGTAGACATCAGAAAGAACAGTTCATTCACAATGACACGCATCTTTGTCTCGTGCATGTGCATATGAGAAACATTTGGGTAATGAAAAGATTCCACAGTAAAAGAAGGTACTTGCAACAGTCTGCTAGAACAGAATACCATTTCTACAGAGACTGGAACTAACCAATGACTTCGTCCACCAACCTCTACACGTTTTAATCATACGTAACACCCCTTGGAAAACGTGCTGAACACCACGTTAACTGAGAGGAAAAATGCAGTTCTCACAAGTCACACAATTGCCACTATGGCAATATACAGATGCACTTAAACCGAAGTTACAGAGCATGACAAAATTTCTTGGCCATCAGGGCACATAAAGCAACCATAAAGAAGGTACTTTAACAAGTAGTGTTTATATGAAACAAACCTTTGCTTCAGTGAATTTTTCAAGTGGGTCCACTCATCTGGACATGACGCAGCAAACATGAGGGTACCATAAGAGTATTTAAAGAAATGCAAATATTCAGATGTTGTTATTTTTCTTTTTTTCAAAGTGAGCTATGTACATAGCCACACACAGCAGAGTACATTTAAGTACTAATGTATCCATTCATGGCTACCTGCAACGCCCACTGATGGCAGTGTTTTCTTCTTAAAAATATTGCTAATGATACCCTGTGGCAGGTAGACTTGACCTTCAGAGAGCAGTTCCGGCCCCTAGGTCCTTAGATGCAAGCAGGAGTCCTTGCGTCCTTGTGTAAGTCCTCCTCTTCCAGCAGGAGCCAGGAGTCAGGAGTCGGGATTCTTCTCCTAACAGTCTTGTCAGGTGTTTTGAGGAACTATTTTCACACAGTCTCCCCCTCCTCCTTTTGCAGTACTTCATTTTTCCGTTGCTGCAATATTACCCCGGATACCCTGTTTTAACATGGCAAGACCCAGCTGCCATCAGACAGGCCTGTCTTTAGCTTTATGACCACTTCCCTACCTGACAGCATCAAATAACTCCTCTGTTGTTTTCCCTCCTACTGTGATTGGGGCTTGTCTTTTTTGGAGGGTTCTGGAGATAAATAGTCAAAAGAGGTACTAGTAACACTGCCCTTTGTTTCGCCAACTATTCTTGCCCACTCCAGAAATCTGATCTCTGCTAATTGATCAGCAGCTGAATGAAAATGTATTGTAAGTAAGTGGGAAATGAACCTTCAGCTGGTAATAATACCACCATCACTACCTCAGACCTCAGTAAAGTAATCCCTGCTCAACCCATGGTCACCAAGCATACAAGCAGTCAGGCTTAACGTGGGAGTCAAGTACGTGTAAAGCATTTAATACCACCAAAACAGTAAATAAGTGGAAAGCACAACACAATAAAAATCAAACACCTATTTATAGAAATAGAGAATAGATTCAAGATTCAAAAAGGCTTTATTTTGGATAGGAGCCATTAAAGAGCTTAAGAAAATACAAAGATACATTTTAAAAGAATCACCATTACAAATTTAAAACAAACCATAAAAAATACAACTAAAACCATAAAAAACATTTATAATAACAGGGTTCAGGTAAGCAACTTTTTCTGTTCATCCCCCAGGTGGACATTAAATACCTAGAAACAGCAAAATAATACATTGTCTAGTCTCACTTTTAAGAACTCTATACACAACCTTATACTCTCTCTACACCAGATTGCGAAAGGGAGGTAATATCCTTCTCCTCCTGTACCCATGGTACCTTGGACTTCACCTGGGCAAAATGGGCAAGTTTAAACAGGATCAGAGCTTCTACATTTCCATGAGGCAGTGAAGGTGCCAGTTGGCAAAGTCCCTAGACCAAATTTGATAAACAAGGTCCTAGCTTGGGGCAGATCGATCTCAACCAGAAATGACTCCCGATAATACTTGACTATAAACTCAGTAAAAGGGACATTTAGGGAACCCTCATTAACCTCAAAATAGAGACTATTTTTATATTCAAAATGACACAAAAATGACAAAAATCCAATGTAGGGAAATGGATTTAAAGATTAAATAGAAAATTGTTCATTCTAGCGCCAAAAATCTTAAAACACTACTCATGGCTATCCGGGAGGCTGGCCAAGGTAAAGTCAAAGTTTTAAGCTGACCGTGATGGAGTGTGGGTCAGATAGGTTGACGGCTAGGTCCCGGTCAAAGGTTTACCTTCAGACTTCGGGCCATATTTATGAAAAAGTGGTGCAGGACAGCGAGTCACCTTGCTGCTCTGCAATGTGTCACTAGGAAAGGACAAGAATGCCCCATTTTTAAGGCAAAATGGCACATTCCTGTCCTTTCCCCTGTGTTGGTGCACAATAGGCTGCCTAGTGCCAATGCAGGCACCCTTGCACCATGGTGCAAGGGTGCCTGCATTGCATGAAGTATTGCTTTTGTGTAGGAAGGGGCACCTTCCTGCACAAAAACAGCCCTGAGATGCTTTCTTCATCCTACAGCACTCCTAGAAAGAGGGAAAACGAGGAGGGATGAATATATTTCTCCTCACTATGCCTGTCCGGGGGAGGCATATCTTTTTGGCACAGTCCCAGGTTTACCTATTCTTGTAAATCTGGGACTGCTATAAATTTTGCGTGGGAACACCCATTCAACACTCTTGGAAATACCTATCTTGCAAAGAGTAATGCAACACAGCGATATTTGCTGTGTTACATTACTCAAGATAAATGTACCCACACAGGGCCACAGAAGGTTGCCTTGCATGGCTTCATAAATCTCATTTTACATTAGCATGGCTCGTGCACTACATTGTATGGTACAAGAGCGACGCAAAGGGGCTCATAAATATGCCCCTCAGTCTTATTCTTGGAGCCTTACTCTCAACAACAAATCCTCGGGTTCCTCATAGACAGAGTTTGATTCCATGACTGTGACCTGCTTCAGCGCGATGCCTTGGTGAGCCTCTGGAAGTCTTTGTCCTTGATGGCAAGGAACTTTCAGCTGGACAAACCAGCTTGGTCAGGCCAATTTGCACTTCAACAGCAGCTACTTGACTCACAATGTCGAGCCGGTCTCCTTCAGGACCTTTTCTGCAAAACTTTGGAGAAAGCTTGTTTTTCCACAGATCTTCCTTGGGGAGAGTTCCTTGGAGACATTCAAACATCCCCTAGCTCTGGCCAAGGTTTCAGAGACTCTGGATTGCATCTTGGGGGTTGGACTCAATTTCCCACAATGTATCTGTGGAGTCCAGGAAAATCCAGTTGCAAGTGGTAAGCTTGGGTAGTCTTCTCCTTGACTGTTGCAAGTGACTTCTTCCAACACTTTTGTACCGATTGCTGATAAGGAAGTCTATTACTTTTCCTTTCAGTCAGGTGCAGTCTTTTCTTGGTGATTCCTGGTGAGTGCATCAGGTGCAGTCTTTCAGAGAGCAGGTCTTCTGTGGTGCAGGCCTAAGATTCAACAGGGCAGCCCTTCTTCTTCATATGTTCCAGGCAGTGATCTGAGGGACTTTTGTAGCTCTCCCATATTTATTCTTCATTCTTGGCTGGTAGGAGGAGAGGACACCTCAGTCTCTATGAGTAAGGCTACCTTACCCTACTAGGACCGCTCCCCACAAAGTGTGGTATATTTTTGACCCAGAATGCACTGTTCTTCCAAAAATCTAAATTGAAAAATTCTCTCCTTGGTGTGTGTGTGTCTGTGTAACCCAACCAAGAGGTGTAGCTAGCATCTGACAAGAGTCCTCTTCCATTCCCTCTCCTAATCTAATTATAGGAGGCTCACACCTAGCCGGAGATCAAGGAAGCAGGGGCTGGCGTTGTCATGCCGCGGGCTCAGGTTGCCGCGGTGCGGCACTCCATTTACACCGCGGCCGGCGTGTGGGCCGCGGGGGACGCCGCGGCTGGCGCGCGGGCCGCGGGGGATGCCGCGGCTCGGGCACAGGCCGCGGATGCTCCAAGGAGCTTGATTAGGGGTCGCGGCACTCGCCGCTTCCCTTTCTTTAAGTTCTGCCATAAAGGCAGACGCGGTGGGGCTTGAGACCCCGAAGGGGTTTCAGGCCTGACCGCGTGTAGCGCATTATGCGCGTTTACAGCTAATCTCTGCATTCTGCTTTGCACACCTGCTCACCACTTACCATGTCTCCAGTCAAAAGCCGAACCCTTGCACATGGTGGTATTTTTGTACCTGCCTTTTTCCTTTCCCAGCGTGCTGAGCACTTCCTCTCCTCCCAGCATGCATTATTTTTCTTCTTTAGGTGCATGTACCTGATTCACTATTGCATCCTTTTCCCCAATCCAAGATGGTGGTATTTCTACTTCCTGTTTCCTACTTCCTGCCCGGGGGTACATAAGGGGAATTCAGCTGCTGGTTCATTGCGTTGCAACACTCCTTGGTGGTAGTCACGCTCCGATTGATTTCTTCCTGCGAATCCTGTTTCCTGACCTGTCTTTGTTCTCCAGTCTTCCTGATCTTCAGTCCTAACACCTTGGTGTCCTCCTTTCGTTTCAGGGAGTTCCTGTGGAGGTTTTTTACCCTACTGGGGTTTTTCCTCTGGGACTCCTTCTGGGGGGCACGGACTGTAGTGGTTTGCTCTTGCCAAACAGCACCGTGGCTACCGGAAGGGGTCGCCCCTACCTCGGCCAGAGCAGAACCTGCCGGAACCGGGGACGTTCCCCAACGCTTCTCAACCTCGACGGTAAGCCCATTGAAAACCGTGACAGATTGCAACGCCCAAAACTCCAGTTGCAGTCCGGTATCATGGATAATCCAGTGGCAAACACTGAACCTACGAGCTAGACCCTGCTTATGACGATACAACAACAGGCTCAAGAACTCCAACAGTTACGTACTGAAAATACCGTCTATCGACAAGCCTTTGCATCCAGGACCACAGATGTCCCCTCAGTAGCTGCCACTACACCTCGTTTTTCCGGAGATCCTAACAAATTAAAAGAATTCCTGGATGCCTTGACGGTTTACTTTGCTTTTCGCCCCTCGCAATTTATACAAGACAAGACCAAGGTGGGGTATTTGATTAGTGCCTTATCGGGGCCAGCCTTGGCTTGGGCGACCCCCCTAGTAACCAGAAACGATCCCTGCCTATCTAATTATTCCACCTTTATCACTACTTTTAAACAGATGTTTGAACGCCCTGGACTCGAGGCGTCCGCAGAAGAAGCTCTTTGTGAAGTTCAACAAGGGAATCAAGATGTATTACAATACATCACCCGTTTCAGACAATTAGCAGCAGAAACAACTTGGGTGGAACGTACCTTGGTGACACTGTTCCGTAGAGGTCTCAGAGAGGACATTAAAGATGAACTAGTGCACTCTGCTAGAATAGAGAACCTTAAAGGATTGATGGACCAGGCTCTGACGATAGAATATCGGTTAAATGAACGAAGAATGGAGAAAAAGAAGAGTCGTTTGCCATCGCACTCAGTACCGTCTCGCTCTTTCTCTCATCGTACCGAGGAAGTCCGTCCTGAACCTAAGGGGAATACCGAGGAAGAACCAATGCAGATTGACACGGCTCGAGGACCTTTATCAGCCAGTGAAAGAGAACATAGACGAAGGAAGGGGCTTTGTCTATATTGTGGTGCAGCTGGTCACCTAATTCGCACTTGCCCCATTCGTCCAACCAAGCCCTTGGGAAACGCCAACTCCCGTCCCCAGTAAGAAGGGTGAGGACGGGATATCGTGACATACCTTCTATTTGTTCTTCCAGGGAGGAAGGAACTGCCCTTTTTCTCTTACCAGTTATCCTTCATCTAACTGATGGCCGGGAAGAAAGAACCTTGGCCTTATTAGACTGCGGAGCCAGTGGCATCTATTTAGATGAAGCCTGGGCCAAAGAACGACAGATAGCACAAATACCTAAGGAAGTACCAGAACAGGTACATACCGTGGATGGGTCACTCTTGGCCTCTGGACCTGTACAATATACTACCCCTACCTTCTGTCTACAGTTTGGAAAACACCAAGAAAATCTTTTGTTTGATTTAATTTCATCACCACACCACGTCATGATCCTGGGCATTCCATGGCTCACACAGCACAATCCTTACATTAACTGGGAAACAAAAAACATTTCCTTGTCTTCTCACTTTTGCCAACACCACTGCTATCACGCCAGGGATTATTGGTCCCCAAAAGGTCTCTCAGCAGCAACTCCTAAGATGGGATGCTCCATTAACGTCCTACAGGGAGTTCCCAGGCATTATCAGGATTATGCCGATGTATTCCAGAAGCCAGAAAAACCTGAACTGCCACCCCACCGAGAATACGACTGTGCCATTCCTTTAGAACCAGATACAGTGGTTCCTTTTGGGCGTATGTACTCCCTCACAGAACCGGAGAAACAGATTCTGAAGGAGTATCTTGATGAGAACCTACAAAGCGGGTTGATTACTCCCTCTTCTTCACCCGCCGGGGCTCCTCTTTTCTTTGTACTAAAGAAAACTAAAGATTTGCGTCCTTGTATCAATTTCAGAGGGTTAAACAGGATCACTATTAAAGATCGGTATCCGTTACCCCTCATAAAAGACATCTTAGAAGCAGTCAGAGGAGAAAAGAGATTTTCCAAGCTGGATCTCCGAGGAGCCTACCATCTTCTAAGAATAAGAGAAGGTGATGAGTGGAAGACCGCCTTTAGAACACCTTTTGGTCACTACGAATATAGAGTAATGCCATTCGGGCTTACTAATGCCCCTTCCATTTTTCAAAGGTTCATGGATTCTATCTTTTCTGATCTTTTGCAACAAACAGTGGTGGTGTATCTTGACGATATTCTAATCTTTTCGGTTCACCCAGAAGAACATTCCAAGCACGTTCGCCAAGTCTTAGAGAGACTCCGACAACATCATTTATTTTGCAAACCTGAAAAATGCTAATTTGATCAGACGGAAGTAAAATACTTGGGATATTGCATAAACCAAACCGGAGTCGCCATGGAGTCAGACAAGGTGCAGGCTATATTGAATTGGCCATCTCCTTCTTCCATCAAGGAGACTCAGTGTTTTTTGGGACTAGCCAACTTCTATCGACAGTTCATAGCAGACTTTGCCCAGAGAACCAGCTATATTACTCAAACCCTTAAAAAAGAACACCTAAAGAAGGGTTTTTGTTGGACACAAGACGCTGAGTTAGCCTTTCAGGAATTAAAGAAAGCCTTTATTCAAGCCCCTATCCTACGACACCCAGACACCAGCAAGCAATTCATTGTTGTCGCAGACGCCTCAGAAAGGGCCATTGGAGCTGCCTTATTGCAAAGACAAGACGATGATGATTTAGAACACCCTGTATTTTACCTATCACACATTTTATCTGATTCCGAGCGGAATTATTCCGTGTTAGAACGTGAATTACTCGCTTTAAAAACCGCGTGCACAGAATGGAGACACTTTTTGATGGGATCAAAGGAACCTTTTGAAGCCCGGACAGATCACAGAAATCTACAGTGCTTAAGAAACTTTCAGTGTCAAAATAGCCGGCAGGCTCGATGGGCTTTCTTTTTCAGCCAATATGACTTCTATATCACTTACATCCCTGGTTCTCAGAACATCCTGGCGGATGCCTTGTCCCGACGTTATCCTGAGTGCAGCGATTCTACTGTTCAGAACTTATTTGATAACGACAAGATCATTGGGGTAGCACAGACTTTTTTAGACCAAGTCAAGTCCGAATATGCCCGTCTAGACGAAACAGAACTGAAAGAGTTGCGTCCGCAACTGCATACAGATCATGGCTATTATTATCATGACAAGGCCCTGTTTTTACCCACTAAAGTAGTACAAACTGAAGCTTTACATATGTGCCATGATTCCCCTATCGCAGGTCATCGAGGAATGAAAGCAACCCAAGAACTTTTGCTGCGCTCTTTCTGGTGGCCAACTCTCAAGGCTGATACTGAGACATATGTATCTGCCTGTCCTATATGTGCTCAAGCCAAGACACCCCGTACCAGACCAGTAGGATTACTCCGTCCATTACCAGTTCCCCCCAGCCCATGGCACACCATCTCCACAGATTTTATGTGCGCATTACCTTCCTCAATGGGAAACCACGTAATATTGGTAACCGTGGACTCCTTCACCAAAATGGCTCACTTCACAGCCTTAAGAAAGTTACCAACGGCTAAGGAATTGGGTCAAATCTTTACTCAAGAAATCTTTCGGCTTCATGGGTTACCTCAGGTCATTATATCGGATAGGGGTCCTCAATATATCTCCCGATTCTGGAATCAATTTTGTAAGACCTTGGGAATCAAGGTGGCCTTGTCATCCGGGTTCCACCCTCAAACCAACGGGCAAACGGAACGACTCAATCAGGGTCTCGAACAGTATTTACGTAGCTTCTGCGATGCTACACAAAGTAATTGGGCTACCTATTTACCGCTTGCAGAATTCTCCTATATCAACTCTCTACACAGTGCCTCGAAGGTCTCTCCTTTCTATGGCTCCTACGGTTTCCATCCCAAGGCCTTCCCAACTCCCCTGAGAGATAACTCTAATCTTCCTGCCATCTCCTCCTATGTTCGACAGCTACGGGGTATACAACGAATTATCCATTCCAACCTTGTGGCCACTAAGTTCCGCATGAAAAAGATAGCAGATAGAAGACGTTGTGCGGCTCCTCAATATCAGGTTCATGACAAGGTCTGGCTCTCCTCTAGATTCCTACCTCTCCGACTCACTCAGAACAAATTCAAACCTCGCTTTTATGGCCCCTTCCTAATTCTCAAAAAGATCAACCCTGTGTCGGTGCGTCTTCGCCTGCCCCGGACGTGGAAGATCCACCCTGTATTCCATGTCTCTCAATTGAAGCCTTACCGTCCCGATCCTTTTCATAGGCACTTACCCTGTCCCCCTCCTCTGTTGGTTGATAATGTACCTGAGTATGAGGTTCAGGAAATCTGTGACTCTCGGTTTTTCCATGGGCGCCTCCAATATCTTATTCATTGGAAGGGATACCCTATGAGTGAGTGTTCCTGGGAAGATGCTCCTTCAGTTCATGCTCCTCTTTTGGTCCGTCGCTTTTTTCGTCTCTTCCCTCACAAACCTGGGGCCTCGGGGGGCATACTGTCATGCCGCGGGCTCAGGTTGCCGCGGCGCGGCACTCCATTTACACCGCGGCCGGCGCCTGGGCCGCGGGGGACGCCGCGGCTGGCGCGCGGGCCGCGGGGGATGCCGCGGCTCGGGCACAGGCTGCGGATGCTCCAAGGAGCTTGATTAGGGGTCGCGGCACTCGCCGCTTCCCTTTCTTTAAGTTCTGCCATAAAGGCAGACGCAGTGGGGCTTGAGACCCCGAAGGGGTTTCAGGCCTGACCGCGTGTAGCGCATTATGCGCGTTTACAGCTAATCTCTGCATTCTGCTTTGCACACCTGCTCACCACTTACCATGTCTCCAGTCAAAAGCCGAACCCTTGCACATGGTGGTATTATTGTACCTGCCTTTTTCCTTTCCCAGCATGCTGAGCACTTCCTCTCCTCCCAGCATGCATTATTTTTCTTCTTTAGGTGCATGTACCTGATTCACTATTGCATCCTTTTCCCCAATCCAAGATGGTGGTATTTCTACTTCCTGTTTCCTACTTCCTGCCTGGGGGTATATAAGGGGAATTCAGCTGCTGGTTCATTGCGTTGCAACACTCCTTGGTGGTAGTCACGCTCCGATTGATTTCTGCCTGCGAATCCTGTTTCCTGACCTGTCTTTGTTCTCCAGTCTTCCGGATCTTCAGTCCTAACGCCTTGGTGTCCTCCTTTCGTTTCAGGGAGTTCCTGTGGAGGTTTTTTACCCTACTGGGGTTTTTCCATTGGAAGTACTTTTGATTACAAAGACATACTTGGATATAATTTCTAAAACTAGCTTGCAAGGCAGGTCTGACTTTAAAATGACACCAGACACCACATCAGTACACACCTAAATGTATAAGGTCCACTGGGGTTGCTAAACCTACATGCCCTACTATATACTACGGACATACATGTAGGGTGTCTTTGCCACTTAAAATTATCCCAATTACCATATATCTTTAGAGGGCAGAGCACTGGCCATTGGCCTGGTTAGCAGACCCCGGGACACTTTCAGAGTCATTAACCACCATCATCAGTTAAAAAATGGGGATGATCAGGGCAAACATGATGACATTACTACAGTAGCTAAACCCATTAGACTTTCCTAGGCTCATAGGCAAGGTATGTCGTCTGACCCAGAGTAGTTAACTCTCCCATTCAAGGGTGTGTAATCCAGCACTATAGGTGTGATGAGCGTGAACTGATTTAGAACAATTGTGGCTCAGGCAGTCTGAAGTACATTTTTACAAATGTACTCTTCTGTGTATGTTGTTAAAATTTTGTAGCCCTTTCCTAAACAAAGGTAGCAAATACATGTTTTAATCTCACTCAGACCTGTATTGGCCAGGATTACAGAGGGAAACATATTTTGGTTGGGTGCTACAGGTAGACATATATTTTTGTCATATATATGGGTGGTGTAAATGCACACTGCAGCCTCACATATGGCATTCATGCCATATTAAGTTGCCATTTACAATGGATCTATTTTGAAGTTAAATAGGCCACATAGGGAGTTCCAATGTACAATGCATGTTTTGGAGGGGAGGCACAGGAACTTTACTACTGTTTAGCAGTGGAACAATAGACATAGTCCTAAAGCTTGCAAAAAAAGGTCCAGAAAACGACAAAAAAATCTGGGGGGACAATGCAGAAAAGGTGCATTTGTTACATTTAAGTGCATTGAGTGAGACCTGTCAAGACCCACAAGAACAGACACTGTCTTCAATACTTATGGTTTAAGACTCACAGCTGTTATAGCTAACGAGTAACGAGGCACTAAGATAGGTTTTCTTACTGATTATTAGAGAAAAGCAGGACATACAAATGGATAGACTAGCCAGTAAGAATGACTTCACAATTGCTATCCAGGGGATGCTCCTCCTAAATAAGATACTTGTGATACTCATGTATCTGGGTATAACATGTTATTGAAGCATACACTCATGCTTTTCTTCCAACAAATTCAGACTTTGATATTGCACTGATGTGCTTGTTCATCATACTGATTATTTTCTATGTGGTTTAATCAGACTCATGCAATACGGCTCACTATGGCTGCATTTGCTTTTCCTCTTTTCTTATATTTATCAAGTTGGAAATGCTGGCAGAATATCATACTATTGAAGCCCATCTTCATTGGCTTCGTCACGGATAACATTTTTCTAGTTTCATCCACTCTGCCTATTTTTTATCTGCTTGGTGTCAATAACTTTATCCTCATGCATGCCCTGCTCTTTAAACCTTCACATCTAAACACAGAACCCCAAAGAAGTGTCATTGGTCTCTTTATCGATCCCATCACCAGGACATTGGTATGCCATTCATGATGCTCTCTCTGCCATAGACCACCTTATCCTACTCACCCCCACCCACAGAATATATCCACAAAAACCTCACATCCAACATCTAAGCATGATAATTATCAAAACACAAGTGTTTCTCTTCCTCTGCTAAGTAACAACAGGAGGATCACTTCACCCACATTTCACCGCTAACCTAGAATGCTGGCTCATGTTACCTGCAGGACCTGTGTGAGGAGAGAGAGTAAAATGTTTGTTTTGCAAGATAGAGAGACCATTGGTGTGTCAAGTGCAAAGGAAAATCCTTTCTTTCTGCTTAAAAACTGGTACAAGACACATCTTGCTGGTGGTATGAAACATATACACCTACCTGAAGTTCTGGGTCAGTAAAGTATAAGCATATTGGTACACAGTATAAATTCTATGATGTTGGTTTGCTTGGAAATGAGTGTTGACATTCACAATTGTTGTATGTCATAGTAAACTGAATTCCATGAGTCTGGCAAGTGAAGTCACTTGCTGGGGGATGACGTCTATGTCTTCAATCACAGTATGGATTTGGTAGATCCCCATCAATTATCCTTGTAACAGAAAATGCTGGGAATGATTGGTCCCTGACATCAATGCAGTATGCAATGCTAACCTTAATCTCAGCATCAACATTGTATCTCTCCTTCCTCAGTGGTATTTCATGTGTTTTGTGTGATGATTTCCTGATCGCTATTAGGCATTTGGTGGAACTGACACACCTATCCTTTAATCCTTTGTCCTCTATGTCTGAACTAGTCATCTATTCACAGAGAGACTCAATTGATGTTATTTGATTTTTGCATGTGATACATCCATATGTTTTGTACTAGGGCATAAATTCTGCATCAGAGGTTGTCCAATGTAGCTTTCCAGAACAATTTCTGCTTTTGGCCGAAGTCATAGATCAGGTTCAGAGAACTGTATTCCCTGTCCAAGCATGAGCATGCCACCATAACAGTTAAGTCATTCCTCGTCCCAAACACCAACTGTCTGACCTGGTTTTCTGTTTTGTTCACTGGAGCTGGTATTTGGCGAGACACTTATTTTTTAGATAAAGACTGACCACCTCTTGGTCTTCTTGTATCCTTTGATTAAAGACAAGGACTGCAGAAAAAGAATGCACATGAGATAGAAAGATTGGTTGACCTTACTTAAAAAGTCTGGACATTCTTCCTGATTCCAGAGAAGCATGAACTGTTATGGAATGGAAAAGAGAAGTAGGTAGGCTGCCTATTAAGTTGAGAATCTATGTCACCGCCTTTAAGGCTCAAAGACCATTTTTTTGTGTGCTGCTTTGAGACCCATGCTACTACCTATTCTAACTCATAATGAATATTGCGAAGAGTAGGTGTTCTGGGTGTTCTGTCCTACACTTTATCAGCACAAGTAAGTTGAAATAACTCAAACCACAATGACAATGAATGGCCTTTACAGGAGCATGGCATATGTGGGATGTTCAGCATGCTGATTGTATGGGATTCTGTCTTAAGTCCTTTCTGATACCCCAGAAGGCATTTCATGTCCAGAAGATTTCTTCACTGCACTCCTCTGAGGGTTCCTCACCTTTCAGTGGTGGCTGGTTGTTTATCAAAGGGGTGAGGCCCCTAGAAGCCCAAAAGCACTATCGAGCACTCAGCCCCCAACCTTGCCAACTGCCAAGGCAGGCTTCCAGATTGCACACATACACTTAAACATATGCTCAGGCATATAAGCAGTTATACATACTCACATAGGTGCTGGCTCACACACAAAGACAGGCACACAGACATAAACATGCACTTCCCAGCACACAGACACACACTCATGCTTTTAAACCTAAAAACGTACCTGGGGCAGGCCCACAGTTTCCAACTCTCTATTCATTTGCAGCAAACCAGAGGCAGACACAAAAGCTCCCACTCAATCAGAAGCTGGGATAGGGTTGAGTGTATTGAGGTAGACCTTTGTTCTCTTGTCTGGCTTCTGATAAGGCAAGATGATAAGTGATTAACAAGCCCTGAAGCTCCATTATCTGACATGTTGTGTGGCCTGATGCTAGTGCAACCTGTGTCTGTGTGTGTGTGTGTGTGATACAGCTGGTGGAGTCTTCCTCTGCTGGCAAGGTAATATTATGGCTTTTACATGCAAACAATCCAAAACATTGTTTCTTTTCATGCAAAAGCTATTACATGCTGAGCTGTAGTGAAAGAGTGAGGCAGAAGGTTGACGTCTGGGCACTTCCTAGGGGTAGCTGCTACTGCCATCCTTTATGCTTCACCATAGAGTTGCCCGGTCAAGAAATGCAATGCACACTGCCATTAAAGACCGTCAAAGCTTTAGCATCTTCCCATATTCGACACTCCACAATCCTACCCCATTTCACAACCAGACACTATTGACAGGAAAATCTGACTGCATGACCACCTTGAGAATTCTAGCCACCTAAAAGAGGAACAAACAAGCCAAAACACTCCACACACAGCCACACATGTGCCACTGCTACTGTGCCTAAGTCCTACATCAGTAGTTTGTATTAATAAACAGAGGTTCCACCTGCTCACTCAGAAAAGTCAGATTGTCAATATTTATATTATTCTACGACCCTAGTGTAAGGTTAAGAAGACACATCATTTTACTTTCACACTGAACATTTAAGGGTGAATAAAGACTGAAGTGGACTGCACATGATCGTTATCCTGCACATCACCTTTCAAGAGTAAGCCTCTACTAATCAACATCACTAGCTCTGAGTGTCAAGACTATTGAAAACCATGTTATTGGCATGCAATGAGCTTTAAGTTCCAGCTGGATCTTGAGGTTCCAAGAAGAGCGAACAATATTTGCTAGTTACTACAAAGGATACTCGATTGCTGTAGAGATGTGTCCACGTGTGGGCATGGCACTGTTGTATGCTGTTGTGTTGGCTCAGCTTGAGATTTGTAGTTACCCTTCAAAACCGTAGAAATGACTAGGCCTTAAATTATGCTATATAATTAGTTTAATTACAACTCACACAAACTAACATCATGATAGAACTTGTTTCACCCAAAGCCAGCAAGTATAACTAGCTCTAAGACATCATTGAGCGGATCCCTCAGGTTGCCTTGTTATCCATGTGCAAAGACTAGAAATCCATGACTTTCTCAAATATCTGCTTTTATGTTTCAAAGGCGCCCACTTCCCTTCCTCAAGGCCGAATCGCTTATTTTCAGTTGTTGATGATGGAAAGGTTTTGCTTAGCCACTTCAGTTAGTTCGTGTTGGAAAATGGGTTATTGGTAGGGCAGGTAGGTACCTACACCTAGCAACAAGCCACTAACCTCCACATAGGTACAGTTAGGTCTCAGTAAATTAATCCCAGCTCAACCCTTGGTAGCTTGGTAACGAGCGTCAAGGCTTAACTTAGGAAGTGTAAAGCATTCAAATATCACAAAACAGTAATTAAATAAAACACAGGAAACAGTTTAAAAATCCAAAACCAATTTATAAAAATAGTTTATATTTGTATCTTTAAAATGACACAAAAACGATTAAAATCGGTTCAGGGGAACCGGAGATATGAATTTTTAAAGAATTATTCCTTTTCTAGCGCTTAGAAACAAAAAGCGCCAATCGGGTCATCTGGTTGCACCTCGACCGGGGCAAAGTCAAACTTTCAGGCCGACCGCGATGGAGCCCTGCTCGGCTACAGGTCGCGGGAGGCCTCGGTTAAAAAGTTACCTTCTGACTTAGTCTTTATTTTGAAGTTTTTCTTCACCGGGACGAACCTGCCAGTTGAATCCGACCTCCTGGAGCCCTTGTCCGGATACGCGATGTGGGTTTCCTCAGTGGAGACTTTTACCTTCGGACTTAGTCGTTTTTTCGAGATGAAAATCCTTCGACCGGGGTAAACCTGAATCTTGATCCGACGTCCATGGAGCCCTTCTCGGATACGATGGCTGGGAGGTCCCGGTCAACTTTTTACGTTCGGACTTAGTCTCTTTTTTGGATGTTTTTCTTTACCGGGACGAACCACGAAGTCAGGCCGGGTCGCGGTTGAGGCAAGCCGGCTAGAATTTCCGCGGCGGGTCGGTCCCTCTCTGGAGCTTTTTTCCAAAAATTCTCAAATCTTTTCCAAACTTCTGGGGCTTCACCCAGATGTTCTTTTAAGGTTCTTTTGGGGTCCACAGCTCACCCCAAGGGTCCAGAAGTTCTGTGATGGTCCTTGGGGGGTGCGGACTTCAACTCCCAGAATGCACCTGGCGCAAACTCCTTTTTGGCCACTGGACAGTGGTCAGCTGGTCGCTTTCTTCAGGAGTTGGTGCAGGGGACTCTGGTTAGCAATTTTTCACCTGTAGCAAACAGGGAGTCCCTCCTTGAACCAGTTGAAGCCAGGCAAAGTCCTTCTTGTGGTGAAGCCCAAGTGTGCAGCTGGTGCAGTCCTTCTGAGTGCAGGTTCCAGGTGCAGGCCAGGGGTCCAGCAGGGCAGTCCTTCTTCTTCTTTAGTTCCTTTCTTGTTGAATTCTGGAGGGGATCTGAGGTGTGGGTGCAGGTCTGCCAGTTTTATCCTTGCTCCTGGGTGAAAAGCAGGGGGGCCCTGGTTCTCCAATCAGGGACAGGGTCGTCCCCCTGTGATGACCACTTCCTGGGAAGTGTGGCAAAAATCCATCCCAGAAGGCAACAGTCTCTAAAAATCCAACATGGATGAATCTGATTTTTGGAGGTTACATCTGGCTGAGCCCACCCACTGGTGTGGCTAAAAATCATAAACACACCCCTCTCCTGCCCTCTCCTAATCTAATCAAGGGGGCACCTAATTGTCTGGGGTTGCAGGATGTGGGGGTGTTGCTGGGTGCTGCAAATGTCCTTCTCTGCCTTTGAAGACCAGTTTGGCAGCCCTCCCCCTTCCTGCCTCACCATCTGCTGAGGGGAGATTCTCTCCCCCAAGCACATTCCTTTGTGTGAAGCCTGGCCACTTCACACCTCATCAAGGCAGCCTGGCAGAAGCTGCTGCAGGCTGGCCAATCAGAGCACAGCAGCAAAAACAATGCAGAGCTGAAATTGGCAACTTTTTAGGTAAAGTCTAAACTTTTTACCTGAACTAGTTATATTAAATCCAACAACTGGAAGTTGTAGGATTTATTACAACAATTAATTTGATACCAAATTCTTGGTATGCAACATTTAAGGAGACTTTAAAATTTAAAATAAAGTCTGCCCATTCTAGCCTATGAAGGCCATTTACTTCAATGAGGGAAAAACGAATTTGGCTGTTTTTACCTCACCAGGGCTTATAAATCTATTTTTATAAAGTCCCTGCTTATAGTTACATGGCACCCAGCCCTAGGGGCACATAGGGCACACCTTAGGGGTGACTTATATGTAAAAATAAGGTAGTTTAAGACTTTGGAAGTACCTTTAATTCCAAAGTCGAATTTGCATATAACTTTAATTTAAAAGCAGCCAGCAAGGCAGGCCTGCCTTTAAAATGACACTGGGCACCTCAGCAGTGCACCTAGGTGTGCACCACCTATGCTGTGGTCCCTAAACCTACATGCCCTACCATATACTAGGGACTTATAGGTAGGTTAACTTAGCCAATTATAATTAGACTAATTTGCATATCCATTTTACACAGAGCACAGGCCCTGGGACTGGTTAGCAGTACCCAGGGCACCATCAAAGTCAGGAAAACACCAGCAAAAAGAGCAAAATGGGGGCAAAAAGTTATGGGGCCTCTGCAATCAGCCCTGTTTTCTCACAGTTCGTATCTGCCTAATCTGGAACTATCAAACCTTAAAAGTATGAATGTAATATCTATATATCATTTGCAGAGATGGAATAAAAAGTGCTATTGTTACCAAAGCTTGAAAATAGGCATCTAACTAAATACTTTTATTATCATTAACTCAGTATTTGTACGCTTAGGGACCATTCACAACGTCCCAGCAGTTAGGGCCAGATGTATCAAATATTTTTGGGCCGTTTGCGATCGCAAAAATTTATTTTCGTATGTAACAAGTCCAGTTTGTGATTCGGTAACTTGTTACCGAATCGCAAATTGGATTTGTGACTACATACCGATTCGGTATTAGGAAAGGTCGTGTCAATGGCGTCCTTCTTAATACCTAATCGCAGAGGTATGTACGATTGTTTTGTGACAGTGAATGCGGTCACAAAACAATCGCATTTCCCACCAATTTCAAATTGGTGGTAGCCCATTCGCAAAGAAGAAGGGGTCCCCAAGGGAACCCTTCCCCTTTGTGAATGCATGGAAAAACGTTTTTTAAGAGGAGGCAGTGGTCCCACGGACCACTGCCTACTCCTAAAAAAGGAAAAGAAAACTTTTCATTTTTCATTTTTAAACACATCCCGTTTTCCATTAAGGAAAACAGGTTGTATAAAAAAAAAGATTGCTTTATTGAAAAGCAATCACAGACATGGCGGTCTGCTGAGCCCAGCAGGCCACCATCCCTGTGATTGTAGCCATTCGCAATGGCTCACAAATTGCGACCTACCTCATGAATATTAATGAGGTAGGTCCATTTGCGAGCCCTTGCAAATCACAGTATGAAACTCATGGAGTTTCATCCATTCCAACAGCGATTACTTAACTGCGATTCACTAAAAATCGCAATTGGGTAATCGATATTGTGAAGAATGATACATCTGGCCCTTAGTGCCTTATATGAGTGCAGGGTTACAGTTTTCTGAAATTCATAAACATTTTCCCAAAAAACTTTAGGGAATTAATTGTATTCCTTTGACACCCTTCCCAAATGCATAACTGTACTCGTTGTACAAGTACAGATGGTGAAATGACAGCGAATTCGCACCAAACACATTTCTGTTTTTTTATTTTTCCGCTGGGAAAATATTTCCGCCATCTCTTTTACCTCACACATTTAGGGAACGTAATTTTCCCTTCCTACCATGGATAGGGATTTCCTCCTGCTCTTGACAGCCAGAAAACCCATTGCATTTCCAGAGTGGTTTGAAGTAGAGTGTGGGAACACTAAAAAAAGTTCTGAAGTCTAAAGGAATTTTTAAACCTTCCAGGGTTAACCACAATTAGACCCCCCCTCCTTAAACAGGTTACTCTTAGTCGCAGTAGTAGGTCATTGTGGTGTAATATATCCTTTGAGTAAAATAATTTACCTCTACTAATCACTTTTTATGAAGGCTTTGGAATCATAAACTTCTTGATTTGTTTGCACGTCAGATTTGCATGTGCAGAGGTTTTTGTTAATTGTCAAACCATGCCGAAGGCATTGTGTCAGCACAATGAACGTATTCTTATTTTAGTCCACATATTGCCTCTGCAAAGGACAATTAAATACAGTGCTTTTTGTTCATGTGTATGAGTTTGTCTATTGAATTCTTTGACATTCATATGTAAAATGAAGATTGACTATAGCTGCACAAGTGAAGTACATTTTCACGCACTTTTTTTAAAAGTATGACTACTGTTCATAAATTCATTGTGGCTATTCAACAGCAACGTGCAAACAGCTAATTAGCGGAATGTTTTGGTCAGCTTAGAATAGGTTTTGATTAAGATAGTAACCCTCGAGCCGCAACGAAGAACAAGAGAATGAATTCAGCAGGGCATTTTGAGACTTCTTGAAGCGCTGGAGTAAGCCAAGCATAAATGATTTCTGAAGAATAGCGCGAGGCCCCGGTGCAATTGGTTTCCTCCATTCAGCCTGCCCTATACATTATTTAGTGTAATGCACAGATACTGTATCCTCTTTATCCAAGTAACAAGCCTGTCATTTCACTCTCTTGGTTCGGAATTTTTTCCATCATTTCTGTCACTTACAAATTCCAGCTAGTCGAATTCTAAAGTACTTTCTACGGAGTGCAGTATTTTGTGCGTGTGAAAGAGGGGAAAATGTGCATATCTTGAACTGCTGTATATCACAATAACAATTTTATAGCAATTTTCATTTTTGACTTCCATGTATTATGTGCTTTGCCTGTAATCCTATCACTAGATGGAAGATCCATCCACGCAGGTTCATCTTCCAAAGACAGAAGGTAATATTACCTAAAGTGAGCACTTCGAGTGCTAAATTAGGGAACTGACTTTACTACAGATTTGGGCTCACTGGTGTCTTTAAGAGCTTGAGTAATGCTATTTTACCACCTTAGTGGTAAATTGATGCTTATCACAAGAACTCCAAAGTATTTTGGCTGAAATTGTAGCACCATTTGTTAACATATCTAAAGTAAACAACAGAACATAACACAATAACATGCACAAAGCAGCATAACAACACAATTGCAACATAACAGGAGACAACACAACAAAACTCAACATACAACATAACATAGCAACCGTAGTACAAAACACCACCACATTGTCAAAATGCAGCATAAAAAAAAGTAGCACAGAAAGCAACAGAACACATTACCACCAACACAAACTAACACATAACAAACAAGCATGAATGTTCTTCTCACACATTATAGCCTCCAAACTCCTTCATTCATAATACTGTGGAAAAAATGTTTGCACCAAGCTCTGCCTTAACTTACCACAAGGACATGAAATGTAGCCTGAGACACACATATTTTGTGATCCAACCCAGAGATTTAATTGGATGTGATTTTCTGGAGGTAAGGAGTTACCCTGTTTGCTAGTCTCATTTTTTGCCAAATTGGATGATAAACTGAGAAACAATTCAACTCATATCATGTTCCTGAACACTAGATTGCTTATCTGACTTCAGTTGTGGTTACGTTTTTGGTGGTAAAAAGTGATGGTGAATGTATTTCATTCTGAGGACAGAGAAACAATGACAAGATGGGTCGTTTTGGTTTTGTTCTCTTCCATATATTGAAAACTGATGTGGGCCATAACCATAATTGCACGGTATCGGGTTGCAAGTAATTTTACAATTTCAATGTGGTAAAATTGTCCCTCTGCCATGAAATTACTAATAAACCTTCAAGGAAAGCGACATTACCATATGAGGCTGCTTTTTCTGGCTGCAAAATCACGGAGAATCTCCTAGTCCGTGCGGTTTTACCACTCATGTTTACCACTTGCTTTGAGCAGCGGTAAATGCATGTAGGGTTCAGTCTACGATATGGGGATGAGGCAGTATGCTTCCTCCTGATAGTAAAAAGGAAACATTATGAGACCTGGTTGCTATTGCAGCCAAAATATCATATACATCTAGAAAAACGGTGTCGGGTTTGTCCTGCACCCAGTGAATCCAGGTGCAGAAAATCGTAACCACTAATAATCAAGTGAGGCAAAATGAACACAAGCAAGAATGCTTTCATTTACTTTTGCTTGACTTATAATCTTGTCCATCGAAGAGTATGTAGAAGCAAATGTGACCCTTTTCCAGTCCATATGTACATCTCGTTAGGGCTGATAAGTTACAAGAATTTGCAAAGAGTGAGCCTCAATTAAGCTGATAAAATGGTTTAAACAATATATGTTTGATGAAACTGTTGGTGGCCCAGAAGTTTACGGAACAAAAACAAGGGATCTGCTGTTATTGAGATAACACAATATAATGTGGATGTACCAAATGGGTTCCGCCCATTAAAGTCCCCTGGATTGTTTGCTTTTGGACTACCCAGCTTTTGGACTTTTAATCGGAGTGAGTCCCAACAACTGTATCTCACTGACACATATTCTGTGAAAATGGACTGGGATTGCTAACAGCCAAGTGTTTATGTTTTATGATAGGATCGGCTGCTATGCAGCTAAGATAAGAGGCTGTAGGTCTGTTACGCAAAAACATGTGAGAAACATGTGAGCATATGTGTGTGGACTGAGCATGTGAGAGTACCATCTAGCTCAGCCTGGTATCTGTCCACAGATAGCCTGCCACAGAAGAAATCCTCCAGAGATTGATGCTGACCTGGTGTAGACATTATAATGTGACTGGACATTCATAGCGTAGGTCTGTAGTGCTTACTGAAAATGCTATTTGATCACTGAATTATACCGTATGTGTGAAATCTGTGTCACCACACAGTTTCAACATACTTTGGCTTAGAGATACCAGTCAGGAATCAGTTTTAGGGAAAGAGATGCACTGAGTGCAGATTCACCATGACTTCTGTGATAATTGTACTCCTTATGGCACTTTGAGACCTGTCATCTTTCCCTGGCTCAGCCATAATCATGTGTCAGGCTTTTTTTCCCTATACTGAGCCATGTTAATTAATCTGTGGGCCAGCACGAGGATTAGAGGCCTCCCACACAATAAAGCCATTAGCAGTGCCCGGCCAAGTTCTTGGGAACAGAAGGATTAGGGAGGAAATCTGTATCTGCTAATTAGTTTTTCACACTGTAGCTGGCCTGGGCAAGTCCCAGCCCTCAGAAAAAAAGAAGGCCAGACCCCTGAATAAAAATGCAGGAGGGAATCCCCTTTGAACTTTTGGTGAGAAGAGTTCAGTCAGCTGTCATGTTGGGCAGGGCTAATATTCTCTGGGAAGAACTTTCATTTGACAACTTGAAGATGCCATGTTCAAATGTCTCAGAATGCTGTGCAGGCGGGTTGGGACAGTGGTGGGCGGTGATGTTTTGCCCTAGCATTGGGTGGAGGTGCCTACCTTCTCAAATACTCCACATAAAACCCCCTGCACAAAGGACGTACACATGAGGAGACACTGGATCAGGGGCTAAGTGCCAGAACAATGCCCAGCTGGGAGAAAGAAAACCCATGACTGTCTGTAAGGATGGAATTTGGGACTCTGAAACTTCAGTTGGCACCCACGATTAAGATGGGCCTCTCCAGGGCCAGTGATGCTGGCCTCCTTATGCCCCCTAATAAACAGTAGGGGAATGAACATGCTGGGGGACACTGGAGGGTTCCTCTGGGACTTCTATGGACTGACCCCTGACTCTGCTGCTGACACACAGATGCTCCACAAGGTGGCTAAAGCTTTGGGCCTGAGAAGTGTAGCAGGAAGAGTTGTTGGCTGTGGAAGGACTGTGGAAGAAATACCCCCAAGCAGAAGAGGGTACACTCTACCTCAATGTCCCTAAGAATTACTTCCAAGACTAAAAACCTTTAAAACAAATCATCTACATGAAACATATCATCTTTTAGATGTTAGATTCAAAGACAATTTGTATTGTTTCAAATGGCACTGGGTTCGAATTAATCTCCATATTTCAAATACATATTTAGGTATTGTCCACATTATACTGCTCATAAAGAGCATATTTACTCAGTCAACAAATAGATTCATGATGGGGAAAATTTAACCCATATAGAGATCTTGATAATGCTACTGTCCCCATGAAAGCTGATTTTGCAAAAGATATGTTATGATCATTGCCCATATCTATAGAAAAAAAAATAACCACCATTCCAAGCCACTGAACACTAATGAAAACAAGCTTACAAACAACAAGGTGTTTGCAGGGCTAGCCAGGCCACCATAAACCCACCCACACCACATGAGGGTTCAGTGCTGTGCTACGCTATGTCTAGGGATACAAACATGTTCTCATTCAGGTATGAAGTGTTCTGAGAAAGCTCCATTAAATTATCAAGCAGATAATGAATAAAGTCCAAATCATTTATACAATCTTCCATAGAGTGTCCGCGATGCAGGACAGGTGTTTGTATTTGCTCAGTGTAGTTCTAGGGACCTTTTGTATTACAGAAGGTGCTGAATAGCCTTGCACAGGCCCTCTGTAATGTGCATTATTCTAGCACACAATGTGCACCAGGGTGTGCCCTCTCTTTTGAATGGGGGTGTGGTCTTGCATATGAGTATGCCTTTGCTTCTGTGAAGTATTATAGATGGAAGCACAAGCATAAACATGCCACTGTCAATGTGTGCACAACATGTGCATTGAGTATCAGCCACTCTGGCTTCTGAGCAGTGGGCGAAGTTTGTGGCATGTTATGTTATTGGCAGAGCTTGAAATGGAAAAATAGAAGTGCAGGTACTCTGTATCAGAGTACCTGCTTGTTTATGAGAAGTGCTGGTACTCTCCAATGAAAAGTATTACGTTTTTCTTGAGAAGTGCAGATACTCTCCCTCACAAAATAAAGCAGTGGCGGAACTCAGTACCAGACAGTACCGACCCATTTAAAGCACTGGTTATTGGAACTTGTTATAGCGCTATGACTCACACTGGTAGGGGTATCTCGGCGCTTCACTCAGCTCAGCGTGAAACCTCCAGGCGTCCGTCAAAATGTAGGCGCCGTCATACACTGCAACAACTTGCTGTAGTCCCCTTTCTACCTCTTCCAAATGAGTACATATCTGCTGTCATTTAAAACAGAACAGTGGTTTCAAAACACAGTTCTACCTTTCATTGATGCATTCTCTCCAGCAATGTGCAACATCTCACGGTTTGCTCCAGCAAACCATCCCCGTCTGCACTAGTCACACAAATTGATGGTGTACTGCAATGCAGACGGAAACAGAGCACCTAATATATAATACGGCCCTTAAGTTCTTCCATAAAAGAGTTGTCTCTCTTACCCAAAGCTGATGATGTCACTTCTACGGTGACAAGAAGCTCCACGCAACATTTTCTAAATCATTGGTCTTTATTGCTCTTCCTGACGATAAGCTGCAAGAATATAGTTGATGTGCTAAAATCTCAATTATTACTGCAAAAAGACAATAGGTTTAGGGATTTCATGAGATAATTTTACTTTAAGAGGTCCTCTTCTCCTCATATCTAAATCTCTTGAGCTCCCTTATAAGGTCAGGCTTGTCCTGATTATTAATCACAGGGTGAGGATGGGTTACCTATGATGAAGCATGCCACAGAAACGTTGGTGAGATTTCCAATTCTGGAAGGAAAAGATGCACAGTTGGTAGGGTTAGAGACAGTAGTACAATACTTCAGGCTATATTTATTTATGTTAAAAAAAAAATCATTAAAAGAACCATAGTTATAATGTAACTGGCCTTTCCATATAAATTAAACCCAGTGAACTCTGCTAAATTGGGCAACCTATCTGAAAATTTTTAACAAATACGAATTATGCATATATTAACTGAGTTCAATCTGCACAAATTATCGCAAATTTCAGAACAAGTGCAGATGAAAGACTGACTTTAATTATCTACTGTGTACCAGTCGTTAGCGGTACCATTAGAGGAGTGCATACACCTTTTTAAAATAAAAATGATGGTAATATGAAGAATGGGTGTTACACATAGAGGAACAACAACAGAAGATTTCCCACTTCTGCCTTCTCTTTTTTGCTTACGTGGTCTCAGGATGTGCCTGAAAGTACTAAACATGATTTCCTGCCAGAGTTGATTTCTTTAGAGTATATCAGTGTGGCATCAGATACATACGGACAGATAATGCATTTGCCCTGTGTCCTTCCTGCTGGCAGACGGTTGTTACCCACCTTCCAAGAACTGAGCATTATAGCTGAAGCCCTTTTGGAGTGGTGAAATCATCCTAGATCAGAGGTCTCCAAACTTTTTAATGCCGCGCCCCCCCAGTTGAAACTGAAATAACATGCTTCTGCTTAAAACAAAGGCCTGTTATCTGTATAATATTTATTTTGGCCAGAGTATGGGGCCCCCCCTGGGATCACTTCAGGCCCCCCTAGGGGGGCCCGCCCCCCAGTTTGAAGACCTCTGTCCTAGATAGAAGACTGCAAGGAACATGCTGCAGTACACCCTGTATGCGCAGCTACATGGTGCCATTTCCTTAAGGCCATGAATGTTCCTGAAGCTAAAGCGTTGCTGGTCTGCCCTGTTACTACTCCCCTTGCTAACTTGGAAACCTCTGAGCCAGTCCAAGGCGTCCATGGAGATAAACATGAACACAGAGTGCCATGCACCCTCTGTATACCACACAAGAGATTGGAGGTGATGTACCCTACATCCATCTACAAGTGCTAGTGAGCTGAGAATTGATCTATCCAATGGGCACAATCCCTTCAAGAGCCAATATTTTATTTTATAACTTTTTTGGATGCCTCTGATTTGGATCTTTCCAGGCACCAAGTAGACTTCAGGTCTAAGGTGTAGAGCAGAGGACTATCGCTACCTTCAAGTTTTCTCAATGCTAGAAAAAGTGTTTCCACCCAACCTTTAGGTGTCCTCTGAGCCTTCGTTGCTAGATGCTGAGTTCCAAAGCTCTAAAATGCCCTTTGTAGTTCTTGTTTGTGTGCAATATGTTTAGAGGGTCCACACCAACCAGTTATGGCTCACAAAAAGTAAACATTGTAATTTATTGTGACATTGTAAAGTAAAATTGGTGCCCAGGATTGTTACTGTATTAATTTGAATGTAAATTGTTTGCATCATTAATTTCTATTGTTTTAATTGTTCAGTTCCCTATTTTTATTGTACATCTATTCATATGTCTAAGGCTCAATTAAATGTTTGTTCTTATAAACAAACTAACAACACTGACTGGGATTTCTATTTTTGAGGCAATAATATGTTTTCAAATAGACAACAAATTAAACCTCTTAAAATAATGTAAGATGCCAAAATAAAATGATTAAATCAGAAAAACAATGTGAGCTATGAGCCCAAGTGTTATAAACACTTTTGGAGACTAATTGAAGGGATGAATCAAATAGAGCTGACCTAGACTACGAAGACTTGTTTTACAAATGGTGCCCATATTTAACATATCTATGAGGGTGAAATGAAGGAGACTTGATCTCAAGCAGGAAAGTGAACATTTTGATTAAACCAAGGTGGCCACAGGAAGTTAAAGGTCCAAAGAATCTTTGAATGTTATTACAGCAGCCTCTACAGGAGTGGTGGCTGGTGATTGCAAAAAGTGGTGGGCATAAGTCCATGAATGGGATTGCACTGTGCGAGTGAGCATAGCGAGCAAGATTGATTCTCCTAAGGAGGGTTTTGGGAAGGTCTCCCCAGAGATTCTTTTTGTTTAAATTTGGGTAAAATCTGCAGTGTTGATCTAAGAAATTAATAAAAATGCCTTACTTTTAATATGCATTTCTAAAGGAAACTGCATTAATCATTTTAACAAATTCCTGGTTGGCCAAGTGAGTAGGGCCACCATGAAGGGTGCATATACCAGGCAAGAGGGCTTGCAAGAGCCACTCCACTGGTAAATGTCCACTTTTCAGAAGCCATCAGGTCTCACTGCAATGAACTTCAAACATCCACTTGAAAAGCAATTTCACTCTTTCTCTCTTCACACTAGTGAAGGAAATAATCATTACTGGTATTTGGTATCTGCATGTGCAACAGTACATGAATAATGATTTAGCTATCTTGGGGCACTGTTATGCCTTCCTCATCATGATTCAGGCACAATGCAAATCATTTTCTATGCACTTGTTGCAATGAGTCAAATGCCTCGTATGTGCATATGTGCCTGTTTTTTAGGGTTGAGCCTGCATTTCGCTTGCAAGACGCTTTAGTAGATAGAAAAGGGCTAGGAGCCCCGTCCATGTTACGTCAGTGTCTTTCATTGGTTCGTGGGCTTGCCTTTCAAAATCTGCTTGCTTTCATTAGTGGAAGGCACGCATATATCATGCCTTTTCCGGTGGTTAGCCCTCCTCCAGAGCAGCGACCAAGTACTGAAAACATGCAAGGCTCGCTGTTTCCCTTCAGGTTTGTGGACTACTTTTTATGTTTTTTTCGCAGCACGATCTCGCTTGGCAGAAGTCCAGCACTTTGCATGACATCGACCCTGTTACATAGTTAATTGCACTTTTGCCGGTTACGTACATAATTGCACTGTTGCCAATAGGTTTCACTACGAGTGAACTGTAGCAGCGCAATCGCGCTCTTTTTTTGCATTTTTTTTCTACTTGCATGCCATCTTCAACTGTCCGTATGAGTGAACTGTAGCAGCACGATCGCATTGTTTTTTTCCATTTAATGTGGCAAGAAAAGTCCGGTCGGGAGTTTATAACTGCTAACAGCTGTAACTCCGAGAAATGCGAGACCTTATTGCATTGCGAATGCTTGTTTTTTTTCTATGTGTGCACCTTCGACTGTATTGGTGAGTGAATGTGTGTACTTTTGTGTGAATCCATTTATGTCTAAATGATTGCTTGTTTAGTATATGTGCCACTGAAGCAAGCTTTCTATGTCAGGAACAATTACCTCCTTCGCTCATCACATAGACGATTGACCAATACTTTCCTTGGTCTTAAATGGTATCCTGAGTTTGAGCCCTTTTTAGATCTCATCCCTAATATTTTGGGGAAGAGTTTGTATGTTCACTTTCGTTATGGGTGTTTACCGCTTCTGTCTTTTGTTAATAGTCGGAGGCCATCGCCGACATTTAGACTATGTCCATGCTGTAAAACTGCCCTGGAAACAGTGAAACGTTTTATGTTCTTCTGTACAGTGTACACCATTCCCCATCGTAAGTGGATTTGTCCAGTTTGTCAGATGTTGGGCTATAGGCAATTTGCTATAGCCCCTAGGATTTTAAAGAGCGATACTTCTGTTACTCTGATCCATACAGTTAGTAAGTTTCTCGAGGCTGCATGGTATATACGAATTCATTTTTTAAAACTGGTGTAGTTTATAACTAGGCACGCTTTGGGATATGCACTGATAGATCTTATTGGTTTTATTGTTAATAATGAATTATGTTTTTATTGCATGATATTTATTTATTTTTATTGAATTTTATTGTATATGTAATTATATGAATAATAATGTTTTTTTTTTTCTTTTGCTTTGACGGTTTACAACCGAATACAGCTTGTTTTATGAAGGTAAAGAATGCTTGTTTGCCTACTCTTGTGTATACTTGTCTGTATACCTGTCTGTAAATGCCTGTGATTGCACATATCTGTTTTGTGACAATCTACGTTATTGTTGCAGAGGCACAGCAGTGCTCTGTGATGAGAGTGCCATCTTCAATTCATTTTAAATTGAAAATCAAACATCTCTATCATTTACCGATAGTAGAAACTGTAGTCATGGTCCCAAGGAGAGAAGAAAGCCAGCATCAGAAAGATTGAGGGTATTTTCAACCCACATATGTATTTGTGGAGAACAAGTTTATCCTTAGGAAGGTTGGAGAAGAAAAACGATATTCATTCTTAGCACAAAGTCAACAGTTCTTATGTTTTTTGTCCTCTGTATGATAAAAGGATAAGTAGGCCTACGAGGATTCTAACCTGTAACCCTGAATTGAATCACATATCCCTAGAGCAGATGCATTAGTCCACTGAGCTTTCAGACCCAGCCAATAGGGGCGAGGCTTTGACTGACCATATTCTCATCATATATTCAACATTATCATTTTTAGGCCCACTAAGACATCTAACTACATACTCCCATTTACCCATCTTCTTACACATTCTCTTAAAGCGCATTCACCCCCTCATTGTTGCGTTTCTATTTATTAAGAGATTTTGTTGATTGTTGTGTGTTGCATTTCAGTCACTTCATGGTGCCTAAACTCAGCGTTGCCGACCCAGCTTGACCCCACCCAGGTACCCATACTTACCTATGCACTTACTGTCATTCACCTACCCACTGACACTCACCCAACTGCATTCATCAATTCACTCACGTTCATCTACCTTCCTTCGTTCACCTACGTACTCACATTCATACATCCACATTGTTTCCCTATGTCACTTGCCCAAGTCATTTACACACCCACTCAGTCAACCCTCATAATTACTCACTAACCCATTCAGATACAAAAACAAAAAAATATTATCCACTGAGTATCCAGCAGCTTGACTAAGGAAAGCTATACTAATTGGATTTGTTGAGGCTTGTTTTATTTCACCTGCAGATTAAATTGAATTAATGTTCAGTGAGACATGCAGATTAAATAAAAACAGCATTATTGGTTGTTAGACCATTAGAGTTAGCACTGAACCTAGTGCTGCTGGAGAAGAGGGAGATCAGCACTTACAAAGACTGGCAGAAGACAAGGGAATGGTAAAGAGAATTGATTTTTCACTTGTTTTCTATATATTAGCTGCCCTGGCTGCACCTTACTTGTGCAACTTTTTCTAGGCAGCTCCACTCATGGTATCTGTCCTTCAGGCCTGTTGATAGCTAAGGCCACGCCAGACCACACACTGTTGTCCCGGTGGCTGCGACTGGATTACGTCCACTGCAGTGCTTAATTTGTCAATAAAAACGTGCCTGTGCCCAATGCTCTGCTCTTAAACAACCGGCTGCTGCAATTAAATGTGCCACCACGGAATACTGAGGCAGCGTAATCCCGAAGCCATCTTGGTAGGGTGACCAGATTTTGAGGAGCCAAAACCGGGACAGGTCAGACATAAAAGAAGGACTAAAGACATTACTCTCACTTTTATATCTGGCCTATCCCTTTTGCGTAGCTTTGTGAATGTGTGCCTATACATGTGTGTTGATATATATATATATTATATATATATACACACACACACACATATACACACACACGTACAAGACTACATATATATAATTAGCTATTGCTTGATCTCCCACCCTGCACCCCCAACCCACCCCCAACCACCTCTCACTGCTCCCCACTCCATCTCTCTGCAGACAGGAAACTGTGTTGCCTGACAGAAACAGATAAATGAGTTTAATTATTTCATACTTTGTAGGCCTTTTTAACTTATGCTTCTCTAGATGGTCTGACCTTCGTTCCAAAAACCGGGTTAATAATATGGCCTTTGTCCCAAAAAACAGGACATTTATTTAAAATTAGGAGAAGCGTCAGAAACCTACAGTCCTCTAAAAACCGGGACTGTCCAGGGAAATCCGGGACGTCTGGTCACCCTACCCGGCCTCTTCAGTCCATTTACAGCCACTCCTTCAGCTCATTCTAGCAGCTTTCTGCTTTCTCAAATTGTGACGCTTTTTCGTTTTTCTCTTCCTCCGTCTTTCCAATGTGCGTTTTTTGCTTACAGTAAATGCTGGAGACAGAAAAATATGTGCCGGCCCGCATAAATAAGTGCCGGTGCTCCGCCCTAGAAACAAAAAGCACAAAATAAGCACTAGTCTACAGAGAAAAAACTCGGAGCCTTTCACACGCTTCTGAGTTCAAATGCTGCATAATGTAACGTGCACTAGAAATTCCGCTCTGACATCTCAGGATGGCGTATGTGCTGTCTTGTTGCATGCTTCGTAACCCACCATTTCCCTCCTTGTCACAGGGTAGGTTGTGGTCAGTGAAGCTTGCTCATCCCACCACACCCTGTGAGGAGAAGGGAAAGGGGTGGGTTAACCGAGGCTGAGTGACATGCTGTCCTTTTAATCCTGGGCCGGAAAGTAAAATGCCTAAGGCTGTTTTCCTTCGATGTTGTTGCAGGAAGAGGACCAGAAAAAAATGTCTCCTGCTCTCCAGGGAAATTGAAGGGCTGCGTACAGGTAAACACGAGAATCACTCAGTGCAGCCTCAGGAGAGGCACAGTGGAGGGGCCCGCGGAGAGGAAGAGGCGCAGTCTAGTCTCTCCGCGGGCATTTTCGGGATGGGAAGTGGCGCGCAAGGCGCCTCATTGGCCGAGAGGTAGGTGGGGGTGGGTTTTAGGTAGGGAATATAAGGGGGGTGGAGGGTGGGGTCGGCCTCTTTACCGCCGACGCAAGCGTAGGAGGGAGATTTAGTTAGGACCACCCACCCACCCAGCTTAGGAAGACAGAAGGAGGAGATCGTAGGTAGGTAGTAAAGGGTAAGTAGGGGGCGGTTAATAGTCATTTAGGACAGGTGATTTCGAAGGGATGGCAGGATTTCGAAGGGATGGGGGAGGGTGGAGAGCCAGGTGCGGGCTTGTCCACCCTTCCAGGGGGAAAAACAAGGATTTGAAGGATCAGAGCGGGGAGGGGTAGGCTACAGGCAGGGAAGGCATGGGAAGAATAGGGGAGTAGATACAGTAGGGAAATTGAAGGGAGATATTTTAAGGAGGAAATAAAGGAAAAGGAATGGTTTAAGTTAAAGGCTGTTTAAAGGAAATATAGTTAAAGTTTTGAGTAATGATGTGTAAAACCTGTTCTAATAAATGACCTTTTACACCAACAAGAGTGTCACGCCTGTATGTCCCGATGTGACTTTTGAATGTGCCAGACTGCCTCTCCCTCAATGAGAAGGAGAGCCAGGCACTACGCCACCAACGAACATGTTTGTTTATATTGTGCTCTTTTAAGTTCTATAATAAGGAGGACAGAAATGGGGAGGGGCGCAGCCCAAGAGCCATTTAGCAGCAGCTGCCCATGCCCCGCGGAGAGCCAATAAGGGACTTCGTTATAACAAGATCACAGTATATCATATAGATCACATCCAGCAGGTAAGAAATGCCAACAAGCATCCGTCGTGAGTAGAGGGGCCCCGCAAAGCCTATACCAATTATGCAGCATCTTAAAATAGGAATATTTCAGGTGCACCTCTGTGAGGGAACTGTCATGGCGTTCTAGAACCTTTCTCCAATCCTCCTCCGAATATTCTATACCTAGTCGCTCCTGCAGTGGGTCTTAAATTATGTTAGTGTGTCTTGAAAAGAGAGGTAATCAATGACTTTTTTATATAGGTGGGATACAGTTCCCCTGGAAAGCCCCCATGTTCTAAGATAGCACAATATCGTGGAAACTGAGAGGTGTCCAGGCTCTCACCTTAATATCCCGCCAGAAAGGGCTGCAGTTGCCATTATCTCCATAGCTGTGACTGTGGTAGCCTGAATTTCGATTTAAACACCTCAATGAACAAAAGGAGGCACTTTCTAACATGTCCCTAATTATTCCAATCCCTCTATTCTCCCAAATGGCCCATCTGATTGGCTGGAGGGCAATAATAATTCCCCCATTGGACCATATAGGTGCCCCTTTATGTACTGTGCTATGTATGCCCAAACACTGATGGGCATCTTTCCAGTTCGCCATCATCAAAGTAGGGGATCAATTCTGTGATCTTGATCTCTGGGTGTTGTATAAGAGGCCTAAGGCCCTGGGGGACTGTGTTACTTCACATTCCTAAGATTCCCATCGTAGCTGGTCATCTGCAGGTGCTAAAAATTAAGCCACCTGAGAGAGATGGTATGCGGTATAGTATATGTGCATATCTGGCAAGCGGAGACTCAAGCTCTACTATTGGCATGCAGCCTGCAGGTTTGAGTCAGGCTTCCTGCTTTCCCATATGAACATCTCAATGTGCTTGTAGAAGGTGCGAAGTAGTTGCACTGAGATCAATGGTAGCAGCATGGGAAAAACATAATTGAACCTAGGAGCCATCACTATTTTGATCATCTGGACTCTTCTCCAAAAAGAGATTTGTAGGGTAGACCACCGTCCGAAGTCTTGGTCCCTTCTAGTCAGGAGGATGTGTACATTCTCATGCACCAAGTTATGTAGATCCTTATTGATCAGCAGGCTTAAATATTTTAAGCCATCAAATACAAGAAGAGGGACAGGGAGATTAATGGTCCAGTGTACAGTCTCCCAATGTTAACTGTTATATAAAACAAGTACACTGTTCCAAAAGCAAAGAAATAGGAATGCAAGGGCGAAGAGAGTCGAAGATATCATTAATATCAGGAGAGCCCTCATGCACCCAGTCGGGTGACAAGTTTCATCATTGAGCTAACTCCTCGTCAGACTGGTGCTGCAATGTCTGGCGGACCATCCCAGAAACTAGGATGGCACTGAACCAAAGGCAATTTGCCAGGTACGGGTCTGAAACGAATACTGCCTAAGAGGATAGAAAAATGTGTATAAGTGTAGGAGAGTGTGAAGAGGTTAAAATTGGCTCTGAGCCTAAAGCATCACTTTAATGAGTCAGGGGAAAGGTTCAGGCCAAGATAAAAAAATAACCAGAGTGTCAGTGGGAATAATGTCCCACTATACTCTACAGAGGAAGAAAGGTAGTGTACCTAATCCTGTCAAATTGTGGTCAACATGTTTCGCGTCTTTTAACGGTCAATAAATGATCCCATGACGCTTCATCAGGACCTAGAATACTACTTCTCCTATTCCAAAAATTGTTGTATACTATAAAGTGCTGGAGTGTCACTTACAAACTGAAGACAAGTCGTCAATGTCAGTTGGTCAATTGGTCGCCCTGCATACAGGTGAAAGAGGAATAAAATATAAATATTAGTGCAAAGGTGCAAAAAAATGCATACTGCGGTGCAATCACAGCAAACACAACCCCAGTGTCCCATAGCTAAAAATAGTAGAAAGGCTTACCATCCCATATTCAAGAATGAGCTTCCTAGGACCGCGCTAGCCTCAACCAAGGAGGAATTACTAGGCATGAAGACAATATGGTAACAAAAAATTGCGCATAAATATATGTTACATAACAAATTATGGAGGAAGCGTCAAGTACATCATAATAAACTCAGTCACATCACTTGAGGGAAAACTCAAATAATAGTTGAAAAACAGGCCTCAATAAAAGGACTGGTAATTCTTATGAGTTCAATCCTAAAATACAGCGTTATGGGCCTTAAATCCAAATTCTAGGGCCCTGTGCATACGAGAGAATTTGCTCCTCCCTAACTGTAAATAATAGTACAACGTAATCATTTAAAGGGCTAAAGCAAAACCAAAGTCTGTCGGGTCAAGGGTGAGCAGGAAGGTATAAATGTGTAGTTTCTGCTATCTGTATCTGATCTCGTATACTTTTATAAACAGGCATGAAACGAGTCTGAACAAGGACCTTTCAAAAGTGGGGAGCAAATGTTAAAAGCCCCGTATTTAAAAGTACACTTACATTGTCGTCTCGTTCGTCCTACGGGAAAACCTACCCTCGGCCGCGCGCCTGAAGAGACGCTCGTGCGGTGCGAGGGGATGGTTTAAATAAGCCCTGTGTAGACGCTTCTGATCGCGTCTAGATCCGGAAACAACCGGCCGGTTGTCACGGATCATAAAAATTGAAGACGGACCAGTTTGCATACATCAAGGTTATGTCAATGCGCGGGTACTGTTAAGTAAGGGCAGTAAAGGTATCTAGTTGCTCCGCAGGGGAGTCTCTCATTGTGACTAGATTGAAATAAAAAATAATAGAAATAAAAGACGGACAGTCAGTGTAATAAGAGTAAGCCATCTTGCTAACGGTATTATGCCCTCAAACAGAGTAATCTGTCATATCAAGAAAATCTTGAAAATCAGTTGGCGTTCAAATAGCCTGCCATGCGAGGTGACTCACAACTACATTCATAAAACTGGATATTAGGATCACTTCCAGTTTAGGTGAATCAGAGTCCACACATTAGCATATTTCAAAGGCTTAGGGAAAACAGCCCTCACTCGATACAAAAATTCAGGTATTCAAAAGGGACAAAGGACATTCATGGGTCAGAAATAAACCATGATTTGGATCAAGGAGAAGAAAAAGGAACTGCTTTCATGTCTAAAATTAAATATTTTAAGCCCATTGCTTCCCACGTAAAGCCATATGTATGCAGTGATGGCCAAGGATCACATTGTGTCAGTGGCATTGCCTCACTCTTGGCCTAATTCATTTTGTATCCAGAGAAAACCAAAAAGGTATCAATGAGTGATGTAAGGCATGGGATTGATGATTGATGATTCTCGGTTACTCAGGGTCAGTGAAATGTCAATGGCATACAGCAGTATTTTGCATTCACCTGGAGGAGTATCCACATCCTTTATATTGGAAGATTGGTGGCCGGCTGCTGTCATCGGTTCCAGGGCTAACAGAAGCAGTAGTGGAGACAGTGGGCATTCTTGCTTCATCCCCTGTAGGATTTGAAAGTTTTGAGACAAGTGTCCGCTGCTATCGACCTGTGCTGTGGGGGGCATGTAAAGCCATTAGATCACCTTGTTGGAACCTATCACGCTCTGTCCAATGTGTGAAATAACACACTCCGCGCCACCTGAGTGAAAGCCTTCTTTACGTCAAATGAAAAAAGGAGCTTTTGTCCTGGTCATTATGCACATGACAGAGTATATTGGCCCGAAGGCACATGTGAATGCAATAAGAGTGGCCAGGTATAAATCCCAACTAGGAGTCATGCATTAAGTTCGGAATAACATGTTTAAGATGAGTTGCTAGGACCTTTGCAAGCACCTTCATATCTTCATTGATAAGCTAGATCACTCAGCTGTTAGGATCTTTATTTGGCTTAGAATAAGGTTAAGAGTGCTTTATTGGACTCCGTGGTAGCATGGCTGGGCCCTCTGGTTCCCTGAAAAGTTTATAGAGTAGAGGGTACCTCTATGTCTTTATTAAGTTTGACAATTCAACCAGAAATCCATCATCCCCAGGAGCTAAATTATCAGACATGGCCCTAGAGGTCACAGAGATCTCATCCTCCGTAGTCTCACCCTCAAAAAACTGTCTATCAGCCTCTGATAGGGTGGGCAGATGAACGGTCTGGAAAAAGTCTTGTTCCAGGGTGGGATCATCAGGGGCTTCTGATCGATAAAAAGTACTAAGACATTGGCAAACGTTTCTTCGATCTCCACCAGGTTTGTTATTAGGTCCCTTGACGCCCCTTGCATTGCAGAGGTAGTGCTGTTAGCCTCTCTTTGATGTAGCTGTGCAGCCAGAAGGTTAACCTGCTTTTCCCCCTGCTCATAATGCCTCTACTTAAGGCAGAGTGAAGTGTATCTTGCCTGTGAAGTAAAGTGGGCATTCAGTTCATTTTTGGCTCATTCTAATCTACTGAGCAGAGTCAGAGTGGGATGCCTCACGTAAGCCTTGGAGACAAGACACCTGTTTATGGATTGTTGAGACTTGCATTAAATTACCCCTCATAGTGGCCTTCCCTGGCACCCAGAGGACCTGTGCAGAGGCTGTAGAGGATTCATTGTTACACAGATATTGGGGTAGGTGCACCCTTATTGCTTGTTGCTCTTCAGTGTACAATAGTGGGATACATTTATCCTCCAGCACTTTGAGGCAGGGGAGACATGTATGAGATCAAGCTTGATAATGGTAGGAGCATGATCCGAGATCCTCCCTCTGCTCTGGTACAGTCCTACAGTGAGGCTAATGAGGAATGGGTCATGAGAAAAAAATCTATCCTCAGGCAAGTCCCATGAACACAAGATAAAAAAAAGTGTTTCCTCTGTCTTGTTGGTGTATCAAGCGCCAAGGATCACCTAACCCATGGTCTTCCATTGCATTATGTAGGACTGCCTGTCCTTAGCATTGGCTTTGTCCAGAGGTGTCGAAATGTGGGTCTAGTGCGACGTTACTCAAAGTACGGCCCGCGGGCCGCAAGCGGCCCCACTGACCTACCTTGGCGGCCCGCGGAGACGTACAAGAATCGCCATATGATAATGGCCGCAGTATGTAAACATAGAAGAGGGCCATGGGAGCATGCGCAACAGTGGCTTCTTTGCGCATGCTCCCGCGGCCCTCCTCTATGTTTACGTACGTCGGCCATTATTTATGGCATTTCCGTGACGATCCTGGAAGCCAAAGCCCCATAAAAGTCAGCGCTTGCAGCTAACTTTTACGGGGCTTTGTCGTCTGCTTCCTGTCACCGGCTCCACGTCTGCTGCCCGCCTTCCTGCCTGCCGTTCTACATTTGTGGCATCTTTACAGTGCTTTGAGTCAGGTAAGGCTCTTTGGTTATTTATTTATTTGTTTTTAATGTAGTGTGTGTGTTACTGGGGTAGGGGTGAGAGTAGATTGCGCTGTGTGTGTGCACTGTGTGTGTGTTACTGGGGTAGGCGTGAGAGCAGATGGCGCTGTGTGTTACTGGGGTAGGGGTGAGAGCAGATGGCGCTGTGTGTGTGCGCTGTGTATGTGTTACTGGGGAAGGGGTGAGAGCAGATTGCGCTGTGTGTGTGCGCTGTGTGTGTGTTACTGGGGTAGGGGTGAGAGCAGATGGCACTGTGTGTGTTACTGGGGTAGGGGTGAGAGCAGATGGTGCTTTGTGCAGATGGCGCTGTGTGTGTTACTGGGGTAGGAGTGAGAGCAGATGGCGCTGTGTGCAGATTGCGCTGTGTGTGTTACTGGGGTAGGGGTGAGAGCAGATGGCGCTGTGTGCAGATGGCGCTGTGTGTGTTACTGGGGTAGGGTGAGAGCAGATGGCGCTGTGTGTGTTACTGGGGTAGGGGTGAGAGCAGATGGCGCTGTGTGCAGATGGCGCTGTGTGCAGATGGCGCTGTGGCCCTCATTCTGACCCTGGCGGTCGGTGATAAAGCGGCGGCCAAGCCGCCAACAGGCCGGCGGTCTAAAATATGCAATTCTGACCCTGGCGGGAACCGCCAACACAGCCCGCCAACTTAACACTCCGCCCGCCACGGCGGTACAAACAAACAGCGCGGCGGTTCCCGCCAACAGCCAGGCGGCAGACAATGTACCGCCCACCCTATTACGACCCACCAATCTGCCACCTTTTCCGGGGCGGGAGCACCGCCGATAAGAACACGGCGGAAACAGACTACGAACGGGAAAACGCTCACCTCTACGCACTCCACGCGAGATTCCGGCAGTATGGAACCAGAGTTGCAGGTCATCCCCGCACTCCTATTCCTGCTCATATACCAGGAGCACGCCCGGCGGCGCGGAAGACATCGGTGAGTACTGCACCTACGACACAGGGGAGGGAAAAGATTACCGGCACACACCCACCCACCCACACCCACTACAACACACACATCAATGCATTCCCACAGATCACTGTCACAACCCACAAACCACCCCCCTCCGAAATAATGCAAAGACCAAAAGAAGAGATCATAAACGGGCAGATATATTGAAATATGTACACCAGTAATCCCAATAAATAAATAAACTATGTACAAAATATATACAGCTACTAAATGTAGTCCAACCACTGTCCGTGGATCACAGGGGTCCTGTGCAAAGGGGCAAGGCCCAGTCCCACGACAAGAACTCCACGGAGAGAACACTGCAGGGGCATCAGAAAGAAAATAGGACAGGCACCTCAGGGGGAAGGGAAGGGGGGGCACCTCAGCCACTTGAGTACACGACGCCAGATCCACGAGGGGACTCCATGACCACTGGCCCATCCTGGGGAGAGCAAAGCCACAGTCCAAACAGTCCATACAGTGGGTGGCCTGCCCACTGGGCCATCCGGGGGAGAGCAAAGCCACAGTCCATACAGTCCATACAGTGGGTGGCCTGCCCACTGGGCCATCCTGGGGAGAGCAAAGCCACAGTCCAAACAGTCCATACAGTGGGTGGCCTGCCCACTGGGCCATCCTGGGGAGAGCAAAGCCACAGTCCAAACAGTCCATACAGTGGGTGGCCTGCCCACTGGCCCATCCTGGGGAGAGCAAAGCCACAGTCCATACAGTCCATACAGTGGGTGGCCTGCCCACTGGGCCATCCTGGGGAGAGCAAAGCCACAGTCCAAACAGTCCATACAGTGGGTGGCCTGCCCACTGGGCCATCCTGGGGAGAGCAAAGCCACAGTCCATACAGTCCATACAGTGGGTGGCCTGCCCACTGGGCCATCCTGGGGAGAGCAAAGCCACAGTACATACAGTCCATACAGTGGGTGGCCTGCCCACTGGGCCATCCTGGGGAGAGCAAAGCCACAGTCCATACAGTCCATAACAGACCCCACTGCCACTGGAGGAGGCAAGTTGGCCAGAGGACATCCTGCAGCCCTGCCCGAGATAGATCCTGCCCTGCCACGTCTGCCAAAGGGCCAGCGGTTCTTGCCTTGAAGGGCCCAGTTCAGCGGTTCTTGAGACGGCGGGGCCCAGTTCAGCGCTCCTTGCCTTGAAGGGCCCAGTTCAGCGGTTCTTGAGACGGCGGGGCCCAGCGGAGCGGTTCTTGAGACGGCGGGGCCCAGTTCAGCGCTCCTTGCCTTGAAGGGCCCAGTTCAGCGGTTCTTGAGACGGCGGGGCCCAGCGGAGCGGTGCTTGATACGACGGGGCCCAATTCAGCGGTTCTTGAGACGGCGGGCCCAGTTCAGCGGTGCTTGAGACGGCGGGGCCCAGCGGAGCGGTGCTTGAGACGGCGGGGCCCAGTTCAGCGGTTCTTGAGACGGCGGGCCCAGTTCAGCGCTCCTTGCCTTGAAGGGCCCAGTTCAGCGGTTCTTGAGACGGCGGTGCCCAGTTCAGCGGTTCTTGAGACGGCGGGGCCCAGTTCAGCGGTTCTTGAGACGGCGGGGCCCAGTTCAGCGCTCCTTGCCTTGAAGGGCCCAGTTCAGCGGTTCTTGAGACGGCGGGGCCCAGTTCAGCGGTTCTGGAGACGGCGGCCGGTCTATGGCCAACTGCTAATTGCCTGGTGGTGCCCTCCTGGGCAGCGGGGATGGTGCTCCTTCAATGCCCACCTGGGCTGTGGGTGGTGGGGCCCTCCTGGCCAGCTGGGCTGGGTCCTCCCTGGGCAGCGGCTATGGGGGTGGTGGGCTCTCCCGGGGCAGCTGTGCCGGTTCCTCCCGGGGCAGCGGCTATGGGGGTTGTGGGCTCCTCCTGGGCAGCAGGCCTGCTGCCTGACCTCTCCGACTTGCTGCCCTTGCCCTCCTTAGTCGTGGGCCTGTGGCCCTTTCCTCCCTTTGGAGCTGTGGCTGGTGACTGTCTCTGGGTGGTGTCCGGGGGGGATGTAGAAGGCGGGCTCCTGCGGCGCCCCTTCCGCCTTCTGCTCCTCTTCCCAGGGGGTGGGCTGGCTGTCCCCTTGCTGCTGGGCGAAGATCCAGACATGCGGGCTGGCGGGCTCCAATACCCCTGCACCCTTGTCAAGGGGGCTGCAGGGCTGGTGGTGGCTGAGGTGCTCTTCTTACCCTGACGAGAAGGAGGGGGGGGCTCAGGGTCAGGAAAGAAGTTAGTAGTGGCGAGGAAGAGCTTCTTGGGACAATGGAGAGTGGTAGGTACAGTGGGAATGGGAGTGGAGGGAGAGGATGTGGTTGTAGGTGAGTCACGTTTGCTGTCTTTGGGTGCAGGTGCAGGAGGGATAGGCTGTCGTGATGTGGATGGCTGTTGGGTGGGTGGGTGGCTGCGTTTGTGTGGTGTGGAAGAGGGGGTGACAGACACAGTGGGAGAGGACACAGGGGACGTGTAAATGGCAGTGGGGGTGGTGACTGCACGTGTGCGGACTGGAGTGGAGGGTGTGCTGGTGATGGAAACACTGGCTGATGGTGAGGTGAATGGAGGTGTGAGTGTAGACGTCACAGGGAGGGAGGAGGGAGACGAGGAGGTGGGGGTCACAGAGGTGGTAGTGACTGTTGGCATGTCTGCATCGGAATGTTGCGTGTGTGAATGTCTGCGTGATCTGTGGTGCTTATGTTTGGATGAGCTTCTCTTGGGTGTTGAGGTGTGTGCAGGCTGGTCTGATGGTGTGGGTGGGACAGGCAGAGGAACAGGAGACTGGGAGGAGGGAGTTAGTAGAGGCAGGCAGGAGACAGGGACAATGGCTGCCGTCAGTGCTGAGGCCAGAGCCTGGAACGATCGCTGATGGGCAGCCTGACCCGAATGAATGCCCTCCAGGTACGCATTGCTGCGATGAACCTCCCTCTCCACCCCCTGGATGGCATTCAAAAGGGTAGTCTGCCCAACAATGAGCGTTCGGAGGAGGTCAATGACCTCCTCACTGAGGGCAGCGGGGGTAACAGGGGCAGGGCCTGAGGTGCCTGGGGCGAAGGAGATGCCCGGCTTCCTGGCAGAACGGGCACGGGGCGAACGCTGAAGGGCTGCTGGGAGGGCGGAGATGGTGCGCTGGGTGGCGGCTGTACCTGTAATGGCGGGGGGCACGGATGGTGCCACCCCCGCAAGAGAGCCCCCTTCCGAGGACGTGTCCGTGTCGCTGCAGAGTCCAGTCGTCCCCGTCGTGGAGCTCCCCTCGCCCTCCGTCTCACTGGTCCAGTCTGACTCTGTGGCATGGCCCTCCTGGGCCATGTGAGATGCAGCTCCCTCCTGCCCCGATGCCACTTCTCCTCCGCCTGATGATGCTGATGCACACAAGCACAGAAAGACAAACAAAAAGGGGGGGGGAGAGAGAAATAAAGGGATATTGATTACATGGATCTCCGGTACAGTTAGCGGACATGACAGACACAGATGCCCCCTGCACTAAGTTGCGCACTTGGGGTCCGCTACGCATTCCGTGGAACATGCCCTACACGCCTAGAGTTGACAACTGCACCCATGGATGACACGGCCCAGGGATGGCTGTACTGACAAACTACTGAGGGTGGTGGCTGGGGACACAGGGGCTTACGGGGGTGCCCAGCCTACAGATATCGCCCTGGCCTAGGGGGACCCACAGCCCTCCTCCCCCACCCAGACACCTCCACTGCGCGACAACAGAGTAGATAATGCTTGTACTCACCCCCTTGTGTCTGCTGTGCTGCCCTCACGCGCCCATCCAAATCAGGGTAGGCCACCGCCAGGATCCGGAACATCAGGGGGCTCAGTTGACGGCAGGCACCCCGCCTACGTTGGGAGGCCATCCCCAGCAGAGACTCGGCGGTCTTCTTGGTCCCGCGGCGGATGTCCTCCCACCTCTTGCGGCAGTGGGTGCCCCGTCGATGGTGGACCCCCAGGGTCCGGACTTCCTTGGCGATGGCACGCCAAATCACGATCTTCTCATGGGCGCGGACCTATGTGACACGTACAGGGAGGGAGAAATACCACGTTCAAGTTTGTCAGCATTTTCCTTGCCAGTGGCCCAACGCCCCCCATCCCCGCCAGGCCCCCCGCCATGCCCCCCGCCAGGCCCAACATGCCCCCCATCCCCGCCAGGCCCCCCGCCATGCCCCCCGCCAGGCCCAACATGCCCCCCATCCCCGCCATGCCCCCCGCCAGGCCCAACATGCCCCCCATCCCCGCCAGGCCCCCCGCCATGCCCCCCGCCATGCCCAACATGCCCCCCATCCCCGCCATGCCCCCCGCCAGACCCAACATGCCCCCCATCCCCACCAGGCCCCCCGCCATGCCCCCCGCCAGACCCAACATGCCCCCCATCCCCGCCATGCCCCCCGCCATGCCCAACATGCCCCCCATCCCCGCCAGGCCCCCCGCCATGCCCCCCGCCAGGCCCAACATGCCCCCCATCCCCGCCAGGCCCCCCGCCAGGCCCCAAAGCCAGCCCGTGGCCCCAAATCCAGATTGAATTAAACTCACTTGTTGGTCTGGAGGACCGTAGAGTAGCGCATACTGGGGGAGGACCCCATCCACAAGTTTCTCCAACTCCTCTCCAGTGAAGGCAGGGGCCCTTTCCCCAGGCGTAGCAGCCATTGTCCCTTCCAGACCGAGGTCACAGCAACACTTGCAGTATAGGTCCTCTCCTGTGAAAGTTCAAGTCGCAAGTGGATAAGTAGATAGAAAATGGCGGTCACGTCCGCGGCGGTGCGTACCGCGGCGGTGCGTCCCGCCACCGCCGGCGCCCTTCGCCATTGGCTCCTGAAACCCATAGGCTTCAATGTTAACCAATGCGGCTTGGCGCCGCGGTCTTGGCCCGCCGCCCGCCGCGGTGTGCCACGCCAGCGCATTGACCTCACATCCCATTGTCACACTTCACAGGTCAGGCAGCCGCCATTTCCAGGGCCCACATGGCTCAATTTCAACTGCGTCACACAGGCCTAGGCCTTTCATAGCCACTCAGAAACGCCATTCACTGCATAGAGAATCGTTTACTGTGCTAGCTGTGAGTACGTACCTGTGGGTTGCTTGACTGTGTGCTCCATGTTGTCCTTCCTAGGCACCGTCCGCTGGGTTGGGCGAGGAGACGGATGAATCCTCCCGTGTACCGACCACTGGTGGACCTGTCGACAATGGAAGAACGCCACATTATCCTGACCTACCGTCTTAACCGTGCCACTATCCATGAACTGTGTGCCCAGCTGGAGCCCGACCTGATGTCCCCCATCCGCCAACCCACAGGGATTCCCCCTCTGGTGCAGGTCATGTCAGTACTCCATTTCTTGGCAAGTGGGTCATTTCAGACAACCGTGGGAATTGCTTCTGGGATGTCTCAGCCCATGTTTTCGAAGGTGTTATCCAGAGTGTTGTCTGCCCTGATGAAATCCGTGAGGAGCTACATCATTTTCCCTGAGGTGGGCGAATTGGCTACAGTGAAGGGTGATTTCTACGCCCTTGGACATATTCCCAACGTAATTGGTGCCATTGATGGGACCCATGTGGCTTTGGTTCCCCCAAGAGACAGGGAGCAGGTGTACAGGAACAGAAAAAATTACCATTCAATGAACATCCAGGTGGTGTGTTTGGCTGACCAGTTCATCTCGCATGTAAATGCCAAATTCCCAGGGTCAGTGCATGACGCCTACATCCTCAGGAATAGCAGCATCCCTTACGTGATGGAACAGCTACAGAGACACCGTGTATGGCTATTGGGGGACTCTGGGTACCCCAACCTGTCGTGGCTACTGACCCCAGTAAGGAATCCCCGGACCAGGGCAGAGGAACGGTACAATGAGGCCCATGGGCGTACTAGGAGGGTGATCGAACGCACCTTTGGCCTCCTAAAGGCCAGGTTTAGGTGCCTGCATATGACAGGTGGATCCCTAATGTACTCACCTAAGAAGGTGTGTCACATCATCGTGGCCTGCTGCATGCTTCACAACCTGGCTTTGCGCCGCCAGGTGCCTTTCCTGCAGGAGGATGGTCGAGACGGTGGTGTTGTGGCAGCAGTGGAACCTGAGGAGAGTGACGAGGAGGAAGACGACGGGGCTGAAACAGACAACAGGGACAGAATCATTGAACAGTACTTCCAATAGGACACAGGTAACATTTCAAAGATAATTTAGTAAATGTTAACTACTCTCCTGCATCTCTGCTGCCTGTCTATTTGCCCCAGTGTATGATGACTGAGTTTTGGCTTTTCCCTCCCTATTTCAGATCTGGGGTCCCCACTACGAGTCCTGTGCTTCGTTTCCCCATGGACTACAGCTTTGTGGCAGCTGTTTGTTGACTTCACCATGTACAAGGACATATTTGCACTGTCATGTCAATTACAATATATTGAAATCACAGCCAGACTCCAGATATTTTGGTGCAAAATAGGTGTTTATTGAAGTGCTCAAAATGGGATGGGTGGTTTCAAGTGGGTGGGGGCTATGGTGAAGGAATGTCCATGGCAGAGTCCAGAGTAACAGTCACACAGGTGCATTGTCCAGAGGCCTGTGGAGAGATGGAGCATGGGCAGTTCAAGGATGGACAGGGTGACAATGTGGGACAGTGGGATGACATCAGGTGGTATCCATTGCTGGCGGGGGTCTTGACATCCTACTCTGTCTTCTTGCGAGATCTCAGGGCCCTCTTGCGGGGTGGTTCTTCTCCTGCAGGAGGTGGGGGTCTGGTGGGCTGCTGCTGTGCGGGGGCCTCCTGTCCACTAGCGCCGGCGGAGGTGGTTGGCTGTTCTTGGTCCAGGCTAGTGGCAGGGGCCCTTGGGTGTTGTTCAGTGTCCGCCCTGGTGTTTACGAGGTCCTGCAGCAGCCCTACCATGGTAACCAGGGTGGTGTTGATGGCTCTGATGTCCTCCCTGTACCCCCGATAGTGTTCCTCCTGCAGTGCCTGGATCTCCTGGAACCGGGCCAGTACCGTCGCCATCGTCTCCTGGGAGCGGTTGTATGCTCCCATGATGGTGGTGAGGACCTCGTGGAGAGTGGGTTCCCTGGGCCTCTCCTCCCCCCCCTGTCGCACAGCTGCCCTCCGAGTTCCCCTGTTTCCCTGGGCCTCTGCCCCCTGGCCGGTGTGCCCACTACCACTGCCCCCAGGTCCCTGTTGTTGTTGGGGTGGTGGGTTATCCTGGGTGCCCTGTAGTGGTAGACACACCGCAGATTGACGCGCCCTGGAGACAGAGGCATGGGCCCGCTGGGTGGGAGCTGTGCTGGTGTTCCCAGAGGGGTTAGGGTCTGTAGTGGCCTGGGCCTGTGTGAGGGGAACCGACTGTCCAGAGGTCCCCGATGGTCCGGGCTGGTCATCGGTGTCCAGGTCGACAGAGCTGCTGTCATCGCTGACGGCCTCTTGGGTGGGGGGTGTGGAGAATTCTGGCCCCTCCGCCGCGGTGTGTTGACGGTCGGGTCCTGCAGGGGTATAGAGGTATGGTTATAGTTTCAATGAGTGGCATATGGGTGTATCTGTGGGTTCTCGTGTCCCCAAGTGCTGGCATTCGTGTGTGGGGGCTTTGGTGAGGGTGGCTTGTGGGGGGGATGTGTATATGCATTGGGCATGCTTTGGTGATGGGTGTCCATGCTTAGTGGACGCATGCAGGCCTAGGTTTTGGGATGTGTGGGTTGTGATGGTGAGACATTGGCGGGGAATAGGTGTGCTGGGGGTGGGGGTGAGGATGGTGGTGGGGGTGAGGATGGTGGTGGGGGTGAGGGTGGGGGTGAGGATGGGGGTGGGGGTGAGGGTGGGGGTTCGAGGATGGGGGTGAGGGTTGGGGTCTGATTTGGCATGCAGGTGGGGGGGAAGCAGTATTGAAGCTTCAACTTACCAGTATCCATTCCTCCGCCGACTCCTGCGAGGCCGTCAGGATGCAGGATGTTCAAGACTTCCTCCTCCCATGATGTGAATTGTGGGGGTTGAGGTGGGGGTCCTCCGCCAGTCTTCTGCACGGCGATGTTGTGCCTGGATACCATGGAACGCACCTTCCCCCGTAGGTCGTTCCATCGCTTCCTGATGTCTTCCCGATTTCTGGGGTGCTGTCCCACTGCGTTGACCCTGTCGACAATCCTCTGCCATAGCTCCGTCTTCCGGGCAATGCTGGTGTATTGTATCTGTGTGCCGAACAGCTGGGGCTCTACCCGAACGATTTCCTCCACCATGACCCTGAGTTCTTCGTCTGTGAAGCGGGGTTGTCTTTGGGGTGCCATGGGGTGGTGTGTATGATGTGTGGGGTGGAGTATGTGTATTTAAGTGAGTTGAGTGTGGTGGTGTGTGTTGTTTTGTGTGTGGATAGTGTGTGGGTGATGGTGTTGAGTGGCTGTGGCTGTTAGTTTGTGGATGCTGGTGTCTCGCTCTGGCCTTCTTTCAGAATTTTTTAGCGTAGGGGTTTGTGGGTGATGTGGGTGTGTGTTTTATATTGTATTGTGTGTGTGGGAGTGGTGTGTGTATGTGTATCAGGTGTGTGGGATTCAAATCGTCCAATGTGGCTGAGTTTTGTTAGTTTGTGTGTATTCTGACCGCGGTGGTGTGTCCCGCCAATGGAATACCGCGTTTGAAAGACCGCCGCGTGGATTCGTGGGTCGTAATGGCATGGGAGTATTTCTGTTGGCGTGGCGGTGGAGGTTTTGTCACCTCCACTTTTCCGCCGACCGCTGGTCTGGCGGTCTGTTGTGGCGGTCGGATTTTCGGAGGTTTGCCTTCTGCGGGTCAGAATGACCGTGGCGGGTTTCCGCGACCGCGGCGGGATTATGGAGGATTTCTGACCGGCGGTAGGCGCCTTTTACCGCCGAGGTCAGAATGACCACCTGTGTGTGTTACTGGGGTAGGGGAGAGAGCAGATGGCGCTGTGTGTGTTACTGGGGTACAGGTGAGAGCAGATGGCGCTGTGTGCAGATGGCGCTGTGTGCAGATGGCACTGTGTGTGTTACTGGGGTAGGAGTGAGAGCAGATGGCGCTGTGTGCAGATGGCGCTGTGTTCAGATGGTGCTGTGTGTAGATGGCGCTGTGTGTGTTACTGGGGTAGGGGTGAGAGCAGATGGCGCTGTGTGTGTTACTGGGGTAGGGGTGAGAGCAGATGGTGCTGTGTGCAGATGGCGCTGTGTGCAGATGGCGCTGTGTGTGTTACTGGGGTAGGGGTGAGAGCAGATGGCGCTGTGTGTGTTACTGGGGTAGGGGTGAGAGCAGATGGCACTGTGTGCAGATGGCGCTGTGTGCAGATGGCGCTGTGTGTGTTACTGGGGTAGGGGTGAGAGCAATGTTTTGAAAAAGGTGGTGGGGTGGTTGTTCCCCCTCTAAGCCCCGCCCCGCCACCCCCTCCCCCTGCTGTCACTTCAGTGCGGCCCTCGGCCGCAAACCATACTGCAATTTTGGCCCCCGAGAAAAAGTTTGTGAGTACCCATGGTCTAGTGCCACTTTTCAGTCCCCTCCAATTATCACTTTGATTGTACCAAAGTCCGTCAGAAGTCTTGATATGGAAGAGAAAAAGGTTGCTTGATTGCGATTGAGAGGGATATATGGACTCTAGTATCAAGATATGACCTAGTGTTTTGGTCTTTACAAAAACACAGTAGCTCATTGGATCCATCCATGTTTTCAGTAGGGTGAATCGGAAGGATTTGTAAACAGAATGGCAAACCCACATTTTTTCGGGATGATGCAGTCCCATCGGTGTCAGCAGTGGTAGAAGACAGGAGGCTACTACAGACAATGTTTCCCACCTAGTGTCCCCTGAGTTTTTCTGAGTCTAAAGGGGACAGGTGTGTCTCCTGTAGTAGGGCAACATTAGGGGCTTTTGATGCTATATGTGCGAGTGTTTTGTTCCCCTTAACGAAATGTGGTGGTGCATAAATCCACCAAGGAAGGAATACTGTTGGCTAAAACAAGGGTAGACGGATGTGGCTCACTGTCCCATCAAACAGTATCCAAATGTGAACTGCACACAAAGGCCAGGGGACTAGCTACACTGGGACTGCAAAGTGGTACCAAACATGTAGTGTATCAACTATCGGCAAGGCGAAAACCATGTGGTGGGCTGGAGAATGCTGGGAAGAGGCACCTCTGTCAGTTCCAAGGCTCCCTTCCTTCCATGCAGCCAACCATCCTGCCTCCAGCTCCCTTGAGTTGGCACTCGGAATACGTGAGACCCGCAGCTTCACAGGCCTCGCCCACCCACTGGGGCTGGACAATAAGCAGGGTTCCCACGCCTCTGTGGGGTCTGTAAGCAAGGTCTCAATGAGAGCCCAACTTTTCTGACCCTCAGCTGCACCCATGATGGTAGCGAGATGCCCATGGACTACCACATACCACGATTGAGAGTCGAGTGGTTCAGGAAATTCAGTCGAAGCAGGCCATCTTTGGTTGCAATCAGGGTCCACCCTCCATCAATTACTTTTTAAATGTCGAAAGGTGAACAAAAAAAATCTCAACACTGTTTTCCTTGAATGAATGCACCTCAACGCACTGTTGGCTACTTTACTATCCACAAGGTCATCCCACAGAGCTTTATTGTAATTCTTTGCTCCTTTAGTATCAATTACCTCAGGACATAGACATTGCAAATGGAAGCGATCATTGAAAGCATTTATATTAAATACAGCTCATTGTATTCCTCGACCACCATTACTCCTTAAACCTTGATCTCTACCTCACATTGAGCATTATACCTCAAGCCTCACATTTTACAAGTGGAAACACTTAGAAAAAGAACAAAATTCTCCCATACGATATCATGACTTTTGATCAACAGTCTACAAATCCTTTACTAAAATTAATGATAAGATTTGGAAGTATTATGTGTAGTCATGGGGGAAAAATATTAATTTCTCTTTAACTGAGTTCATAGGCTGGAACTGGCCACTCACAGTTTTTTTTATTGCATTCCATTTAACAAGGCCATAGACAAATAGAAAAGATTGCTGTACTCATCAACTTCCTGGCCTGTTGCTGGTACGTAACAAGCATATCAACTAATTGACATCATAAATGAATGTCTCTGAGATTCAGGGAGCCTTGTGGTCCAATGTAAAGAAACTGTTGCATCACACAAAGCAGACTTTTGTGGACATAGCCCCTGGCAGAGATCAGTTGAAGAAGTCACTTCAGTAACTGTGCAGGCAGTACATCCTACTGTGCTGTAGTCTTACATATGGTCTATGTATCGGGCGTGCTGTTCCTGTTTCACAGCAGAGCACAATTCAGTGAGTGTGCCACATACAGAGTGAGACAGTATATTACAGTTAATGTGCTGCCATCAAAGTAGCCACAAATTAGTGCCAACTCCGGAAGCAGAACATTAATGAATTGTGGACTGGCTCTTTGAAGCAGCAGATTCAGCTTTCACTGTGCAGCTCCGGTGGTGCTAACATCTACTCCATATTTACAAGGAGGTGTAACGCCACTTTTTGTGGTGTTACGCCTCCTTGTAAATGTGGGCCCCTCCGACGCAGTTTTCTGCGTCAGAGGGGCGTGCAAAGGGTGTTGCAGTGGGCATTCCACCACAACACCCATTGCTTTTGATGCTGCCCCAGATTTATGAGAAATTGTAAATCAGTGTCAGTGCCAAAAACTAACGCCACTCAGGGGTGGCGTTAGCATGGCAAAACAAGGAGGAAAGCTTTTATCCCTCCTATTTTTTAGCTTTTTAACTGGATTGTGCAGCACACATTGAAGAAGCAAAATGCCATGGATGATGGTTTATGTGCAGGAAGGTGTCCCTTCATGCACATAAACAATCAGTCCAAAAGGACGCTTTGGTACGTCTATGCGTGCACACGTAGAAGTGCCAAATCGCCATTATAGATTGTTTATTTGGAGGAAGGGGCACCTTCTTCCACATAAACCATGTATCCCCTAAATGCAGACATTCTTGCACTATGGTGCATGGATACCTGCATTGGTACAGGTAGCTTAAATCAGCGCCGGCACAGGGGGAAAAGAATGGGTGCGCGTATGCCTGTAAATATTGTGCATTCCTGCAGTTGAAAATTTGGCGCTGCTATTTTTAGCGCAGCACCGCACTGTGCCACTTTTGCATAAAGCTGGACCTAAGAATCATATAAAGTTTAAGACTGCCCCAGCTATATTTATTGAGTGTTTTTTCCTGGGTTCTTGCTAGAAAAACACTCTCTTGAACAGTTACACTGAAATATAACGTTCACATTTAATGCAAGAAATAAATATGCGTGCTTGGCAATACATTTCCGAGCTCCCTATAATGTTTTCTGCATCTGTATCTGTTTTCTGTGCTGGTGAAGCAGGTGTTCAAGTCACTTGCACGTACTTGATATGTGCATGACAAGGTTACGCGTGGCACAGTTTAACTGACAGTGTTCTCACATTGGGTCACTCTCGCTGCTATTCCGTTCTCAAAATAGAACAAATTCATATTTCATTCGGAAATACATCAAGGAAATTGTGCTCCACAGATCTAAGTACTTTAAGAATCATACGATATATTTTAAAAAACGAACCATTTTTTTTGACAGTGGTACACTTCAGTATATGTAAAGGTCAGACAGGATATTCTACCGCAGATGTAGAATTTTTGTTCTGCATTTTGAATTAACCTGATAAATAATGTTTACACAATAATGGAGTATTTTTTCTATTAAAGGCCAATGAGGAAACAATGGCCCAGATTTACAAGAATCTGGCACATCAGTACTAATGCACCAGATTTCTTGTGCCCCGCCACCTAATGACACCATGGGTGCGCAGTATTTACAATATGGCACACCATGACGCATGTTAGGTTAATAGCACGAAAATATTTGACGCTATTGTGGCGCTTTGCTGCACTAGCATCAAAAACATTGACGCTAGTGCAGCAAAGTGCACGGAGACCCATTGATTTCAATAGGTGCATCCTTTTAATGCCCGCTTTGAGCAGGAGTTAAAAATGAAGCCAAAAATGGCGCAATTCAATTTTGTAGATTTAATTTCACCATTTGTGTGTCCTCCTAATGCCGGAATGCCCCCTCTTGCATACATTATGCCTGGTCCAGGAATAACATTGTGCAAAGGGTCTCAAAGTAGGGCAATGCATCCATTGTGCCACTTTGTAAACATGGTGCAGTGATTTTTGCCTTCTTGAGCCACATAAGCAAGAATAAAAATGACACTAATGTGGTGCTAGGAGATGCTAGGGACTTGTAACTCTGGCCCAATGTGCCTTATTACCTGAGGTTTGTGCTGGAATAGGATAACACTGCGCAGCATGAAACTGGCTCGACTGCATTGCTGGATTGCAGGACTGCATAAATTAAGTAGAGATTGCATTGCAAACAGTTGCTGCATCATAGTTGACTACAACATGGCACACATTGCTTCATGTCCCCTAATAACTTGAGCAAAGGATCACAAGGGTGCAAGTTACCAGCCATCTATAGCAGTGGTTCCCAACCTCTGGTCTGGGGACCCCTGGGACTCCACAAAGCCTCCTAAGGGTGTCCTCGACTGCTTAGAAAATAGATAATTATTAACAAAGTGGGATTGCATCTAAGAGTTTTAGTAGGGATAGTCCCAATCATCAAAATAGCACTAGAAAAGATAGAAGGAATTGTAAAATTAACCCTAGTCGTTGGTAGTCATTCCTAGTTGCAATCCAGTATACTGTTTTTAGCTACTCTGTGACTTTTCAGACAATGACCAACACCATTCAGATCTGTGTTGGCACTGATGCAAAAGAGTCAGTTTTACCTAACCTCATAGGACATATCCTCCCTAAATAGGATACCAAGCAGCCTCATAGAGGTGTTACATAATGACCTATCATATGGCCAAGTGTTTATTGGTGAGTGGGCCATCACTCTATCATGTAAAGGAGTGACCCTTGCAGACATGCAGTTGTAAGTTAGAGTGTGACTACTGTGATTAGAATACTAAAACTTGTTAGTTAGGGAAGTTGGAGAATAGTAGACCCTGAGTTCTTATACTTTCGGATGAGGGGCATTCAGACTTATGTTGTGATCCATTTATGACACGTCAACAGTTTCTTAGTAAATGGTCTGGAAATGTTTAGGAATTTAGTAAGAGATTTAATGAGTTCTTTCAGTGCATCCTCATTGGACATCCACTGTTTTAGTACACAATATTTATGTTGGAGCTGTTTGGGTTTTTATTGGACCTAGGCATCCATTGAAATGATCTTTGCTTACTTGTGTGGTCCGAGATTTTAAACCAGGCCGTACAACCCAGCCTTGCATCCTATTAAGTTACAAACATTGACACTGTTGACTTGGTAATAATAATCTGGCTAACTGTTCTGGAATCTGCTTCAGCAGTGCACATTTGCTTTGCAAAGAGACCTATGTGTCTTATTACCTCATATAGCAACCAGGACAAGGCATGGAAATTGTTGATCCGCAGGCATTGGAACATTATTAAATCAGATCCAGTAATTGTTTCCGTAGTGCCTTGAAATCCTCTCATTACATATCGCAGAGCATACTCAATGAAAGATGCTCTGGTGAGGGGTAGTTTTGAGGTGGTGAGCCATTAAAGCTGGCTTACCCCTAAGAAAGGACTCCACAAATGCTCGCCATTTAGAGCGTGTAAAATAGGGGTAAACACTACAGAATATCAAACCCCATTTCATGAAAGGTCCTTTCAAAACAGTGGTGCATTTACTGCAAAACAGAATTTGCTGCTTATGTGTTAACATGTAAATGCAATTAATGATACATCAGTAGTACCATGTTTCAGGTCCACAAGTGTATATTGCAGCACATGAGAGCAATCAGTAATATCGATCATATGTGTCCTGTGGCTAGATATTGTGCTGAAACCCATGACCATGATGTAATGCAAATGAGCTATTTTGTCATAGATGGAAAACAGTGCAATAGTGGTGACCGAGTGCAAGCAGTCAGGCAGCTTAAAATGAGTCGGCAGCTTGAAATGAAGTACATATTGAACCTAAACTGCAAAACACCAAACAGTCTAAATGCTGATGAGGAATTGTATATGTGGCTGTAAGTCAATTGAATAATTTGTCAGAACCTAAATTTCCAAAAATGTGGAAAAGCTGGATGCACTCTCACTATGCAACTCTTATTAAGTTGGATTATGCATTTTAATATTTAACTGTTAATCCTCCTTTATTGTCTTGATATCTGCCTATATGGACTGCTATAATTTGTATTTTAGTTTTGTTAAATTTGATTTTGAATAGAGGCACAATAACTGGATGCTGTACGTAGTTTGGAAAGTGTGCAATACACTGAGAATGAATTTCAATACTTAGGCTTAACCTTTCTTTAATGTTGCATTCCAGATTATTATAAGTAGTATGTTACAAAAGTCAGTCATATCTAGAGATTGAAACAGATCAGATTTAATGAATGACTGTAATTGACCACAAATAGTTGAAATAGCAGGATAAATATAAAGTGCAATATGTAGTGAATGAATTAGCCCATTGGGGCACATTTTTGATGCAATCTCACATTACAAATAATATTAATGATTATTTTTTTAAAGTCAATCATGTTCAGGAGTTAAAATACGTTTTACGCAGCATTGATCTCAATTGACTGAAAATAGCAGGGCTAACTATGTAATTGCTAATTGTGATTGATTATTTGATAGTTTTGCGCAATGTAACTAATCACAAAATGTATGAGCATTGTAAAGTATGTCTTCAGTACTGTATTTATGTCAGAGTATTGGCAGTATGTTGTCCATATCCAAGCTGATGTAATCGGTATATATGATGGCAAGTCGGCACCATACTGATTGTGTGATGTGCCATGGCAAATATTTGGCAAATCTAATAAATAACAAGAGTAGTATAGTTGTGTCTGCATCAATTCTCTAGGAGTAACTGTGGGCTGTGCATTTGCGTTATTTGTGATGCACATTATTGGAACTCATTTGTTTACCTAATATTTGGGAAAACATATCATTGGGGCAGCCAGCATAGCCTCCATACTCTGTGTTGCTGTGCCAAACAAATGAACATGGCAGACATATCCGATAACAGAAGGAGGCAAGTGGCTGCTAAACTGTTTAATCTACACCTGTTAGAGCCGGGCACTTTAATTACAGGCAAAGAACTAGGAGGTGATTTGCCCTGCCAAAAAAACAACTATGGAATAACCTGGAGAAGGCATACAAGAAGAACTTTTGAAATGGTGGGAAGTTGCCTTCTTGCAGATACACATTGAATGTGCCAGAATGCCACGTGGATTAAGACTTTTCCATCCCATCAAAACCAGGATTCTGATATGCTAGAGGAGTGGTCTGTGAATTCAAATAAATGTTCTATGAGTATGCTGCCCATTCTGGTAAAATATGCATGAAAGGACAAGATAAAAGCTGTTGACTGAGACTGACTCATTGATCATAGATTTAAAAAAGTGATTGATCAAAATAATTTGAGGCAGGGATGGAGAGAATCACCTCAAGGATTCTGGAGGATTGGATTTGTCAGGTCATAAGAAGATTTTTTTCTGTTAATTTCAATTGCTGATCAGAAGTCATCTGGAAATACTACCACAAAAAAAGTGCAACAAGAGGAAAAGAACAAGGAGGAAGAGGCGGTAGCAGACAAGATACAAAGAGAATTGGAAGAAACAAAGGCTCAGTGGGAGCAAAAACAACTGTCCAGAATGCGACTAGATAATGGGACAGGAGATTAATGTGGTAGATCTGTCTGACATGATTTTGTCCAATGCCCACATAGATATGCTGTCTCTAGGGTTGTCTTTCTCCACTATCTCTAATTTTGATTTTCCTCAGAGTTGGATTGGTTTGTTTATTTTCACTAGGAAACTGAAATTAAATGAATGGTATGAGGTCAAGAAACCTGAGACTGATCACACTACCACTAGCCCCCTTCCAAGCTGAGCACAGGTGATGTGGATTTACTCCATGTTTTATGTGATCTGGATGAGGTTATTGAGAGTAATGCTGATCCCATGCTTAATCTTGGCAATGCTGGAATTAATTTAGATTTAAGTTGTCTGAGCGGTTTCCGTCCTAAATCCATATTTTTACCCATGTTACCGTTTGACAGTATTGATGTGCTTGAGAGAGGGGTAGTGAAGGATCTGAAAAAACGTAGGTTCATAAGCAGACAGGGTCCATTCAGTCTATCTCAGGGACAACGTAAAATGCTTGCTGAACTTAGATTGAATGAGGAAATTGTTATCAGGAAATCTGACAAAGGGAGCAGTACTGTAATCTTAGCTAAAGTAAAATACCTGGTGGAAGGATATAGGTAGCTGACAGACACATCTTGCTATACACCCTGCATTTGGCCGTTGAAATAAAGCATATTGGGACTTCTTTAATAGTAGAAATACCAATTTCTACTAAATAAACATTGTAAGATACCAGTTTGGCACCTACTTCCCAAAATTCACAAGGATCTCTATAACCCCCCGAATGGGCCAATAGTCTCCTCATGGGATTGCCTTCCTGAAAACACCTCTAAATATGTGGACAACTTTCTAAAGCCTTTTGTGGAAGCTCTGCCCTCATGTGTGATGGACAGTGGTGATTTTCTATGCATTATCAATGGCATCACATGGGAGGAGGATTTCTTACTGATGGGGCTTGATGTTACTAGTCTGTGTACATATATCTCTCATGAGCTGGGCCTCCAAGCGTTTCTCCATTTTTTTAAGAGTGCTTTCCATCTCTTACCTTTTTCATAGAGAGATGATTCTCAACATGATTTGGTTCTGCCTCAAGGATATTTTTTTTTAACTCAGGACCCTTCTGTGGGATGGGGGACCTGCAAGAATTGCATTAGCCAAACTGACTAGGGGATGATACGATGGGGGGGTTCGCATTGCCTGACATCCAAAAGTACTATTGGCCGCTCAACTCACTACTATTAATGCCTAGATTCATGCTCCTCCAGATTATCTAGTCTACCTGATGGCTAGACATCTCATGCAGAAGGGAAGATACCTGAGGGCTCTCCGCACTAATCCAAGACGCACAACCCTGCCTGGCCCAATGTTAATCACTGTCAATCTTTGGCATGTTGTACGCCAAGCATTGGGGTGTATGGAAAGATAACTCAAGCTACCCCGCTCTGAGATTTTTATAAAATGGGGACACTTGGGGATCAACCTGGCTTTGCTAAATGGGACCTTATTGGAATCTCCAGGGTTGGAGACCTCTGGTCCCCAGGGTAGGTCCTCCCGCCTACAGAGCTTCAACTGTAATACAGTTTAGCATATGCTGAAAGCTACTACTACCTTCAAGTGCACCATGCTCTTCAGTCAGCGCTCCAGAAGGGGACCATTTTCCCTGAATCCTCCCCTTTGGAGGACAGGTTACTGGAGCACTATATGTACCACAAAGCAATGTCCCTCACATACAATAAGCTGGTTAATAACTCACCAGACCCGCTACAATCCATAGAGGCACACTGGAAACGTGACTTGGTGAACACTGAAGATGATGAATGGCTTGAAGTTCTGGCTTCTCCCTGAGAAGTGTCAATCTTATTGTGGTTTCAACTGGCTCCATTGAAAATACTACACAGATCATATCTCATTTGTGTGGTAAAGGTGAAAATGGGCACGGCTGCAACTACCGGTTGTCTAAGGCACTGTGGTCATGAAGGTTCTTTTCTGTATATAAATATAAATCTTGGTTGAATGGAAAAAATGTGGATGACCTTGGAGTTGGCGCTGGCTAAGCATGGCATTGCGTAGCTATGGGGGGCACCATTACCACCACAATTAAAAGATTGGAAACATTATGTGGACTGGTGCATGATGGTGGAGAAAGTCATTTATGAAAGCCAGGGGTGTCCAAAAAAATGGTCTAAAGTATGGGGACAATGGAATGACTACAGAGGGCACGTGTGTACCTCCCTCACAGATTTGGATGAGATGAGGAACCGTGTCCATCTTGGTACAGATGTATTCACGAGTGGGAACAGCAAGAGGACAGAGCATGTATTGCTGGTCATGTAATGTTGTGATTTTCTATCCACCACTGATGGTGCCATTGACAATACATACCTACTGTGTTTTATGTGAACTTACCTTGTTTTCAATAAAAGATCTTATTAAAAAAAAGAGATAACTTTTTTATTTTTGACAATAAGTATTTCCACAGACTCAGGGCACTGTGATGGGAATTTGTTTCTCTCCCAGCTTCCCAAGTTTATACATGGGCTGGTGGGATGAGCAGGTAATGGACAACATCCACCTTTATGATGCATTTTTCATTGATGATTATTTTGTTATCTGGAAAGGCTCTAAGAAGCAGGAATATGAATTTGCCAGAGCACTGAATGTGAATGATCTCAATCTCAGTTTTTCTAGCAGTATTGAAGGTAGGACCCTGGAGTTCCTTCATTTAAGGCTCACCTTAAAAACTCCCAGATTGAATCCAATCTTTTCCAGAAGATCAGGGCAGGGAATGGTATATTGCATGCCACCGGTATACCCCAAAGATATTATCTACAGCATCTATGGTGAGCATATCAGAGCAAGGTGGAACTGTAGCAGTGATGTTGAGTTTGCATTTGAGAAAGAGACCATTCTGAAAAGATTCCTGGCCAGGGAGAACAGTTCAGATATTTTGAAGGTTGCTTGTGCCAAGGTGGATAAAGGTGAGAAGGAGAATTTACTGGTCACAGGTGACAAAGTACAAGGCACAGGTGAACCTTTGATATTCATCACCACTTACAGTAGAGAGTCTAGCAGAATCAGGAATGTGTTACACTGCATGTGGATAAAATTGTATTGTGTCAGAACACCCAATGATCACATTCAGAATAGGCAAAGGATAGTAGGGAAGCGGGGTACTCATGAACACATTAAGAATGTGGGTTTTGTGACATGTAAGAACTGTAAAGAATGTAAAACCAGTACAAAAGTCCAATTCTTTGAGATAATGGGCACAGGCGGTGTATTCAGAATTTCAATGGGGTTATCCTGCAACTCAGAATTTTGTGTGCATGTCCTGAAATGCCCAGGCAACATGTACTATATAGGCAGCACAGTGCACAAGGTGAAAATGCAGGTCTTAGAACACATTAGAGCATGAGGTGACAAACAATACCCTACTGCCAGGCACTTCAAAGAACTTTATGATGGCGCTTCAAACCTGTTAGAATGTTTTGCCATTGGGCATGTCCCGGTTAACATTCAGGGTGGGGACAGAGTGTTGTTTTTATGGATGTTTGAGTTTAGATGTGTAATTTATTTAGGTACCCCGCACCCTAGTTGAGTCAATATGAATGAAGAATTATCTGTACATTTGAGATGAAGGCCCTCATTCTGACCTCGGCGGTCTTTTCGCAAGACCGCCGAGTTACCGCCGCGGTGAAGACCGCCGACCGCGGCGGTATGCCGCTGTGCGCATTCCGACCGCTGGGAGCGTTCCGCCGGGAAACCGCCGGCAGCCAGACTGGCGGTCGGCGGGAAAGTGGAGACTGGTCAACCTCCACCGCCACGCCAGCAGAACACCGCCCCCAGAATTACGACCCACATTTCTGTGTGGCGGTCTTCTGTTGGCGGTGTGCTGTCGGCGGTCACGTCCCTATGGCTTCCGTCGCCTCCCGGAGGACCAACGCACAAGGTAAGTTGATCGTCCGTGAGGGGAGGGGGTGGGGGGGGTGTTGTGTGATGTGTGCGTGCATGGGGGTGTGCAGATGTGCATGTTGGGGTGCGTGCATGTCGGGGTGCGTGTATGTGCATTTCGGGGTGGGGGTGGGGAGGGGGTTCGTACCACCTCTGGGGGGTGGCAGGGGGGTGGAGGGGGTGGGGGGAGGACTCGGGGGGGCAGTGGGGGGTGGGGGGGGACCCCTATCAGTGCCAGGGAAGGAATTCCCGGGCCCCGATAGTGCCTACCGCCATGGTTCGCATGGCGGTTCCCGACCGCCAGAAACTGCGGCGGTAAGCAGGGTCATGATACGGGTGGCGGTCTTGGGGCGACCGCCGGGCCGGAGTGCGCAAACTCCAGCCCGTCGGTCATGACCGCCGTGGCGGTCGGAGTGGGGAAGTGGTGGTCGGTCGCGGCGGTGACCGCCGCGGTCAGAATGCCATTTTTTGGACCGCCGGTCTGTTCGCGGTCCGACCGCCGCCTCTCCGCCGACCGCCAAGGTCAGAATGAGGGCCGAAGTGTCTTAAGGTGAAGCTTTCCAACAGTACTGTAGTCTATGTTATGGCTTATTGGACTATTCCATAAATTATTGCTTCCCTTTCTTTATTTTGTAATTGAACATTCTTCGTTTTTAACAGATATCACTGGGTTGACTGCGTAGTTGACATAGAACTTTCTAAGTTAAGACCATATTTTTGCCTATTTGTTATTATATATCTGTATGTGTTATATGTGTGGTTTTCTTACATCTTGGTTCAGGGTTGGAATGGTCATTGGCTCCTCATTTGGACTTGAAATTGGACTTTTATGAAATAAAAAATTGTGGGGGGGATGAATTGTTGTTATCAACACATTTGAGTTATTGTGTATTGTTATTGTTCTATCTGGCATTTGATAATTTTTGCAATCTATGATTTGAAGAGTGGACACAATTAATCAGTCATTCGCATAGCTTGTTTTTTCCCTCATTCCTATTCTCTCCTATGGTGTGTCATGCTCAGGTATATTGATTATATCAAATGTATGCCCTGGTACCACTGTATGTGGGTTGCAGTATCTTGGTCAGCATAGTGTATTTGGGCACCAGGCAAGTTACAATATAGGCCACTAGGCAAGAATTTTGTATGCATTTGTATGATGTTTCACCGCCTCACCTAAGTCTTTGCTGATCAATATGGTTGGAAAAATTAGGTCAATTCTTTAAAGTTCCCACTTATGTTTATTTTCATTTTCATTTTATGTCATTGTAGGTTATACTACTGTGAGTAGCATCAGCATATGATTTCCTCATGAACTGGGGAGGCATTAGTTATTTAATCAACAATCCCAAGATGGGGCCTTATGTCTACAATGTATTTTACTCCATTAGTCCTCTGTTTATGTTTTGCAATTTGATTGGGTTATTTAAATGCATCTTTTGTTTATGTTGTCACTTGTGAAAAAGATAAGTAGGTCTTGTTGAAAAAGCTTTGGGTGCCGGTGTGCAATGGCAAAAAAGAAGATTTGAACATGCTAACCCGTAGTGCATGTGTATGCCTCTTGTATATGTGTGTTTATATGTATGCGTGTATCTATATATATATATATATATATATATATATATATATATATATATATATATATATATGTGTGTGTATATATATATATATATATATATATATATATATATAAATATATATATATATATATATATATATATATATATATATATATATATATATATATATATATATATATATATATACCCACTAGGCATGAAAAAGTAAACAAATCGAAAATATAATATCCTATTAATTATGTTATTTTTTGGAATTAGATTGGATAGTTTTAAAATTCTAGTTTTTGAAAGATTTTGGAAAGGAAGCAGTGAATTGTAGAAAACATAAGAAAAATATTTATTAATATAACTTTTAAATTTTAAAAACGTGCTTAAGAAACATGTTTAAAGATGGCCGCAGGATTTGATATAGAAAAAGTAGCGTGTGAGGCCTGTCATTTAAGTTGTTCGGTTTTTTGTTTTCTGTGTGTGTAAATAAATACAAATGAAAGTATTGACAATGTAATAACCATGAAAAAGGGAACAACGGTTCCCAAAACGCATTGATTGGATGTTGTTTTTCTTTTGTTATATTAAATACATTGGAGTTTCCAAGGCAGTTGTGACCGAGTCATTTTCCTATTGGATAAGAGGAACGTGTATGCTTTTACGGGGTTCGCGACCCCACCGCGGTCTGCCATGTCTGGGCCCAGACAAAGTGAAGTTTAAAGGATCTGAGATATATATATATATATATATATATGAACATCAAATAGGCATTCAGGCATGCAGACACTTTCTGAGTCAAAGGAACATTCATTTTGCTCAACATAATGAAATGCTTTTAGAAATGATCAATCTGTGCCTTACCAATAATTTCTTCCAGTTTGACCAACAGCTATTCTTACAAACAAAGGGGACAGCGATGGGCTTCTCCTTTTCTCCGAATTTAGCAAACCTAACTATGGGCTGGTTTGAACAAAGAATTGCTTGGTCGGAAGAAAATGATGAATTCCAACAGAAAGTGATTAGTTGGTTTAGATTCATCGATGATCTTTTTCTAATTTGGGATGGCACAGAAATGGAGTTCAAAGAGTATTTTGAGATCCTAAATAACACCTCGGCAAAATTGCAATTCACATATGAAATCAGTACTATGAGAGTGACCTTTATGGACACAGAAATTTATATAAAAGAAGGTGCAATACATACCACATTACACAGAAAGACCACAGCGACCAATTCTGTGTTACATGCCAACAGTTTTCATCCTCCTAACACGAAATGGAGCATACCACATGGTGAATTCTTACGCATCATGAGAATTTGCTCAGAATCAGGAGAATTTAAAAAACATCTCAAAGCCTCAGAAGAAAGGTTTATTGCTAGACAATATCCAATCAAATGTATCAACACGGCAATACAGAGAGTTGCAGAGGTTTCGAGAGAGGAATTAGTTCAGAAAACTAAACCTCAACACAAAAGAGAATCAGATGAACAAATACAATTCATCACAACATATTCCAGCAGTGCCTCTCAAATACATAAAATCCTTACAAAACATTGACCTCTCCTTCAAATGGACCCCACAATAACAGAAATTATGGGAGATTATCCTAAAGTGACCTTTAGTAGAGCACCAAACCTAAGCGATAAAATAACACAAATCCATTTTATCTCCTGGAAAAAAGGGGAATTGGTTACAAAAATCAGGTTTCTGGAGATGTGGAAATTGTAAAGCATGCAGGATTGCCAAAAATACAAAAGAGTATACTATAGGTAATGGTGGTAAAAAATATCATGTGTAAGAGTCGATTCACGGTATATGTCATTGAATGCCCCTGTGGTTTGAAATATGTGGGGAGTACCATCTGTGAGACCAAGAAAAGGATACTGGAACACATTTGTGCAACCATTAATGTAGACAGAAGCTATGCCATGGCCAAACACATGGAACAAGCACATGGCAGTCAATGGGAAACTATGAGATTGTATGCAATTGATCAAGTACCCATTAAAGAACAAGGGGGGGACAGGGAAAGCAAATTACGACAGTTAGAGTCAAGATACATTCTAGAGATTCACACCTTGACCCCTTGGAGTATGAATCTGGACGAAGAATTATTTGTACATTTGTGAATGATCGTACAATTTCTAGCCAAAAACGTAGAATCCATTTATTTTTATTTTTACCTTGATACATGTGTTTTTTCACATATGGTCTTTTTGATATAGGTTTTTATGCATAGTATATGATGGACCCTTATAGCCATAAAGCATGTCAGATACGGTGAAAATTACCCCAAAAAATGCAGTGGATATCACCCTTTTGTGAAATAATATTGTGAAATATAACATAAGGTGTTATTGATAACAAGCGCATGAAGAAATTTGGGGTAAAAGATAAACATAAACACATAAACATAGCTTATGGGTGGCAACTACTGAATCCACAATGCAATGGGAAACACAGTGCTCACTCATGGTTACTTTTGATTTGTTATTACATGTTTTTTAGGGTTTAGAAAGCAATTTATTTGCCTAATGTGTAATCTCTATAAACGTGCATATCCAAATTTAGGTTGAAAAGAGGAGTGTTGAGCATGTTTAAATTCGACATTGTGGATATAAAAACGGAAGTAAGGGGCCATAACCGGAAATGCCTGTGAACAAGGTCTTGGCAGACCGAAGCGCGTCAGGCAGCATTAATTGCATGTAATCGTTATTTAAATAATAAATGTTACATATACTCACTGCATGTGTGGTAAAGGGTGAGTGGAAAGGGCATTAATGCTAATTACATGCACTGCAAAGTCATATATCCTCTTACAAGTATATCAAGTATGCAAATGTAAGTTGCTAAACTGCAGGTTGACAGTCATACTGTTTCACACCACATAGTGACATGCAATATAGCACCTATCGTAAAAGTTTAGAAAACTTAATTTTATGCTTTGAAGATAGCAGCCACGGGTGATGCCAAATACTTGTCACAGGACTTGGTGGTCAACTTACAAGTATTAAAATGTAATTTGCTTTAGATTCCGTATGGCTTCTAGAACGCATCATGCCACATCGTGGACAACTTGAAAGTATAGGAAATACACTTTCATGTTGGCCAGTCACTGCTACTGGCTTTGTCGATGCCTACTCACTTGCAAAAGCATCTGTCATTGGCAGAGCCTATAGTGGTGACCAGCACAGAGTGAAAAAGAAGGAGCAATAAATGGGCTTGAGGTAGAGATAGCTGGAGGATGGAGCGATAGCTTGTGAGAATGGAAAGAGAGTATGATAAAGTGAGATAGTGTAACTCCTAGCTGCAGTAGTGTTTTTTGTTGAATGCTCGAAGTGAAGGTTGATAGAGCAATGGAAAGAGCGTCCGTGTGCTCTCTGTGCAGAGACAGCAGAAGCGACAAGGAGGCCATGCACTTCCATGCAGTGATGAATGAGGAATAAAAGTGAAATGAACATGAAAGTAATTTCTTGACATCAGCAGTGGAAGGTTACAATACATCCTCTCAAGAGAGAGGGTAAAGAAGAAAAGCTCTAGAGGTGAAGCACACATAAGACTGGGGAGGAAAGCCATCCAAACGAGAACAGGGAACAGGTAAACAAGAGCACAATCCGATCATAAGCAAGGGCCCAGCTCAAAGCCAACATAGATCAGTATTTTATGTAATGCTGTTTGCAGCAGTTAAAGCTTTCTGTGGCAAGATCGCAAAAATACTGGGAAGACTAATTTGTAAAGACATTTTACAAAGGCATCACATGAAATTATGTCACAGGACGTGATGTAATAACACTATCATATCTCTCACTTGGAAGGGTTTAACCTATTGTACAAACACAGCTGACATATCGGGGCATATTTACAAACCCCTAGTGCCACCTTGCGCTGCCCTAGCGTTCTCCTTATTTACACTAAGGGCCATATTTATACTTTTTGACGCAAAACTGCGCTAACGCAGTTTAGCGTCAAAAAATTTAGCGCCGTCTAACGCCATTCTGAAGCGCCATGCGGGCGCCGTATTTATTGAATGGCGTTAGCCGGCGCTACCAGACCGGCGCTGCCTGGTGTGCGTGGAAAAAAACCACGTACACCAGACAGCGCCGGCGTAGGGGGAAAATGGCGTATGGGCGTCTTAAAATGGGGCAAGTCAGGTTGCGTCGAAAAAATCGTCTTAACCCGACTTGAGCCATTTTTTAACGACGCCCATCCCCCATCAACATGACTCCTATCATTGTAAAGATAGGAGTCATGCCCCCTTGCCCAATGGCCATGCCCAGGGGACTTCTGTCCCCTGGGCATGGTCATTGGGCATAGTGGCATGTAGGGGGGCACAAATCAGGCCCCCCTATGCCACAAAAAAAAAAAAAATACTTACCTGAACTTACCTTAATGTCCATGGGATGGGTCCCTCCGTCCTTGGGTGTCCTCCTGGGGTGGGCAAGGGTGGCAGGGGGGGTCCCTGGGGGCAGGGGAGGGCACTCTGGGCTCATTTTGAGCCCACTTGTCCCTTAACGCCATGCCTGACCCAGGCGTTAAAAAGCGGCGCAAATGCGCCGTTTTTGGCCACGCCCACTCCCGGGCGTCATTTTTGCCCGGGAGTATAAATACCACGTAAAGGCCTGGGAGTCATTTTTTAAGACGGGAACGCCTCCCTTGCATATCATTAACGCAAGGAAGGGGTTCACGCTAAAAAATGACGCACACTCCGGGCACTTTGGCGCCCGAAGCGTCTAACGCCATAGTATAAATATGGCGTTAGTTGGCGTTAGTTTAGCGTCGAATTTGCGTCGAAAAAAACGACGCAAATTCGGCCCAACCAGAGTATAAATACGGCCCTAAGGAGCGTTAAGGAGGCCTTTCTCCCACGCTGTATTTACAAAGTGGTGCAATTGCATTGTGTCACTTTGTAAAACCTTGTCCCACATTATGTCTGCGCTGGGGTGAAGGCTGTTCCTATGCAGTGCGGCCCCCAAACACGGCACAGTGAAATTTAAAATATTGCACTGCAACATTTTTTCGGGCATTTTGAACGCCTGCTTAGGGCACTAGCATCAAAATGTTTTACACTAGTGCAGCAAATTGCCACAATAGCGTCAAAAAATTTGACGGTATTGTCCTAACTACTGCCATGGTGAGCTGTATTGGGGCAGCGCAAGAAAAGTGTAAATATTCTTGTAAGTATGCCCCATAGTCTTTCCTGTGTATAAAATATTAATGTAAGTATATGTGTACAATTTATCGTTCATCACTATACCAATCATATCTGTACATCGAATTGTTGTATAAATTAAACACGAAATCAATATATGTATTATCATGTGATAATTTGCATAAAATGAAATAATGGAAAACCACTTAAACCATATGTGCAAGTAAAGGAATGCAAATATTTATACACGGCGTTTATGTTACAGTTTATGCATTGAAACCCCTTTGTGCACAAGTGGATGCATCTATGCCACTTTGTTCTATCTGCAGAAAATATGGATACTGATTGCCATTTTTTTATTAGTGTACTTCGCCAAAGCTATTAGCTCTTATTAGCATGTATTCGCAGGAGCGCTATTTTTAGTGTACCTATACACTATGCTGTATGTACTATACAGAGCTGGTAGAAATGACTGAGCTTTTCTGTCACTCCTATATAATTTTGCCTGTATTTAGGAGCCTGGTAGTTATTCTTGGTCATTTTAAGGAACCTGCAAAACGTGCTTCCAAGTGCAGTTCAGTTGTGCATCCAGATACTGTTAGGATGACTGCAATAATGCTCATGCAACATTACTGCACAAAAAAATAACGCCATTTAAAAAAAGCTGTAGCATTGTTTCATTGCCATGGCTAAGAACATATACGTCTACATTCGTGTCTCGCCCAACTGATCTCACTCGATGTCGAATTGCATTCATGGTTTACTCCCATAGTCAAACTGAAATTCACAATACATTAACAGATTACTCACACGTCTTCTTAAACCTGGAAATAAAATCAAACTGGTTTATTACACGCAGCTTCTAAAAATGGCGTTAGATTTTGCCTTGTGACATTTGTCTGTGGTCGGTTGTGATTCTGAAGTGCGCGTTTCAATTGGTAATCGTTAGTTCACCCTTTTGGTCAGACTGCAAAATACCTTCCGACTATTGACCGTTTTATATGCAGGAAAAGTGTTTCCGACTTGGCATGGGGTTTTGGGAGTGCGCCGACAAGGGAAGTCTGAACTCCCACAACCCCAGTCCCCCCAACCCCTCTCTCTTCTCCCATGCACATTGTTTTAGGGCTTGGGTTCCTTTAGAGCCCAATATAGTTAAGCTAGGCTCCAGTAGTGGCAGATTTGGGCGCCCCAACCACCATTAGTTTAAAGGTCACCTGGTGGCTGGAGGCTTTTCGGGGCCCTTGTTTTTTTCCGGTGTGGCATAACTTCAACAGAGGCTAAAGTTGCGAAGGCCATGCAGCTGTTTCAGGAAGCAGGCCGCATGGACCTCATTGTCCAAGGGCTGTGGAGACTGCGCAACCAGCAAGAAAATCGGCCAAACGTGTGGTGGTGATTCTGGCTAGCTCTTCACCACACATATTGAGAGTGGCATCACCGTAATTGACGGCGCAAGGCCGTGCAGCGCTGCATTGCACAGCATCGCCGGGGGCTAATGGGTTAGGTGAGGGGAGTAGGCAGCAGCTCTTCAGGCATGGGTGAGGGTGTCTCTTTCACTCTCTGATAGGCCTCAAGGGGAAGAGGGGGCAGTGTTTGAAAAGGAGGTTGCAGGGGAGGTGCCTGCAGCACACACTGGAGCCTCTCTCGCTGGAGTACACTGTGGCCCGGGCACACTCAAAGCATTTTTATGGCCAAGGAAATATAAGGGGAGCGGGGGAAGAACATTGAGCTCCCTTGCTCAGTAGAGGAGGACACAGAAGGACCGGGGGCTACCCAAAGTCGAATAGGGGATTTGGGGGGGGGGTCTATGGGGACTCCTATTTGTTGGAATGATTTGGAAGGAGGGAGGGGTGCAGGTGCAGGAACAGGACAGGGCATGGGATAGGGATTTCAGGGCCCTTGTAAATGAAATTTCCCCATAATTTACCCAGCCAGAAGGGCACTCCATGGGGGAGGCAAGTGGGGATCCTTGGCTGGGGTAACAGAACTATGAAGAGGGGCTCCACAGCCCCGCATGATTCAATATGCAGAACAGTGGGAAGACGAGAGCAGCACAGATTTTGCCACAGGGTTTGGAAGGGCCAGGAAGTTGGGCAGGTTACAGCTGAGCAATGGGGGGTCAGTGATGATCAAAGCTTCTGGTTTAGAATGGAGTTGTGGAGAGGAGGATGAGGGACCGGCTGACAGAGGCAGCAAGGTTTTCACTGAGGCAGTTATTTTGGTTCTGTCATCACTTATGGAAGCACAAGTCAAAAGGGGGCTCTAGGAAGGGGCAAACAGGGTAGCAGGGTGCGTTTGTGGAAGAAAAAGCGTGTCATGAGGGTTGGGAGAAGGGTGCCAGAACACCAGTCCTGTCTTCTATTTTTCAGGTGGACAGGCAGGGGCCCTTTTGAGACTTGGTAAGGTGCGGCTCCGAGGCACCAAGGTGAAGAGATGGCTGGGTCCAGAATGGCTTGCTGGACAACAAAGGTGGATCCTGGTGCTGTTGACCCAAGTAGGCCCAGGATGACCTTGTTGACTCCTACAATGGGTAAGTCCAAAACAACTCCCAGACAAGGTGGTGATAAGGAAGGATGGGTGGTGTTCGCAGACCAGAAAGGTGGGGTCCTAGCTGCCTCCCAGGACACCTGGTGCAGGCACATGGTTAGCTGTAAATGAATCATTTCCAGCACGGTAAGGTAGAGGGGGCAAGCTTGGAAAGAATGGAAGATGAGTTGAGGGTATCCTTACTGGAATATGGTATGGACAGCCTTGAGGAAGGCAAAGTGAAAGATACTGAGGAAGTTGGGGACAGGGTGGGCTGCTCAGCCAACATCTCATCTAGTTTCTTACAGAGAAGGAAGGTGGCAGCAATGGACCACAGGAGGCCACTGGCAAGGTGCATGATGTGACAAGAACAATGTCTTTGGGACCAGGTAACGGCACTGGTATGGGAACCATTTCTAAGTTGATATCCACAGGTGTGGATGAAGTATGTGATGAGGGGAGGGGAGCAGGCTGCATAGAGGTAAGTATGTCACAGATGTGGTGGCTGGCAGGGTCACAAGAAAAGATTCATGGGGAGCACACAGAGCCAAACTTAGGTGACTCGGAGAGAGCAGGCACACAACAGTCAATCAAGAGAGGTGATAAAAAAGAAGGGCCTGAGAGCAAGGAGCTGAAGGTGAAGCAGCTACCATATACGGGTACAACTAAGCAGCTGGGAGCACATTTAATGTTGTCTACACAAGAGAAGATTTACTACACAGGGAGGTGCGCTCAAAAGAGGGGTCAAAAGAAGAGGATTATGAATCGGCCTAAAGCCCAAAGTTTTCCTCATGCTGGACGGCAGCATTTTTAATTTACATCAGCATCTACTGTGAGAAGTTCCGAGAGCGATGTGCCGCCATATATTCAAATACATGGACATGATTTGCAAAGCCTAGCTGACATTTGGGGGTTATGCATGGGCACACTATGATGAGGAATTCTGAGCATGAATGGCATGGGACCCAGAAGCAAACTGGGAGGAATTAGGCACTGATCTTTGGCAGCATTCCAAGCAGCAGTGGCTCCTATGTAAGGGCAGAGGAACGTCGCCCCCGCCAGCAGCAGCTGCAAATCCTTTACAAGAAGACGATAATAAAGTGTGTTCATTATCATTTTCTTGTAAAGGGGTGAGGCATTGGGGGTGATGAGTCAGAATTGTGCCCAGTAAGTTGGGGTGACAAGTGGTCGGCCCAGCATAGGTCTTATGGAGGGATTGTTTACAGTGCCACTCTGGAGCGACAGTGTCTGCTTTTCAATTGATTTCAGTACTGCAAAAAGCACTGGCCAGGTTGGTGGTCCCTCACATGGACTTTAGCACTCATTCATTCCACATTTGAGGGGCCATAGAAGCAGGCTGCAGAGGTTGGTTCAAGGTCGAGGTCATGTGGCTGGGAGGATGGGCTTCTGGTTGTTACTAGCGATATGTGTGCATGCCATGGGGGAATCACTGTGCATAATGGATTTGCGGTTGCATGTACTTAAAGTTTTTTCTGTTGCAGGTTTTCATGGGTCCGCTGGCTAAGAAGGTGTCCATCTGGGTCATAGGGCATTGATTTGTCAAATGGGCAGAGCACCAGGCAGCTCAGAGGGGATATGGAACTAATTTGGGATTTGACAGACAACTGTTTTTTATTACTTGGAAGGGAGAGGTGGTATGCAGCAGAGAGAGCTTATTCATTGTCGAATTTCAATGGTGGGTAGGGGCAGGTGCCTGGATATTCTAGTTGTACATCTTGGAAAGAATGATCTAGTGTTATAGAGGGTTAGAAGGGTGTGGTGTTGATGAAGGCAATTTAGCATGATTTTCGGAAGCTAAAAGCAGAATGGTCTGACTGTTTTGTCCTTTGGATGGAGTTTGTGCCTCACAGGCAGTGGAGGGGCACTTCAAAACCAGCAGAAATAGATAGGGCTTGAAGGAAAGTCAATAGGGGGATGGACTGTTTCTGCAGGGAGTTAGGATTTGGTTGCATTTGAAACTCAAACATACAGTATGAGTGTGTTCTTCAGAAGTGATGGTTAGCATCTATCGAGAATGGGCATTGAGCTGTATCTCTTAGAAGTGAAGGAAGTGTTGGCAAGGTTTCTGAATATCAGAAGGTGGTCTAGAGGACAACAGGTCCTTGGGGGAGGGCAATAAAAGTCAGTGGCATGCCAGTGGCAGGGAAAGTTTTTCAGAAGGTTCACAGAACATAATGGGGAATTGCCAGAGGGAAACACAGGAATAGGAAAGGTAGACAAGAAGTTTGATTTTAAGAAGTTGGTTGTTTAGAGTTATTACCTGCAGTTTTAGAATGGAGGGACAGACCAAAGTTGTTAAGGTTTAAAGTTTTGTCTTTTCATTAAATACAAAGGGGGTTGGATATGGAAGGTGGGTCAGTGGGTGGGGGTAGGATTTGGTTAGATTATTGATTGTTTAGTGAGGTAGTAGTTTTGTAAGGCAGAATCACCCATGTTTATGTTAACCTTTGAGCATCTGTTTCAGAAAAGTAGCCTTTTCCACACTCATAAGGGGTTAGGTGGTTTTGCTGCAACCCTATCTCCCAATGGGGTTTTGGGGGCAGTGACCAAAAGGAAGGTCTTCCCCCCAGAGACTTTTGGGACTGGGTGCAGTCCAAAGTGACTGCACTCCATATTGTTTTGGGGCTTGGGCTCCTCTGGAGCCCAATTTAGCCAAATAAGGCCACAATAGTGGGAGGTTTGGGCGCACCAGGCACCACTTGTTTAAAGGTGAGTTGGTGGCTTTTTGGGGGACCTTGTTGTCCCTCCCCCGATTCTCGGTTTATGGGTTCTCATTAGCCACATCGCTATATTGATGTAAGTATACAGCGCAGGGGTTTGGTACGGTTTCTCAAAGGGTGGTATCCACAGGACTACGTTCTGGTTATCGCTGAAAGCAGGTGCTGAGCAGTGGTGGTGGTGGCAGGGGAAATTGTTCAGTAGGTTCACAGAATGTGATGTGGCATTGCCAGAGGGAAACACAGGAAAAGGAAAGGTAGACAAGAAATTTGATGATAAGAAGTTGGTTGTTTACCGTTATTAACTACAATCTTAAGATGAAGGGATAGACCAAAGTTGTTTAGTTTGAAAGTTTTACATTTTCATTAAATACAAGGGGAGTGGCATATGGAGAGTGGGTCAGTAGGAATGGGGGTAGGGTTTGGTTAGTTTATGGTTTGTTTAGTAAGGTAGTAGTTTTGTAAGATAGAATTGCCCAGGTTTATGTTAACCTTAGAGCACATGTTTCACTAAAGCGACCTTTTCCACACTCATAAGGTACTCAGTGGTTTTGCCTGCTAGCCTGTCTCCCGATAGAGGTTTTGCGGGCCTTTCCTAATCTCAAGTAAGAGTGGATTCTCTTATCTACCATTCAGAGAGGGATACATCACTGGTTTGTGACCTTTATCATGACCTAAAAGCATGAATCCCAAACTAACACCTCAAATGGCATGATATCTGATTCCCAAAGGGGAAGGCGTCCCTATGTCAATCACAATTAGTAAGCAGTGTCCATTGGCTTAGGAAGTGATCTAAGGGACCACAGCCAGCTCTCCCAGATGTCTCCCCAAATGGGAAACGTTTTTTTCTTAAAGCAAGATCAGCCTAAAAATTGGACACAGCCTGCTTTTGAAAAAATGTTTCCCTTTTGGGAATGCAGATACTGAGACAGAAGTCAGCTATTCCTTGCAGTCTTCAATTCTTGCTTTTCCTCCCACACACATGCGGTTGCAAACTGTGACCTGTCTACTTAATATTCATTGGGCAGGTTGCCCCCTGCTCCCCGTGAATGTACATAGATCTCATTGCATGTTGCATCCATAGCCATAAATCAGTCAGGGTGCAAATTGAATATCCCTGGTTGGTGAATGGGAATAGTATATCAGTGCCTTTGTCTAAACCCAACGTTGACTGTAAAGTTCGTCAGATTTTTTTGTGAGCAGCTTCAGGGCCTGGCAGGTGCAGGGGTCTAATATGAATACTGATCCAACTGAAAGACAAAGTCTGCCCCCTAGTGTTCTTTTGGCTTCATAGAAACCGTTTATACAGGTTGACTGAAAAATCACTAAAGCCTGTAAATTGTATTTTGTTGATTGATTGGTATAGTGCTAGGCTTTTGACAAAGGAGACATTTTATAGCACTAGATCTTTCTGAGGTTTTCATTTTCGTGATTTCTCCTACTGGGTTAGCAGTTGCAAACGTGAACAATATCAGGGATTTGGGATACACTGAAGAAAATATTATCCTTCGATCCAAATGAACATGTCCTTTGGCTTTTTTACATGGTTTGTTGCCCTCTTCAACCAGGCCACTGCTCATGGTCTTCAGCTATAACCAGCAGGTATTGAATACACATCCTGAACTGTCATTTTCTGCCACCAAACCAATTGTGTACAGATATTGACTGTATGCAAGGCAATTTTGTGCATGGAATGATGATTTGATGTTTGTCCATGCCGTGCACCTACATTTCCTGTCACCCGAGCCGACACATGCCTTAATGTAATCACAGGAGGGACTGTGATTCATCCATATCCAGTGCCCATTTGCCTGCCTCCAAATCCATTGCACCAGCAGTCAGCCATTACCAGAGGACATTGGGCCAGATCTAAGAAAAGTGGAGCTGCGCCCAGTGAAGCGCCATATTTCTTGAACCAGTTAGTGCCCCCTTAACACCACCATGTGTGCACCATATCTAAGATACGGCACACCATGGCAGTAGTTAGGGAACTAGGGTCAACATTTTTGATGCTAGCTCAGAGCTTCACAGGATTAGCATAAAAAATGACACTAATCCTGCAAAGCTCGTTGAGGCCCTTTGTAAACAATGGTGTGTCTTCTTTTAACGCCTGCTCTGAGGAGGTGTTAAAAGTGCGAAAAAAATGGTGCAAAAAATTCTTATTTGCGCCATTTTTTGGACATCCACTCTGCATACAGCTTGGTTCGAGAAATGTAAATGCACATGTACACAGCCAGCCAAACCGACGTGCTCACTTGCAGTGCCCACCACTCTTCCTACCTGCCATGGCCCGGCACCACCCTTCATTCCATGGCCCAGTCAAACAATGATAAATAAAATTGTTTTATTATCATTTTATTTTTCACTGACTGACTCTGAGCGGGAGGGCGACGCTCCTCTACTATTATGGAAGAGCCGCCCCTGATTAATTGGCGGGACATTGACAGCTATGGTAACGGATAGTGGAGGCAGTGGTCCATTGGCAATAGCTATAATAAACACACAGCTTTGCCTGCTGCTGATCTCAGAGTCCTCTGTTTCAATTATGAATAACCCTCTTCCTGAGATGGTGTAGATATCAACTACTTGGTCCTCTGCCTACTAGCAATTGATGTGTGCCAAAATGGGCTGGGGCATCTGACAACTATCCTTTCTCTCATATCCCAAGGAAAATGACAGCTGCTCCCTACCCTTGAGCGAAAGTCAACTCTTAGTTGTCCATTAAATTGGAGTTTGTGTAATATGGTCCTCAGAGTGAAGTGTTGTTGGCTCCCTGTCTGTTGCCAAGACTGAAACAGGAATATCTTATTCCACCATAGCCACTGGGAAAAAAGAGCTGAAAGATTCGGATGAAATATATTTCCCCCGTTAGTAGGCCAAACCGGGAGGCCCTTAAAATATATATAAACCCCTGGCTTTACTGACAAATTGAGTAAGTATAAAGAAGGGCAGGGCTAACAAACTCTAACAAACTTCCGCATTATTACTATGTGGGTTCTACTAGTTGGGATGCCTCTCTGTTAAAGAGCCGCCGCTCTTTTATGCTGTGATCTGACGAGAGTCAGTTCGAATCCCGTCAACGTAAACTCTCTTTTCTGACATTCCAGGGTTATTTTTTTGTGCAGTTTTTTTTTAGACTGCACTCGACCTGAAGGTATTGGAGCACTTTACATAAGCATTAGTTGCTTTACACAAGGACACCGTTTTTTGAGGCATGGGGTGATTAAGTGATGTGTCCAGAATCACAGGACTTTGAGCCCTTGCCAAAACTCGAACCTGATTTTCCAGTTCACATTCTCTCTCCAGGGTTGGTAACCTGAAACTGATTAATAATAACACCTGATATTTACAGTGCTTGGAAACAACAGCACGACAGTATGAAGTGCTATGAACCAATGTAATATTTTTATTACTATACTATATCAAAAACTGATTCAGAGAGCCATAGACGCACCAGTCTGACTACAAACAGAACATTGTTAGTCTTAACAGGGTGTATATGAGATGATTCTGTGGAATTTGAGCCTCTCATTTCCAAAGCAACAATCTTGTTTAAATCACACTAAATCTTATGCGAGATGTGTTGCAACAGTTTTAATAATGGCAAGTGTGAAACTACTAATAACTGCAGCACTCGAGTAAAAATAGACAAGTCAGGAAAAGTGCCAAATATACCTTTTTATTTAATATGCAAATTTCTCCCAAAATAGATGGTCCCTTGGAATTGGCTGGCACACTCAACAAATTACACCACTTGGACGCCTGAGTGCTTTTTAAAGAGGTTCTGAGTTCATTAAAACACAGTGTGTTCTCTTTTTCATCAGGCAAAAAGTGTTTCTGAACACATTTTGTGGCAAATCATTAAGGAAACACAAGTGAAGTTAAAGTCAACTTCTTAAAGAAATATACAAGTTATCTTATAATTCCTGATACAAATCCTTTGAAAATGTATAAAAAGTACAAATGCAGTTTTGCACAATTGGCTTAATCATGCTGGTAATATGTTTTTTCTGGTAAAATAGATAAGTAATATTAAATTGTAGAAGGAATTGTGGGTGTACATGACTGATAGTGGTTCTTTGAAATTGTAATTTTAGGCCCTGTTCTTGCTCCCACGATGGGTGCAAAGAAAGATGCCCAAGTAATAAATAAAAAATACGGCTGCTCTGCTCAGGATTTCGAAGAGGGCAAAGGGGACAAATACTGTAAATGGAAGACTGAGATTAGAAAATGATATAGCACAAAATAGATGAACCCCCGTCTCAACCCAGCACTCAACACACAAGGAAATGTATACAGCAGAAATATACTCGGCATTTAGGCCAATTTATAATTCTGTGGTTTAGTTTATGTCACTTCCGTTTGTACAGAGCACGCGCAGTCGACCTGTAATCCTTGCATTCACCACACATATTAGTTATTTCCTGAAATGATGTTTGATTTGGAACGTGATGCAGACTAGAAGGTAAGGAAGTATAGGTTGTGAGTGCAAACATACTAATAGCATGTCCCCTTCCACTGGTTAAGGAACTTGAATGTTTAAGCAATCCAACTTGTTAGATGGAAACGGTTGATATCATATGTAAGAAAACCTTCAGTCTTATTTTATGATTTGTGGGAGGTACTATGTCAAAACATACCGACATCCTGTCTGCCATGTTACAATATTACAAGTGCAATTTTACAAGACTACAGTGCATTTGTATTATGTCAGACAGGCCATCTGCCACATTTGTAAGTGATCTGCCACATTTGTAACTGAGTATCCCGTCTGCCAAGCGCTAAATAAGGCCTTTGTCTTTGGAAACTGTGTTACACCAAATGGGCTATCCAGACAATCTTAACAGTGACACTCAAAGAAACAAAAATTATGTCAATGAGCATTTGCGAGGCACTGTAATCAGGCATGCCGCAGTGCTTCGGAAGCACTTAAAACAGGAAAGGAAAGTAGCACATAGGAAAGAGCATCTTAGTGCAATGTTGATCCAGTTAAGTTCTGGCTGATTTTAATTTAGCTGTAGTAGGTCTGTGGCTAACGTTTTGAGGTTCAAAAAAGCAATGATGACATTTGGTGCATTAAGGACATTTCATAATCAGATTTGGTTAAAAAGTTCTCCACCGAGTTCTCTTCCAGTTGAGAAGGAGTCAGACTGCAAGGGACATACTTACAAGTCCCTTGCTCCACCCTACCATCATTTTTTTTACACTAATGAGGGGTTAAGGAGGCCCCCACCGTGCGTCATATTTACAAGGTGCATTGCCTCAGTTTGTAACCCAGTGCATCACATTATACCTGCACCAGGTATAATGTATTCAAAGGGTCACTCCCATGCAGGGAGGCCCAAAAAAATGGCGTAATGAAATTACAAGATTTCACTGTGCCATTGTTTCCGTCATTTTTAACACCAGCTCAGGGCAGGCATTAAAGTGACACTCCTATAATAAACTATGGGCCTCCCTGTGCATTGCTGGACTTGCGCCATCATTTATTGCACTAATCCAGCAAAACTCCAAAATTGCGTCATAAATTATGGCGCCATTGTGCTAACGTGCGCCATGGTGCACTGTATAGTAAGTACAGTGCTACCATGGTGATGTTAGGGGGACGTGAGGTGACACAAGAAACACTTTCTTGTAAATATGCCCCCAAGTCTCATGCCATCTTGTGGAGTCATGCACTCCCTGCACACCCGAGGGACAATAACAGATGCCTCATCAGACACTTTTCAACCACCTGCAGCCATCGCTAGGGACATTAACCAAGAAAGTCATAAAGACATCTAAGGGCAGTGACTGGCAACATCACACACACTGTATTTTCATGAACACAGGTCGAGCATCAAAGAGTAAAGAAATACCTTTATGACACAGCATATTTTCCAAATTGAGCTAATGTTATCATATTGGCCACATTGTTTTCACACTCTAAACATATGCAGAAATAGGAAGATATAAGTCTCTGCACTTTTTCTGTAAGAAAGTGGGTTACTAGTTGAGGGGGGTGAAACCCTTCTCAAATAACAACCTCAATTCTTCTCAGGATTAAGTCACAAGTCACCCAAGCAACCCTGGCGTAGCTTGGCAAAGAGAAGCTAGGCCTAATTCAGGGGCAATATGTCAAGTTTTTGAGCAACACTTCAAACAGTAACACAGTGAAAGCACACCAGAAAAAGGAGACCACAATAGATATAGAACATATAGAGGAGTTAAATAAAACTATACAAAAACAAGAAAAATCCAATCAGTAGAACCAGAGATATTCCATTTTAAAGATTTCAGTACGAATAGCAACAAAAGGAGTAATGCATCAACTGTCGATATCAGGTTGAGCCAGACCGGGACAAAGTCACAAGTTCAAGCTGACTACAATAGACCGCAGGCCAGCTACAGACACTCAGTTACATGTGCTGAACAAAGCACCTTCAATTCTGGTTTGTGGAGCTTTGGGAGGGTTCCTGCCAAACATGCATCTCAGAGCTGAAGTGATCTATCAGTTCTGAGATGTGGGTAGACCGCAGTGTGAAGTCCTGTTACATCATCATTGGAGAGCCCATTGACAAGGGCTTGCAATAAGAAGCCTCGAGTTGGGATAAGTTGCGTAGTCGGGGGCCATGCATCCGATCCCGAGGTGCTCCGAGGCTTCAGTGCAGAGTCTGGCATTTCCTTTATGGCCACCATTGATGAGGGATGGGAGGGCCTGCACTAAGGATTCATCACGCAACAGGAGTTCCAATGTGGTAACGGGCTGCGATGCAGGTCTTAGCAGGGGTTCCGATCCACCCAGGAGCAGCAATGTGTGGGTTCTGGTTAGGGTTGTGCCACGCAGCATAAGAGATGCATCAGTTCTGCTGGATCCACAAAGGGAGGCAGAGCACTTAGGCCTACTTCTAAAGGTCCAGGACTGGGGTGGCAAGATAGAATAACAGATAGCAGAGTCCACGTGCAGGTGCCAGGTTGTTGGAGTCTTCTGTCCCTGAGGCTCTAGTCAGGAGGCCAGCCAACAAGCCCTTGAAGTCACTATGGGGTTCTAGGTTCAAGAGATGCAGGTCCAGTCCTTCTCTCGCAGGCAGTAGAGCAGCAGGCAGCAGGTGAGTGCTACAGAAGTGCAACACTGCAAGGCAGTTGCCCAGCAGTGTGCAGTCCAGCTGATTGGCTGTCCTTCAGCAGCATAGCAGTCCTTCTTCCTGGTAGAGTATCCACAGGTCCAGAAGTTTACTGAAGAGTTGATGTCTGATGTCCAATATTTATAAAAAAAGCAACAAAGGAGGGGCATGAAAAATGGGATATTCGGAGAGTGACTCCTGGTCCCGTGTGTAAGGTTCCCAATAGACAAGAAATCAAAAAAGATTACACACGGTTCCACCTAATACTGAGGGTTGCTTTCAAGAAAATAGTTCAGCAAGTCAATGAAAAGCGAACTTTATCGAAGCAAGAGCCCTCACTCACCATCCGGTGACATGCTTCATCATAGGGCCAGCTCCTCGTCAGGCCAGCACTGCAATGCCTGACGGGCCCCGCAAGGGGGCTCTTTGCCGGAGATCTTTTAAGAATCGATTGTGGCCGGTCGAGAAAGAAGTGAAGTGAAGGATTGGTAAACAGGAAAAAATTAAAAATGTCTAGAGGTAAAAATTAATAATTTTAATACTCATGACTCTACCTCTGACAAGATTAAAATCAAATAAAGCTGGGAATTAGTGGAATAATGTCCATAATTCCCATGAAAGCTAGGTAGGTATGGACGTCAAAAGACGGAGCACACAGGGTCCCCTGTGTCACTCTATATAGTTGGTCAACATGTTTCTCGCTTATTACCAAGGAATTACCTTATGCGATTCGTCAGGACCTAGTAACATACCTAATCCTTTAAATTGTGAAATTGTCACATATGAAAGTAAAAAAAAAACCTAAAGAAATGTAGAAGGAAAGAAACCACAATTAGCATTGCATATGCTTAAACAGATAACAATACAAATGGTGTGCAACCCCAAATTGAAGTGCAAATTCACTCTAGTGCCAAGTGGTATATGAGTGATTAAGATAAATACAAGTGCACAAGCCAATTTAGGCAGAGAAACATTCAAATAGCTTACCCTCCAAAAATTAATGGTAGGGCCACGTCGGAGGAGGCCAGGCTAGGAAAATCAATTCTGATCTACATATACGCAGATAAGGGGACATAAAAAATACTTTCATTGAGAGAATCAGTAATTCATAAGATTGTTAGTGTAACACTTATAGAAATAATTAAAGTAATTTATTCGATTGAGAACCCATGATATCCCAGCAGGACATTAAGCCTGCAGAGGCAGGGGACTAACTTTGACATGGCCAGCAAAAATAAAATAAATGGCTTAAAATTAGTAGGTTAATGTTAGAGTAGGCATGGGCACAATCATTAATACATCTAGACTCTTAGCAAGGGGCAATGTGACCGCTGGACCCAGCACATGTATAAAAATAGAGATAGAAATACGCGTGTAAAAGTCAAAACGCGTGTCAATGTGCTGCCGAAATGAAGGAAGCGCGCGGCTGCTACGTGTCGCTCCTTCAAGTGTCTACGAGCGCGGAATGAAGAAATCATTAAAGGTCAAAACAGAGGGGCGCGTATAAATTAGGAACGCGTATAAATTTCGGCAAAAATATGCCGAAATGAAGGAAGCGCGCGGCTGTGACGCGTCGCTCCTAAATGTGTCAGCGTGCGCGGGCTGAGGAAAAGAAGATAACCTCAGGGCCTGGCGTCACGGATATCTGTACTAATGTATAGGTTAACGGTTTAGGGAAAACCGGCAATAACGACTTGGTGCTGAAAAAGCCGAGATCGCGGTGATGCCGGTTACTAAGACACAAAACTAGCACTCTTCGAAGATGGCACTTACTTTCAATGTACACGGGCACTGCCGGTAAACCTGCGCCAGGTTCTGCACCCCGGAATCATGGAGTCTCTATCACCACGGGGTTTAAGAACAGTAAGGGAGAGCAGGGAAAAGAGAAAAGGGACTAAACAGGGGCAGAAAGGTGGCAGCCATCTTAGCATGTAAATACATGAACTAGAAGGCTAAAGGTGTCGGCCATTATTGAAGTATGCCAATAATCAAGTGAACAAATCTAAGCCCTATCATGAAAGTCAAAAAATTAAAAATAAAAATGTAAAGATGTAAATATATATATATCTATATATATATATAGCGAACAATGTCGCAGTTAAGTGTAGGGAAGCAATATTCAGTATTATTAAAGGAACTCCTAACTAATGGATCATGTCCTGAACAACTCGAGGTTTGGTCATGGTGGTGAAAAGGAGTAAGGTGGTTAATGGATAAAGTTAGTCCATTGAATATCATCATTTAGACCAGCTATATGTGTCTTAAGTCTGAAGACCCACCGTTGTTCCTTTTCAAAGAGCTTCTTTGTGCTGTCAATGTTGTCTCTCATAGTTTCCAGAACAAACCATTTAATATCGTTAGGGGTGTGCTTTTTTTCGATAAAATGGTTGGTCAGTTTTGTGGATGATCTCTTACACCTAATGGTGCTCCGGTGTTCGTTAATACGAATTTTCACCATTCTCGTCGTCATGCCGATGTATTTCAGATTACACGGACAGGTAATCATATAAATACAGTTCTTAGTCCGACAGTTGGTATGGGATCTTAGTTGCCAAGTTTTTAGTTCCCCTATGTCCACTTCTTGAATGTTATAAGTCAGAGGGCATACATTACAAGAGCCGCAGGGATAATGTCCCTTTACTCTCAGCCATTGACTGGGGCCCAGGTGGTCAGGGGGCCGAACCACTGCGGGTCTTGTGTGTACCATGAACTATTTTCTTGAAAGAAACCCTCAGTATTAGGTGGAACCGTGTGTAATCTTTTTTGATTTCTTGTCCAATATTTATAACCAGTTGTGCCTTTCAAGTGAGGAAGAAGCTTCTAGAGGTTTCACTTTGAAGTCCCCAGAGATCCGTCTATTCCTGTCCTGGTTCCAGACTAACCACAGAGGGTATACCACCCTTTGTGTGGTGGCAGGACACAGCATATTCAAGTGTAAGTGGGGCTGTGCCCCAGCTCCTTCCTCCCATCCTGCAAGTGATGGTCAATCCAGGCACACCTAAGCACCTAGTTCTGCATGAAATACACAAAACACAACTGTCAGCTACACACAGTCATCTGACCCAGGTACATACTACAAGCACTAAATGGCAGGAAAATGTCAACTTTCTAAAAGTGTCTCTTTCAAAAGTGTAATTAAAAAAGCAACTTCACTACAAGTTAGTTTTTTTTTAGTACAATTGCAATGACCCCAATATGAACTGGTTACTTAGTCTCATTTGGAAATTACAGCTTATTAAATGTAAGGACGTAACTCAAATTTTAGTCTATGGGAGAAGTAGACCTTGCTGCAGTGAAAAACGAATTTAAAGTGGAATTCATGTGTAAAATGGGAAGGTTTGGGTCTGGTAAAAGGTTTATATTACTTGGTCAAAATGGCTGTTAAAAACTCCACACTCAGGCTGCAATAGCATGTCTGAGACATGCTTTCAAAGGCTACTTGATAGAGGTGCACAACCAGCACGGTAGGCCCATTAGTAGTATTTAATTTACAGCCACTGGTCACATGCAGTACTGCTTTACTAGGGAAGTACAAGTGAATTGAGTATGCCAATTGGGGAGAAGCCAGTATTACCATGCTCTAAGGAGTGAGCACACGCACTTTAGCATGGTTTATCAGTGGCAAACTGCACAGAGTCCAAGGCCAGCAAAAAGTATATCAGCAAAAATGGAGGAGGGAGCCAAAAGGCTGACAGGTCTAACATCCTCAAATTGTGTTCTGTTGTATTTATTGCTATGTTTTAGAGCAAAATGCATCCTAGTGTCCAATTTGGACATAGTTCTAATTGCCAGGATACTCTTCTCATTTAACTATGTGGAATTGTGAGTCATTTCACTGTAATTCTGCATAATTACACTACAGCAAACTACTTGAGTTATGACAAACCTCAATGGAAACCATATACAAAGTAAAATGCATACAAGGCTAAGGCATAGGGCCATGTACAGTGTATTGTTGGCCCCACATGAACATGCATACTAAGAATAGTAAGGGTATACTCATAGTGTTTAACACATCTCTTGTGAAATAGATGTATATCCGGTCATACAAATGTTAATAATGCAATATGAGTAATTAAAAACGAGTTTAAAGAAAATGGAAGGTTATACTTAGCTGATGAATGAACACCATGGAATGATTGACAGGAATTCGCCCAGCACAAGAGTATGAACGTAATAAAATCTCCCCAACTGGAAACTCAGATTTTTCATGTGGATTCTGATTACTCTGGAGTAGTGAGAGATACTGGAATTACTGTGAGAAGATAAGGTCCTCATAATTCGTTTCATGAGTCCAAAGTCTTATTAATCATATCTGTTTGCAACCCAATCTTGCAGAAGCCAGGCCAGCTAGCAGTAAAGCCCTCCAACACAGACTGGCTTTTGCTCAGTGACGTTGGATTTTACAACACTCCCATCAGATGCCAGTGTCAAACAACAACTAGGAAATGAGCAAGATGCTCAGTGAGGTCAAGAATGGCCTGTCTGTGTTGTACACATAGTTGAGCCACATTATGAATGTGTGTGTTCACACACAGCTGATAGGTCTTTGCTCCCAAACATTCTTTCTTTAATTAAGATTAATGACGTGGAGGATGAAACATCTCAAACTGTTTTTGAATCCTGTTGGTGCAGATAATGAATCCCAGATCGTGCTGTATTGGGATCATAATCTTCATTAAACTAAAATACAGGCCATCAATCTGGGCTAACGGGATGCAGATTCAGTATGGCCGCTGGCCACTGGTGCAAAGTTGCAAAAAGTGATGAAAACCAGTACAAAGTGTATTTACTTTCTAGCACATTCATGTTTTTGACTCAAAAGCCTATCTACTGAAATTTGAAGACAGGGTTTGTGCCAAACATCATACACCGCTTTGAGACAGGCACAAAGTAAGAGAGAAGGTTTTTTTCCCTCCAACCTGTTCAAAGTGTGCATTTATGCTGCACTGTACAGCTTACATACAAAGTTGGAACGTTTTAACGTATGTCTGATCATAGCACTTTGTACTTCCAGTGCAAAACCTACGCTAGTCATCACAGGGAACCTTAGCATTATGGTGCAAATGTGAGTGCCTGGTGCTATGCATCCTAATTGTGCACTAATGCCTAGGAACACAGCAGCAGTGCCATATCTAGGTAGATATCATATTATGTTCTCTCTCCCTCTCAAGCAATACAGCACAAAAACCTAGGGGCATATTTACAAGCCCCTAGCACCACTTTGTGCCGCCGTAGCATTATTTCTTTTTATTCTAAGGCGGCGCTAAGGTGGCTTTTCCCCCACACCGTATTTATAAACTTGCACAATGCTTGTGCCACTTTGCAAACCCTTGCACCATATTATGCCTGTGTCAGGAATAATGTATGCAAGATGGTGTTCCGACACAGGGAGGCACAAAAAAATGGTGTAGTGAAATTTACATTTCACTGTGCCATTTTTTTCATCATTTGTAATGCTTGCGCAGAGCAGCCATTAAAATGACGCATCCATTTTAATCAATGGGCCTCCCTGTGCTTTGCTACATTAGAGTCAAAATTATTGACTCTTGTGCAGCAAAGCGACACAATGGTGTCAAAAATCTTGACGCTATTGTCCTAACAACCGCCATGGTGCACCATATTGTAGATAGGTTGCTGCACTGAGTTGCATGAAATATTAGTAAATGTACCATTTTGTCCTCATCATTTTCCTGCTCTGTACCTACATGAGGGAATACACCCTAACTGTTTTTGCACGGAAGAAACACCTTCCTGCACAAAACATTCCTTAGAAACATTTTCCTTTTTCAAAGTGTACTGCAGAATGCAACAAACTTAGAAAGAGGGCAAAAAAAGAAGAGAAATATCTTTTGCACCTCTATCAGGAACACGTAGCATTTTGACACATTCCCGGGTTAACATGATTTGGTAGATCTAGAAATCCACCAAAATACATGAGGTGGTGCATGGAAACACCCACTATACACCCATGTAACACCTTTCGGGTAAGTGTATTGCAAGACAGTGACTTGCGCTGCCTTGCGTTACTCTGCGTTTTCCAAGTTGCACAGGGCTACTCAAGAAGGCCTTGCGTGGCTTTGTGAATTTGATTCTTGGATTGCGTTTCCCTTTTGTCACCCTGTGTGATGTAAGGGCAATACAATCCTATGATAAATGTGACCCATAATTATTTAGAATACATACAAAGCAGACCCTTATTAATCATATCGAGGATATATGAGAGTAGAAAAAGGAGCCGCAAGCAAGTGAGGTGGTGAAAAGTTGTTCAGAATAATGCCAATGGAACACTGCAAACCACTAACACAAAGATAACCACCTAGATATATGTAGAAAAGGCTTTCTTATACAGAGCTAAGTTAACACCCACGCATGCCCATGACTTAGGCTGCCTTTTGCCCAACAGAAAATTGCATACATTTTCAAGGTATGTCAATTGAAGCGTTTGAAACCTAGTTATAAAGATGAAATAAAAACATTAAAAATACAATAAAAAACAATGTAACAAATACTTTAAGACTTGTTGCTTGCTACCACGTCTATGCATCTGCTCATGTCCTGCACAACTCTCCCGATCTCCTTTGACAATCTTTGCAACATCATGCACAATATATTAATGTACTATGTAATGTACTCCTTTTCAAGGAATAAGCCACTGTGTACATGCTGATATTCCCCAAGTGGCTGAGAATCGCCAGGTCCTGTTTCCTACGTATGGCTCTTCTTTTCATTGTAACGCTTATGTAGGCCTCCAATCTTCCCATGGCACTCACTGAGACATCCTGCTTCGCTTGTACCTGTAATCCAGTGCCTACTTTGAGCTAGTGGTTGCCAGTGAACCCCACTGACACTCATTTTTGGGGATCAGCACTGGTCTTTCTTCATCGGATATCGTATAAACACACAAGCGGGATAGAAGGGGAAAGCGAAAGGCGGGAAAACGGCATAAAGGGAGAAAGCAGAACTGCAGGAGTGAGATAAAAGTTCAGAGAGTGTCGAGTGATGGCTAAAACAGGCCTGAGGTGAATTCAGTTCTCCGCAGTCTTGCTATACAGTGCACAGATTTTTGAGAGCACAGCTGCACTCATTATTGTTAGACTTTTCATCCTCGGCGTGGTCTCCCTTAACTTTTTGCCTCTGTTCTCCAGGTTGTTGATGTGTGCTGGACTCTGATTTTGCTGTTTTTGTTACTCTGGGCACTTTACCGCTGCTAACCAGTGCTAAAGTGCAAGTGCTCCTTTACAAAATGTGTATGTAATAGGCTTATCCATGATTGGCATATTTGGTTTACTAGTAAGTCCCTAGTAAAGTGCACTAGAAGTGCCAGGGTCTGTAAATCAAATGCTACTAGTGGGCCTGCAGCGCTGGTTGTACCACCCACATAAGTAGCTCTGTAATCATGTCTCAGACCTGCCATTGCAGTGTGTGTGTGCAGTTGTAACTGTAAATTCGACTTGGCAAGTGTACCCACTTGCCAGGCCTAAACCTTCCCTTTTCTTACATATAAGGCACCCCGAAGGTAGGCCCTAGGTAGCCCCAAGGGCAGGGTGCAGTGTATGGTTAAGGTAGGACATATAGTAATGTGTTTTATATGTCCTGACAGTGAAATATTGCTAAATTCGTTTTTCACTGTTGCAAGGCCTGTCCCTCTCATAGGTTAACATGGGGGCTACCTTTAAATCTGATTAAAGTGTAGATTCCCTTTGGGAGCGGGTGGACAGGTGGAGTTTGGGTTCTCTGTGCTCACAATTTAAAAATACATCTTTTAGTAAAGTTGATTTTAAGAATGTGTGTTTGAAAATGCCACTTTTAGAAAGTGAGCATTTTCTTGCTTATATCATTTCTGTGACTCTGCCTGTTTGTGGATTCCCTGTCTGGGTCAGTTTGACAGTTGGGCTGGTTGCATCTCACACTAGACAGTGACACAAAGGGAGCTGGGGTGTAGTCTGCATTTCCTGTTGAGCCGTCTGTGCTAGGAGGGAGAGGAGGAGTGGTCACTTACACCTGAAAGGGCTGTGCCTGTCCTCACACAATGCAGTCTCCGACCCCCTGGTGAGTGTCTGGGGCCTGGCCTGGGCAAAGCACGATTTCACATTCAAAAGAGTCTTTACTTTGAAGTAGGCCTACTTCAAAGGAGAAATTGGGTATAAGAAGGGCACCCAAAACCACAGACTTTAGATCACTTCTGGACATAAAGAGGAACCTCTGCCTGGGGAAGAGCTGAATAGCTGAGGAGAAGTGCTGCCCTGCCTGTGACTGTTCTTTGTGAAGCTATCCTGCAGTTGCTGCTTCAGTCAGAGTAAGAGGGCAAAGACTGGACTTTATGTGCCTTCCATCTTGTGAAGAAATCTCCAAGGGCTTGATTTAGAGCTTGCCTCCTGTTGTTGGAAGTCTCAGGCTCAGCAAAGACTTCTCTCTGTCAGCATCTGGAGTCTCTGAAGAGACTCCTGCTCTGACAAGTGGTGCCCTATCCAGTTCCTGGGCCCTTGGAAGGAAAGCTGGTGGAAAACCAAGGAAATCGACTTCGGACGACTTCGGACCAACGCCGCTGCTCAATCCGGTGACGCCGCCTGCAACCGATTCTGTGATCTTCGCTGGAACGAGACGACCTTTGCAGGCCCGACGCCACCGCAGCCCCGCTGAAGTCCGCGACTCAGTGGAAGTCGCCGCACCATGTCATGACCGACACCGCTCGAAGTGCGCGGATTCAATGTTTTGCACCGATGCCACGATCCCCGACTTCGCGCATCGACTTGTTTTCACTCTTCACCAAAGGTACTGTACTTGGGGGTTACGCGACTCCGTGTCTGGCGCCGCTGGTGTCGGCTTGTGGGGAACGACTTCGTCACGATGCCGTGTTAACAACGGTTCGAAGCATTTTGTGTTTCTAAGCGCTATTTTTTTGTTTAATCTGTAAAAATGTATAACTTGACTTGTCTATGTCGGATTTTTGTCATTTGGGTCTTGTTTTGTTTAGATAAATATTTCCTATTTTTCTAAACTGGTGTTGTGTCATTTTATAGAGTTTTCATTAAGTTACTGTGTGTGTTGGTACAAATACTTTACACTTAGCACTCTGAAGTTAAGCCTACTGCTCTGCCAAGCTACCAAGGGGGTTAGCAGGGGTTAGCTGAGGGTGATTCTCTTTTACCCTGACTAAAGTGAGGGTCCTTGCTTCAACAGGGGGTAACCTGACTGTCAACCAAAGACCCAATTTCTAACAATTATTATATAAATTAAGCACTGATTTGCACTCACAGACAGGTCCTCTAGGAGTGCATAGTGTTCATTTTGTATCCTATCCTTTGGGTAGCTCTCGTTTCCTGGTCTTATGTACATTTGTATTGCTGCAGTTGTCACTGAAATAGCAAGAACACAGAGCTGGGGGTGAGTGCTAACAGCTGGGGATATTCATCTGTTGAAGTGTTCTGGTAGGGGCTGCAGCCTTGAGGGTTGTCACAGCACACTGCCAGGAGAAAGAAGCTCACTCCCTCGGGTGATGGGTTTTACTTTCCCAAGTTTATAGAGCTGATTCTAATTTCATCAAGGAGTGCGGCGCAAAATTTAAAATTAATAAAATTAGCTTGTTTGCAAGTTCACATAATAGTGAATGCTAATGTGCCCATAACACAAATAACTAAACATAAAATTAGTGATTTGCAATTTAGAAGATGAAATAGAATATTTCCTTGATTACATTTCTGTGTGGTTCCCCATAGTCTAGAGTTTTGTCTGCAATTAGGTTTATTTATGTTTGTCTGAAAATGCAATTTAATCCCAGTTATAGATTTTTGAAAGTGTCATTATTGGATAGAAATGTCCAGTAAGGGTAGGCTCCAATTCGCCTTTTTCTCAAAGAGATATACCAATAAAAGCAGGGCAGTGCTACTTTATCTTTGATTAATTATTCGCTGACCACCAGTGTCGAACTGGCCTATACGGTAATCAAGCAGACCCCGATGGGCAGCTTTAACAGGCCAGCGTGAGGCTGCTTGTGGGCCTGTATTATGACCTGGTGAACTCATTTTTACGACTGATTTCTCAGAAATTGTAACAAACGTTCCCTACAGCAAGAGCAAATGCATGTTCCTTCCCCACTTTGCAAACAACTATACATTATATCTTCACAAGTTCCACAGCGGCTCAATTTGCAAACGTGAGACCCTGTTTAGCTAACTGATTCACTAATGGGGGCCACGTTTACTTTGGTGCCTGGGTCTTTTTTACAGTGTCAGTCCAATACTGATGAGGGCTGCACAATAAGGAAGGCTGTTAACAATAAGGCCCAGATTTATGAAGCTCTAGCGCCACATTAGCGTCATTTTTTTTACTCTAATGTGGCATTGGGCTGCAAAACTTGCTGTGATATATTTACAAAGTGGCACACTGCTTGCATTGCACCACTTTGTAACAAGCATTGCACCACTTGGTGACCCTTTGCACCACATTATGCATACACCATACATAATGTATGTAAAGGGGGCATTTCCCCGTTAGGAGGACAGCAAAAATGGCGAGTGGAATCTAAGAGATTCCACTCCATCACTTTTTGTGGCTACTTTTAATTCCTGCTCAGAGCAGGTGTTAAAAGGGGGCACACCATTGGTTACAGTGGGCCCCTATGTACTGTTCAGGGTTAGCACCAAAGTTTTGGCGCTAACCCTCAACGGTACATCAATAGCGTCAAACATTTTGACGCAATTGCCCCCTAACCTGCACCATGGTGCACCATATTTTAAATACGGTGCACACATGGTGGTATGGAGTGCTAAGAGGGGGGGAACAAAAGTGGCGCAGCACTGGGTGCAGTTCCACTTTTCTTAAATCTGCCCCTAAATGTCAAGGCACATGAGAATTAGCAGACTTCAGGACATTTACAATAGTGTAAACTTCTCCATTGCATAACTGCAATAAAATTCTTAATATTTGGTATTTAGTGAATGAGAATTATCAGTGTAGTAGTCAACAATTTTTTTGACAGTTGACTGTATTTCTCGTTTTTAGGCAAACAACTGCCTTATTTTCTCAATCTTTGTCCTAAAAAAGTGTATGCATGGTAAGAGAGAGAGATCTCGACTGGTTAAACATATGCATGTTTCTTCATAGGGTTCTTAGGGTTAATGGCATCATTTATAAATTAGTAACACAGGAAGTGGAGTTATTAGCTAGTTGCATTTGTCCTTCTAACAGACATTAACATGACTTTAGACCATTTAGAATGTCATTTGGTGCCACAAGAGAATGGAATGTAGAAGTTACATTGTATCTAAATTCTCCGTTGGTGACTATGCTGGAAATTTGTCTAATGTAGCCACTTGTTATGTACCTCTGAAGAAAGAGGCACTGACTGACCTTGTGCAATTATGAGAGATGGTCGACTGAGACAATTTCATGATTTTAGAGTTCAAGATAATTGAAAAGGATTTAGATGGTTAAAACTGTTGATAATATTAGTGATCCCATTCACGGAGACTGGAAAGGATGTTGTCAAGATCGATTGCAGAACAAGCTTGCACTAAGTGTAAATTGTGTGATAATGTTACGGGCAAGCTTGCCTAAAGCAAGGGCCATCTGTTGAGATAGGTTTACTTGAAACAAGTAACATCAACAACATAAGGCACCATGACTCAGAATATCTAGGTGTCAGCACAAGCCACAGTAGCATAGTAAAGGTTACAAAAGTAGAGGTAGATTTAACGTCCATTTTGAAGTTGATCAACATGTTTCCTACCATAGCTCAAGCATAAGCTTATACCACATTGTGCACCAGTTGCTTTTATGATTCTCCTTCCCAATGTTTTCCTCCTAAAATTAAACAGTTACAAAATGGGGTGCACCTTGAGCTGTTAAGATAATCTCTTGATAGACACCAAAAAGTTCCTTTTGGACCTGGCATCATTGGTGTGGTTTCCCCTGACTTTTTGCCTTCTGACCTCCTATTCTTTTGACTTCTTTTTTGCTGGATTGAAGATTCTGTGCACTTTACTACTGCCAACCAGTGCTAAAATGAAGGTGCTCTGTACTCTAAAACATGGTGACATTGGCTTCTCCACAATTGGCATATTTTAATTACTGGTAAGTCCCCAGTAAAGTGCACTATATGTGCCCAGGGCCTGCAATTTAAATGCTACTAGTGTGCTTGCAGCACTGATTGTGCCACCCATTCCAGTAGCCCTTTAAACATGTATTAGGCTTGCCACTACAGAGCCTGTTTGTGCAGTTTCATGCTGTCATTTCGACCTGGCAAGTGCACCCACTTGCCAGAGCCAAACCTTCCTTTTTATTACATATGTCACCCATAAGGTCAGCCCTAGTAGCCCCAATGCAGGATGAACTGTACTTAAAAAGTTGGACATGTACTTTTAATTTTAACATGTCCTGGTAGTGAAAAACTATTAAATTCATTTTCACAACTGCAAGACTTATCTATCCAATAGGTTAACATTGAGGTTACTGTAAATTAGCCTTTAAGTGTAACTTCCAATTGGGAACAATAGACATTTGGAGTATAGTGTCTATAGACTCACAATTTAAAATCACAACGTGTGATGAAGTTGAATTTTGAATTGTAAGTTAGAAAGTTGGCATTTTCTTACTTTAACCATTCTCTGATTTTGCCTGTCTCTAAATACCAGTTTAGGATGGGTGACAGCTAGGCTTTGTGCATTCCCTCTAGACAGTCACACACAAAAGGGATCTGGGGTATGACATTTACATCCTGATGACCCATCACCAGGCTGATGGGCCTTCCTGGGCTAGATGGGAGGGAGGAGCTGACACACCTGAACAGGGTTGTGCCTGTTCCCACTCAAAGAGCTGCATAATCCCCTTGTAGAGTGTCTAGAGGCAGGGAAGGAAGAGCAGGGACCTTGTGCACTTTAAAGGCCTCTCCTTGAAATTTCCACCATTTCAAGCACTCAACTGGGTATAAGTACTGAACCCCAATTCTCACCAAATCAGCATACTTCTGGACCCGAGGACACACTGCCAAGACGAAAGACTGCTGTGCTGCTGAAAGGACTGTCACTCTGCTAGAATCTGCTGGACTTTCCTGAACTTCTGCTTGCTGTGACTGCCGTGCTGCCTGTTGCCCTCCTTGCTTGGTGGTGGGAAGGACTGGACCTGAATCTCTACATCCCCTGAACAAAGTGACTCCAAGGGCTTGCTGGCTTTCCTCCTTTTCTGTAGTCTCAGGGACATCAAAGACGGCTTGCATCACCCCAACTGCATCTGGGCTCTGCCATCCTGTGAGTCTGGCCCTGCTAAGTGGTGTCAATCCAGTCCTGGGCCATTGGAAGTGGGCTTTCTCTGTGCTGCAACGCTCAACGTCGATGCATTGCTGCCATTGCACCAATTGGAACCAGGGAAGATCGCTCAATGACGTTGCATCGCCCATTTCCAGTGCTGCTCGATTCCGAAGCCCTCCCTGAGGGCTACTTGACGCAAAGCCTACCCGAGCACTGCTTGATGATGATACCTCGCCATCTGTAGTGAGTGTGATTCTGACGTTTTCCCTGCTGCTAGACGCCAAAGCTTTCCAGAGAGCGCGGATCAACAACAACGTACCATCAAAGACTCCCTTGGATCAACAAGGATGCCTCTCTTCCCGGCTCCTGGCAGCTCGTTCCCACCACCACTCCTCCAAAGGTACTGTGTTCAGAGGGCCAAGGCTAGCACCTGTATCTGACCCACACTTGATCGCAGTTAGCTTGAACTTTTGGATTTACCCTGGTCCAGCATGACCTCAAGTAACCCTTAAGCGCTATTGACTTTTAAGCTCTACATTTGCAGATATTCTTTGAAAACTACTAATTGGATTTTTGTCATTTTGTTCTTGTTTTACTCGTAATATTATGCTCTATTTTTCTAATCTGGTGTGGAGTCTTTTCTGTGGTGTTTTCCATGGTGTTACTGTCTTTAAAGTGTTGCACAAATACTTTACCCATTGTCTCTGAAGTTAAGCCTGACTGCTCTGTGCCAAGCAACCAGATGGTGAGCACACATTTTTAGGGTGTGTATCTGACTTACTCTTACTAGGGTCATGGTCCATATTTGTGCATACCTCTGAAAACTAGAGGCCACATTTCTAGCAGTTCCTCAAAGAATGTTAAATATTGAGCAAAGTGGGACTCAATTTCTTTTTATTTTAGACTTAACATTGTCCAGTTTGTAGCTGTGGTCATGTTACCGTTAAATAAGTATTTCAGGCTGATTGGTTAGCTGGTAAGCATCATTTCAAGTAATGACTCTTGAGCACTCTGTCACTGCATGTAGGCATTTTAGGAATCATATTCTCCAATGTTGTAATCACCTTTGACAAGAATATCCTTAAGTGGAACTATCACATTCGGTGGATCTACCAGAAATAATTTAAAATCACTTTTTGAGGATGATATAACATTGTATAGATGACAGAAACGGATTGTCTATTCACATCTCTTACTGGAGGGGATGAACGACCTCTACTCAGGACTTATAGAGGGATTGCAAATCAGTGTCAATGATCAACCTAAGAAAAATTAATGATTCTTAAAGATAGCAAGGGCCAGATTTATCAAAGTGCCGGTTTGCATTTATTAAATAGCGAATTTTAAGAAATCGCTATTTGAGAAATGCAAAATGGAATGTAAGAAAATAGCGAATCCCTAATAGCGATTTCTTAAAGTTTGCGATCGCTATTAGGGAATTGCTAATAGGGGACTCCATTCATCCCTATGGGCCTGAAGGCCCATAAGTGCGAATGGTTTTGCATTTCCCAATTTGTGAATTCCTGTTAGGAATTCACAATTTAGGTAATGCAAATCCATGGGTGCAGGGGGCCTAAGGCCCACTTTGATGCACCCCACCTAAGAAATTGTGCAGATGTAAAACGCACATATGCCCTAGGGGCATGTGCGCGCTACATGGCAGTTTTAAAAATGCATTTTAAATGCATTTTTAAAATTGCACATGGTTACCATCAAATTGGAATTGGTGGTAATTGCATTTCCTAAATGCCCAGTTCGCATTTAGGAAATACATGATACATGTGCTTTGGAAATCGCAAATAGGAATTCCCTATTTGTGATTCCCTATTCAAAGTCGCAATTTTAAGGAATCGCTAAAAATGTTGATTCCCTAAAATTGCACTGCACTGCCTTTCATCCATCCTGAAAGGCGATTTTGCATTCGCAAATGGTGGAATTTACAGATTTGCATTGTCTGCAAATGCAAAATCCTTTGATACATCTTGCCCCATATCTTCAAAAAAGGCTTATGAAGGTTGTTTGTTGACACCTTGGCAAATCATATCTACCCATTTACGTGAGTAAATGATAATAGTGGGAGCCTTCAATAATTCTATTGTGATTCTGATGTCATGTTTGATGGTAGAGCTAGTTATAAGGATGTAATTCCTGAAGAAGTATTTGGCAAGTCAGCAGTGAACATAAAAGCCCTTATTATGAGTAGTCGAGAGCAGTATCCCACTGCAAATTTCACTACTGACCACTCCAACTTTGTCGATATCTCCAGTCACGGAGTAACCAGGTTCACAAACTTCAGACCAGGTCATTCTGGACTCAAGGACACCTGTGTGGGTTACTAGGGGAGCTGCGGGCCACTGCTCCTGCCTTGCATTCCTACTGCCTAACAGGAGGCCCTGTAAATGCTCCACCAGCTCTCCTTGCAGCTCGAAGTAGGTAAGAAGTGAATGCAAATTTAGGTCTACTCTTTTCCTTGGAATAGAGAAAAACACATGAAATTTGATCTTGTATTCATATGATAGTTCATATTCCAGGAAAATACCTCACACTCCTAGATTTTTGCATGGGGATACAGCCTAGTTTGGTGATTCTATTCCCCGGTATACCTGCACTAAAATATGGAGAACCTGTAATGAGAGTCAAAGTTGTGGAAAAATATTTAATAGCAGTTTTCATGGGGAAAACTGGAGCGGGACTAGGAAGGGGAGGACCTAAAATAACTATTTGTGTTGCTGTCTGTTGAAGTGCCTCATAGACTATTGGGTAGTTTTGAAAAGCATTTCTTTGCCATAATTAGTATAGAGTTTTCTGAGTTTTGGCAGGAGAAGAGTGCTGTGGGTCATATGGGAGACCATGAAGGATCCTGGGGATGAGAGGGAGTAGAAATAGACGGGGGAAGAATTAGCATGGACATCACTGATAAGGATTAGGACAGAGCATATTGGAGGTTAATCGAGAGTGAAGTTGGAAGCCATAGGCTTTATTAAATTAATTGATTTGGGCATCAAGATTTTCTAGCATAACTCCCACACTGTTATAGAAGTTATCAGCCACAGAATGGGCAAGTGGAGAACACGATTTTACACCCCCAGGAATCTTATTTTGTTGTCGATGAGAGATACAAAAGCACAGAAAATCCGTTTATCAGTTGGCTTCTGAGATGATCAAGAGTGGATTGTAGAACAAGAGTCCAGTTTTTGTGAGACCAGATTTAATATTCAAGTAGATCTCTACAACCAATAGTTTTATGCTATGAATTATAGTTATACTCCAGTTTATTTCTACTTCCACCACTTTTAGAGCAGAGTGTGGGAGATAGATGTAATTGTACGAATTCAGCAATGTTTGGTCATGCCAGCAGTTCCTTTATTTAGACTGAGAATTGAAGCAGAGGATAGAGGACAACAACTTTGGGTGATAGTCAAAGACTTTGTCATGGCCAGATGAAGGTGAAAGGCCATCATAAGTGGATCTGAGACTCAGGTTCACTCACCACAAGACTTCTAGTACCCAATCAGAATAGGGGATTTGTACTCACATGTTGCTCATCCTAAAAGGATCTGAATCAAATTCATATATGGTTACTTGATATGTTCTCCAATAACAAGGATAATGATGCGTAATGGAGGTCAATACAGGTATATTGGAGCTGCTGTGCATGTATACTAATACAGAGTGGGTGCGCCTTTAGACCATTCTTTTTATCACTCAAACCTAGCTTTAAGCAATTGCTGCAACCTTGTGTGAACCATAGATTTCAATCGGGCCTTGGCCTGCAAAGGTAAAACCTTTGCCTAAGATTTCAGTGCATTTTCGAAGAAGACTGACTTGATACATTGTTCTAGTGAAATATCATGGACTTTGCAAGTATTAATGCCCTTGCTTCTCAGCTCACCTGGTGCACTGAGGTAGATTAACAGTAGAATGCAGCACTTTAGAGAAAAATGAACTATATAGATAGGGTGCATTTCATTAGTGTTTCTCTATGAAGTCCGCAAAGTTTGGTGAGGGATGCAATATTTGCTGTTTTGAAACTCCGAGGTGGGAAAAGTGCACAGCCAAACTCATGTAATACTTTTGTGACCTCAAAGTTGTAGCATTTTCCTCAACCTGGGTACCCGCCAATGACTAGGCCACACACAGAGCTGTGAATCACACATCTTTATTCCTTTGCATGTACCTGTAAACTCCACATTCTAAACCAAGCTTTCATTCCATTCCATTCTATCGAGTACGTCACACTGATACAGAGTCTGCTGAATGCCAGAAAGATTCTGTTCTAAAGCATGCAAGACACTACAAAAGTTATCTACAGTAACCTCCACTCTTACTCCACATTTCAACTTATGAACGTCATTTGCCCATTTCCCACAACCTCCCACTAATATGTATTTTGGAAAGCAGAGAAAATACACCTTCTGAATCCTCCCTCATTAATTCCAACTAAGGATTATCATATACTAGGGAAGGTCAGGAAATCAGGAGTTGCTGGTTCCTCTCCCCCACTTCACTACACCACAGACCTAGGAATTGGTAGAAAAATAGATTGGTCAAGCAATAATGTTTTTCCATTTCCCATGTATCTGTAGAGAAAGCAGACATAGGGGGTAAGAGATCTCACACTCTGGAGCCTCTATTACTCTCCTTTGAGATTGTGGATGACAACTGCGTGTTGCATGTTCTGATAGAGGCAGATGGTGATGTGGGGCTTTAGTATTATGACAGATAAGTTCCTAATGTTGTGAGGTTGGGGAACAGAGTGTTGCAGTGGATGGATTGCAGTATTCCAGCTATGTTTATAAAGAGTTATGAGTGTTGAGGGGTATAAGTGTGGTTATTGAATTGTCAGGCGTTTTTGACTTGGTGAAGTAGAACAAGGTGTTGGAGTAGGTTATCCATCGAACTACACATTCTTGTTTAGAAGTTCAGTCACGGTTGGACTGAGTCGGTCGTCTCCACTAGGGTTAGCTTTCACTGAACCTTATCTCAGTGATCAGTGCATAATCAGTTTTGAGGCTGCAACTAAGGTAGAATATAACAAGGGGATGCATTTAGCATGGTCATCACACTCTTCAGATAATCTTAAGAGATGAACAGGCAAAACTGAATCATGTGTAGTATCTACAGAGTGATTGGAACAAATCCAACCGTAAAGGATACTATGATGGTCAACGTGCAGAAAAACATATCATCACCAGATTGTTTCTTAGGAAACTAGAATCACACGCTTATACCTAACTTTATGTACATTTGACACAACAGAACTCACTGTGCTGAAAAATGTTCATGAAGAACCGCAGTGCATATTGTTAAAGTTGCCATGCAATATGTGTTTTTTTTTAAATATACATTTTAGGAGATCTGCATTTACAGCGACAAATTTGCAAAAGAGAATTAACTGCAAATTAGCGTCACCTCTTGAGAAGTGGCTGTTTAATATTAATTTGTTTGTTTTATTTAGAAATACTGGAGTGCTGTTTCCAGCCAACTGTAGGACCTGGCAAATTCTATTTGCGTAACAATTTGATTTTCTTCGTGAAACGGACGCTTGGTGTCACAATTGGACACTCCATTGACTCTGTGAACACGAGTAACATGGTCGGACCCCTATACCGCCACTGTGCAGACTCTGCAGGAACCTCGTTGCCCCCTTTAAGCAGACACAAATCATTTGTTTACAAGTTACCTTAATTTGTTTTCTGTGCCTTCGTGGCTATTGAGCGGAATGCAGTACATTCATAATGGTGACTCACAGTTGTGCCTCATTACGTACACTTTTCTTGCTCGGAGACAAGGTACTTTATCGATCTGCTCACAGCTGGGAGAAACCCAAATGCTAATGGAGACAACAGTATAGCCTAATGAACATCGCTGTAGCTTCTCTGAATAATAATGCAACAAAAGTGCATTATTACTTAGAGATTAATGCTATGCGCACAGTGGCAGCAACACCAAAAGCTAGAAACAAACATTAAAGACACAATTCTTATTAGAAACTTTACAAGGACAGTAGCTCATTTTCCAAATATATTGTGTTAATCAGCTAAATCAATATTAGTTTGGATTGAGATAATGTAACCAGCTTTTCTGAGGATACGTTGAATTTCTAGTGGTATAAAATGAAAGCATTGGCCAAAGGTAACACATGTGAATTTGAATCTGTATGAACTCTTATATGAGATATTAATATGTGCCATAGACAGACATAAGCCTCTTGCCCTTCTATACAGTGTGTCAGGTTGTAGGGCAAATGAGGTCTTTTTCGAAAGTGCTTCATGGCACCATAGTAAGAGCAGAACAAATGCAGATTTTTCAAGGTTCAATGAAACCTGGCTGAGTTCAACACTGGCAGCAGTCCACACAGGCATGGCCCTTCTTAAGGTTCACAAGATTTACACCCCTGAAATCTCATGCATTGGAATTGCTGGATAAAAAGAAGGTATGCAGGCTGTTCTTTCATACCTTTGTTTTGTTACGAGGTCTGCTATGGAACTTGAATAGATGGTAGCATTAATGAATAAGGAGGGCAAGTAAGACACATGGCAGATGCCACGTGTTGAAATTTTAAAGGTTTCATTTGAGTTGTGAGAATTCTGTAGTTTAAGTTTTTTTAGACAGACATTGTGTTCACTGAAGTGCCTTCCAATTCATCGTTTTTTGTAGTAACCTTTTAACAAGCACAAATTAAGCACTGGTTCCAGAGGCTATTCAGAAAGATTATATTTTTTTCTATTTCACAGCTTGATCCTAGTAAAGCATCTCTTAGTAATCCTGCACACAATATTTAGTTGCACAGCGGAGACCACAAAACTAACTGCCTCTTGTTGCATCTTCTTTCATTTGGACTTTCCATGCGCTCCCAGGAGCCATATTGTAATTGCATTAATTTCAGCGAGACTTGGGACGGTCTTGACGATGTTGGAGGCAAACTCAGCTGTTCATCCTTAATGTGCTTCCTCCATCGTGCCTTTAACCGTACCCCACACCCCTCCCCTATCCTTGCTTACATGTCCACATCACCACTTTTTTTGTCTTCCTTTTCCCAGCCACAAAAAAGTTCTAAGGCCACATCACTGCATTTTTTTTACTTTAAACATGGAAGTAAAGAAACAAAATTGCTTGTCTGCCGCCCTTTACCTAATCTTCCTGCTTTACATTACCACCAGTTACTGTACAATATATTGCCTTTCTCAATAAACAAGCCATAACACTTTTACAGGGTCTCAGCAACTTATATTGCACAACTTGTCACCAAGCTGAAACTTACAACAAAAAAAGTATTATTAATCTCATAGGCCAAATCTACTGCATTTGCCAATGCTTGTTTACTGTTGATTTACCCGCTATTGCCACAGATATTGCCTGCAGAAGGTACAATAGCATAAAGTCTCTGCTACCTTGCAAAACGCATACTATCCAGGGTGTCTTTAGAAGTTGAAAACTGCATCCAATGTAAACGTGGGGCCAATTTCCTAGCTATTTTATTCCGCAGTTAGGGCCACTTTTATTTTTGTATTCGGGCCTATTTTCTGTCCTAGTGCGACTATCAAACTATGCTTTTTAACTAATAAGGAGTTGAATATTTCAGTGCCTATTCACAAAGGCATACTATTTCCCCTACTCATAAATGTTATTTAAAGGGTCTATTCGGGCCCGGAGCCAATGAGATCGAAACACACACCGCCCACAGCATTTAAAGGATACAGGAAATGCGCCAGCAAGAGTCATAAAATGTGATGGTGCACAAATAGCGCAATGACGCCAAAAGCGCGTTTAGTTATCCGGACAGTAAAATCACATCAAACACCAGTGAAACATCTAATCTTTTCAGAGGATCAGGACAAAGCAGCATTATTACCGTTTATTGTGACAGTGGGTCATGTCATAAGTCATATGTAGAGCCCTCCTGTAATGAAAGTGAAATTGTACGCTATTCTAGATAGTAAAAAGGATTGTGGTAATAGGGGCACCTTTATGAATGCCGAAATGAACGGTCATTTTAAGATTCAGAGGATTCTATTTTTATACACTGACATCAAAGTCTGCTCTGCTGAGCAATCCATTAACAGAGATGGTGCGGTTTGCTTGTGCGACACCATCCTTTTAGCAGCCCAGATGCCCAAACCAATTGTAGCATTAGCAGAATCTGAAAGGAGACACACTACAATATATTGCTTTTTATTCAGTGTTCCGAATACACTGGGATTGTAATAGAGATGTGTTGTTTTCAGTGCAAATTATAGTTATCCAGGAGTAGTAGAGCAGGCAATGTATTATCCTCTGCAAAAAGAACAGATGATGGGCGGAATGCAAAGCAAATCAAACATTCACCCCCAGTCACAAAGATCTGGGTTTAATCCATCATTTTTTTGCTCACCATGCCACCCCAGTTGTTCTTTTTGCAATTGTCGCCCCAAGTGGGAAAGGTATGCCCGGACATGGGTCCCTTGCTCCCCATGCCACTGGAGTCTAGCTAGCCTGGCTGATGAAGGGTGATACCCTGAAACCGGTCCTAGGATGCTTGTTTCCAGTCCTGGGAGGACTTGGCTTGGCAGTTCGGGCTAAACTGTTCCCATGGGGAACAGAGTGAAGACTGATTTGCATATGGCTGGGTCCAAACTGGAATGGCATGGGTGGCAAAACAAGCTGGATCTAGGCCCAGATCTCTGAACTGGGGGTGAATGTTTGACATTGTTCAACATTCCGTCCATCACTTGTTCTTTTTGAATATATTATCCTCTGGGCATGCTTTTATGGCTCTCTTTAAGAAAATAAGTTAAGCTGGTCTATTTTGCAAGCTACATTAAGTATTTGTTAGGGAAATTAGAAAAAATAGAAGGGGAAGGAGAAAAGGCAGGTAAGCACAAGACTTTCTGGAAGGTTTTTCTATGTTAAAGCTCTGTTAAGTTATTTACAATGACACATGCAAGATTCATTTTACTGGGAGGTACTTTGTAACAGTATGTTACCCTTTGAGTGCAGTCTTTACCACACACAACTTAACCACGCTGGTTAGTAAGACACAGGCCATTTTTTAGTACTTTACAAAGCAGGACTTTATCAGTCAGGTTAAAGGTTAAAGCTGAGTTATACTCAAGGAAGGTAGTAAGATTTTAACTAACCTTAGAAATGACCTGAAAATCACTAACCTTTAAAAACAAAAAGTAGGAACATTTTCCAGTTATATGTTACTGACATAAGTATAGTTTGCACTGTAGAGATTTGAGTTGTAATATGTGAAGCCAAAAGCAGTGCATCGCGGAGCAATTATTCTTATATCAGTTAAGGGAGGTCTGCCAGATCAACTCTGAATATAGCCATACGTTTTTAATCATTAATTGCCCAAAACGTATGAACAGAGTTACACCAAATTACAAACAACAAGTGTTCTGGGTAAAGATCTAGGGGCTCATTCTTGAGCCTCTAGATCTGCCACAGCATCCCTTTTTGTTATGCTCAGGTGGCGCAAACTACAAAACCATGTTTATGAGGCCACACAAAGTCACTTTCCGTGGCTTTGAATGGCCTCATAGATATAGTGTACAGCAGTGCAGCAAAATCGCTGAGTTGCCTTACTCTGCTCTTGGGAGGCAATCCATGGGTGTTGAGGTTGGTTTTCCTATGCAACACCAATGGATTTTTAGGCTTCCCCAGATTTACAAAACCATGTAAACCTCGGGATGCGCCAAAAATGTATGCCTCCCGAGGGGAGGCGTAACAAGGAGAAATAACTTTTTCTCCTCATTTTTTCCTCTTTTCATGTGAGTCTGCTTTCTGAAGCTCAGATAGAATGAGGAGAATGCCTCTCAGGATTGTTTTTGTGCAGGAGGCTGCCCTTCCTGCACAAAAACAATCGTGCCTGCAACACAGGCTCCTGTGTTAGGCGCTAGGCTGCTGAAATGGTGCCAGCAAAGGGAGAAAGGTTAGGAATGCACAGTATTGTATAAATAAGGTGAATTCCTGCCCTTTCACTTTGACATAGGGCAACCCAGCAAGGTGACTTGCTGGGCTGTCCTCCACCAAAACCCCATAAATGAGGCCCTTAGCTTTCCGCTAAATTCGGTGTAATCTTGATCAGCCGTTTTCTTTCTATAGTTGTCAATTTTATCCGATGACAACTGCATGGAGAAAAAGGTTTTTTGATCTCCACTTTTTCTTGGCCCCCGCTCCACAGATCACCCCGAAACCTTCCACGAAGGAGCTGAGTTACTTTAACTTTTTTTCAAAGTTTAGTGAATATTTCTCAAATGGCGCCAAAGCGAAATACTTTTCATGGATATCATTGTCATTTTACTTGTAAACTCCCCAAAAGATGGGTGTAATAGAGGTAGGTCGGTTGAGGAGAGCTAGGAACTGAAACATCTTTGTTCAGTAGAACCTTTGACCAACCATTGATGTAAAGGGCTGAAGGCCGAGCAAGCACAGTTTTAGGTGATCATGAAGAGGTGACTGCAGGGCCCTGTCACTGGTGAGGCCTAACACCCACTGCCTATGATATGTTGAATACAGGATCTGGTGTAACACCCAGTCTTGCAGAAACCTCCACTGTATATGTTCAAAGTCTGTGCATTGTCACTGTTGACTGCTTGTGGATGGGAGGGTGCAGACTCTGGCCACGGACTAAGTCCTATGTCAAAAGTGTCCTAATTATGTTGCAGCGGAGATATGATGCTTGCAGAAGGCTAGCTTCAGGACCTTGCAAGAGCATTGGTGCTGGGTTCAAATCCTGATGCAGGTTGAATGCTGGGTCTGGCTACAGGCTATGACTGAAATTTAATTGATGATGTTGTTAATGATGTTAAGTAACTTGTCATTAGTGATGTAATATGTGAGGTCATAAGCAGGGTGTAAATGATAGTTATTTCACTGTAAGGGGACTTACAGTGGCTGCCACACAGCATGGTACCAGGCAGACAACACAGTGTACGACTGTGCTGCATTTTGCTGGACTGTCCAATTTTAATTTCTTATTAAACATTGTATGCATAGAGACATTACACAATAGAGAAATGTTTACTGGCGCCCAAATATCAAGGGTTTGTTTGCTATCTCTACATAATATTGCAAGAGCTGACTCCTGGCTCTTATAGGTACCCATGTAGGAGTACATGTAGATGTCAAGGTATGCATGTTCTTGTATGTGAGTCTTTGTATTTTCATGTTTATTTGTATTTGTGTGTATCTCTGCATACGAATGTTTACTTACTTATATTTCTGGGATTTGCATCGAAGCTGAACCTATTTCTTTTGCAACACATTTTTAAAATCAACCTAATTTAATATGCTGAACCCCACTAATTATACATGTGGTGGTCAGAGGTACTGAAGAAACAAGGCTGATGAATGATGAAAAATATACGTTCTGCTGAGGAAGGGTGTCCTTCAAAATTCTACCACCGATGTAGGAGCCCAATGTGATGAAGACCACTTTGCAATACAGGCAGTGTTTTTCCACACATATTTGATTGTGCCATACCTTCTTTTTGAATTGCAATTGATGTATAAACAATTTATAATCCATCTACCACAAAAGATATGTATTCACTTAGCGGCCCTCTGTTCATGATCCTTAATGTTTCACTCAAGGCAAGTATTAATATATTGACGGGAAAAAGCAACACCTTGTTTGAGCTACTCTCTCCTCCTCACTCACACAATACAGTGTATGTACTGCTGCCAGTCTATTTACTAATCAGTTGGTTAGACCATCTGTTTAGTTACCTAAAGAACCTAGGAGTTCTCTCATTTCCAGAAATCACATTATTCACTTTTCCCATTTAAGTTCTGTTATTGTAGGAACATCACATATTTTCTCCAGCCTCTGGCTTTTGATATTGTGATATGAGGGATTGGGCTATTTCTGCTCCATGTGACACCTAAATTAAGTAAGAAGGTGTTCATTACATAACGCAGGAGGCTGCAGTGCGGTGGCTTTCTGAAAGCCCAGGGTCAGTTTACCTACCCCTTTGTGTATCTTATTTTAAAAAAATAATTAAAAATCCAATTAGTACCGATTAATTCCTTTAAAACTTCACCTCCCTTGGCTTTAGCACCTAGCATCTTGTTGGCCTTTATTTCCTTGCAATTCAGATGACCACCATATCTCCTACTTCAAAAATCAGCTCTTCAGTTTTAACAATGTTTGTGTTTAATACCCCTTTGAACATAAACAGCACAACTCTACATAACCAAACTCCTTTTGCATTTAGAAGTAATTCCAAATTATTTAACACTTTACCTAGTACTTCTAAATCTCCTAATTCCACTATTACTGATTCAGCCCATTGAATAATATTGCTACCATCCTTCATGTTCCTTTTACCTGTGAGATGATCCCAGTTTCATTGCACATGAAATTGGGTTCATCGTAGACAGTGATAAAGGTTGCCAATGCGAAGGTAATAGCAATTGTAAAAGAATCCTGGGTACTACTTAGGATTTTTCCTTACATATGTACACGTATACAATTTATTAGTAGATTCGTGAAACATGTACTATGTGTATTTAACAGTGCCAATGTCAGGTTGGTTACAGCATATACGTTCATGACTTTATTGTAGTTAATGTTGGCAGCAGAAGCGAAAGTTTTTCAGAAGAAGTGCTGGTGATGGACTTAGGTAAATGGCTGAGGCAGATGTGAAAACTACTGACATTTGTTGTTGTATACTAAGTTACTGTTTGCTTTAAGTGCAAAATAAACATTTACGTCTGCTATAGTTGGCTGCTGCTCTTCATGCTTTACAAAGTCAAAGACCAGCAATTTAATAAAAAATCATTACAGTGGGAAAATAAGAGACGAAAACAACAGATCAGGAGTGATTAATTTAGTTTTATTTTTTGTACTTTATTGGCAGCCACTAGAGATAAAGTTGATAAAAAATGATTTGTGAGAAAGTGGGTAGTTGGTTGACTGAAGTGTGAGCTGTGGTCAAGCAGCACCCGCAAGTCTTGTCAGGATAAGGCACAAACAAACGCAAAATTAACTGGTGCTCACCCTCTGGTAGGTTGGCACAAAACAGTCAAGCTTAACTTGGAGGCAATGTTTAAAGTATTCATACAACACTTCAAACAGTAACACAGTAAAACTAAACAAAAAAGGATTCAACACCAGGTTACAAAAATAGTGCAACATTTAATAAATAAAAAACCACTAAAAATATGAAAATTCAATTAGTAGAACTTGAATTAGGAATTTTCAAAGAATAAACTGTAGTATAATGCCTATAAGCAAGTGCCAACCAGGGGTATATGGTCATGCTGGACTGTAGTTCAGGTTAACCACAATGAAGCGCTGGGCAGGTACAGGGGCCCAGTTGGGCCCGCTTAACAAAGGACCTCAAACCCTGGTTGTGGAGTGTTATGTGGATCCAAGTCGAAGATGCTAATCGCAGCTGATTTGATGCATTGGTTCTGAATTGCAGCGAGGCTGTGATGTGAGGTCCTCTTGAGTCAACGTTGAGGATTCCATCAACGGTGCTTGCGATGCAAAGCAAAGATGCATTGGGCAGTGTAGGTGATGCATTGGTTCGATGAGTAGTGAAGCTGCGATGCAAAGCTTTGGCGTAGTAGTTGAGGCTGCTGTCGATGAGGGATGCGAGGACCTGCCCCAGGAAAGTGTCCCGCAGCCATGGGTCTGACAGTGATACGTCAAACCTAAGATGTGGAATGCGGCTGCAATGTGAGTCTTCTGTGCTGCGTCCAATCCATGCAGCAGCGGCAATGCATCGGTTCTGCTCAATGATCTGCTGCTCAGTTGAGAAGATTAATTGCTTCTGCTTAGGGTTGCATGCTCATCAGAGAAGGTATGTTGGTTATACTGAGAAACACCTTAGGTCCACTTCCAAGGGTCAAGGTCTAGGGTGGTACCATTTGCCAGGAGAGACTCCCATATGGAAGAGCCCAGGTGCAGAAGTAGGAGGGTTGGAAATCTTGTATCTCTCTGAGACTTCAGATCAGGAGGCCCATCCACTAGCTCTTGGAGTCACTTTGGCTTCTGGGTTGGAGAGATGCAGTTCCAGTCCTTCTCACTCCCAAACAAGATGGCAGCAGGCAACAGGTAAAAACAGCAAAGCAGGAGTACAGCAGAGTGCAGTACAGCAGAGCAGCAGTCCTTCAGCAGCACAACAATCCTTCTTCCAGGCAGAGTATCCACAGGTACAGAAGTGTACTGAAGAGGTGGTGTCTGAGGTGCAGTTCTTATACCCAGTGGTGTCTTTGATGTGGGGGAGACTTCAAAGACATGCCTTTGAAGTGCACAGATGTCCTATTCTCAATGCCTGGCTCCTGACTAACTACAAGGGTATGCAGCCCTTTGAGTGGGGACAGGACACAGCCTATTCAGGTGTACGTGAGGCTGTGCCAAGCCCCTCCATCCCATCCTGCCCAGGAGTACCCACCAAGCCACACCTAAGCTCCCATTGTATGTGGCTGTCTAGTAGGATTACAGAAAGTCCAACTGCCAAGTATACCCAGTCATGTGGCCAGAGACAGGCTACAGGAACCTAATGGATAAGGCAGGAAAATTACAATTTTCTAAAAGTGGCATTTTCAGAATTGCAATTTAAAATCCAACTTCACTATCAGTTAAGATTTTAAAATGTGATTCCAGAGACCCCAAACTTGAAGGGGTTATCTATTCCCATTTGGAAATTACTCTTATTAAGTGTGTCAAGGCAATTACAATATTAACCTATCGAAGAGATAGGCCTTGTAGTGGTGAAAAACTAATTTAAGAGTTTTTTTCCCATCAGGACATATAAAACTAAGTTGTGCATGTCCTACTTCTTAAATACATTACAACCTGCCATTCGGGATGTCTAAGGCCTAGGGCGACATTAAAAAGGAAGGCTTCGGCAGGGCAAAAGGTTTATTTTACCAGGTAAGAATTGTAGTGTAAAACTGCACACACAGAGGCTCTGCAATGGGAGACCTGACACATGTTTAAAGGGCTACTTAAACGAGTGGCACAGTCAGTGCTGCAGGCCCACTAGTAGTATTTGACTTACAGGCCCTGGGAACAAGCAGTGCATTTTTACTAGGGACATATAAGTAAATTAAATATGCCAATTGGGTATTTGGCATTGTTACCATGTTTTAGGGAAAGAGTACAAGCACTTTAGCACTGGTTATCAGTGGTAAAGTGTGCAGAACCCCAAGGCCTGAAAACACAAAGTCAGCAAAAACAGGAGGCCTGAAGGCAAAAATTTAGTGGAAACCACACCGAAGATGTCAGATCTAACAAATTGGTAACAATTATTTATAACAGTATTATATGCTGTCTTTAAATGAGGGTTTGTTTTTGTACTGGTTTGGTTAATCATTTACAAACATGTTATCATCCCTTCCTTGTTCCTATTCGGACCTCCTCAAAGCCACGCTGATCTCATCTATGTACGGACACCTCCGTGCCTACATCCTTCTTTCCAAATTTCAAATCTTACTATCTTACAACTGGAAAACAAACTAACTTTGATAAAACACAAGGATTGTATATCTATTTGCTGGTTTCTCTGCTTGTGAGTTCTACATCATACATTTTGGTAAATTATTCTCAGTGACCTCAGCACTGCTCGATTTTCATCCCTCCAAAAATGTACACCTAACCTGAATGAGTTTCCACCTAGCCACATTAAAATTAACTGACTGTACCCAATATCTCAATATCTCCCAATATCCCAATATCTGAAGGACATGTTTACCATCCCAGATCCCACGATCCATCAAAGCATACCATTGACTTTTTTTGCAATCGGATAATGATTATTTCCAATCTCAGCTAAATGCTCTCTTTAAGCAAAAAAAAACTATTTTAAATTGTTAAGAATAATTGCTATGATTAAACCTTTACAGGCACAACTTCAATAAATAGTTTTTGTGGAGATAGTATATTAGAACAAGATTGGCATCTCTGCCCAACTCATGATATCTTGTCTGGTTTTTAAAAGATGGATTAATTTGCCATTCACAGTAGGCTTCAAATATGTATATGACAAAATGTGAGGTCCTTGATCCCAATTAACACCTTACTTGTTTTCTGGGTAATGTGGCATTATTTTTCGAATATGTTGCCACTCCAATTTAATTATTTCTTATCTCAAAAATGCTAGCAAAAGTCTACTAAAAAAGTATGCAGGTAACCATTTTTTTAGGGTGTGGGTATGTTAACTTGCCATTTGTAAGAAATGGGGTTATTCATTTTGAAGGGGTTACCCCTACCAACTCTATAAACCTGCTCTGATGAAATCAAATACATTGCTGAAAGTATATCTGCTTAGCTCCTGGTGGCTACGGCGCATGTGCTTGGCAATCCCCAGATAAATGCATGCTAAAGTTAAAGCAATACCAACAATTTTACAATAAAGCACAACATACAACAAAAATCTCAAACCTGTGGAAAAAGACACCAAGATCATCCACATAGGTTAAGGGGAACCAGAGATATGATATTATTTTTTATATTGAAGTGTCAATTAAAAGTACATTAGCAATCAAAAGACAATATTTAAGGTTGATTTAAGGTTGATCAATACAAAGGTGTGAATTCAGGCCAACTGCAAAGGAGCAGAGGCCTGATACACCAAGCAGGTTGTGCCAGTCAAAGTCTTTACCTTCTTAGTTAGGGTCCAATTTAATTTTTGATGCTAAGCATAGTCTGTCTCAATTGTGACTGAGTATCCTTACCACCAAGAATGTGGTTCGCATGTCAAATTTATATGTGGCTGGCTATTATGAATAATCATGGCAGAGACTAGTCTCTCTTTGCTGTGATTAATTCTCTCCAATGGCCCAGCAGAGTAAGGGCTGTTGAAGGCTGACCTGCCATTCTGCCCACCTAATTCAGCTAGTCAGAATTGCAGGTCAGTTTTCACTGCCTGCCACTGGCGTGAAAACCCTAGTGGTATGGGGAAGTGAAAACTGCGAAAGGCTCCCATTTCAATGGGAGATGACTCCCATGTCGAGGAAAGCATTTTATTTTTTATTTTCAAAAATAATATCCCATTTTGGATGGGATATTTTTAGTGCAGGGCTGCATCCCACTGATGGAGGCCTGCACCAAACATGAAAATGCATTGACAGGAACTGCCTTGACAGCTGTTACCGCAAATTCTTTATAAGTTACAACCAGCTTGGCAGTCATTTATAAATTTGGTGGGCAGAGTGGATTTAACCGGCCCGATGTAAAATCCTCCACAAGTCCAACAGAGATTACTCTGCCCACCTGCATCAAAAGAAGGCCCTAAGTCTTTTTTAGGGAAACAGGAATTCTCCACCTGGGCAAGGTTGAAGAATGTGACAGACATGGGATCCTCAAAGTCAGATATGTCATCGTCATCCTCATGTTGAAGATGGTGGATTTGGCTCCAAAACGTTATAGTGGAAAAAATCTGGATTTTATCACCTGTCAAGCTGCTTCATCGGTCGCAAAGATTTGCCACCTCACCCTGGCATAGATTTACCTTAATTCAGTCACTTTTGTGGAAGTGAAAATCTTCTGGCAGGGCAAAGCTAGAAGCCATGGCCTGGCAGAGCTGCACTAGGCTTGATGTCTTCACCTCAACATCCTGCTTAACTAGTTTTCAGTGTGTCAATAAGCTCTTCGCAGAGCAAACATGAATTTCTTGACAGCCTTCGGTGGGACCTCCCTGGAACTACGCCACCTGATCCCGGCCCTCAGGATGGTAAATAACACTAGGGGCCTCAATAACAAGGAGCTTGCGCCACTGTTGCATCATTTATTCTTTTACACATTGGTGGCACATTCTCAGCTCTTCATTGCTCTATATTTACAAACTGATGCATTAGGCCCAATGCGTCAGTTTTTGTAGGCCAGCGCCACATTATACCTGTGTTAAAGCCACCTGCATTACGCAGTTTATAATGTATTCAGTATAGACATTCCCACATAAAACTCACTTAACACTGACACATTGAAATTTACAAGTTTTCACGGTGTTGCTCTAAGCTTGGAATGCCTCAATATTGCTACCCCTGCTAAAACCAGGTGTAGGAGTTGATGCAGAGGTTTTATAATGTGACTCACCTCAGCTTTTTGATGCATTGTTGGAGTTGTGTTGTTTTAAGACCAACTCCAGCAATGCGTCACTTTTGGGATTCTTGCATTGCGGCAGACTACCCACTGATGCGTCATAATTTCTGAGGCATCCTTGGGACCTCATGCCATGGAGCCTCATAATTTAAATATGATGCATCCATGTCATCGTAAGCTCATCTGACACAGACACAAGAAATATGACACATCGCTGCTGTAACACAGCTAAGTGTCATTTCTAATTTTCAATTATAAATAGAAAATTGATCATACTGATAGTTTGTAACTGGGTTTATTGTTCACCGTATGGCTCCAGCGAGTCAAGTTTCTCAACCAAGCCAGAAAGTCAGGGAAGAGGTCATAGAACAGTAGGGACTGAGACACCTTAAAATGGTGCTCTGTGGTTGTTCCTAAGACATGTGATGAAGTGCACTATGTAAGTTTGTGTCTTCAGACTGGCCAGTTTGGATGGCTTCACTAAAGCAACAAAATATAACTGGGACTGGAAAAGAAAACTCTCAGGTACTCTGTTTTTTTCTTGTGATAACAAATGTGCTCATGTTTAGCGTTGATGAAAACCAAGTCTACCTCATGTTTCTTCTTAGCACACCTGGGGCCATATGTACAAACACTTTTTCCCATAGACACAGAATGGGTAAAAACCTTTGCTACATCTGGCCCTTGATCTTTAGGGATAAAACATGGCAGTAGTGTTCAAAGACCGAGGGACACTACCAATGTGTAAACAAGCAAGAGCTGCCAAAAAATGCTCAATTGCCTTTCTTTCTGCCTATCAATATCCTGGGATCACTGTGGAAACCTAAGGCAGTACTAAGAGAAGCAGACATAACTATTCTAAAAGTTAGTGAGTTGTCGGTCAAATAAAGCACATGGGCCCAGTGGTTGTGTGGGGTCCAGAAACAGAAAGATCTAAAACAACAGCTGGAAAGCAGAACCGTCAAAAGTCAAAACTGCATCTAGAATAGTTTTCCTTGAAGACAGTTTTCCATGTAGAAGTTACTGGAATCATTCAACATGTGATTTATTATTTGCACAAAAACTCGTTTTTAGAAATGATTTAAACAATGGCAATGTGAAAACATGACCTTTTGCAAACTTGCTCAATAAGCCCCTCAAAATATTGCTCAATAAGCCCATTAAGCATGCTTTACTCTCAGATGCCGTTTCTAAGGGCCTGCATTAGAGATCGACAGACGAGTTACTCCCTCGCAAATCTAATATTTGTTCTGTCTTCTGTTTTATAGGTGCCATTGGATATAATGCAATTGTTTTATTGCAGACAGGATAACCATCATGTTAGTGACTGAGTAACCCATGCTCCAAACTCGAAATCAGGCCCACGTTATAAGTAATCAAGGTTATTAAAGAAGCTGAAATAGTCAGGATGGATCTTGGGCCATATACTTAGTTTGTGCCATGGATGTCCAATAGAGAGACCTGGTAGGACTCTGGAGAAAAGGTTGCAGTTTTTTCCTGTGCATGTTTTAATGTAGTACAGAGTGCTTTAAAATGTAGCTACCGTTGTTTCCCCATTTTATGAATCCAATCAACCTTCTGGTTCTTTTTTGATCTATTTATCTAGGGAAGTCCCACTCTCTTACCAATGTATTTGACATGAAGAATAAATTGATCTCACAAATGAAAGCAAAATGGTTTAACGTTTTGAAAGTGGTGCCAAGGAGCAAGCAAAACATGGATGTGCTAAAGGCTTGAAAAGCATAAAGGGTAGATTACAAAATATTGTTGTTCTTGGTGGTACATAAGTCTATGCTTCCTGCAAACGCGTTTAACTACAGTATTATGAATGCAGATTCTGCAGGTGGTAATGTTACAGTGTTTGTGCATAGCTATATCTGACAGACTGCAGTTGAGGTATAGCAACACCCCAACAACACCAAACTATATCACAATAAAACACCACAATTAGGTGGAGGAGGAAGTCATGTCAAATCTCAAAAATAGATAATAGAGGCCCACACAAAGATCAAATTACTTTCATGGAATATAGCAGTCCATAGATCCAGTTTTGTAAATTATAGCTTAGAAATTATCCCTTGTCGCCCATCAGGCAGGCTAACAATGAAGTAAGTCATAGCGGTTAGATCAGATACACTCTTCTAGACGTGTGAGGTTTCCATATACATGAGGTCAGCATATTACATTTGGTGCATTAGAGGATTATTTGCACAACAATTCTTTATGAGATATGAATATTCATGAATTGAAACACTGAATTGATGACTTACTTGAAATGGCCAGACTGATTAGAACATTTCAGAATTCCTAACCAGGGTTGACATTATACGTGAGCTGTGAAGTACAGATTCCTCAGTTATCAAAAGTTATGAATACAGCCTTGAAGAAGCCCTGGGCTTGCATGCTTTATAGGGCAAAACACATGTTGGCTTCTCCCAAAAACATCCATTTGGGACAAATCTTTTCTTGCACTTAAGATAAAGAAGAAAAATAAAGCATTCTGTGTGAATGCAACTTGAATGAAAGACTTTTATTTGTAATTTCTTTTTTTTTTTTTAGATTCATTTGAAGGAACTGTATAAATATTTGGAAGGACACACTCATCATTATTGACATTTGAAATTATAAGGAGGTGTTGTTGGCTCACCCTCACATGAGTGGCTTATTTCCTCCGTACCTGAATTTAAATAAATCTAACAGGGGTATTATTTGGCAGGGAACAGGTGTGTTAGATGTGTAAATGGAATTCAATAAATTATGTCTCAGCCTGCCACTGCAGCCTGTAGAGAAGTTTTAAACTGCTATTTTGAACTGGTAAAATAAACACTTCTTTTTTTATGCTTTGACCTCTAAACTGTGCCCTAACAGCTCATAAGGCTGGGTGCATGGTATTTATAAAGTAAGTCATCTGTACTATACTGTTTTTACGTATCTTGGCAGTGAAAACTTTTCCAAAGCTGAAAGGCTAACTCTCCCACAGACTAACACTTGGCTACCTTATTACACTTAATAAGTACTAACTTCAGGTTAGGAGCAGATAGCAAAATATTTCTTTCACTCATTTGAATTTAATTCAAAATCTTCTTTAATGGTAAAGTCGGACTTTAAACTACTAGTCCGATAATGTCACTTTTAGAAAGGAGTCAATTTCAACCAAAACTAAATGTGCCTTTATGTCAGTTTTCAGAGTTACAAGACTGCTAATGGCTCTCCTGTGGTGTGATGTGTATTCCTTCTAGAAAAGAGGCAAAAGGGCCTTGGGTGTGTGCAATATTGTTCCTCTCCAGGACCTTTTTTCAATCTCTCCCACATTTACTAGTAAGAAACATATATGTGAAGCTGTCATCATGTAAAAGACAGGAGAGGTGGAGGTGTAGATTAACACTTGGAGGTTAGTGGATAGCAGGTTTTGAAACCAGCTCCCCCTCTGCACCCTTCTTCTGCCACTCCATTCTTTTTCTTGTGCCTTATTTTTCCTTCTAACTTTAATTTTCCTTCTGCCTCTACCTGTCCTACCTTTTGCCTTCTTTTACCTGATAATTTTCCTGTTTCTGCCTGCTTATTTTGACTGATGTTCCCCTGCTTGCACCCATTTTCTTACCATTTTTCTTCCCTTCTGTTTCCCACCTCCCAGCACCCCTCCCTCCTCCTAGGACCTACTTAATGGGGGGCACAATACAGCCAAATAGAAAGTGCACACAGCAGGTGCACCAAAGTCAAGCCCCTCTGATCCTGTCCACGCCTGGACCACTCCCAGGGCCAGGAACCCTGGATCTCCCATCACCCACAGCTACATCACCACAGACCTCTGAGCCCTGGATCCCTGGTGCATCAACAACAACTGCTGCCTTACATCACCATGCACCACCAGAGGACTGTTTTCTTGCTAGTACTGCCGCTTCAACTGCAACACCGAAGCAAACTCCAGAGACACCGCAAACATGACCTCATCCACCGCGCTGACAGATACTGCTGCTGCATAACTCCAGTGCATTCTACTCAACTCACGATTGCTTGGCAATCACACCATGAAGATCTGGGACACGATCTCCTCCCTCATCCCAGACTTCATCTTCCTCACAGAGAGCTAGCTGAACCCCGCATCCATGATGGACGTCACCTTTACCACCTTCGTAGGCTATCAGATAACACACAGGAGGTGGAATTGCCATCATCTACAAGGACACAATCTGTTGCATGACCTCCTCAGATGACTCAACCCCGATAAGGGAGTATCTCAACTTCCAACTCCACACACATGAAAAAATACCATCAGAGGCACTGTCACCTACAGACTACTAGGACCATTCCCCAGCTTCTGCAATGCCATCCCTGACCTCATTGCCCCAGTCACCATTGACTCCAATCACTACATCTTCCTAGGATAACTTATCTTCCACCTCGATCACCCCAGTGATACAAACACAACCATCCTCCTAGAAAGCAGGAGCAACATCAACCTCAAGCAACTTGTTACCAGCCTTACTCACATCACAGGGCACACAATTGACCCCATTCTCACATACCACAACAGAGTTTAGTACAACCACATCTCATACCTCAACTGGACTGACTCCTACAGCATACGCTTCACCATCTCAGGACCTACCAACACTGGCATCATGCCCCCTAGCTCCACGCACAAACACTGGAAAAAATATCAGGTGACCAATTTAACAATGCTCTCAACTACCACCTCCCACACACAACATCCAACCCAGAAGAGGCTGCAAAAACTTCTCCCAGTGGATCACAGAATGTGCCAAGACAATACCCCGCCAAAACAGCCAAAATCCACATGACCCCCCTGAATTGCCAGCTGGTTCACTGCAGAGCTGAAATCCTACAAACCCAACTGCCAGCAACTAGAAAGGATGCAGCTCACCAGAAAGAAGACCTTACCACCGACTAGACAGCACTCAACTAGTACCACAGCCTCCTGAAAGAAACAAAGAAGAATGCCCTAGCAGACTGCATAGAAGCCAGCACAAACTGCAGTACGGAGCTCTTTCCCATCATGAAGGAGTTCTCCAACCCCGCAGCCACCCAGAACTACATCAGCCCCTTCCAAGAATTGTGTGACACCCTGGCAGGCATCTTCCACGACAAGATCTTAGCCATCTACGAAAACATCAAACTCCAATCCCACTGCCCACAGCATAAGCCTGCTCACACCCACGAACACAAACCCCAAACACCTGCTCACCCATTGGGACCCTCTCTCATCTCAAGTCACAATCTCCATCATGAACTCCATGTATTCAGAAGTACCCACAGACTTCTACCACCACCACATCTTCAACCTCAGGAGCAAAGATAATTGGTGCGGAGCTCTAGAAAATCCTGAATGCCTCCATCACCTCAACCTCCTTCCTTGAGGACTGGAAACACACAGAAGTGAGGCCCTTTCTGAACAAACCATCAGCTGACCCAGCAGAACTGAAAAACTACCTGCCCATCCTCATGCTTCACTTTCCAGCAAAGGTTGTAGAGAAGGCAATCAACCAGCAGCTCAGCAAACATCTGGAACACAACAACCTCCTTGACCACTCTCAATCCTTATTCCAAGCCAACCAAAGCACCACAACAGCCCTGATCACAGCCAACGACACCATAATGGCCATCCCGGACCTCAGTGAAACAGCAGCCCTCATCCTCCTAGACCTGCCAGCTAGCTTTGATACCATCTCCCACCACATCTTGATCATCAGACTCCATCACACAGAATCCAGGGAAACACCCTCAAACTGATTGCCTTATAACTCTCCGGAAGAACCCAGAAAATCCGTCACCCATAATTCACCTCGAAACCCTAGAAGATAATTTGCGGCATCCCTCAGCCCCACCCTCTTCAACATATACATGATCCTCTGGAAAAACATTGTCAGATCGCACTGACTCAACATCATCTCCTATGCAGACAACACCCATCTCATCCTCTTGCTGTCAGAAGACCCCTTTACTACCAGAGCCACTTTCCAGAGATGTATGATCAGCATTGCTGACTGACTGAAGGACAACTGTCTCAAGCTCAACACAGACAAGACAGAAGTACTAATCGTTGGGAACATCATTTCAAGATGGAACGACCCTTGGTGACCTGCTGATCTCAGCCCAAACGCCACCCTGACAGACCACGCCGGTAACCTCGGCATCATCCTGGACAGCAAGCTATCTATGAAGAAACAGGTAAACACAGTTTCATCCACCTGCTTCCACACCCTATTCATGCTCTGCAAGCTCTTCAGGTGACTTCCAACCAACACCAGAAGCACTGTTACGCATGTCCTCGTAACCAGCAGTCTGGACTATGGGAACACACTATATGTAGGGATCACTGCACACCTCCTGAAGAGACTACAAACAACAAAAAACTCAGCATCAAGACTCATCTTTGACCTCCAAAGACGTACCCACATCACACCCCACCTCAAGAAGCTACACTGGCTCCTGATCCAGAACAAATGCCAGTTCAAGTTTGTGACCCCCACATACAAGGCCCTGCATAACAAAGGACCAGCATACATCAACAAGTTCATAACTCCTTCTCACACCGAGCGGCCAAAACCTGGAATGACCTGCCCCTGCACCTCAGGACCTCCTCATCGCTCCAGCAATATAGGAAAGGACTCAAAGCTTGGCTGTTTGAATGAGCAGATCAACACCACTCCAGCACCTTGAGGCCCACACAAGTGATTTGCCGTGCTTTATAAGTCCTTGATTGATTGATTTATAAGATTCTCTAGTCCTTTAGTAGTATTTTGCCTTTTATTTTTATTGCAAGGGTGAAAAATATTTACCAAAAAGTAAAAGAAGGAAGAACTACAAATTACCAATAAAGACAATCAGTGAGGAGAGGCACCAATCATCCATCATATTTGTCCAAAATCACTGTCAATAGTTTACTTTGTACAGTAAATAATACATTCATCTTTAAATAAAGTGGATTCGTCAATTGAAATTGGCTCCAACTTAAGTCCCCAATTCCTTCCTCTCTTTTACCTTTGATTTAATAAAGCCACTTCAATCTCATCAATAGTACACATCAACTGCCACCAGTATGAATAGGCAGGCTGCTTGCTATCTACCCAATGTTTGGTAATTATCCTAGCAATCATCACAGCTGCACATAGGCAGTTGCCGCTAACGCTGCAAGGAAGGGGGTGGGGTGGGGCGGCACGTGGAGGTGGGGATCAGGATGGAGGGGGGCTTAGGTAGGAAAAAAATGAAAATAAAAAAACACTTACCTCGCTCCTAGCCGCACCGCTCCTCTACTCCATTGCTGAAAGCAGGCACAGGCTACCAGCCTGCCCTGCGGCCAATCCTGATGATGCTCAGAGCCAGGGCGCTTTCAGGCTGACTGTGTTGCTGGGCTGGAGTGAGCCTACTATGCATGTGTGTTTGGCTGGCAAGAGACGACCGGCCAAACACACATGCACTCTGAGGGGAAGTGCTGTGCACTCCCCTCGCTCCTCATCACCCATGTGGCCCCATCCCTTTATAAAGAAATAATAATAAACACTTGCTATTAATATGAAGGGCACAGTAACTGTAATGTCTATGGCCATGATTTCTGATAATTTTACAGCCCTCGCCCGACAGAATCCCTTACACGTGGTGCAAGTAGCAAACATATGTTCACCATTCTCCAGTAGACAGCTAGGGAAATTAGAATCTGCTTGACACTTCCATGATTATATCTGACTTGGCGTATAATATAATGTTGAGCTGAGAGACTAGCAGAGCTAAGATACTGCAAAATGCAGTTTGTGAATAGGGCCCAATGTTTTGCAGACATAGCACTTTTTAAACCAAAATGCATTTAAGCATAAATGGGAGTGTGTAATCTGAAATATGTAATATAATATAACATTTCACCTGGGGAAATATTGCGGTAGCCTCGAAATGTTTCAGAAAGAAAATCCGACAGTTATGCATACAAGCTTCTGCACAGAAAGATACATATAGAATTCAAGATGATAAGTTTGCAGTTTTGGAATGGCGTACCTTTATCCCATATTTATTGCTTTAAAAGGTCGTGTCAGGAAAAAGGCCTGAGTTCTGAGTTAATCCTACTAGAAGAAACATCTTATTATAACTTGGGTTGCCATGCAGCAGCATAGGTTAAACAGTATGGCTACGAAGGGTGAGATTTGTGCTTCGTTTCGCGTCTTCAGTGGATGAGGCATCTGTCATTAAAATATGTGGATTGATAGTTTGGTGAATTGTTGTGCCCAAATTATGTTCAGGTTCAAAGGGTATACTTCAAAAGCTAACTGTTCGCCCATACTGATGTGTAGCGCCACTTTCCTTGTGCCCATTAGTGCCCCCCTATGGCCACCATGTGTGTGCCATATCAAAGATACGGTGCACCATGGCACAGGGTAAGGGGCAATAAAGTAAAAAGTTTTGACGCTATTGATGTACTATTCAGCGTTAGCACCAAATTTTTGGCGCTAACCCTGAACTGTAAATAGGGGCACATTTTAAACAATGGTGTGCCCCCTTTTAACACCTGCGCTAAGCGGCGCTTGGCCCCTTAAAGGGGCGCTTGGCCCTCATAAATCAGAGCCTTAGGGCCTGTTTTAAGGAAAGTGGTGCTGCACACAGTGCAGCACCACTTTCCTTGAGCCCCATAGCGCCACCCCCTAATGCCACCATGTGTGCGCCATGTCTGAGATATGGCGCACCAAGGCAGTAATTAGGGAAACTAGAATCAAAATGTTTAACGCTAGCTTGGAGCTTTGCAGGACTAGCGTCAAAAATGTTGATACTAATCCTGCAAGGCCCATTGAGGTCCATTGAAAACAATGGTGTGCCTCCTTCTAACACCTGCTCTGAGGCCTAACGGGGGAACACACCCTTTGTATACATTTTGCCTGGTGCTGACATAATGTAGAACAAAGGGCTACAAAATGGCGCATTGCACCACTTTGTAACTATGGCGCAGCGTTTATGGTCTTCTAACGCAACATTAGCATTAAACAAATGATGCTAATGTGGCGTTAGAATGGCGCTAGGGGCTCTTAAGTATGCCCCTTATTGTATTGAACAGTCTGGGCTCGCGTTTTTGCTTCTTTTGCGGTAATCACGGCCTCAAATATTTTTTCTAACCCTGATATTTAGTAAAGGTTAGATTGCTGTTACAGGTCCTTACGAAGCATGTCAGTTACATCCGTTTAAGTCACATCTCACTGTGCAGGTATTTTATGGCACATTTCTCTACATATCCCAACGCAGCGTTAAAATATTCCCACATTGCCTCCTTACACGTCGCAGGTGGTGTACTTTCATTGCTTAACAATCTGCCATCTATTTTTGGGCTCATTTAATTTATTACAATTTAACATTTCTTTTCGCCTAGCTGGTCACAACAACTGTCCCCGGTTTAATATTATTAACATAAAGGTAATGGTTTTTGTGACATTCTTGGAAATTATTGCATACAATATAAACGAAGAGGATAAGTGGATGAACACAGAATTGCTTTGTGATTCTTTCAGAGAGAGGTCTATAAGCGCCAGGGCTCACAGCCGTATTTTACCTTCCTTACGTGCGATCACGAATTTGAATTGGTAGCCCGTTGCAAAAAAGGCTATTTGCAAAGACAGCACCTTGGGGAATAGATTTGTTATTATGACTTTGTGATCCATATCAAGCCTGCCTGATGTTGATATCATCATTTTGAATTCAGGGTTTTCTGTGTTTTAGCCCTCCTTTGCTTACATTAGTGTATTGTATGAGACCAACTTCACCCAAAAAACAAGCAGGTCCTTATAGCTAAAGCAAATGCAGATATTTGTTTGAAAGGGCAAATAAACTGAAGTATTCCATTAATCATTACTGATTTATTAAGGAGTAATGTATAAGAATTGATACCAGTGTTTCCTCTAACCCATGTCCAATTTTATCAACAAAGGATCTAAAAACTAAGTGGACATGAATCACGTCCATTCATTCATCGTTCGAACTCTTCATCCCACAACCACTCTTTTTGTTGCTCCTTGTGTGCTGTTAGACTATGTCTGTGATGGGGGGGGGGGGTTGTCTGGGAGCGCTTCAGTGTTTTTGTGTTTTCTGCCTTTCTCTGGCAGTCTTTGAGGACATGGATTTATAGACTTGACCTGACATCTCCTCCATAATTTTCTACGTCTCCTAACCTTAGTTCAGTCCCAATTCCTCACACTATTTGATCCCTCCCACCCCTTACCTATGCCCTCTTTCCCTCACCAGCAAGATGCCAGTGGTTGGCTACCCCCTCCCATTCCGAAGAAAATGATTCTATTCATAACACTTTTTTCAATCTCTTTTTCTTGACACCTCCTTACAAGTCGTGTTACACCCATTTCTTTAAGACTAGCTAGGATCAGCATGTAGTTATTTACAAGTAACCAATATCGTATTTCACATATCTCTTGGGCATGTCAGGTGGTATGTACACATGGGTGTCAGAAGGTCTGTATAAAGGCTGTTTACAGTGTGCATAGAAGACAGTAGAGTGTTAGATTGAATGTAGGTGGGGATGCTGTAGGTATGTTGCTTGGTCTGCATTTTTAGATCTTTGGGTTATGTCAGTAAGGCATTTATGAAACTTAAAGGTATGTTGCTCTGTTTATTTACTTGGATCTGTGTGTCACATCACTAAGATGGTCCTGTAAGTTGAACACTAGCCTCCGTTGTTTGAGGTGATTTGCAAGTGCCAATCCCTCAAAGGCCAACTCAACCTTCTATCTTTTGAGGTAAGCGAGTACCATTAAATTGGATAACAGTCATAGCTGTTATTTACAGCAATTGGAAATGGTAGAATAGTATGCAATGGTACATGCCACATGAGTATTATTATCTATCTTAAAGTGTTCGCTGATGTTGTTCATACGTCTGTACGTACTATGGAAAAGTCACACCTATTGGCTTTGCCACTGTTTCTTATTTGTGCATCGCTTGGTAACATTCTAGTAACAAATCCTGAAAATCATTCTGTTCCTGGTGAAACTGTCATGTTTAAGGCATATTGGAGCATATCTTGCTCAACCAAGATTTATGGGATTTATTTTTGGTTGATTGTACCTATCCAAGTTCAGAGCACGTTATTGTAATGTTCCAGGCAGAAGTAGACAAATACCACAAACACATTGGTTTGTGGTGTATTTATATTCTATTTGATAGTACTTTCCTTTGCTAAAATTCACACTTTAAGCTTCTTATCAAAGACAGTAGTATGTGTTTTTCCAGTGTATGAAACAAGAACACAACGTATACCCTAAACAAACAAAGGACAGTATTTCTGCCATCATTCAACTCTTCAATTGAAGGTCTTTAGGCTTGACAAGCTGGTTTCTGATGAAACACGTCCTTGCTTGATACGCCCTTTTAGCCTATGATCTTGATGTTTCGTGTTCCCTAATGTTTTTCTGTGTTTAGGGGTTCTACGATAAGTGACCTATATGAGTTTTAACTTGTTATTCTTCTTATATATATATTAAATTTCATCTTCTTAGCTGGTAAATATTCCATTGGCTACAATGCTAGGAAGCAAGGTCGAACTTGTGACCTTAGTCACATGTAAGTGTCAATCATCTTTACCTTATCTTTGTATATCTTCTGATGTTGGGTAGTTCAAATAAAAGCAACACAGTTATTTATCAGTAGAATTAAGGACCTGCTCAGATGGGATGTTGAGAGTTAGTATTTGACCTCCAAATGCATGGACCCACAAACTGCAGTGAGATTTGGCCTAGCTGTAACCTTGTAACATAAACACTATAACATACCTGTTTTAACAGTAAGTGCAAGAAGGCATAGATATATCACATAGTGAATACAGAAGATATCAGGAGACACTGATGAATTGAAAGAGAGTATTGCATAGAATACCGTGTTGTTTATTACAGGTGTTTGTTAAAACAACTCTAAAGCATTACTGATCACAACCAATGTTAATTTCACAGGAAACCCCTCACAACTCACACAACACAACTCATTTATCCACAGCCAAAGATAGGTATAGGTAGCTGCACGTCTGTCCACTAGTTGCTGAAATCTGGAGTGATCGCAACTCACAAATTCAAATTTGCATCAGGCCAGCAACACCTTTCATCATTTTGAGGATGGTAAATTGAGTACCACTAATTGTTTTATAGCTACACCTTTTATTTACAGCACTCAGGGGTTTTGTGAATCTCAATCTCTTGAAGAAATCATCAAACAGATCCCCCACTGGTTATATGGATCTTTGCTTGTCAACATGAAGTGCAATAAAGGAGCTAACATTAGACATATATGACAAGTACAGTGAAACCAGTATAGCTCCACAAAAACGACAGAGAGGGTGATGTCCAAATCGTATGGGTTTATTAACAAATTCAGTTCAGGTTACACATCAAATCAATGAGCAAAATTGATAGAAGAATATGTTAAGAACATACATATTTAAATATTAATCGTGTCTACATTTATAAGTAATTAAAAAGAATATGTAAAACAGAATAACGCACAGCGAAACAAATATAGACCCAAGCAGGGTAGATAAGGAACTTCCCTATTCTGAGTAGAGTATGGAAAGTACTAAGGGGACATTCTATGAGGAAGATGTCAGCATCTGATGAACAATATCTAAGCTTTAATGGAAAGAGCCTGAGTATTCAATCATCAAGCTTAACACTCTGAGCAGGGCAACTCAGGAAATTTGAAAAGTGGTCTTCTCTCAGGAAAGTCAGGTATGATCTGATCTACTACACTGAAGAACACATAATTAAGGCAAAAAGGCGTTTCCAGAAGGCTTCTCCTTATCACCTTCCACTGAACAAACCAATCAGAGACAGAGTTATCTGGGAGCAGGTAAACTCCATAGTTTCCCAGCTTCTATCAAAGTAGCAATCATCTGGAAGACCTTGAATGTAACATTAGTTCAGTCTGCTAGTGCAGAATGGTGTCTCCAATTATCTCAGTCTCTGTATTCAAAGCAAAGAGTTTATTAAGGGATCAGTTGTCTGCAATGTAATACAATGGAAAATGAACCTATTCTAAGCTGAGAAAAGACATAGATAAGACTCCTATACAGAAAGGGAAAAGCAAGACACTTGCAAACATTTTATAAAACGTAATGTGTGCACTGAGGCCAGGTTACATATTAGTCCAACATTAGAGTTGAACACACTTTAAGTAAGCATAACTGATTTTGTAGAATGCAATTTTAAAGAAGGCACACATTCCTTTCATGTTGATTACATTCAACATTCAGATAAAAATATAAGTGGCTCTGGTTAAAAGGAGAATACTGCCACTTACTACGAATGATTAATAAAATCCACACATTTACAACAGTTTAACACACGTTGAGTATCTATATGAAATGGATGGGCAATAAATTATACTGTTCTTTGTGATGAGGTACTTTGTAAAGGGCACTTTGTTATTAGTACTATTATGAGGTCAGCCAATTTGGCTCCGATTATCTGTGAATCTCATATGAGTATTGCCACTCCCGGAAATACTGATACCACTTGTATCGATAGCTCTGTGATGAAGGAATATTGGTTCATTATGACATGGCCCATGAGAAAGTGGGAATCAGTAATACCACAAATAATACCACAAATTAGTCTCAATTTTTGTTCTCTATAACTATTTTTACTGCCGAAATCCATGACCAATTCACAATTATGAACAAACTTGAATTTCAGATACAGACTTAGGGTTTACTTAAGTATTTAGTGAGACCATAACTGCCCCCTGTGATCACTCGTTTCACTGTTAATAAAATCCTTAACAATGTACAGCATTTTTCTTTTATTTATGTCTGAACATTTCCATGTAGAGTACAGTCGCAGCTCACATGTGTTGAAGGGTGTGGGGTGGGGTGGCGCATGGGGTGGGGGGCAAGAGGATGGTGGGGGGCAAGAGGATGGTGGGGGAAAGTAATAACATTAAAAAAAAAAAATTAAAAAAATTACCTTGGCTCCCTCGCTGGGCGCTGCTCTGCTGGCTGGAGGCAGGCACAGGCTTCCAGCCTGCCCTGCGGCCAATCCTGACTCTGCTCAAAGCAGCATCAGGATTGGCTGTGAGCGCCCGGCCTGGGCACTCCTAGGCAGACTGGGAGCATGTGCAGGCTCTCTCCAGCCGAGCAACAGTGTTGCTGCACTGGGGAGAACCCTGTGCGCATGTGAGTTAGGCTGGCCTGAGACGGCCGGCAAACACACATGCGCTATGAGGGGGAGTGCTGAGTACTCCCCTAGCACTCCCCCTCAGAGCACGTCACCCCTGTGACCCCACCCCTTTACAAGCAAATGATAAACACTGTTTGATATAATTTCCTTGTAAAGGTTTTGCAGCTATCGCTGCTGGCGGTGGGGGTGACGCTCCTCTGCCCTCATGGAGGAGCCACCCCTGATAGAGTACCTCTAGAACACTCTTGGCACACACAACTTTGGACCTGATGTAGAGTTTGTTGGATAGCTTGTCCACCTTATTACAAGTGCATTCAATCTTATGACATTTGTGATAAGACAGACAAATAATTTGTCATGTTTGTAATAGTAACCCATCCACCAAATCTTAAATCAGGCTCTTTGTCAGGTCCATATTAAGTTGAAAGACAGTGATGGTTCTAAAACCACTTTGAACATTTTCGTTTGAATTTGTTACTATAAACTTATTTCATGGGTAAAGCACCCATGTAATTTAACAGCTAATTCCAAGTGTATGCTACAGTAAGAAGAGTTACAAAGTTCCAAAATGTCAAGAGGCTTGTTAGGGAAATGAGTACCTATTGGAGCAGTTCATTATCTGCGCGAGAAGGCTGATGAAAAACCATTTGTGTACTATCAACTTGAAAATTCATATGAATTGATTGCTTGCATTTTTAAGAAAGCTTTAGGACCTTACCAAACACTGCTACAAAAAGATTAATTATTTCAGATCACTTTTTAAATCGTACTAAAGAGAAAGCACTTATGCGTGAAATAAGACTCACCTAGGCATTCACTACGTGTCCCTTTAAATTCAAAGCTCCCTCCATAGTATGAACTTTGACACTTACCTTATTCCTCCAAAACCTATACTCATTACTATTTTCCCATTTCTGAAATTATTGGGACCCACTGTAACTGTTATCTGGGGGGGGAGGATTATAGAGGTCTATGTGGAATGAGGGCCTTAGAATCCTAGGATAGCCGTTTTCTAATTAAAAGTGCTGAACTGCATATATATGTATTGTTTCTTATAACAAATGCTCTGAGATGTATTATTTCTTTTTGTGATACATTTTGTGCATAAATGTGAATGGCTAAGATTCAAACAAGGCTATAAATCAAAAGCCTTGAATGCCACTGAACAGAAAAAAAGGGTATTCATACAGTCATCAAATTGGGGATAATTCGAAACCTTTCAGAGTCCAAGAAGCGCTTGCCTTTAATATCTGTAATATTGGAAAATGTTGACTGAATTTGAAGTAAGATGAGGGGGAATGCTAGATTAATTACATTGCAATTGAAAAGGAGAATGGGCTCGGTCTCCCATTATGCGGTAACAATAGGACTCTTATAGCAGTACTACATCATCTTACTGGTATTATGAAGGAAGAGACAGAAGGAGTCTGAGTTTCATCATCAGAATATCCACACTGCTCGGGAGTCGCAGGGAGTTTATGTCTATTCTGTTGCAGTTCTATACTGACTTTCTTGTTTTTCCTGTCAATCACAACATTTTTGCATTTTATATGAACAGCAGGTATATACTAACATTGAAGCTAGTGATAATAAAATTCTGGACATATTTTATATATTCATGATAGACCATGTGACCAGCATTCCGCATATAACACTAGTGCAAATAAGTGGGTGGGGCAAGTGGCACTTGGTGAACTTTGAAAACAGACAACAGCGGTGGTTGAACGCATCCATCCCTGCTTTGGGACTGACTGCCTGGCTCCTCTTATGGCCAGCATCCCCAGATAGACTACTGTGGCTTCTGAGCCACTGCAACCAAGAAGCCGGTGGTCACTCTCGACTCAAAAAACAGAGAGTTAAAACCTGCACCTCAGTGCTGAGCCATGGGGAGAGTTTCCAGAATGTGTTGTAGTTTAGTGTTCACAGGTTCAATCACGGACACATGGCAGATGGTATCGCCTACATGTTTGATGAAAACAATATTAAGTGTCTGGCAGGTTGTGGGAGACTAACCTAAGTATAGTATGTTAGATGCTTTATGCAGTTTTATGCACATATGAGTAAATGTTCATGTGTGTGTATGCATGCACATGCATGTGTTTGCATTCACGCAGGACCAAGCATCTCCGACAATGTGTGTCTTCTAACAAGGTGACAGGCAGGGAAACCAGTGCTGTGTGCAGCCCCTGTCAGATTTGAAGGCAAGTATCATTGAGTGACAATGACTATTTACAAGACAGGAGAGGTGCACCACCACGAAGAAATTAATGTTATCACTTCCAGATATTGGGAGCTCTCCAGACATCCTTTCATGAACTGTGTCAGTTCTCAAAAGGTCTTCCAAGAATAGCACCTTCTAAACGTATTTCCAGCTGATGGACCTCTTTCTGCTTCCTGGAAATACTCACATTTATTGGAAGCAGTGGTATAGTGTTTCCATCTTGGAATTGGACATGGTCATAGTAAAATGGCCACTGTTGTGTTTTCTTGAACATATTCCGGGTTCCGGTGCTGTGGATTCTCGCTGGCAGTTAGTCAGTGAGAGGTAGAACTGGACGGCACACCACACAGGTCTTGTAGTCTATGAATAAATTCGTGGCCAGATCTTCATGACGAGCCTGAGTATCATATGTGAAGCAAAAAAACAAACGTGACAATAAGTTGATGAGCTGACTCAGGCCCTCGACCCATGCTGCAGGGTTTTTTCTAAAGGTGGGCAGAGCTCGCCAGAGTTGTACTCTGAAAAATTATCTAAAAATTCCATGAAATTCCATGGAGTTCCAAGCGCGATGGAATACTGCCCGGTCCTATCAAAGTATGGTCTGTTTCGTTGTCTCGTGGTGTTTTCTTTCGGGCATGGGTGGATTGGAGGGCATTGTTGTTATTACCTCGTGTATTTAAGTTCTTTCATCTTTAAGAGTCAGCGACCAGTGGTTATGAGCAGTTGTCCCTAGGTCACCACACTCCTACCTCAGCCCTGCCCTTTCACCTCTCCTTGTGCTTCCTTGTAACCCCAAGCTGCCTGTGCCTGCAGTTGAGAGTGCAAGCAGCCCCCAGTCACCCCTGAAGTCGCTTAGGCAGGACTTGACCCTCGCCTAAACCTCCCCAATCAATTAGCCATTTGACAGGATTAAACACTGCGATTGATGTGTCCGAGGTAGGGCATGTTCCCAGCAGAGGGGTTATGCTTCACTCCTCACACTGCCGAGTGTGGGAGACACTAGGGCTCAATGTTAATTCTGAATATTCATGGGCCAGTGGGACTGTGTTCCTGGGGCACCTGCTGCTGCATCAAGATTGTACAAGAGGGTCCCCTGTGTCTGGTACTGTGGGTGCAGGAGCACCCCTCATCCCTCCCACAAAGCGTCTCTCTGCTGTGATATTAATTAATGCCAAATGAGGAGAAAACACATTCTCTGGAGTCTGACACATAGTCCCTTTGGGTTTAGTGGTGTGAAAGACACCAAAGATGGATAAGTGAAAACCTGAACCCCTAATAGATTTCAAGTGAAAAGTTCCTCTGCCGCCTCCAACAGGGATCTAATTCAGAGAAAAATCCCGTACCAGTGCCTCCGCACCCAGGCATTCCAGCTGGAAAATCAAATTGCACACGTTTCAGAAGCGCACATGCAGGGACAGCGAGCTGCTCCAATGCACCAGAGTCACAAACGGCATCCCACTTAACGGGCAACACGGCATGCACAGTGCTCACCACATGTACACAAAAACCCTTGCAGTCACGTCGGCTCTGTGCATTTTCTCATTTCGGCATACGGGAATGGGGAGCTCAGCCGCTTGCCTGCCTTGTACTTCTAAATGGACGAGGGTCTCCGGCATAGTATACCTCTGCTCCCAGCTGTAGCACTTTCCCTTCTCGCACTGCTCCTCCGTGCAGCTGCCGGGCCAGGCTCTTACCTGCAGTTTGCACCGCTGCTGCAGTGACAAGTGTCACTGGGCCCGTGAAATGGCAGCCGGATAGATCTGTGTGTGTGCTTTCCCAGGCAGCTCAGGCTCCATGAGCCCTCATTCCACCTCTTCGAGTCACAGAGGCAAGGGGAGGAGGGCTCTGGACAGACTGTACTCAATTTGGGGGTAGAGGAAGGAAACAGGAGCTAAAGTGCTCTTGCAGTAGGAAGCGGTAAGCGCCGCTCCAGTGAACTCCGCTGGCGGCTGGCATAGTAAGTTTGCTGAACTAAAACCCTGTTAACTCTGCCAGTGGAGTTCACCACCCACCCATAGTTTTTTTGCCAACCTCAAGTTGATAGAGGACACCTTGGAGTTATGGAGATATTAATAAGCGGTGAGTTGGGGCATGTTTCCCTAGAACTGGTAGGGCTCCACTAGTCTCTTTCACTTAGTTAGGATATCGGGGAACATTTTGTGCTCCAGACAGCTTACTGTATTTGCAGCACTTTCTTGTGCTCCCTTCTTTGCCTCATTGTCTTTACGTGACCTGTTTGTGACAAGTCATATGCGTCAATCCTCCTCCAGGCTCTGGGCTGGTCGGGCTATCCAAGCTAGGATTGGCCAGCCTCAGCATCATGTTGAGCATCACTCCAGGCTGTTTGCTCAAAGGGATTTAGGGGGTCATTCTGACCTCGGCGGTAAAATGCCCTTACCGCCGGTCATAAGACCGCCATAACACCGCCGCGGCCGCGGTCAACCGCCACGGTCATTCTGACCCACAACGGCCAAACCTCCAAAAATCCGTCCTCCACTGCAGCCCGCCACATTGGCGGGCAGCGTTAAACTGGAGATGACCAAACCTCCACCGTCACGCCAACAGAAATACGCCCATGCCATTACGACCCACGAATCCACACGGCGGTCATTCAAACGCGGTATTCCATTGGCGCTACACACCGCCGCGGTCAGAATACACACACATCACCAAAACACAGCCACATTGGACAATTTGAAATACACACACCTGATACACATACACACACCACTCCCACACAATCAACCAACTATAAAACACACACCCACATCACCCACAAACCCCTGCGACCCTAATTACTGAGAGAAGGAGAGAGAGACACAGCAGACAATCCATAGCAAGACACACTGAGGCACACTACACCATCACACACACCACATAGTAGCACAAAGCACCACTCACCAACACACTCCTCATCACATACACCACCCCACACCTCACCCACACCACCCCATGGCACCCCAAAGGCACCCACGCTTTTCGGACCAAGAACTCCGGGTCATGGTGGAGGAAATCCTAAGAGTGGAACCCCAGCTCTTCGGCTCGCAGGTGCAGCACACCAGTATAGCCAGGAAGGCGGAGCTATGGCAGCGGATCGTGGACAGGGTCAACGCGGTGGGACAGCATCCCAGGAATAGGGAGGACATCCGCAAAAGATGGAATGACCTACTGGGGAAGGTCCGATCGATGGTCTCCAGGCACAACATCGCGGTCCAGAAGCCTGGCAGCGGACCCCCACCCACCCCTCCCGAATTTACATCGTGGGAGCAAGAGGTCTTGACCATCCTGCATCCTCAGGGCCTCGCTGGAGTAGCCGGAGGAATGGACTCTGGTAAGTCCCATCTCAACTACTATATCCCCCCCACCCCACCAGCATGCCAACCCACACCCCCACCCTCACCCCCAACCCCCCAGCACACATCCTCCCTGACAATGTCTCACCAGCACAACCCACCCATCCCAACACCAACTCCTGCATGCCAACACAAATCATGGGCACCCATCACCTAAGCATGACCATTGCACTAACCCCTCCCCCCCACTAACTACCCTCACAACACCTCCCTCCAGGGAATGCCTGCACTGGGGGACAAGGGCACCCATAACACGCATGCTACTGCACACACAGAAACAATAACCAAACTCTCTTACCCCATGCAGGACCCGAACGACAACACACCAGCCAGGAGGGTCCAGAAGTGTCCATCCCACCACCGGAACAGGCCCACACTGAGGATAGCAGATCTGTCGACAGTGAACCTGATGACCAGCCCGGACCATCGGGGACCTCTGGGCAGTCGGTTCCCCTCAGGCAGCCACAGGCCACACCAGACCCGACCCCCTCTGCCGACACCAGCACAGCTCCCACCCAGCGGGCCCATGCCTCTGTCTCTAGGACAGCTCAATCAGCGGTGTGTCTGCCACTACAGGGCACCCAGGCTAACCCAACACCCCAACAACAACAGGGACCTGGGGGCAGTGGTAGCGGGCACACCGTCCAGGGGACAGAGGCCGGGGGAAACCGGGCAGCTCGGAGGGCTGCTGTGCGACAGGGGGGGGGGGAGAGGCCCAGGGAACCCACTCTCCAAGAGGCCCTCACCACCATCATGGGGGCATACCACCACTCCCAAGAGACGATGGCGACGGTACTGGCCAGGTTCACGGAGATCCAGGCACAGCAGGAGGAACGCTACATGGGGTTCAGGGAGGAGCTGAGAATCATCGGGACCGCAATGGGGACCATCGTCCTGGCCTACAACAGGATAGAAGAGGCGTTGCGGGACCATGTGGCACCACACAGGGCCCCTGTCACTAGCCCGGACCAGGAACAGCCTACCACCTCCGCCGGCGCTAGTGGACAGGAGGCCCCAACACCACGGCAGGCCACCAGAACCCCACCTCCTGCTGAAGAACAACCACCCCGTAAGAGGAGCCTGAGATACAAAAAAAAGACAGAGTAGGATGTCAAGACCCCCGCCAGCAGGACATACCCCCTGAACTCTTCCCACTGTTCCACATTGCCACCCTGTCCAACCATGAACTGCCTCTGCTCATCCTTCCACAGGCAAAAGGACAATGCACCTGTGAGACTGAGAACTGGACTCTGCCATGGACATTACTCCACCCCCACCCATCACCCTTATAATCACATGTACCAATATCTAGCCCTGTAAATAAATCACATATTGCACACAAATCAGTTTGGAGTCATGCTGTATTATTAGCAAATGTATTACATATTACTGTTCAATATCTGTTCTGTCAATTAGTGATGACAACATACCAATGTCAATACGCTGTAGTTCATGGGCAAACCAAGCAGAAGTCAGGCACTGCGTCATACAGCACAGAGAAGGGAAGGGAAAAGCAAAAATTACCCAAAAATATCTGGTGGGAACTACAGAAAGTACAGATGCAGGAGGCTAGAAGCAATTGGGAAATGGCGTGGGTGATTCTTACCTGGGTGTTACTGGAAATACTGTTGTATCACTCTGTCCCTATTGTCTGTGTCGTCCTCTGAGTCTTCCTCCTCTTCACTCTCCACAGGCTCCACGGCTTCTACAACACCACCATCTGGACCATCCTCCTGCAGGAAAGGCACCTGGCGTCGCAAAGCCAGGTTGTGAAGCATACAGCACGCCACGATGATATGGCACACCTTCTTTGGTGAGTACATTAGGGATCCACCTGTCATATGCAGGCACCTAAACCTGGCCTTCAGGAGGCCAAAGGTTCGCTCAATCACCCTCCTAGTACGCCCATGGGCCTCATTGTAGCGTTCCTCTGCCCTTGTCCGGGGATTCCTCACTGGGGTCAGTAGCCACGGCAGGTTGGGGTAACCAGAGTCACCTATTAGCCACACACGTTGTCTCTGTAGCTGCTCCATCACATAGGGGATGCTGCTATTTCGCATCACATACGCGTCATGCACTGACCCTGGGAACTTGGCATTTACATGGGAGATGTACTGGTCAGCCAAACAGACCACCTGGACATTCATCGAATGATAATTTTTTCTGTTTCGGTACACCTGCTCATCGTCTTTTGGGGGTACCAAAGCCACATGGGTCCCATCAATGGCACCAATGATGTTGGGGATATGTCCAAGGGCATAGAAATCACCCTTCACTGTAGGCAAGTCACCCTCCTCGGGGAAAATGATGTAGCTCCGCATGAGTTTCATCAGGGCAGACAACACTCTGCTCAAAATCTTAGAAAACATAGGCTGAGACATTCCAGATGACATGGCCACTGTGGTCTGGAATGACCCACTGGCCAAAAAATGGAGGACTGACAAAACCTGCACCAGAGGGGGAATCCCTGTGGGTTGGCGGATGGGGGACATCAGGGCTGGCTCCAGCTGGGCACACAGTTCATGAATAGTGGCACGGTCAAGTCTGTATCGAAGTATTATATGGCGTTCTTCCATTGTCGACAGGTCCACCAGCGGTCGGTACACGCGAGGATTCCTCCTTCTCATGGCAAGTCCCAGCGGACGGTGCCTAGGAAGGACAACATGGAGCACAGAGTCAGCCAAACCACAGGTACGTACAGACAGCTTGCACAGTTAAAGAATGGCAATGGGTTGAAAGGCGTGTATGTGTGGCAATGCAAGGCCTAGGCCTGTGTGTCGCAGTCAAAATTAAGCCATGTAGGCCCTTGAAATGGCGGCTGCCTGACCTGTGAAGTGGGACAATGGGATGTGAGGTCAATGCGCTGGCGGGGCACACCGTGGCGGTAGGCGGTCGAAGACCGCGGCGCAAAGCCGCATTGGTTAACATTGAAGCCTATGGGTTTCAGGAGCCAATAACGAAGTGCGCCGGCGGTCGCGGTACGCACCGCCGCGGTACGCACCGCCGCGGGCGTGACCGCCATTTTCTATCTGCTTAATCACTCGAGACCTGATTATCCACAGGAGAGGACCTATACTGCAAGTGCTGCTGTGACCTCGGTCTGGAAGATACAATGGCTGCTGCGACTGGGGAAAGGGCCCCTGCCTTCACGTCTGAAGAGTTGGAGAAGCTCGTGGATGGGGTCCTCCCCCAGTATGCGCTACTCTACGGTCCTCCAGACCAACAAGTGAGTACACCGGGTGCACATGGAATGGGCTATGCCTGTGTGGATTGGGGTGGATGTAAGTTGGTGGGGTGGGGGGCGAATGAGGAGTGCAACGCCCGACAGATGAGAGCATGTGCCATATGGCAAAGTGGGTGGGGGGGGGCAATTACATCTAACATGCAGGTCATTGATGATTTCCTCCTTTCCACCCTGTACATGTCTAATAGGTCAGCGCCCATCAGAAGATCGAGATTTGGCGTGCCATCGCCAAGGAAGTCCGGACCTTGGGGGTCCACAACAGACGGGGCACCCACTGCCGCAAGAGGTGGGAGGACATCCGCCGCGGAACAAGGAAGACCGCAGAAACACTGCTGGGGATGGCCTCCCAACCTAGGAGGGGTGCCAGTCGCACCATGACCCCCCTGATGACCCGGATCCTGGCGGTGGCCTACCCTGAATTGGATGGGCGCTTTAAGACATCACAGCAGACACAAGGGGGTGAGTATCAGCACATTCTCCTATCTTTCTGCGCAGTGGAGGCGTCTGGGTGGGGGAGGAGGGCTGTGGGTGACATTAGGCCAGGGCGCTTTCTGTAGTGTAGTCCTCTCCCTTAGGCTTGGCCCTGTGCCCCCGGCCCCCACCTCGGTAGGGTGACAAGTACGGCCATTGAAGGTCCAGCATCTCCCATGTGCGCGTTTGACGTCTCTTGGCCTGTTGTCTTAGTCAGTAGTACTGAGTAGTGTACCCCGAATGCGCGGCTTAGTGCATTAGGCACCTGTGTCTGTCCTCTCCGCCAACGGTGTTGACATTGCGTGCACTCAACCTGGTCTTCTTTTTTCTCCCCCCACCCTTTCTCTTCATCTTCTTGTGCATGTGTGCATTAGCATCATCAGGCGGAGGAGATATGGCATCGGAGCACGAGGGAGCTGCAGGACACAAGGCCCCGGTGGGCCCAGGAACAGACACCGAGGGCACCAGTGATCCGGAGGGCGAGGGGAGCACCACGACGGGGACCGCTGGTGAGAGCAGCGAAAGCGACACGTCCTCGGATGGGAGCTCCCTAGGGGTGGCGGCAACATCCGTGCCCCCCGCCTCTACAGGTACAGCCGCCACCCAGCGCACCAGCCCCGCCCTCCCAGCAGCCCCTCAGTCTTCGCTCCGTGCCGGTTCGCCCAGGAAGGCGTGCGTCTCCTTCGCCCCAGGCACCTCTGCCCCTGCCCCTGTTGCCCCTGCTGCCCTCAGTGCGGAGCTCATTGACCTGGTAAGGACGCTCATTGTTGGGCAGACGACCCTTTTGAATGCCATCCAGGGTGTGCAAAGGGAGGTGCAACAGAGCAATGCGTACCTGGAGGGCATTCATTCGGGTCAGGCTGCCCATCAACGAGCGTTCACTGCTCTGGCCTCAGCACTGACGGCAGCCATTGTCCCTGTTTCCAGCCTCCCTCTTCTGACTGCCTCCAGCCTGTCTCTGTCTCCTGTTCCTCAGCCTATCCCATCCACACCATCAGACCAGCCTGCACACACCTCAACACCCAAGAGCAGCTCATCCAAACACAAGCACCACAGATCCCGCAAACACTCACCCGAGCAACACCCAGATGCAGACATGCCAACAGCCACTGCCACCCCTGTGTCCCCCTCCTCCTCGTCTCCCTCCTCCCTCCCTGTGACGTCTACACTCACACCTGCATGCACCCCAACATCAGCCAGTGCTTCCATCACCACCTCACCCTCCAGTACAGTCCACACTCGTGCAGTCACCACCCCCACTGCCATGTACACGTCCCCTGTGTCCTCTCCCACTGTGTCTGTCACCCCCTCTTCCAAGACACACAAACGCAGGCAGCCACCCACCCAACAGCCATCCACCTCACGACAGCCTACAGCACCAGCACCTTCACCCAATGACAGCACACCTGACTCTCCTACAACCACCTCCTCTACCTCCACTTCCATCTCCACTTCTCCTACCCTTTACCTTGGCCCTAAAAAACTTTTCCTGGCTAACCTTAACCTCTTTCCCCCTGATGACCTCCCCCATCCATCTTCAAAGAGTCCCAAGAGCACCGCAGCCACCACCAGCCCAGCTTCGGGTGTCACTGTTGTGCCTGGGTTCTGGAGCCCACCCTTTGCCAGCAGTGACACATCGATCAGCAGCAAGGACACGTCCAGCCCCCCCCCCCGGCAAGAGGACCCGCAAAAACAAGGACCGCCGTGCGAGGACCGACAGGGCTGCCCCCAAGGAGCAATGTGCGGCCACTTCACCACCCACACCATCTAGGGGAGGCAAGGGCCCGAGAGCCCCATCAAAGGAGCGGAAGGGCAGCAGGAGCGCGGAGAAGGTGGACCCCACATGCCACATCCCAGCTGGGAAGGAGGACACTAAGGAGGCCAGGAGTCCGTCCCCGAAGGGTCCAGAAACGTCACGGTCCGAGGGCGACTGAGCAGGGAGTCCAGGCCAGGTCTGGCTCCCTTGACCTGCTGGATGAGCACCGCTGAACAGGGCCCGCGGAGCAGAAGAGCACCACTGAACAGGGCCCCGCCGTGGAGAAGAGCACCGCTGAACAGGGCCCGCGGTGCAGAAGAGCACCGCTGAACAGGGCCCCGCCGTGGAGATAGGCACCGCTGAACCGGGCCCGCGGTGCAGAAGAGCACCGCTGAACAGGGCCCGCCGTGGAGATAGGCACCGCTGAACCGGGCCCCGCCGTGGAGAAGAGCACCGCTGAACAGGGCCCGCCGTGGAGATAGGCACTGCTGAACAGGGCCCGCGGTGCAGAAGAGCACCGCTGAACAGGGCCCGCCGTGGAGATAGGCACCGCTGAACCGGGCCCCGCCGTGGAGAAGAGCACCGCTGAACAGGGCCCCGCCGTCTCAAGCACCGCTCCGCTGGGCCCTTCCTCTGAGGCACCGCTCCGCTGGGCCCTTCCTCTCAAGCACCGCTCCGCTGGGCACCGCCGTCTCAAGCACCGCTCCGCTGGGCCCTTCCTCTGAGGCACCGCTCCGCTGGGCCCTTCCTCTCAAGTGCCGCTCTGCTGGGCACAGCCGTCTCAAGCACCGCTCCGCTGGGCACCACCGTCTCAAGCACCGCTCCGCTGGGCCCTTCCTCTCAAGCACCGCTCCGCTGGGCACCGCCGTCTCAAGCACCGCTCCGCTGGGCCCTTCCTCTGAGGCACTGCTCCGCTGGGCCCTTCCTCTCAAGCACCGCTCCGCTGGGCACCGCCGTCTCAAGCACCGCTCCGCTGGGCCCTTCCTCTCAAGCACCGCTCCGCTGGGCACCGCCGTCTCAAGCACCGCTCCGCTGGGCCCTTCCTCTGAGGCACCGCTCCGCTGGGCCCTTCCTCTCAAGCACCGCTCCGCTGGGCACCGCCGTCTCAAGCACCGCTCCGCTGGGCCCTTCCTCTCAAGCACCGCTCCGCTGGGCACCGCCGTCTCAAGCACCGCTCCGCTGGGCACCGCCGTCTCAAGCACCGTTTATGGTTCACTGTGCCCACCATGCCTCCTCCTTGACCAGTGGAGACTGTCATCCACCTGATGGACTGTGGCTTTGCACTCCCCAGGATGGTCCAGTGGGCAGCCCACCCACTGTAGAGACATTGAGAGACTGTGGCTTTGCACTCCCCAGGATGGTCCAGTGGGCAATCCACCCACTGCAGAGACTTGAGAGACTGTGGCTTTGCACTCCCCAGGATGGTCCAGTGGGCAGCCCACCCACTGTAGAGACATTGAGAGACTGTGGCTTTGCACTCCCCAGGATGGTCCAGTGGGCAGCCCACCCACTGTAGAGACATTGAGAGACTGTGGCTTTGCACTCCCCAGGATGGTCCAGTGGGCAGCCCACGCACTGTAGAGACATTGAGAGACTGTGGCTTTGCACTCCCCAGGATGGTCCAGTGGGCATGGTGGCTCCTCGTGGATCTGGCGTCGTGGACTCATGTGGCTGTGGTGCCCCCCCGTCCCTTCCCCCTGAGGTGCCTGTAGTTTTTACATCTGATGCCCCTGCAGTGTTCTCTCCAAAGGACTCAGGTCTCCTGTGTGGGCTTTGCCCTTGTTTCTCAAGACTTTGGCCCACGGACATGCTGAATTCGTAGGATGTGCACGACTTGGTACTTCAGTTATACACTGATGTGTATGTCATTAGTTTTGTTGTGAATATCTTTCATGGATGTACGCTAATTTTCTGGAGCTTTTTGGTACATAAATATTTATTCCAAATATGATTATGTCCTAGCATTTTTCAGGGGTGTTTGGGTGGTGTCACTGTGACTTGGTGCTCTGCATTGGTGAGTACATAGTTGGGGGGGGGGTGGGGGTCGCATATGTGTGTGCCCGTAACCTTTCGTCCTCCCCCTCCCGTGTGTCGTAGGTGCAGTACTCACCGTTGTCGTCTGCGCCGGACTTCGTACTCGTGGTAGATGAGAAGGTAGACGAGAGCAGGTAGGATGTTTAATTCGGGTTCCATGCTGTCCTCCTTCCTCCTGGAGTGCGTAGTGGTGAGCGTTTTCCCGTCCGTAGTCTGTTTCTGCCGTGTTTTTATCGGCGGTGCTCCCGCCCCGGAAAAGGTGGCGTATTGGTGAGTTGTAATAGTGTGGGCGGTACATTGTCTGCCGCCTGTCTGTTGGCGGTGACCGCCGCGCTGTTTGTTTGTACCGCCGTGGCGGTCGGAGTGTTAAGGTGGCTGTCTGTGTTGGCGGTTCCCGCCAGGCTCAGAATCCCATTTTTTTTACCGCCAGCCTGTTGGCGGGTTGGCCGCCGCTTTAACACCGACCGCCAGGGTTAGAATCACCCCCTTAGTCTGGCAAACTACGCCAGCATTGTCCAGCCTCGAAACCCAACATCGATTCTGTTGACTGGAGTTAACTTCTGTAGGGGTGACCATTTTGAATTGGGTTAACATTACATCGGATATACACAGCGTAGCATTACAAAAGAACATTTGTTACAGCTCCACGACTACTAACGTGTATTTCGAGGATTTTATGATTCCTTAGTGGATATCCTGTGATCATCTGCATTTTCGGAAGTACTAGTAACCATTGATTGATTACATTTAGGGACTTTGTAAATTTAGATTTTGACGGTTACCACTTTTATTTAACATGTTTACGTTGAATCTTCTCTCACCCCAGTCATTTATGGTAACAGAAGGTCAACCATATATGAAATGAGAATAATTGAAAGAGTATTTTAATGACTATTTTTCCATTTTTGATGAGAATGAGTTCACACCTGAGAAGAAAATAAAGATTTTACTTTTGTTTGGGCCCAGGGGGAATACAAGTATACAACCGTATGGCAAAGAAACCTACCTAGAGTGATGTATTTTCGGGTGATGGAAGATCTAGATGCATACTTTGAGCCTACAGTGTGTATTGCTATGGATTGTTGCAGTTATTTCCATAGGAAACAAGGTAACAAAGAGAAAACTGAAGATTATGTCGTGGCTTTAAAGAAACTTGCAGCAACATGCAGGTTTGGCAACTTGCATGATGAAATGATCAAGGATCAGGTCATCATGTATTTGCAACAATTCAAGCATCAAAGATAGATTGCTGGTTCAAGGTGATTCCACCTTTAAATAAGTTATTTCCACTATAAGAAAGGCTGAGCTTACTTCTAGATGTGCTAAATCAGTTATATCTGCTAGCATCGAACAGGGTGCTGGAAATCGAGTTTAGTCCCTAAAAGAACAAAAACTAAATCTGATCTAGAAAGTACTAAAAAGAAAGAAAAAACTACAAAGTACATTGGCGGACACAGAATGGAAGTCTTAAAGGGGAGATATTATAATTGTGGTAGCTTCAATAATTTAACACATGATAAAAAGTGCCCAGCTTTGCACCAAAAATGTTCTAAATGCAATGATATCGGGCACTTTGCTAGAGTTTGTCATAACTCAAGTCTGTGAAATGCATAGTGGATAATTCATGTCTACACAAAGAGCACTTTGAGTCAGAAAATAAAGATGCTCAAGTTCTAAGTATTCATGAGCACGAGGAAATCCTTGAAGTCAGTGGTCAACGTAGAAAGAGATCGATGTGTGATGTTGTTGATGGTGGAGTGAACATTACAATGATTGCAGACTCTGGTTCACCTTATCCTACTTTTAGCAAACACGTTTGCTAAGATTTATTTACTCACATATTGGGTACTGAGCTATAGAACCTGATGTCAAACCATTACGTTTCACAAGCGAATTACTAGTATTTTGTAAGTGAAATTTTGAATTCCAGGACAGATCTGCAAACTGTAAACCGTATATCTCTGAAAACAGTCCTTATTTGTTAGGATGGCAGGACCAAGGAAAGGTGAGAATGTTACTTGACCTCAATAGTTCAGAAGCCACTTTGGTTGTGGAGAGTGAGTGTGAGTTTGTAGAAAAGAATACTAAAGATGTGCCTACTGTGTATTTGGCTGAGGTGGGTGAATTGAAGGGGTTTGTGCATAAAATTATGCTTAAGGATGATGCACGGCTAAGAGTGCACAATGTCTGTAGTATTCCCGTAGAAGTAAAAGATAAAGTGATTGCAGAGTTCAACTAAAGACTGCCAGCATCACTGAGCAGACTGAGTGGTCCGATTTGGTTGTGCCTTTAGTCGCTGCACACAAAGAAAATGGTTGACTGCTGAGGCTTCAAAGTGTAAATTTGAAAAAGAAACATGGAATGTGAATCACGAATTCCCTCCTAGACAAGTGTAGTGTGTGCAGAATCACTGGGAGAGTAAGAATACAGTAAAGGTAAGTAAATTACCCCACCTTAGAGCCCAGAAAAGCAGGAGTAAAGTACTGCAAGTTTCCTTAGGACACACTACACCTTGTTTTGGGGATTTTGCAGCAGCCAACCAAGTCTGCAAAGAACAACTGCTGGATTATTGGACCTGAAGACCTGCAAAGGAAGGGGACCAAGTCCAGAAGTTGAAAGAAGTTCCAGAAAGGACAGGAGCCCCTGCCAACCCAGAAGAGGGTGCAAAAGAAGAGTCCCCAGTTAGTCGAAGACTGCAGGAATGCACCCTAGGAAGATGCCAGTGGGTTCCTGCATGATGCAAAAGATGTCCCACGGCGTATAGATTGTTGCAGATGAGATTTCGTGTCAGAAGTTGCCAACAAGCCTTGGCTGTGACAAAAGTGTGTTTTGCATCAAAATGGTGCTGGGTGGACCCAGGAGGGATCTGGGGCCTCAACTATGTGTGAGGTGGAAGAGGGGGCTCTTAGCTCTTTAGAGAGCCCTCAGGATGCCAGTCAGCACCCCCAGGAGACACAGGATCTGGGTTCAAAGGAGATGCAAAATGCGGTTGATGGAGCACATAAAAAGAAGGTCACACGCTGCCGGCGAACAACTCAGCGAGTTGAGCATCACAGGATAGAGTGCTGGGGATGTGGGCCAGGCTGTGCATGAAGGAATTTAGCAAAGAATGCACAGAGACCTCAGGAGGCGAAGAAGACACAGTACACAGGGATACCATCGCTCTTGAGGAAGGCAAGGTCTTACCTCCTCCAAATTGCGTCAGCAGGACCTCAGGACAGTCTACGTTGATGATATCCACCCTCTGTGTCCTTAGGAGCACGAGTGTCATTGTGAGAGGAGTCCCAGTGTACCAGTCATCGTCTTCGAAGGTGCCTGCTTGGAGAAGGGGAGTGACTCCGTCACTCCACAGGAGATTTCTTCAGTTCTTCTGGTGCAGGATGAAGACAGGGAGTCCCCAGAGCATGTACACTGTGGAAACTGTTGTAGTTGCTGACTTGGAGTTGAGGTTGCTGAAGAAAAGTGTCTCTTGTAGACACTTTGTTGCAGTTACAGCGTTTCTTGGAGCAGGCTGCGGTTGATCCGAGGTCAGAAGAGTCTGAAGTTGTTGCAGAGGACTCCTGAAGGAATCTTGCATGCAGAATCTGCAGAGAACCCACAGGAGATACCCTAAAGAGCCCTGAGAGGGGCAGTGGCTACCTTAGCAGGTATGGACCTAACAGGAGGGGTCTCTGATGTCACCTGCTGGCACTGGCCACTCAGAGCCCTCCAGAGTGCCCCCACACCTTGCAAAGCAAGATGGCTGAAGTCTGGGACACACTGGAGGAGCTCTGGACACCACACCTGGGGTGGTGATGGACAGGGGAGTGGTCACTCCCCTTTCTCCAGTTTCTCACCAGAGCAGGGGAGAAGGGGTCCCTGAACGGATGTAGACTGGTTTAAGCAAGGAGGGCACCATCTGTGCCCTTCAAAGCATTTCTACAGGCTGGGGGTGGCTACCCCTCCCCAGCCTTTAACACCTATTTCCAAAGGGAGAGGGTGTAACACCCTGCTCTCAGAGGAAATGCTTTGTTCTGCCTTCCTGGGACTGGGCTGCCCAGACCCCAGGAGAGCAGAACCCTGTCTGTGAGGTGGCAACAGCTGTAGCTGCAGTGCAAGCCTCAGAGAGCTGGTTTGGCAGTACCGTGGGTCCATGGTGGAGCCCCAAGGAAGCATGGGATTGGCCCCCCAATACCAGATTTGGAATGGGGGGACAATTCCATGATCTAAGACATGTCACATGGCCATATTCGGAGTTACCATTGTGAAGCTATATATAGGTATTGACCTATATGTAGTGCACGCATGTAATGGTGTCCCCACACTCACAAAGTCCAAGGAAATGGCCCTGAACTATGTAGGGGCACCTTTTCTAGTGCAAGGGTGCCCTCACACTTAGTAACTTTGCACCTAACCTTCAGCAAGTGAAGGTTAGACATTTAGGTGACTTATAAGTTACTTAAGTGCAGTGAAAATGGCTGTGAAATAACGTGTGCGTTCTTTCACGCAGGCTGCAATGGCAGGCCTGTACAAGGGTTGTCTGAGCTCCCTATGGGTGGCAAAAGAAATGCTGCAGCCCATATGGATCTGCTGGAACCCCAATGCCCTGGGTTCCTAGGTACCATATACTAGGGACTTATAAGGGGGTTCCAGTAAGCCAATTGAAATTGGTAAATCTAGTCAATGGCCTACAGCGACAAATTTAAAAGCAGGGAAAGCATAAGCACTGAGGTTCTGATTAGCAGAGCCTCAGTGACACAGTTAGGCACTACACAGGCACACACATTAGGCCACAAACTATGAGCACTGGAGTCCTGGCTAGCAGGATCCCTGTGAGGCAGGCAAAACACACTGACATATACGTTTTTATCTATGAGCACTGGGGTCCTGGCTAGCAGGATCCCAGTGACACAGTAAAAACACACTCACAAACAGGCCAAAAGTGGGGGTAACCATGCTAGAGAGAGGCTACTTTCCTACAGTAGGTCAAGCAAGATTAAATTGTCTTTAGAGGATATGAGGAACAAGTTAATTAAGGAACAAACCTAAGTACAAAAACAAGTATCACAGGTGTAATAGGGACCTTTGAACCCCACAACCACAAGATGTATGGCATCTAGACAAGTCAGGGATACCATTCCTCCAGTACCCTTTTCTATGAGCATTTCCGACCTACAAATATTCAATCCATTCTAGTGAAACAACTTATACACTTATGGATATTCTACTTCTATGTGTAGTGCTCAGCATTAAAACTTAGAGGATTAAAAAAAGCCTAAGGGCCTCATTAGGAGTTTGGCGGTCGCACCATGGCGGTGGCATCCCCCCTGCCCTATTACAATGTTCCCGCCGATCTGACCAATGGGAGCATTGCAATAGAGTGTACCCACTGGTTAGACTGGCAGAAATAGTGCCATGAGCTAGCTCTCAGGTCCCTTAAAGGAGCTGAGTGCTATCTCATAGCACAGAAGGGGCCGACCAGCACCCTCTGAAAACGTACTGACTGCAAAGCGGACAGTGCGCATTCAGATGGTGATGGGTAGGGGAGTCCCCTATGCTTTCTATGCTGGTCAGACCGCCATGGGAAGGTTGGCAGTGCGGCGAGTTGCAATCAGCCAGGGAGCATTAAGTTCAGCGCTGCCGTGGCTGAATACTAATCTTACTGCTGTCATGCCATGTGGAACCATGCTCCCGGCAGGGACGGCAGTCCTCTGGTGGGTCCACCCCCCACCATTTTAATTGGGCAGTCACACCGCCTGGAGTGCAGCAGTCCAAATATCAATGTGAGTGTGGCGGTCGTTGGACCATCACACTCTTAATGAGGCCCTAATTCCTTACAAAGACATTGGGTCACATTCATTTAAAAGATGTTTGTTGGCTAGAACATTTAAACCTCAAGAAATATGGAATGAAGCAGTCACTTTTGATGGACTTTGAACACACTTGATTTGTGTTCTTGATATCAGGCTACTGGATATTCAAGAACCACTGTATTAAGAAAATGGTGCTTCCATTAACATTTTTAATATGGGGCAGCCAATCTTATCGCAGACATTTGCCGGTGATTCACAATGTTGACAGACCGTTAAAAATCAACATAAAAAACAATTGAAAAAACATTGCTATTAGATAATCAGATTCATGAAAAATTTGATGTAGAATTGAGCAGCGATTTATTTCATGCATTTAGTAATCTTAATCACTTGAAACTCAATAAATAACATTTTGTGAAGCATAAATGTCAAAACCCACTTAATTAAGTAGTAAGTTAGATCATAAGCAGCTCATGGTAGGGTGCAACCTATAGTTAGCAAACTAAACTATATCTGGTGAATTCAGTTTTGAAACATTAGTTTTTACCTTATTTCATCCCCTAATGATAACGTCACTGTAAACTTTGTTTGTTTCAGTGAATTGTTATTCATATTAGCATACCTAAGTATAACATCTCCTTTTGATTTATTCTCAGTGAATTTCAGTTTTTTAAATCATACTCAGCCAACACTGCAATTTCTCATGCTCGTTGGCCATGATCAGTGAGGGGTTGTCCCAGGCCCACCCCACATGAGTGGCCAACCTGCCCTACTTTCTCAGACTGTGAGCCCTTGTCACCACTCTTCTGCCCTCCATGGTCAACATGCTGCCACTGCTGGACTGGCTTGAAAAGTCAGCTTGCTGCCTCTGCACCCCTTCTGCCTGCTCTTCATCCTCCATCTGCTTGCTGGAGCCCACTTCCACCTGTCCTTTGTGTTCGGCTTGCTGCCCCTGGCAGCATGCTCTTCATAGTCAACTTGCTGCTGTTGCCCACTTCCAGCAAAGCCCTGTGTTATCAGTGTGCGTGCCCCAGGCCCTCCCTCCTGACCAAATGGTCCATTGTGCTGCCCTACCCATGTTGACCTGCCCTCCATAGTCAGCTTGCTGTCTTTGCCCCTGAGACCTCGACCAAATCCATTTTTCAAGCCCCTGCCCCTCCCTCCTGCCTCCATGCTCCATAGTGCTTCTCCTGTCTATGCTAGCCTATCCTCCATGTTCAGCTTGCTGCCCCGCATCCCTTCCCCCACCTCTCCTTTCTCCATTTCAGTGCCCCGGCACACTCCTGTCTGATGTCTTTGGTCACCTTGCTTCCACTATCTCCACTATCAGCCTTTCCTCTGTGGTAAGCTTGCTTCCCCTGCCTCAGGCCCTCTCCAACCCCTGTGTGAGTGCTCCTGTCCCCTGTTGACCTCCCATCGTGGTCTGTTGCATGGCTCCTGCCCATGGGGACTCCCCTTGATGGTCAGCTCGATGCCCCTGCTGCTTCCCTCTTCCCCTCCATGGTCAGCTTGCTGCCTCAACTCATGCCAGCCTGCCCTCAATGGTCAGCTTGCTGCCCCTGTCTCCCTCTCTACTGCCTTTCATTTTCTGATTGCATTCCTCTGCATCCAGGAGATTATGGGCAGGGAATCAAAGTGTGCTAGGGTATGCTCCCTCAGACACTGTACATTATCACTAATAATTGTAATAAAACGTATATTTCATTAATTTTAGTTCAATGTTTAATAAAAGTGATTTTCATTAAAAAGTTTAATGAAGCGTTATTAAAAAACATCATGTCTTTTTTAAACATTTTTCAAGCTACCAAGTCTTCCCATAGAACCAACCACAGGGGGCTCTGCATCATAGCTAAAGAGCATAGAGATCCATCTTGGAATGTTTTAAACAATGAGGTATGCTCTCTGGAGATGATGGTTTAAATGACAAGGAAACTAACTGTGTTTATTAATGTTGCCTTATCTAGGAGCACCACAAGCATGGAAATGTATTCTGTTGGAATCCTGTAAGGCAATATGAGGCACTCCTGCTGCTCACTTATTCATTTTTAATATTATTTGTGTGTCCCAGAGCATACCTGGGACACCCAGATGCAAATTATTTTTCTGGAGCTGAAGAAGGAGAACCAGGGTCCTTGGTGCTCAGAGTAGCCACAAATAATTTAAAAAAAAATAATGCTGGGGAGTGGGGTGTGTGCGCCCCTTCCTGAGCCTTCACAGGTCTTGAGGATCTCATCTCAAGGGTGTAGCCATTTTTTAGGGGAAAGTGGGTAATAGGCCTAGGCACCCAATTTCCTGGGGCCATACTCATTTGTATGGGGAAGGAGGATGCAGACCCCACTCCATGAGCCTTTTCAAGCACTGAGGATCCTATTTTCAGGGACCTTATTTTACTTTTTAAGGGGAAGGTGTGTGCAGCCTCCCTCCTCGAGCCCCAAGTACCACATCCCGGGGCCTTAGGTGGAACCCAATAACACAGAAAGTTAGGGATGCAAGGGGAGCCCAGGGACTCCCATGGTCCAGCCGTCTCCCATCATGCACCCATCCTGGGCGCAGCAAGAGGTGGCATTTATCCTGCTTAAAGAGAGCAGTTATTTTTCTCTGCTCCCGCAGGATGGGAGCGATCTCGGCTTCCCTGCCGTCAAAAGCACAGGCAGGAAAAAAGATGTGTGCTCCCACCTGACAGGAGCAGTTTTTCCCTGCTAACTTTCTTGAAGGCAGGGAAAATGTGTCCCTGGAGTACTCTTCCCAGAAGACATAATTGGAGACAACCTCATGAGCCTAGGAGAGGGGGCCCACGTGCCCGCACCCGAAATATTTAAATATATTTTGACCCCTGGGCTACCTTAATGAAAAAAATCAATCATAGTTACCATTTTATTTATTGATTTTTGTGCTGTGATCCTTCCGAACTACTGCGGGATCATGGGAAAACAACTTTGTTTTTGAATTCTGCCTCCACAAGGGCCAGGGGGCAGGGTATCTCTACCCTGTCCCTTTATATATATTTTACAACATTTTCAGGACAGGGTAACAAGTCCGCTGAGTCATGTAATGGGCCCCACAACTTTTGTTCTATGCTGTGATCAGCTAATCATAGTGTTCATCCAGCGGGACCCTTGCTCTCATGGGAGCAAGTTGGCCACAGGGGAAAAAAGCCACTACGCAAAAACACTCTTTTTTTTAACCTGTGCTGTCCAGATATGCAAATATTATTCAACCTTATTTGAAAAAAAAAACTAAACTAAATATCACAAAAAGCGTGCTTTCTGGGCCAACGTCTATCATCTTAACAAAGTTGGTGTAATTTCGTTCAATCATTTTGACTATAGTGCATTTCAAAAATGTAAATGGAAATTGCATAGGGACTTTGCATTTTGGGCCACTCCTCATTTTTCTCTCTCCCCAATTGAGGTATATCCCTAAATGTTCCATGAAGGAGCTGTAAAAAAAAAAAAAACTTTTTTCTAAAGTTTCATAAAGATTCATCAAACAGTGACAAAGTTATTAGCAAACAAAAAATTAATTTGCCATGGAAGCAGCATCTTAACTACTACTATCCAGTGGTGACTGCCGCTGGGTAATATATATACAACAATTAAAAACTCAGTTATCCCTCTGACTACTGGGACTGTTTTAGCAAAACCACTTTGCACTTGTGCACACCCTTATTGTGTTAGACTGGCACATACAGGGGCTCCACCCTTCATTAGTAAAAAAAAGTGCTATCAGCAGTACTCTCATATTTTTTTAGTTATTCACTGCCCAATGATTTTGTGCAAGCCACAATTGAGGAAGCCACCCATTAGGATGGGTGCAACAGAAGACTCTAAGGGCTTCACTAGAAGTGGTGTGCAATGTACACCTGCACAGACACACAGTAACTGCCTCACTGTCAGTGTTTCTGTGAGGGCACTCCACAGAATTCCACGGAGTTACCTAAAGACCCCACGAGATTCTGCGGAGTTCTATTTACAGCAGAATTTCGGTATGTCTCGCTGCTCACGCTGTTTTGTAGCACCAGGAGCTTGTCCCGCACTGTAAAATTAGTTTGAATGGCACCATGCGGTGCACCAGAAAGCGCTACTCTTCCTGCCTCTCGAGTAAATTTTCTACTCAAGCAACAGCTTTCGCAACATGAGTGTCAGCTTTCTCAACGTGAGTGGAACTGACTTGCTGCGACTGCCTCTGTTGAGAAATTGCACTGTGCGGCACTCTAGCACCTGCAAATTTTACAAATACTCACTTGCACTTACCAACTTAACGTTGGTGAGCCGAGTGTGAAAAAAATTCCACCATATGGTGGTTGGCAGAGTTTCTCCAGAACTATGTGCTTCAAGCAGAGCGCAGAGTGGGCAAAACTATGTGAACTAAGCTGGTGGAGCAAACACTTTTTGCCCACCCCTAGCCACCACAAACCTAAGGCCATAGGCAGGCACTAGTTACAGGTGTTGGGTCAGGGCAGAGCAACAAGTGCTGCACGACCTGCTATAGCCCCACTCGCCATTAATACTAAAGCCATGGTTGTGTGCCTGATATTTAAATAATCATCAGCTGTTATATGCAGTTATGTGGAGTGGAGGTGCATATGTCGTATACGCAGCTACCAAATAGTACTCCATTGTGTTATCCAGACAGCTCATTTCTGGGTGACACATAAAAGAGATGAAGAGCCTGATTTACAAACTGTATTTTGTAGTATTTCAGTAGAACTACAGCAGTAAAACATCAGATCTACAAAATGAATTTCACAAACCTATGTGCGGACACCTCTGCATTCAACAGGCCCGAAGGAGTGACTGGAAAATGTGGAATACCTGGTATGAAATGAAAAGGGTTTAGGAAGGAATACGGAGAGATTTTAGGGATGTGTAGGTTTATTCAGAGACATGGAAATAAAAACATTAATCCACAAAAGTGTACACCCAGTGCTATTCACAAACTGCACTTCTAAAGCTATTATAGCCAAAAAGTCTCAAAACAGTAGCAAATGTGCTCCTCTTCCTTCGTGGAGTAAGTCTAACACCACACATGACCAATGACAAGTGTTGCAAATCACTTTCAAACAAATGCTGAGACACAGGTGTAATTTTCCACCCAGTAGTTAATAATATTAAATAATATAAATTATTTCAACTTTTATACCATGTATATATATATATATACATATATATACATAGATATTTATATATACAGCTATTTTTTGTCTGAAAAAAGTTATGTTAACTTGAAAATTCAATATTATATTGTGTTAAAAATTATCAATGAAGTTTAGAATAAAACTGAATTGAAAATATTTATAAATTAAAATGATTCTAAATCAAACCAAAACACATAACTATGAAATACATGTAATAAATATTAATCAAATATTTAAATTCCACTGATGGTGTTTTTAAATGTTGATGACAAACTGACATACATTTATTAAATTCCTTTATTGTGACGTTTTCATTATTTAATGAATATTTACTTTGATGAGGTAATGAATTGTAACACTGTATTTTCATTAATTCTAGGTTAATGGTTTACATTTTAACATTAAATTATTTATTCATTTGTTAAGACTATTATGTTCCCTATAATTTACCATAAGAAATCACAGTCTATGTCTGAAAGATTTCTAATAGTAAATTTATGCTTGTAAATTCTATTTTCAATTTCTCCAGCCCTGAACTGAGAAGTAAATCTATGTCGCCTTACAACTCGTGTAGCAATATGTTTCTTTATAAATCGTGCCAATGTCTGTAAATTGTTATGATTTCATTAATAAACCAAAACCAGGAGTAGGAGTACAGTACACCAGTCCTATTGCCGAGCGTGACCTTTGCTGTATCTGATTTACAGTACAAAGAAAGATCACATTTTTCCTCCGTACAAATTACAACTTACCCCGCACAGAACCTCGCCCATGTCACTAATTCTTAGGGGACAGACTCTGAATGTATTAAGACCGTTGTGCATTACTTGTGAATGAGATATTCAAAATAATCTGTACCTTGCCCATGCTCAGCCACTTGCCCAATCTTAAAAACGTATTTGGGCTGCAAGAATATGTAATCCAACATGAGCATGTGCCCATTCCCAGCAGGCACTGTTTTTTGGGGCTGACATTGGGGCATATCTAGTATTACAGTCTGCAGAGCTGCAGGAGCACACCTGTGACCAGACCAGGGCATTGCCTACTTGTAATATCCACATTCATCAGGCATGGTATACAGTGCATAGGCTTTAAATGTGGATTATAAGCAGTGCTTCTGTCTACCATATCCACATAGCTTTTGCTCAAGGCCAAGGGGATCTTTCTAGAGGATGTGGCATTCAGTCTGGCCATGTGTGCAGTACCCATGTCCAGTGAATGTTTTAAAGCACACAGTAACCTAGTTATATTGCTTTAAGTCATGATTTCGGAGCACTGGGGAATGATATGAACATTTCCCTTGACCTGTATGATAGTAATATTCTTTTCTGTATCCTGTGGACAAAACACTGACTGTGCATACCTCAAATAGCTTTATTTGTTGAGCTATTTATTCTCTCTTTGTGACTCTGGTAAAAAGAATACTTCTTCTGTTCTTACACTACGTATGTGTCAGTGAATCCTATAGACATAATCCTAACTTTCCCTAGTGAGAGTACTTTTCTACTCCTCTTTGGTGTTCCATAGTCTTCCATGGGCTTGGTGAGTGCATGGAGCACAGCGCCCTAGAAAGAAATGTCTACAATACAGTCCACTCACTTGCTTGTGGTTGACATACACGTTCAGTTCTTGACAGACAATTTAATTGTTAAACTGCTAGTTGAGTCTTGATCAAACCACACAATAGAACTCAATTGTACTAAGCTCTATCTTCATGCCAAACATGATGCTGAGACTTTCAGAACTGAATGCCACTTCTTGAGTTTATCCTGTTGGATTTCGAATGGGAAACGTAATCTTCCGCTTACAAACATGGCCGATCTGTATCACACACCACAAGTACAAACCGAGGTGTATGTATAGAGTTTTTGCAAAGTCTTACACACAGTCATTAAATCGGAGACATTTAAGCAATACATATATGTGTTTTGCTAATAACTTGCCCACTGTTGGATGAATCTGCTCAAACATTCCCAAAAAAGAGTTCACCAACCGCGGTTCATTCACGTTTTGTGCTGATATGCCAAGAAGAATGTTGTTCTCCTCTACAAAAAATGATCAAACTATGTTATATCAAAGTTAGCAAAAAGTTAGAACTTTACTCGTTACTAGTCTATCCTGATTGAAAGGAAATAAAGTGTTCTGCAGTAGTTGGTAACTGTTTGCTGTCAAGTTCTGTGTTTCCAGTGTTTATTGTCATATTCTTTAGTATGAATCATTGGTTGATGCTTACAACATAAAGAATTTGCCTAAAAGGACATATATATGTAAGATATATATACAATGCACTTATAAAACCAAAGGTTACAGGGACGTTATAGTTAGTCTCACATTTTAAACCTACAAAACTATAAACACTCCACTGTCTAAGTTAAAGTTATCTCAAGTAACTATAATTCGTGCCCTAAGGTAACTGTAACTCGCACGCCCTGCCATGCACAGTTTTCTGGTTAAAATGTTACTGCAAATAATACATTGATATAATCAATGATGTTATTGAAGTTATCATGAGTGTCATAATTTGTGCGGTAATAATCAGTGCCTTTAGAGGGCACGAGTTATAGTTACTCTAGAGCACGTGTTATAGTGACTTGAGATAACTCTAACAGTTGAATTTCTATGCTTTTGTATGTTTAAAACATCCCTGTCCATGGCTGATGTGTCCCCCTCCCATAATTGAACCATATATATAGATATATATATATATTTAGATATATCTATATGTCTATATGTGTTTGTGTGTGTGTGTGTGTGTGTGTGTATATATTTCATGAAGATTCGTCAAGTGATGCCAAAGTTATTGGCAAAATACAAAAAGGTCTTCCTAGTTTCTATAAAAAAAGGGTTTTTTATTTTGCTAATAACATTGCCGCCGTTTGATGAATCTTCACGACATATTCAAAGAAATATCAGACATCACTTCAGTTGCTGTCTGGAAAGTTTCATGGTGATCCGTCAAGCGGGGGCCAAGTCGGGGTCCCAAAACACATTTTCCCCATTCATTTTTTTCATAGGGATTTTGAATAGTGATAATGCCAAAACCACTGGACAGAATTACGCCAAATTTGGCAGAAAGGTAGCTCTTGGTCCAGAAAGAGGCCTATGTGTTATTTGGTGTAATTCTGTTCAGTAGTTGTAGAGAAAGTAAAGAAAATTTTAATTTGTATGTATAGGAAAGCAAAGGATTTGTGACACCTCTCGATCTCGTGCTCAGATCTGATTGGCTGAAAACACTTCAACAATAAAGTGTTGTGAGCCATGTTGGAATTTGGCTTCAGCAGAGTCCAAGAAAAACAGATTAAAAATAAAGAAAAGGGGACAGGGTAGGAACACCCTTAGCTCTGGTGCTGGAGTCCTAATGGGACACCCTCCCAAGGCTGAAAAGCATTTTGTTAGAAAAATGTACAACACATTTGCAACAGGGCCATGAATCCTCTGTAAAAAAAAAAAAAAGAAAAAGAAAACAAGCACAGGCTCTGTGCTTGTTTTTAAATAAGCACAAAGCTGGGCCAGGTCCCTGGGGAAGTGTTTTGTTTTTAACAGAGGGGTTTCCTGACCTCCTGCTCCCTGGGACCACCAACTCGCCGGGGCACAATGCTTTTTATAATGTGGCCTCCCCTGTAGCCCCGGGGACAACCATCTCCTGGTGCGATATATCCACATATGTGTGGTGGGCCCCATGGGCCTCTGCACCCCAGGGACCACCACCCCCGGCGCCATTACAGAATTTGGCTGTGGGGGCACACAGGCCCCCCTGCAGCCCCTGGGACCATCACCTCCCCGAAGCAGTTATCTAATAAGGTGTGTGGGGGGGCCACAGCCCCCCTGCAGCCACAGGGACCACCACCTCCCCAGGGAAAATAGCAGAATAAGTCAAGGGAGTCCATTTGAGACCCTCCTTAGCCACAGGGACCACCACCTTCCCAGGGCTATATATGTTGGATGGGGCCCTGGGGACCCCCCAGGGATGGCTCCTGATATGTTCCAGGGTGCCCAACTCCAGGACATAGCTGTTGCTGTGGCTTGGCTACAGCTTTGACAATAACTGCACCTGGGTCACAGCAAACACTCCACTTTTTGACTGTCAAAAAGGTCCAGCAGTTAAAAAGCAGAGTTTTCATCTCTGTTCCCTGCAAGAAGATATGTGTGCAGAGAACAGAGATGAAAGCTTTGCTCTAGCAAGCAGGGAGCTGCTACTTAAAGTGGCTGCCTGCTTGCTGGAGTAATGGGACCACGGGGAGGCCTTGAGGCTACCCCTGCAGTCCCAGATAGCCGGTAAAGGGCATTGTATGATATAAAAAAAAATGTAAATGGTCAGGGACCATGGGGAAGACCTTGAGGCTCTCCCTGTGGTTCTAGCTAGCCCATAAAGGGCTAAAAAACAAATAAGAAAAATAATTAAATAGCTCAAGTATGAAGGTCGCAAAACTTCACACTGAGCATTGAGGGTTTGAATCCAGGTGCGTCCCTGGTCATTTTCCTCCTTGATTTATTTATTTTTTTCAAATGTTTAAGGCTCATACTGAAAGGTGCCCTTTCTTTTTTTATTGACAAATACATTTTTATTTTGAATTTGGACATAAATAAGTAATTCTATAAATATCATTCATCAAAGCCTAAACTCACTCTCTCTCTCTCCCTCACACTCTCTTTCTCTCACTCTCTCTTTCAATCTCCTTCTCTCACTTATACACCTACTCAGACCCTCATGCAGCCACTCACACCCCCAATAAGACCCTCACACACCCACACACAGACCCACTCAAACGCTCACACACTCATGCACCCACTCACAGACCCACTCAGACACTCCGCACCCACTCACAGACCCACTGACACCCTCATGCACCCACTCAAAGACCTGTGCAGAAACAGATGCACCCACTAAGACACAGATGCATGCACTCTCACACTCAGACAGAGACTCTCAAAGCCACCTCACTTCCAGATACACACTCTTACTACCCAGAGAGATAGGCTGGCACCAACTCCCATGGAGCACGGCCCAATGGCCATGTGCAGAGTGGGGTTGGGTAGTTGGCCGCAGAACCTGGCTGCAGGGCAGGCCTTGCGGGCAACCTCTGCTGCGCACAGATAAAGGCTGTGCATGCTGCAAGTTTGAATGCTTATAGGGGGTTGACCTCAGGGCCTGGACAACCAACCCAATGCCGTGCGCAGCAGTGGTTGGATTAACGCACAGTAATGAAAATTACTATATGTTAAAAAAAACATAGAAATTCACTGGAAAAAAATGAAGTTTACAGGATGTTATAGTTAGGAAATAGAATTTAAAAAAATAGAAATTCACTGAAAAAACAGAAGTCACAGGAAAGTTATAGTTAGGCTCACATTTTAAACATACCAAACAATAGAAATTCACCATGCGCTGCTAACTATCCCACAATTTATGGCACTCATGACATACTTGATAACATCATTGATAATATCAATGTAATATTTGCAGTAAAAAGTTTGACAAAAAAACTGTGCATGGCGGGCGCACGAGTACTAATTACCTTAGGGCACGAGTTATAGTTACTTGAGATAAATCTAATTATAACTGGAGAATTTCTATGGCTTGGTACATTTAAAATGTGAGGCTAACTATAACGTCCCTGTAACTTTTGGTTTTAGCGGTGAACACACATAATGCATTTCATATGCATATCTATGTTTGAGTGCATGTAAACTTGGCTTCATCCGAGTCCCAACAATAGAGGAAAAGGGGCCAGGGTAGAGGCACCTTGACCTCTTAGCTCTGGTGCTGGGGACCCCGCCAGAGCAAAAAACACTTTTTAAAAACATTTTTACAGCAAATTTGTGTAATTGTCACAAATTCACCATAATAATTCAAATTAAAAAAATTGTCTCCTGCTCTTGGTTTTTAATAAGCCCCCAGGTGGGCCAGGTTCTGGTGGAATTGAAAATATAAGGAGGGGGCACACGGGCCCCACCTCCGGGGCTTATATTCACCCCGGGGACCATCACCTCCCTGGGGCTTTCTTCATATTGCATGTGGGGGGGCACGACCCTGGACCCCGTCCGGGACTACCACCTCCCCGGAGCAAAATGCCTTAACTAATATAGGGTGGTGGTCCTGTGGACCCCCTGTTCCCCAGGGACCACCACCTGCCCAGAGCTTTTTTGAGTAGATGCTGGGGCAGCATGGCCCCCTGCAGCTTCAGGGACCACCACCTCCCTAGGGCTTCATTGTAATTGTGTGGGGAGGGGTGCATGGTCCCCCCGCAGGACAGGGGCCACCACCTCCCCGGGGCTTGATTTTAAGAAGAAGCAGGGGCATGGCTCCCTGCAGCTCCGAGGACTACCACCTCCCTGGGGATTTACATAAGTACAGTGTGGTGGGCCACATGGTCACCCTGCAGGCCCAGGGGCCACCTCCTCCCTGGAGCTTTACATAAATAAAGTGCAGAGGATTAGGCAGCCCACCCTGCAGACCTGTGGACCATCACCTTCCTGGGGCTAATATAGAAGAAGGAAGGGGGTCTGTTATGGAACCCCAGCCCGGGGGTCTTCTGTATACTAGCTAGCCTTCTAGATGGATCTTCTGTGGGTTGTTGCTGAAGGGAGAAACATGCAGTTGTTGATCCAATAGTTGAAGGTCTAAATTGTTGGAGGAGATGGGGTGGGTGGTGTTGAGGGCATTGATCAATGTGTCCTTTGAGACTTTCCTGCAGCTGTTGTGGGGGGGGCATTAAGCAAACTGGGGGTGGATGTCCGTGAGCTGGTGATGTTGAAGTGGGGGATGGAGTGATCGGTCCAGGCAAGTTGTGTGGCATGGCTGAACCTCATTCAGTCGCTGGAGGTAAAGAAGGGGTGTAGTGTGAGGCCAGTGGTGTTCCCTGGGGTTGTAGATGAATTGGGTGAGTTTGATGTTGTTCATGCTGTTTAGGAGGTTGGTAGTGTTGATGTTGTTGTGGTTGTTGAGATTTAAGTTAAAGTTGCTGAGGGAAATGTAGTTATTGAAGTCTATGGCAGGGGGCGATGAAGTTGCTGATGAAGTTGCACAAGGTTGGACCTGGTCCTGGAGGATGGTAGGCAAGGGTGCACTTTAATGGTAGTTTTGCTGTCTGTTTGGAGATGGAAGTTGAGGTGTTCCATGGCTGGGTTGATGTCATTATTTGTGGTGGTGCATTGGATTGGGTTCCTTATGTATGATGGTGATCCCTCTGTCAGGCTTCTTGTTGCAGTTGCAGTAGGTGATCTTGTGTACTTCAGGTATTGCAGTGGAGCTGTCGGGGGCAGAAGTAGGTTTGAGCCAGTTCTCACTGAAGAAAAGGATGTCAAGTGTGAAGGTGGAGATGAGGTCTTAAATCTCAGAGGGTTTTTTGCATAGTGTGCTGTGTGTTGTGATGGGCGCATGTAAGTTGATGTTCTTGTTCAGGTGGTGTCTGTGGTCTTTTCGGGGTGGGGCTGGTCAGGGAGCTCGTATATGTGCTATGGCAGGTGAAGTGACAGTGAGCGCAGGTGAAAGGTCCTTTCGTGAAGCTTGGGTCAGCACAGTGGCAGTGCTCGTTGCAGCGTCCGGGGTCAAGAGTGCAGAGATCGGTGATGGTATATCTGCAGAAAGTGGGAGGGCCAGGGGTCATGGTACTGGACATGGTCCAGTTGTGGACAGGTGCAGACAGGTTTACCTTAGGCACGCGAGTGGAACACCCTCTGCATGTGTCTGATGCAGCCAGCATTAAATAGGTCCTTGGTGAGTGGGCTTCTGTTGGTGGGGAGAATGGTGAACAGCAAAATGGGGGTGGGAAACTCCAGACAGTGGCAGTACCATTTAGCCAAGTGGCAGAAACTAGATCAGGCGAAACAAGCACGAACTGGAGCTCCTGACTTTACATAAATATGTTTGATGGGTACTTTGGTAATTTAGGAGGAAAAATCTTGCTACTCAATTTCATTAATCCGTTGTAGGTCCTTGTCATCATTGGAGATTGATGGCAAAGACATTTAGCTTGTTCAGTGCATTAGGTACAGTACTTCTCTGCATATGTAGAGTTCTAGTTTATACATTCGCTGTATGCTATTTGTCTCTATTATTATATTATGAAGGGATACAATGTGTACAGAGACAGGTCTACCCGGTGGTCCACCGATAGAATGATGACCCAGACACAGTGTTTGCTGTCTGTCTCTCTGGAAGTGGACCCCGAACAGCCATTCTTCCTCTCAATTATACCCTTCAGCCACACCTGGCCTCAGGATTGCCTGCCCCATATACTTTCATCATTGAGTGGAATTACAGTTTTAAGTGTGTTTCTCTGGATTATTTTCTCTTATCATATAAATATAGTTGTAAATCATATATTGATCACACGTATTGAATCACTGTGTTTTTTTGTAATAGAGCCTAAACTGCATGGAACCACTTTACTATGGTGTTATCAGTTCGTAGTATGTCTGGGATAAACTGTCTGTCCTCCATTTGCTGGCACATAAAGTGCCTTTTAATGAAAAAAGAATCTTGTTTTTAAACAGAATTATTTGGTTATAAATGCCAGATGATTTTTTTCAAATGAAATACAAAATGAACACAAATGATGTTGTGATACATGGATTTTTATGAACAGCTGGTGTTTTTACTAAAATCTCATTCATTTATTTGAGCCCATAAGCACTCTCACGCCGTCTAGCAGATGCGCCATTGCTCAGTATCTGACAAGTTCTGTATTTGATAGCGGTCCAGCATTTAAATATATGTACTAGAAAAACAGTATTCAAATCAGCATGCCAGAAAAAGCTGCACAAAGATTCCGAACAAGCATCATAACAAATGCTGTTTTTACCTTGTTGATATGCCCTTGCCTCTGCAATCTTGTTTTACTTGTTTATGCTGCTTCTGCTGATGACAATCGCAATGCTATTTCACATGATACTGGATACAGCTCCATCTTAGATGCCAAATGTCAACAACATGATGTTGTTTATGGCTCTGTCTTATATGCTGAATGTCAATCAAATGATGCCTGATTTAGCTTCAACTTAGATGCAGAATGTCAACAACATGGTTTTGGCTATAGCTCCTTCCTAGATGGAAAATATCAGCAACATGTCAGCTATAGCTTTATGTTGGATACCTAATGGCAACAACATGATGTAAGGTATAGCTCTTTCTTAGAAAGTTGCCAAATGTGATTTCTAAGGAGAAAAGAAGAGGATTGAGCAAAAGACCTATTGCAGATCACTTGGACGAATTACTCAACACATATAAAGAAGATGAAGCTAATGTGACAGACCACCTTAAACAGTAAAAATGCATTTACAGTAACAATCCAGCACATTGATAGGAACGCTGAAAGCCCTCGCAACTTAAATAGGGGAATGAAAGGAGTTACAGCCCATTGGGAGACGAATTGTAGGGGAAAAACAATGCCCACTGTGTTCACAGGGCAAAAAAAGGGGAACTCATGCCGGGAAAGCCACAGTCAGGGGGAGGAGACAACACACAAATGGCCCCATATATAATACACTACATCTACATTGACAAAGCACCAACCTTACTCCATTTGCAACAGGGTGAGGACTGTATTTGATTTGATCATCTTCGCCCCTTACAGCAAACCAAGGTTCACCATGCGTTAATGAGAAACGGAGCTTTAATCTTGGTCTATATTTCTTTCTCTGGATTTTAAACTCTTGTGTATCTTTCCCTCCAGCTGGGTTCTGTAGCTCTAAAGGTTGAACAGATTGGACCAGTTGACTCTCATTTTGCAAAAGCTCAACTTATGTTTCTTCTTCAGGATCCACAAATTGGGCTGGGGTCAGACTTGGTGAACCAGTGGCTGTTGTCACCACTTCTTCATCAGCTTGTCTTCTCTTTATGTGTGATGCTTGAAACTACTGTGGCTTTCCAACACATTTCACAACACTGTTATTCACAAGGATCACTTGGTGCGGCCCCTTCTTGTGAGGCTCCAACCCTGTCTTGAAGACATGCTTTTTCACTAGAACCCACTCTCCATGGTTGAGGCCATGTCACTGTTCCTGCACACAGGGTGGTGTCACCATGTCAACCTGACGAGAGATAGAAGGCACTACATCAGTCACTCCTTTGCAATACTCAAGAACAATGTTGTCTGCAATGTTTAAAAGTGCAGCTGCAGGGTCAAAAGGAATTCTCATAGCTCTCCACCTCAGCACTTCATGTGGGGAGAATACCTTTCTTCTATTTGGTGTGCTTCTGATGCTCAACAAAACAAAGGGAAGTGCATTGGGCTGTTTGAGGAAGGTGGAGGCGCACACCTTTGCAATCCTAGATTTCAACGTACTGCTGACTTGATCAACACCTTCTGATGCTTCTGGTCTGTAACTACATTGGATTTTCTTGTCACTTCGTATGGCTACACAGAGTAGCTCCATTAAACTATTCTTAAAATGTGTGCCATGGTCTGGTTCTAAAGAAACTGGCATGCTAAATATATGGAGAGACTATCACATATTTTATATGTCATATCTTTGATTTATAAGCATGCCTCTGTAAAGCTTCAGCATCATACATATACTATATAAGGTAAACAAACACTGGCCTGAAGGTTAGAGTAGGAGTTCTGAGTAAAATGTAATCAAATCTGAGGAGCAGTATTTGAGGATACATGGAAGGGCATGGGACACAATAAAATGAAGTGGACTTGTCATGGCATGTGAGCATCACGCTAAATGTTACATTTCCCCTTTTATAAAGTCTAATGAGATTTTTAGAAGCACTCTTTATAAAGGTTCAAATTAATATGATCAATGTGTTCAATTATGTCATTGCAATGAAATATATTGATTAAACTGTCTTGTCAGTATCTAAATGAGTGCTTTACAGGAAAGGCAAAATGGTGGAGGGTAGTGCTATTTAGATGGGGTGGTGTGTGGCTGTTAACTACCTGTTTAAATTTGTACAGAATTTACATGCAAACAGTTATAGCTAAATATTATCTTGATTTTAAAAAGTAAATTGTAATGAGCATCATAAATTAAAAATAGAAATGTTGTCAACATACATAGACAGCATTTGTTACATGCTATTTAATGATTTGCTGTTTACTGTAATAGAACATTTGTCAAAGCCATGCTATGCCAAAACGTGGCATGGATACTGCTTCTGGTTTGTTCAGTTGGGTCAGACAATGAAGGAGGAGATGATGGCTACTTCCTGGTGTTTCTCCCACCAGACTTTGACTTTATTTTTGGCATGAATTTCATATTGAACATTGAGATGTGATGCCTCATCTTTTGAGAAAAAGAGGTACTTAGTCTCTGCTGCTTTTATTTCACTGCATAATTACAAGCATAGGGTATCCTTTAAAAAATGGCTCCCCTCCAGCAGGATTCATAAAAGGATCTCCCTTTTGCATAGATAGTCAAAGTATCGGAGATGCCTTGAACAAACAGGTGTTAAGTATGTTAATGCTCCTTACATAAAAAAGTATGTTAATGCTTCTATGCAGGTCGTACACAGCAGCATGAGCTAAATCTGAGAAGGCCTCAGAATGTCCTTGTTGGACTACATATCAACTCTCAATGACCTAACAAGGAAAACAGGCTTCTACCCTTATGTACTTGGTTGACTTTCCACAAAGAGACTGCTTTGAAGGGATAGCTCACTTTACCTTTGTGTTGCAGCATGGTAACATTATAGCCTTCATGCATGCTTGGAATGTCATTAAAAACAGTCATGATCTTCTCTGCGGGGTCTAGTAAAGGAGATGCATGAAATCTTTGACAGTTCGCCCTGGCTGTGTCACAGATTTGACATAGCCTTCCCAAACTCAGAACCATTTAGTGGAATAAAAGGTGAAATTAGGGCATTCTCAAATTATCTAAAGGCAAAGCCCAGGAAGTCGCCTCACTTTGGTACAGGCTTTTAGGGATATGATGACAGGGGTGACTGTTCTGTTCAGGCTTTCTGATTTGGGCCTTATAACTCGACCAGCATTGACAGAAAAGAATGAGGAAGTCTGTAGCCATAACGAAGAACATTAAAGTCATTCTACACTAAAATCTGACAGAATATGGACAGGTTATAGGGGGCCCTGTCTAATGAATTCCAGCAGAACAACATGGACTGATAAATTGGCCCTAATACAGCTAAATTGTGGAAAAAGTGGGAAAAAAGTGCTGCAGAAGAATGCATCTGGCTTTTCCCTGCAAATGGCATCATGAAAACCCTTGTGTTGCTAAAATCACCATCTTCCCAACGTTCAGGAACAGGCAGACCTAAATCAGAAAAACACATTTTTTAACACAGTTTTGGCTTTTTACTAGGACACAGCCCATTTTTTAAAATATTTTTTGTGCTTACAACCTCTTTCCAATTAGAGGTAGAAATGGTAATGAAGCCAATGATTGATGCCAGAAAGCTATACAGTTCTGAAAAATAGAAAGAATTCCGAATTCGGCAGGGATCATTTGTTTAGCTCTTTCAAGGTTTTCCTATAGAACATAACAGTTGAAATTAAAAAAAATTAAATTGAGTTGAAAAAAACCCAGCCATTTGTGTCTACATTTTCCTTTGTAACATCCTCTAAATGTGACAGATTTTCAAAAGCAATATACTGTTGCATCTGCTGGTACCTTCTGGTTGGGTGGATACATAGGACTTGAAGGTTCACCAAGAACCCTATGACCCCAGAGCCAATAACTGAGCGGCACTTTGCAAAGGTTTTTCATTGTGTAGCGGATATACAGTAATACATTTGGGAAAATATAAAGAGTGAAAAATAGGTATCAGGGAAATATATGTATTTCTGAAATGGGTACAAGATAAGGAGTTTAGAAGTAGTGGTTATTTGCCTATTTCTGAATTTGGTAAATTAGAGAGCATTTCTCAAAATGACTTCTTTCTTACACACTGTCTTACCTTTGGAAGACACAAATGCGGACAAAGACAATTGGGAATAATTGGTGTTCTACTATTTCCCTAAGTCTCCCGATAAAAATAGTACCTCACTTATGTGGATAGGCCTAGCTCCGGTGACAGGAAATGGCCCAAACTGCAACTTGGGAACATCACATTTTTCCACCCAAAACTGACCCTTTTTTTGCAATGCGCCTAGCTGTGGATTTTGGGTCCTAGCTTGGCACTTAGGGAAATGTAGCAAACCTGTACATTTTAAAAAACTATACACCTGGGGAAATCTAGGATGGAGTAACTTGTGTGTCTGTCACCAGGTTCTATTACCCAGAATCCCTTGCAAGCCTCAAAATGTGTCTGAAAAAAACATTTACCTCACATTTCTGTGATGGAAAGTTCTGGAATCTGAGGGTAGCCTCAAACTTCTTTCCACTTAGCTGTCCACCATGTCTCCCAATAACAATGGTACCTCTCTTGTGTGGGTAAACCCAGTGGCTGCAACAAGAAATTGCCCAAAACGCAATGTGAACACATCACATTTCTCCACTGACAACTGACCCTTTTTTCCAATGTGCCTAGCTATGGATTTTAGGTCCTAGCTCAGATGGCACCTAGGGAAATTTAGCAAATCTGTACATTTTTATAGAACTAGACACCCTTGGCAACCAAGAATGGAGTGACATGTGTGGCTCACACCAGGTTCTATTACCCAGAATCCCTTGCAAACCTCAACATTTGTCTAAAAAACTAATTTACCTCACATTTTCGAGATGGAAAGTTCTGGAATCTGAGGGGAGCCACGGATTTACAACCACCCAGCATTTTCCTCTGTCTCCTGATAAAAATGATACCACACTTGTGTAGGTGGGCCAAATGCCTGAGACAGGGAAGGCCAAAAATGTGTAGAAATGGAGTGGGCACTAAAGCAGATCCAAAAGGGTATTTTTTCATGTGTTTTTAGGCTGACTATGTGTTGGGCATCTGCACAAGTGAGGCAGAGGTTTCATTAGTACAGATGGGCCAATGCTGTGTGGTAGGAACATTGTAGATTCCTGCAGATTCTGGAAGTTTCCATCACAACAATGAAGAGAAAATGTATGATTTCAGGAAAATGTATAGTTTTGCTGGGCATTGTGGGTAAGAAAATTGTGTGAGGTGCTTGTGGAGCACTCCACCCTTGACTTCCCCAGATGTTTAGTTTTCAGAAGTGTCTGAGTCTGGCAGGTTTTTCCAGATGGCAGCGTAGCCAAGTCCAAAGTGTGCAGCCGATCACCATTGCAAGTGTGCCATATTGGGAGTTAGCCTAGCCAAGCTCTCGTGGCCCATATTGTAATTGTAATTGTATTTATATAGCACTTACTACCACTGACAAGAAGTCAAAGATCTTTTTGGGGAGTGGCACGCTACTCCAGGGCCCAAAAGGATTAGTGGTGGATTTGTATAAGAAAATATGAGTACAGTATTAGTAAAGGGAAGTAAGAGTTAATTTGAGTGGAGGACATGTGAGTCTGTTATTTGGACTAAATAGAATAATGGAGGGATAGAAGAGGGAAGAATCCAGAAGTATTAATTCGGAGATCATAGTAGTAAGATGAGCTTTGAGATGAGTAAAGGAGAGTTGGAGGAGGGAAAAGTCTGTAGAAAGGGATTAGGGAGATCATAGTACTAAAATGGAGTTTGGGATGAGTTAAAGGAGAGATAAATGAGGGGGAATTTAGAAGGGGTGTCTGGGAGATCATAGTAGTAAACTGAGGTTTGGAGTGAGCCAGGAGGGATAGAGTAGGGAAGAGTCTATGAAGGGATATTTTGGAGATCATAGTAGTAGAATGGATTTGGAATGAGTCAGAGAGTGGAGATAGAGGATAGATTAATAGTGGTATAGGGTGAAGGTGAGACAGAGTAAAGCTTTCAAAAGAGTATTTTCTTTCTCTTGTCCGTGGGACTAAAGTAATAAATCTATAGCCACATGATTACCTAGTAAGGGAATATATGTATAAGGAATATAATATATTGAGATTTAAAGTAGCATTTTATAAACACAGACTTTCAAGTGTTGCAATATTTGAAGGTAATTTATTTGTGTACTTTTATGACATTATTTTATCATTCCTCAATATTTCAGTAGTGAAATGCTTGTAGATAAATAATAAGATAATATTTACCTATGGTGATAGATAAAATGCAAAGAGAGACTCATAAGCATGTAATAAAACAACTTATATAGAAACTATGCAATGACCTCTGAACATGTTAAGCATAGAATAATATACACAAATATATGTATACATACATACATACACATATACAATATATATATGTATATACATATATATATATATATATATACACATACGCATACACATACACATATAAATACACATGTATAAATATATACATTTAACCGTAAGTAAAATATACATTTGTTAAACAGGCCTAAAGCATATGTATAAATGGAAAGATAAAATAGTTATAGTTATTATACATATTTGAACAAAGAAATACACATATCTTGACATATATCTATAATCAAATGATAAATGTTTATATACACATGGAGTTGCAGTCCATTGCTGTAGACTGTGGTGGTTATGTAGGAAAGAGCCAACTCCTGAGTAGTCTTCTGAAGATAAGGTAGTTATCCATGGATCTTATATTTGGGGATAATGAATTCCATAGTTTGGCTGCTTGAACAAAGAAAGATGTACCACATATTATCTTTTTCTAGTATGGTTGGGCTTTTAGGTGGAGTGCCAATGTTGAGCGGAGATTTCTTTATTGAATGTATTTGGTGATTTTATTCCTGATGGAAAGCGGTCCTGTTCCATTTATTGTTTTATGGGTGATACAAAGCAGCTTGAAGGTGGTTCTTCTGGCAACCAGTAACCAATGTAGGGCCCCCAAGGCAGGGGAGATGTGGGTTTGTGGCTTTATATGTAGGAGTAGTCTGGCAGCGGAGTTCAACGTGTTGTAGTTTTTTCATAGTAGATAGAGATGATCCATGGTAGAAATCATTGGTGTAATCCAGTGTAGAGAGTACAAGAGAGATAGTAGCCTACACCTTGTGTGGAAATCCGAGGTGGGGGAAGATGCGTTGCACAGTTTTCATGGTACAGAAGCATTATCGTGCTAATATATATATATATATATTTTTTTTTTTGTTAACTTGGAGTCCATGGTAATTGCAAGGTTTCTAACTTCCTTGGATACTTTAGGAGGTGGGCCTAGCCCATCAGGCCAGACGCAGTGTGGGTCTTATTTTTTTCCAATCGCCACATATGAGTATTTCCGTTTTGGAAGCATTCAGTTTGAGATGACTGCATGTCATCCAATGTCTTTGAGGCATTCCAGTTTAAGGAGTATTTGTGTGTCATCTGCATAGTTGCAGCACATGAGTTAAAATTCTAGTAATGATATCATGTAGATGTTGAAAAGCATAGGTTAGATGACTGAGCCGCATCTGCTTTTGTTAAGTGAGGTTTGGATGAGAAAGAGGGAGTATGGATGACATTTGTTCTGTTTTAAACGTAGGATGTGATCCAGTCGAGAGCAGTCCCCTCTATGCTGGCTTCGTAGAGCCTTTGTATTAGGATGTCATGGTCAACTGTGTCAAAGGCAGAGAGGCAAAAGAGAAGTAGTGCAGCAACTCAATTGTGGTCAATTGTATTTTTAAGATCAGTCCAGATGGCAATGAGGGCTTATTTAGTGCCTTTCCTGAGTTGAATCCTGTTTGGTAGTCTGAAAGCATGGAGTTATCTTCAATGAATTGTGACATTTGTGTGAATGCTGCTCTTTCTATCAGTTTGCCCTGGAAAGATCCATTTGTAATTGATTTGTAGTTGTTGAAGTCATGCATTTCAGTTTTGTTTTCTTTAATAATGAGTGTATGTATGCCATTTGAAGGTCTTCAGGAAAGCGCCTGTAGTTAGAGAAATTATGATTCTTCTTACAGGGGTACCAGCAGAGGTAGATAAAAGAATGTTCTTGAAGATGTGTGGTAGACAAGGGTCAGAAGGGTAATCAGAAGGTCTGCTTGCTTTGACCAAATCCATAAATTCACTTTGTGTTATATTTGTTTGAAGGAATGCAGAGGATGGGTTGGCATACTCCTGGAGGAGATTATTGGAAACTGGTTGGTGCTGGTAGCATTCCTTTCTTTTAACTAGGAGTCCAATGTCTTGGTTGTGTAATGATTTGGCAGTTTGTCTGTGAATTCTTGAGTAATGGGATGAGTTCCTTCCATGCATTTAGGTTTTCAAAATTAATTGAGACTTTTATAAAATTCTTTATTTGATATAGAATTTTGAATTCTGAGTAGTACCTTTTTTAGCTTTTTTGATTGATGATTTGTATATGTTGTTACGTTTGTGTAGGTGAAGTTTGTCTCAAATGTTGTTTGTAGTGCACCAGGCTTGTTGCAGCCTTTTAATGTGTTGTTTTGTCTTTTGTAGTTCTGTATTTCTCCAAGGTGCTTGTTTTCTTTTGTCCCGTTTTGTTTTTCTGAGTGGTATTAGGATATTGAAAGCTTCCGGAGTCACTCATAAAGTTTTTGAACAAAATGTATTGTGTCTTGACCTGTTTTGGCTGTTAGTTGTGTTTCGAAGTATTCAAAATAGAGTTTGTATCATGGGTAATAGGTAGATGTATGTGAGGTGGTCTTGGGTGTGTTTATTTATGATGTTTTAAAATGTTGAAAAGTCATGAAATGGTGGTCTGAACATGCAACTGAACAGTAACTAGTTCTGGGTTTGCAAAAATGACATATAGGATACGTCCAGTGATGTGTGTGGGATTGTGTACAATCTGATGTAGGTTCAATGTGACTAGGCCAGTTATCAAAGCTTTTGGATGGGGGATATTGGGTTTGTTAAAACAACTAGGTCCCCAAGAAGGCATACACTGGAGTATCGAGTTAGTGTGACACTGCTTCTAGAAATGTGTCTGGGAATGTTGGATTGCTAGATGGTGGTCTGTAAAAAAGGAGGAAGTTACAGGAGAAAGTTGGTGTAGGGCTGCATCTGGTGACGAGGGTCCCACAATTGTGTATGGAGATGTCATCTGTTTTGCTGAGATTTATTGCTTGCTTGAATATAACAGCTAGTCCACTTCCTCTTTTGCTTATACAGTTTTGTGTGATGGTTTGATAGTCTGGAGGAACGGATTCATGCAACACTGGGGCCATGTCATCTCCCAACCATGATTCATTTATTAAGAGTAAGTCAGATAGCAAAATGGGGTGCTTGTATTTAGAGAGTGATCGAGCATTTATGAGTGGGCAGTTTAGAGACTGTGTTTTGGTTGTGGTGTGATTTTGTTTGGAGAAGAGTGAGCAGTATGTTTTGAACTTGTAGCAGGTGTGTCATTAGTGCTGATATTAGTTGTATGAGAGTCATAATAATGTCCTTTTTTATATTGTGTTCCTCATCCAGCAGGCTTCGAAGGCATTTTGGTGGGTCTGTGTGTGTCTGTGGTGGAGATGGTAATTGAGATTGACATAGTGAGATGTTTTCTTTTTTTAGAGTAGTCTTGTTGTGTAATAGACATGGGGTTGTGAAATTGTGAAGAGTGGCATGTTGTTTATTTTATTTGTGTCTGCTTACGGTGGAAGGAGTATGGGTTAGGGGTGGTGGTGGATCATGTGGGTAATTTTCTAAGGCTCTAAATTGTGCAATGGTTGAGAGGCGGGTGAATGAATGTTGCTTTGTTGGATTGTTTGTAGTAGATGTTGGTGAGGATTGAGAATTTTGGAGTAAAGTTGGATCAGGATTTGTATTCCTTGTGTATGTGTATCATGAGGGTGGGAGTGGGTGTGAAAGAAAGTGTTTTTAAAGTTTATGTGATTGTGAGATACTGGCGTATGTGTTTTGTTTTGTTTTTTTGGAGTAGTGAGAGGAGATTTTGAGGTAGTGTTTGTATGTGAAAAATGTGTGAGTTACTGTTGGTGAGGGGTATTTAAATAGTACAAGAGGTGGTGATGTGTTTTGAAGAAGAGTGTATGTAGTGTGTAAAAGGGGATGGGTGTAAAAGGGGATGGATAAGAGTTATGAGTGATTGTGTTAGATTAAATCACTGGAAGAGGTAATATGAGTGGTGGAGCGGGGTGTAAGAAATGTATGGTTGTGTGTAATTAGTGAAAAGAGGAGGAGGGTGTTAGTGGATAGTGTGATGGAAGCCTGAGTATAGGTTTTGGCATGATAAAAAGGGGTCTATAGGAGCAAGTAGAGGACAGAGCTGGTGTCTTGTATGAACAGTGAGTGTGTATCTATCTGCATTAATGTTATGTATAATGTGGCTTTGTGTTGTGTTTGTGATGTGTGGATGTGTTAGTGGTATAGGACAGAGCTGTGTTTTGTGTGAAAGTGAAGGTACCATAGTGATGCAGTTGTGGTAGAATTGTGTATAGGTGTGGTATGTGGGGGTTTGTAGTGGTTGTTTAGACACTGAAATCTGTATGAGGTTTGTTTGTGGTGCATGACTAGATTGCCTTTGCTGATATTGTGTTTGGATGTTGGAGTATGTGGAGAGATTAAGGTGGCGGCTTGAAAATTGAATATTGCTCAGCATCTCTGGCACTAGGCCCAAACTGAACAGGCCCATGCCCTTGTCCTCTCTGCCCTTTGTCTCTCCGCCTGGGCTGAGATGCCCTGAAACCTAGACTTAAATAATCCTTTTGGCCAATGGAACCCTAGCCCTAGCCCTAACCAATCAAATCCCTAACCATACACCCTAGAGACAATGGGAAACCTAGCCCTATTACCCATTCACAGCCCTAGTCCTAACAGCCAATCAGAACCGTACCCCTAAACCTTTAGTCCAGTGGAAACCCTAGCCCTTGTAGTCAATCAGAATCCTAACCCTAAAAGACAATCAGAACTCAAACAATAAGCCCCTAATCCTGTGGAAACTCTAGCCCTAGTAGCCAACAATAAACCCCTAATCCTGTGTAAACCCTAGCCCTAATTGCCAATAAAAACCCTAGCCCTAACAGCCAATCACAACTCAAAGCATAACCCCCTAATCCAATAGAAATATTAGCCCTAACAACCAATCACAACTCCGGATCCAGCAACCACAATTATACAAGGGGCAAGTGACCTTAAGCCCAGGCTACTGTGACAAGGGGCAGGGAGGTGCTCCTCGATTCAGAATCTCCTTGGATACAGACACGCACAATGCACACTTCCTAGCTACCAGATTCTACTTTTCAGGTAAGGGACAATTTAGAAACCACTAAAATAGTGCTTTTAGCACACTTAAGCTGATCACTTTTTCAAGCGAAAAGCGACTGCTGCATACCCTTTCCAAGCACAATTTAAACCACAGAGCAGATTAGGCAGTCTCCTAAACACACTGTGGTTAGTCATTGAGGAGTATTTAGCCATTTTCTTTGTGAAATACTAGGAGGGAACTAGGAGGGAACTTCATATAGTCGCAGGGAGGACCATGTCATCATATGAAAAACCAGTGGGGTAGAAAGACTATGGGGGTGATTCTGACCCCGGTGGTCACGGACCGCCGGGGCCAGGGTCGGCGGGAGCACCGCCAACAGGCTGGCAGTGCCCCGCAGGGCATTCTGACTGCGGCAGTTTGGCCGCGGTCAGACAAGGAAAACCGGCGGACACTGAAATTCGCGACGGGTGCAACTGCACCCGTCGCACCTTCCCACTCCGCCGGCTCAATTCTGAGCCGGCGTCCTCGTGGGAAGGGTTTTTTGCACTGGGCTGGCGGGCGGCCTTTTGGCGGTCGCCCGCCAGCCCAGTGCAAAAGCCAAAATCCCCTCAGCGGTCTTTCGACCGCGGAGCGGTATTTTGGAAGGGGGAAGTCTGGCGGGCGGCCTCCGCCGCCCGCCAGACTCAGAATGACCCCCTATGTCTGCATTTATTTGGGGTGGGGGAATTTTTATGCCCATGGTGGGCATCCCCAACTCTGCTTTTTTGTTTTAATATTCCTTGGGGTCTAGTGGGCTTTCTCCCCCCCACCTCTGGGGGCAGTTCAGGGTTAATTATCCTATCTGCCCCCTGGAGGCAGAAAGACTTTGGTAACTATTTATGTGGGGTGGGGGCATGGCCATGGCCAAGGTGGGCAGCCCCCACCCCTCTGTGCCTATTTTTAGGTGGGTAGAGGCATTACCTTGCTTGGGCTGAGCAGCCCCCCAACACCTTTCTAAAAATCCCTGGTGTCTATTGGGCTTTCTGCCCCATGGAGGACAGATTAGGGGTAGTAACCCATCTGCCCCCCCTGGGGGCAGAATGACTGTGCTTACTTTTGAGGCCATCGCCTTGCCCATTTGGGGCAGCCCCCAACTCTCTTTCATGAAAAAGAAGTCCCTGGTGTCCAGTGGGCTTTCTGCCCCCAGTGGGCTACCTTTACTGCCTCTACACACAAGATGCACCAAGATACAGGCCCTCATCACCAGCCGACTGGACTATGGCAACACTCTCTACGCAGGAATAACCATGCACCGCCTACAGAGACTTTAGACCATACAGAACACCACAGCCAGACTCATCCTCGGCCTTTCCAGATGAACCCACATCACACTCCACCTCAGACCACTGGCTCCCCATACAGAAAACATGCCAATTCAAGCTGATGACTCACGCACACAAGACTCTAAACAAACAAGGACCCGCGTACATTAACCACTGGCTGAACTTCTATCAACCTTTGAGAAGCCTACACTCTGCCTCCCTTTCACTTGCCCATACTCCCCTCATCTACTGAAGCAGAATTGGAGGGTGCTCCTTCTCTCATGCTGCAGTAAAAACATGGAACAGCCTTCCCAGACAACTCTGGACCATCACCTCACTCCTGGAATTCGGAATGTCCCTCAACACCTGGCTGTTTAAATAAGCCTTCAGGAGCTGCAAGCACCTTGATCCCCTATTGGGTGATTGGCTGCACTTTATAAATCTTCACTGATTGATTGATTGACTCAGCTCCTTTGAGGGAGATGAGTGCTATCTTGTAGCACTATTCCTGCTAGTCAGACCGGCAGAAACACTCTATTGCAATGTTCCCGTCAGTCAGACCGGCAGGAACAATGCAGTGGTGTCCTCCCCACAAGTTTGGTGGTGCCAAAGTGGGACCGCCAAACTCCTAATAAAGCCCGTAAACTTGAAGAAGACTACAGATTATCTGCACAGATTTTGTATTGTTAGGTCCCTGCAATCCTTCGACGAGGTGGCCCTTACATTGGCCATGTTGCGTCAAATCTTCAAGCCTGTTTACTGCAGAACAATCACTGACACATTGCAAACCTTCCTCCAAATCTACTCCTGGTGACACTGCCATGCAACAGCACCGTTGTCCATGTATTCTTTTCCTTATGCATCCCTTTCCGAGTTCAGACTTGGAAAGGGGTGAATCGCATTGACAGAATTTTTTTTTTAAGTATGAAGATCAGATATACCTTCAGAACCACAGAAAAACAATGGGCTGCACCTTTGTGCCCAGTTTGGCAGGGTTATATGTGACGTCATTCAAAGACAATCATGTATTAAGTACATCTAATCCCTACAAACAAAACTTTCAACTCTGGAAGTGATTCATAAATGACATCTTGATTATCTGGAGAGACTCCACAGACACAGTATCAGAATTTTTGAGTTGGCTGAATACTCGAGACCAGTCTTTTAAATTCATGTGCTCTATTTTTAATTTGACATTGGACTTTCTAGACATCAATATTGAAGAAATGACATTGAAAACTAAAACTTTTACAAACTTGCAGCAAAGAATCGTTTGTTGTTCTTTGACAGTTTCTATTCACGTTCCCTGAGAGAAAGTTTGCCTTATAGTCAATTATTAAAGACTCAGCAGAATTTCAGCAACATAAACATTTTAAAGATCCAGGCAAAGGAACTTACTGCCAAACTGAAGAATAGAACCTACCCAACAAAGATTGTGGACAAGTGCCAAAAACGTGCGAGGTACCAGCATCAAGAATGTATCCTAGAACCATCATTGAGGAAAACAGATGAAAACATACTCACATGTGTCACCACATACTGTGCAGCCTCAAGCCATGTTAAAAAGATAATAAATAAACACTGGAACATTATAACATTAGGAAATTTTTAATGGCCAAAACCAAAATTTGCTTTCAAAAGAAGTAAGAACCTATGGGATTATTTGGTACACACACACCCGAAGAGAGCTCATAAGGAACCAACCACAGTTCTGTCTAGTTGGGGCCTGCAACCCATCAGTGGCCACTATCCATGCGGCTCATGCAGTGTTTGCCACTTAACGAAAGTCACCAAGACTATCAGGTTGGATGAGAATCTGGAATGGACATTGAGGAAACACACCAATTGTAATTCCAGGCATGTAATATACATGATTACATGCCCATGCCAACTAAGATACATTGGTATGACAAGTAGAAAAATAAAAGTGCACATATGGGAGCATCACAGCAATATTAGATGTCAGAAATGCACAACAAAAATGAGCAGTCATTTTATGACAGCAAAACAGACAGACAATGAGATGGAGAGGATTGTACTTGAAATGCTAGATGGAAAAAAGGACAATGTAGACCAAGCTCTCTTTCAGAAAGAATAGTGGTGGTTAGGCTAATAGAGGACCTTTTTAAAAGGTCTCAATGGCAACAACCTGTGGTTTTCATTTGGCTAATGATACACATACCAGAGATTGGCCAGCTGACAATAACAGCTCCCTAGGACCATATAGGGACACAGTAAGTCTCCCTTAGACAGTTGTTTTTACTATTTCATTTATTTCAGCAATATTCCTGTAGTGATCACCAGGATCCAAGTATTTTATCAGAGAGCAGCCCAAGAACACAACATTTTGTTTTCTGAGTAGACAGAACTTCCTCAGTCTGGTACATCAGAAATGTTATATTCAATGACTTTACAATCATTTTAAGTCTTAGGAAGTTTAACATATCAGCACCTTACAATAGGAAATATTAATGTTGAACATGTGTTTAAGCTTAGGAAAGTATAGATGTTCAATATATTGTTGAAGTTTAAGGACCAGCCTTGTTTAAGAATCTGTTGTCACTGTTTTTTGTTTTCTAAGCAAACATGTGAAATACTCAACACTATTTTGACAACATCTAGCTAGTTTTCATTAAGAAAATCTAGGCCACTTTTCCAATGCTGAGTGCTGGGATGGGAAGTCCTTTTTCAATGTCTGATATTTCCCAATAGAGCTGCAGGACCCTTGTTGTCGTCATACAAACATTTGTCTGTGTTTCTTTTATTTGGCTAAATTTGTCTGTACACACTACCTTCACATTTTTAAATAATTGGTTTGGGCTTTCTGTATTTAAGCACAGCCACCTTTGCCATCCTTCTCACTTGGATTGAGAAAGATCTCAGAGGGCCTGGAATGATATGGTATAAGGGTTCACTTCTTTTGGTTATTAGTGTTTGGACAAAGGAAGATGAGTGAACCTTACAGACAGCTTCTTTCTCCCTCCCTCACTGGTTTATATGTACTGTGCCCTTACCATAGTTGCCAGATATATAATCCTTATGAGCTTACTACTCTTGACTAACACAACATTCCTTTTAGAGACCCTGCTTGATCTTGGATTTCCTTGATGTTCTGTTTGATGACAATTGCAGTGTCCTTTGCAGTTGTCTGATTCATTATTTCCTAGTTCCTGTCTTGCTGTTTCTGTTTTGACTTCTATTTTGCTTCTGTATCTGCTTCTGTTCCCAAATCCTGAATTGTTGCTCTGTCTCCTCCTCCTGTACCCTTTTCTGGTGCTATGGCTTCTTTTGTTCCAGATCCCAATTTGTTAGCTCTAGTTACTTCTTTTTCTGAATTCTTGTGTGGATGTCGAATCATGTATTTATATTTCTTTGCTCCTGTCATTGTTTGTATGCAGATTCCTTGCCCTATATTATAAAATGCTTTATTTTTCCTGTATACATCCAATCTTTGCATCCATTGTGTGTAACTAGGTTTTCATCCCATTCTTGTGTTTTGAGGTGGTCTTTCTGTTTGCTGTGTTAATTGTTTCTAAGAACACAGTTCTTATTTCTAGGGCCTGTTTCTAGGATTCTCATGCTATGTTCCACTTTTCTTCTTTTATGTTTGTATAAGAAGACTAGCTATTATTATTGCTACTAGGAACACCAGGAACTTCTGGGGCAGGGTGTCCTTGTGTTAGTGCTATTCTTTCAAATTAATTGATGAGCGCCTTTTAAGACTATCTGAAAATAAGTGTTTAATGCTACAGTGGAGACTCTTTTATTTATGTGCGGATACTTTTCCAGCATGCATACATTTATCTTTTATGTACGTAATCTATTGTCTGATTTGTGCTTGTCCATTGTTCGTGATATTGCCTTTTCATTGATTCTTGTAAGTATACGTGCATGCTCTTTAGTTTTGTCTTTTGCGGGCAATATTCCAATTCAAGGTTTCATTTCTAACTCTATTTGGCCAATATAAACATGTAAAAATGAAGTTTTATTTCTATCAATCTGTGTTTTGTAACTAGGAATTTTCCTCTGTCCAGATTATGAAACAGGACGTTACCTATTTAATGTAAGTAAGTACTTTATTGTTCAGATAATTAAAACTTACAATATTAGCACGATAAAAACACAGGTTAAAACATCAACCAATAAATATCATGATTACATTTAAAACAAACTGTCTTCCTTCATTTTAAATGTGAGCTATTTGCTCGCTTAAACCCTCAAACTAATATCTGAATATGTAGTGTAAGGTGTGAACACAAATCATAAATCTCATTAAACTATTTCTTAAATTGTTATAAAATATTATACATTTGAATCTCACACAATTGTATTGCAAAGATGAACGCCCTACAGGCCAAGTTGTGCCGTAGCCTAATTCATAAGTACCCACAGTAAAGTGCCTAGTGCTTAGCTTCAGTGGTGGCCGGCAGCTTTAGGAGGGAGCGGGGCGGGCGGGACACACACACACACTCAATCTTTCACACACAGACACGCACACACGCACACACATCCATTAACCACACTCATAACACTCAAACATGCACACATGCACCAAACATTCAATTTAAAACATCACACACATAAATACACTTACCTTCAGCCTCCAGGTCGCAGGAGAGTTGGGACTGCTGCCTTCCCTCATTGGCTGACCTTAGGTCAGCCAGTGAGGCAAGGCAGCAGTCCCAGTCTCGTCACAGAGTGGGATGGGGTCAGTGAGACTGCTGACCCCACCCTACTCTGTGACGAAGTGTCACTGATTGACGTTCGCCCTGGGCAATTCAGGGCTTAAACTGAAGCGCCCAGGGGAGGGTCTTGAGGCACCTTTGCTGAGCCGAGGAGGTCACGCCCAAAGGAGCTGTGACGTCCTCAGCCCAGCAAAGTTCAGCTCAGGCAGCCAGGACTGTGCGCAAATCGCGCATGTGTGCTACTGGCTGCCTGAGCTGAACATGGAGAGTGTCTGGCAGGCTAACCTTTGTTCAGCCTGACAGACACTCTTCATGAGGGGCAAAAGGTGGGGGGGGGGCGTGACTCCTCCGCCCTAAAGGACGGGCCGCCACTGCTTAGCTTATTTCCGGCTTGTGCAACTATCAAATATATAATAGAAGCCTTCTAGTTTTGTCTGGTGCTTTGTACATTCTAGAATTTGCAATGACTGTAAAGTATGGTTCATATAAGGTATAACATAGATATGATATCACAACCACGTAAGTGAAAAAGTGAAACTGCAATTGTCATATCTTTAGCCCTAATACATTTAATATAGGAAGGAAGTGATTTAATGCTCAAGTTGAATTCTCCCATAAAATAAAACTGAGTAATTGAGTATTAATGAAGAATTTCAATGAATTGCAAATGCCACAGATAAAATATCCTTTATAGCTCAAACTTTGCTAGCTTTGTCGGTGCAATGCACATGAACCTAAAACATTTCCCACAGAGAATTGCATCTTCCTCTTAAAGACAAGCTATAACTGCTTGCCTGCACATACATACAGTGTTCCTAATAAAAATAAAGAACTGCCTCAACAGCCTTTTCCATTCTGATAGTAGTGCTTGACTGGTACAGACATTGTGGCAAATGTCTTTTTTTTGGATAATTACAAAGCTGACATGAAGTCTTACCAGCTGTTCTTCTCTAGACAAAGGAATTAAGACTTGTTTGAAAATTATCTAATCGAAGACACAGGAGCTTGGGCTTTAGACCAAACAGACCCCCTAAGTATGTTTGAAATTTAAGGGCACCATATGAACCTAATACCATCCATGCTTGAGATTTTTTGGACAGTGCAGCTTTGCGCAGTAGAGATGAGAGCTTTTTTCCCAGAAGAATTTGTGGCTGTATTAGCCACAGGCTGTGAAAGGATTAAAGCCCACAGCACCTCTGTCTTATAGGTGCTTAAGGCAAAGTTAAATCAATTGTGTCCCATGATGTTTCTGGGGTCACTTATGGCTTTCCACACAATAGAATATAGGATGAGACCCTCCGGGTGACTAGCGCGCTTTACAAATAGACTGATTGATTGATTGATTGATGAGTCTTGGGTCATTTTGTAATTTATGGCAAATTTTCAGGAAAGAGCCCAGGCTGCTTATGCTCTGCCTTCTAAGGCCAAACTCTAAAGGAATTTGGGAAGGAGAGGCCTGATGAGGAAGATTAAATAGACGTTACTGTGCCCCTATGATGGCATTATCAATAGCTTTGTCCGCTCTTTCTCTCAAAGCTTCTACATTATACATTAGAGGGGGAACATGTTTAGCAGCCAATACTTGCAGGATTGGCTGCAAGGGCAGTCCTTTTAAGGAATTCCATAGTGAGTAGAAGGCAGCAGTGAGGGTGTTGTTTCTTATTTCCATTTCTCTGCACTTATTATTGAATGCACCTATGGAATGAAAAATCACCCCCACATACTTGTACTCCTTCACGGTTTCCAGAGCTGCACCATCTAAGTAGACTATGGGTGATGAAAGTCTTCTTCTTGTCATGAACATATTTTTTGTTTTATGTTTTGCTGCATCCTGGGCAGTTATATTTAGGTGCTGGAGGCCAACCTTAGTGTGACTAATCAAGATGACATCATCTGCAAATAACACATGTGAAAAGTTAAAGCCAGCCATTATGGGCGAATGAGTGTTGAAATTATTTAAGGCCGTTGTCATCTCCGTAAGATACAAATTAAATAAAAGTGGAGCCAATATGAAGCCTTGCTTTAGACCATTTCTGGTTGGTATTTTTTTTAGAAATCGTTGTTCCCTTTCCCAGCCTTATCCTTGTCCAAGTATCTGTGTACAATGGTTGAATGGCCTCTAGGAGGAGAAATTCCCTAACTTTGTACCTTAGACCACAGAAAGTTCTGCTGTATCGCATCAAAACCTGAATGAAAGTCCACATAACATAGATGTAAACTTAAAAAACAGCATCTTGCTTGTTCAATTATTATTGTCAGCATCTGGGTGTTTGTGGGTGTGCCAATTCCCTCAATAAACCCAGTCTAATTCATCGGCCCAATCTGACAATTCAGCAAGAAGGCATTTTGCGAAGTATTTTACCTCAACATCTGTTAGAACAATCATCCTGTAATTGGATGAATGTGTTGTTTTTCCTGCTCTATAGATTGGAGCCAAGATAGACCCACATCAGCTACCTGGGATTTCCTGGTTTGTATAACGTGACTAGTTGTGTATCCCATTTTGTTGAAATATTGTCTGTGGTAAGCTGTTAGGTTCCGTGGCACCAGTGCGACGACTCTTGATGATTATTTTCTCCACTTCACCTGTTGAGGCAGCACTTAGTTAGCCTGACCCCTCCAATTTAAAAACCCTATGTTCTGAGCTCGCTGTGATGATTCTGCGCCACCATTCATTTCCTGTAGAAAGGCTTTCCAGGAGACTTTCAAAATATTCAAGATCAAAGGAGACATCCTGCGGTCTATAGCCTGATTCACCAACCGCAAGAACTCTGTGGCATCATTTTGTCTAATGGCTGAGAAAATTTTGCACCAATACAAATTAACCTCAGATTTGGCTGACTCCCACAAGGCTTAGTTATATAATAGACTCAACTTTGGGACGGTCTCACTCAGTGTACTCAAATTTGGACAATTTCTGAGTAGCCGTAAAACGTGGTTGAACTTTTATTTAGCTGCTTTAAGTTGGGTCGAGACTCTTCTTGGTTGTATACATGCCAAGGCTGAGGGATTTGAAGCCCTTTGGGCATGCTCTTGGATCTCTATAAGTAGCTTATGGAATTGGACCCACTGGGCCAATGGGTTTGGAATTGTTTTGCATACCATTTCCATTTGGAACACTTTCTCAATGGAATCTATTGTCCACTGCAACCTTCTTTAACCCGTTCTGTGCCCAGGACGTAATGGTTACGTCCTGAGGCACAGTGCTGCTGTGCCCAGGACGTAACCATTACGTCCTGTGCACAGAGCCCAGAGGGGGCGCTAGCGCTCTCTCTGTGGGGTTCCCCTCCACCCCCCCAAGTCAGCGATGGAAGGGAAAGCCCTTCCCCTCCCACCCCCGACCCCCTCAACCCCCCCTGTGACATCAGCGTGCCAGCGCGCGCTGATTAGTCACAGGGTCTCCCCCATCGCGCTGGAAATGCAAAGCATTTCTCTTTCAATCCCATGGGGGAGGCCCAGAGGGGCTTCAAAGGGAAGGAAATGTATTTCCTTCCCTTTGAAGTCTCTCACAGGGTTTCAAAAGCAGGGGTTGGTGATGCAAATTTTTTGTGTGTGTTTTTTTTTTTTTAGAGATGGGGAGCGACCCATCAGGCACGGGTCGCTCCCCTGGGGGGCAAATTGTATTTAGACCATTTCTGCCCCAGGTCGATTTTAGGGCAATCTGCCCCCAAGGGGGCAGAAGCAGAAACCACTAGGCACCGGGGATTTGTTTTTTGGCGCCAATGTCACGCAGGGGGAGCGACCCCGTAGGCAAGGGTCGCTCCCGGGGGGGTGGGGGTTGGGGGGGCAAATTTATTTTAGGCCATTTCTGCCCCCGCTGAGGGCAGATCGGCCTATTATTAGGCCGATCTGCCCCCAGGGGGGGCAGAAACCTCTAGGCGCCAGGGCAAATTTTTATTTTTTTATTTTTTTGTTTGTTTGTTTTTTTAGAGATGGGGAGCGACCCATCAGGCATGGGTCGCTCCCCTGGGGGGCAAATTGTATTTAGACTATTTCTGCCCCCCTTGGGGGCAGATTGGTCGATTTTAGGGCAATCTGCCCCCAAGGGGGCAGAAACCACTAGGCACCGGGGATTTGTTTTTTGGCACCAATGTCCCGCAGGGGGAGCGACCCCGTAGGCAACGGTTGCTCCCGGGGGGGGGGGCGGGTTGGGGGGGCAAATTTATTTTAGGCCATTTCTGCCCCCAGGGGGGCAGAAACCTCTAAGCGCCAGGGCAAAAAAAAATTTGTGTTTTTTTTTGGTTTGTTTGGTTTTTTAGAGATGGGGAGCGACCCATCAGGCAAGGGTCGCTCCCCTGGGGGGCAAATTGTATTTAGACCATTTCTGCCCCCCTTGGGGGCAGATTGGCTGATTTTAGGTCAATCTGCGGGGGCAGAAACCACTAGGCACCGGAGATTTGTATTTTGGCACCAATGTCACGTAGGGGGAGCGACCCCGTAGGCAAGGGTCGCTCCCGGGCAGGGGGGATTTGGGGGGGGGTGGACGGTCAAATTTATTTTAGGGCATTTCTGCCCCCCCCCTGGGGCCGGCTGAGCTAGAGGCCAAAATCCACAGGTAGGCACTGTTTTTTATGAAAAAATGTGATGTGTCCACGTTGTGTTTTGGGCCATTTCCTGTCGCGAGCGCTACGCCTACCCACACAAGTGAGGTATCATTTTTATCGGGAGACTTGGGGGAACGCTGGGTGGAAGGAAATTTGTGGCTCCTCCCAGATTCCACGACTTTCTGCCACAGAAATGTGAGGAACATGTGTTCTTTTAGTCAAATTTTGAGGTTTGCAAAGGATTCTGGGTAACAGAACCTGGTCCGAGCCACACAAGTCACCCCATCTTGGATTCCCCTAGGTCTCTAGTTTTCAGAAATGCACAGGTTTGGTAGGTTTCCCTAGGTGCCGGCTGAGCTAGAGGCCAAAATCTACAGGTAGGCACTTTGCAAAAAACACCTCTGTTTTCTTTCAAAAATTTGGATGTGTCCACGTTGCGCTTTGGGGCGTTTCCTGTCGCGGGCGCTAGGCCTACCCACACAAGTGAGGTATCATTTTTATCGGGAGACTTGGGGGAACGCTGGGTGGAAGGAAATTTGTGGCTCCTCTCAGATTCCAGAACTTTCTGTCACCGAAATGTGAGGAAAATGTGTGTTTTTAGCCAAATTTGAGGTTTGCAAACGATTCTGGGTAACAGAACCTGGTCAGAGCCCCACAAGTCACCCCATCTTGGATTCCCCTAGGTCTCTAGTTTTCAAAAATGCACAGGTTCGGTAGGTTTCCCTAGGTGCCGGCTGAGCTAGAGGCCAAAATCTACAGGTAGGCACTTTGCTAAAAACAGCTCTGTTTTCTGTGATGTGTCCACGTTGCGCTTTGGGGCGTTTGCTGTCGCGGGCGCTAGACCTACCCACACAAGTGAGGTATCATTTTTATCGGGAGACTTGTGGGAACGCTGGGTGGAAGGAAATTTGTGGCTCCTCTCAGATTCCAGAACTTTCTGCCACAGAAATATGAGGAACATGTGTTTTTTTAGCCAAATTTTGAGGTTTGCAAAGGATTCTGGGTAACAGAACCTGGTCCGAGCCACACAAGTCACCCGATCTTGGATTCCCCTAGGTCTCTAGTTTTCAGAAATGCACAGGTTTGGTAGGTTTCCCTAGGTGCCGGCTGAGCTAGAGGCCAAAATCTACAGGTAGGCACTTTGCAAAAAACAGCTCTGTTTTCTTTTAAAAAATGGGATGTGTCTACGTTGCGTTTTGGGGCGTGTCCTGTCGCAGCCGCTAGGCCTACCCACCCAAGTGAGGTATAATTTTTATCGGGAGACTTGGGGGAACTGTGGGTGGACGGAAATTTGTGGCTCCTCTCAGATTCCAGAACTTTCTGTCACAGAAATGTGAGGAACATGTGTTTTTTTAGCCAAATTTTGAGGTTTGCAAAGGATTCTGGGTAACAGAACCTGGTCCGAGCCACACAAGTCACCCCATCTTGGATTCCCCTAGGTCTCTAGTTTTCAGAAATGCACAGGTTTGGTAGGTTTCCCTAGGTGCCGGCTGAGCTAGAGGCCAAAATCTACAGGTAGGCACTTTGCAAAAAACACCCCTGTTTTCTTTAAAAAATTTGGATGTGTCCACGTTGCGCTTTAGGGCGTTTGCTGTCGCGGGCGCTAGACCTACCCACACAAGTGAGGTATCATTTTTATCGGGAGACTTGGGGGAACGCTGGGTGGAAGGAAATTTGTGGCTCCTCTCAGATTCCAGAACTTTCTGTCACAGAAATATGAGGAACATGTGTTTTTTTAGCCAAATTTTGAGGTTTGCAAAGGATTCTGGGTAACAGAACCTGGTCCGAGCCACACAAGTCACCCCATCTTGGATTCCCCTAGGTCTCTAGTTTTCAGAAATGCACAGGTTTGGTAGGTTTCCCTAGGTGCCGGCTGAGCTAGAGGCCAAAATCTACAGGTAGGCACTTTGCAAAAAACAGCTCTGTTTTCTTTAAAAAAATGGGATGTGTCCACGTTGCGTTTTGGGGCGTGTCCTGTCGCGGCCGCTAGGCCTACCCACCCAAGTGAGGTATAATTTTTATCGGGAGACTTGGGGAAACTGTGGGTGGAAGGAAATTTGTGGCTCCTCTCAGATTCCAGAACTTTCTGTCACAGAAATGTGAGGAACATGTGTTTTTTTAGCCAAATTTTGAGGTTTGCAAAGGATTCTGGGTAACAGAACCTGGTCCGAGCCACACAAGTCACCCCATCTTGGATTCTCCTAGGTCTCTAGTTTTCAGAAATGCACAGGTTTGGTAGGTTTCCCTAGGTGCCGGCTGAGCTAGAGGCCAAAATCTACAGGTAGGCACGTTGCAAAAAACAGCTCTGTTTTCTTTAAAAAAATGGGATGTGTCCACGTTGCGTTTTGGGGCATCTCTTGTCGTGGCCTCTAGGCCTACCCACACAAGTGAGGTATCATTTTTATCGGTAGACTTGGGGGAACGCTGGATGGATGGAAATTTGTGACTCCTCTCAGATTCCAGAACTTTCTGCCACAGAAATGTGAGGAACATGTGTTTTGTTAGCCAAATTTTGAGGTTTGCAAAGGATTCTGGGTAACAGAACCTGGTCCGAGCCACACAAGTCACCCCATCTTGGATTCCCCTAGGTCTCTAATTTTCAGAAATGCACAGGTGCACAGGTTTGGTAGGTTTCCCTAGGTGCCGGCTGAGCTAGACGCCAAAATCTACAGGTAGGCACTTTGCAAAAAACACCTCTGTTTTCTTTCAAAAAATTGGATGTGTCCACGTTGCGCTTTGGGGCGTTTCCTGTCGAGGGCGCTAGGCCTACCCACACAAGTGAGGTATCATTTTTATCGGGAGACTTGGGGGAACGCTGGGTAGAAGGAAATTTGTGGCTCCTCTCAGATTCCAGAACTTTCTGCCACAGAAATGTGAGGAACGTGTTTTTTTAGCCAAATTTTGAGGTTTGCAAAGGATTCTGGGTAACAAAACCTGGTCCGAGCCACACAAGTCACCCCATCTTGGATTCCCCTAGGTCCCTAGTTTTCAGAAATGCACAGGTTTGGTAGGTTTCCCTAGGTGCCGGCTGAGCTAGAGGCCAAAATCTACAGGTAGGCACTCTGCAAAAAACACCTCTGTTTTCTTTCAAAAATTTGGATGTGTCCACGTTGCGCTTTGGGGCGTTTCCTGTCGCGGGCGCTAGGCCTACCCACACAAGTGAGGTATCATTTTTATCGGGAGACTTGGGGGAACGCTGGGTGGTAGGAAATTTGTGGCTCGTCTCAGATTCCAGAACTTTCTGCCACAGAAATGTGAGGAACATGTGTTTTTTTAGCCAAATTTTGAGGTTTGCAAAGGATTCTGGGTAACAGAACCTGTTCCGAGCCACACAAGTCACCCCATCTTGGATTCCCCTAGGTCTCTAGTTTTCATAAATGCACAGGTTTGGTAGGTTTCCCTTGGTGCCGGCTGAGCTAGAGGCCAAAATCTACAGGTAGGCACTTTGCAAAAAAACAGCTCTGTTTTCTTTCAAAAAATGGGATGTGTCCACGTTGTGTTTTGGGGCGTCTCTTGTCGTGGCCCCTAGGCCTACCCACACAAGTGAGGTATCATTTGTATCGGTAGACTTGGGGGAACGCTGGGTGGAAGGAAATTTGTGACTCCTCTCAGTTTCCAGAACTTTCTGCCACAGAAATGTGAGGAACATGTGTTTTGTTAGCCAAATTTTGAGGTTTGCAAAGGATTCTGGGTAACAGAACCTGGTCCGAACCACACAAGTCACCCCATCTTGGATTCCCCTAGGTCTCTAATTTTCAGAAATACACAGGTTTGGTAGGTTTCCCTAGGTGGCGGCTGAGCTAGAGGCCAAAATCTACAGGTAGTCACTTTGCTAAAAACAGCTCTGTTTTCTGTGATATGTCCACGTTGTGTTTTGGGGCATATCCTGTCGCGGGCGCTAGGCCTACCCACACAAGTGAGGTATCATTTTTATCGGGAGACTTGGGGGAACGCTGGGTGGAAGGAAATTTGTGGCTCGTCTCAGATTCCAGAACTTTCTGCCACAGAAATGTGAGGAACATGTGTTTTTTTTGCCAAATTTTGAGGTTTGCAAAGGATTCTGGGTAACAGAACCTGTTCCGAGCCACACAAGTCACCCCATCTTGGATTCCCCTAGGTCTCTAGTTTTCATAAATGCACAGGTTTGGTAGGTTTCCCTAGGTGCTGGCTGAGCTAGAGGCCAAAATCTACAGGTAGGCACTTTGCAAAAAAACAGCTCTGTTTTCTTTCAAAAAATGGGATGTGTCCACGTTGTGTTTTGGGGCGTCTCTTGTCGTGGCCCCTAGGCCTACCCACACAAGTGAGGTATCATTTGTATCGGTAGACTTGGGGGAACGCTGGGTGGAAGGAAATTTGTGACTCCTCTCAGATTCCAGAACTTTCTGCCACAGAAATGTGAGGAACATGTGTTTTGTTAGCCAAATTTTGAGGTTTGCAAAGGATTCTGGGTAACAGAACCTGGTCCGAACCACACAAGTCACCCCATCTTGGATTCCCCTAGGTCTCTAATTTTCAGAAATGCACAGGTTTGGTAGGTTTCCCTAGGTGCCGGCTGAGCTAGAGGCCAAAATCTACAGGTAGGCACTTTGCAAAAAACACCTCTGTTTTCTTTCAAAAAATTGGATGTGTCCACGTTGCGCTTTGGGGCGTTTCCTGTCGCGGGCGCTAGGCCTACCCAAACAAGTGAGGTATCATTTTTATCGGGAGACTTGGGGGAACGCTGGGTAGAAGGAAATTTGTGGCTCCTCTCAGATTCCAGAACTTTCTGCCACAGAAATGTGAGGAACGTGTTTTTTTAGCCAAATTTTGAGGTTTGCAAAGGATTCTGGGTAACAGAACCTGGTCCGAGCCACACAAGTCACCCCATCTTGGATTCCCCTAGGTCCCTAGTTTTCAGAAATGCACAGGTTTGGTAGGTTTCCCTAGGTGCCGGCTGAGCTAGAGGCCAAAATCTACAGGTAGGCACTTTGCAAAAGACACCTCTGTTTTCTTTCAAAAATTTGGATGTGTCCACGTTGCGCTTTGGGGCGTTTCCTGTCGCGGGCGCTAGGCCTACCCACACAAGTGAGGTATCATTTTTATCGGGAGATTTGGGGGAACGCTGGGTGGAAGGAAATTTGTGGCTCGTCTCAGATTCCAGAACTTTCTGCCACAGAAATGTGAGGAACATGTGTTTTTTTAACCAAATTTTGAGGTTTGCAAAGGATTCTGGGTAACAGAACCTGTTCCGAGCAACACAAGTCACCCCATCTTGGATTTCCCTAGGTCTCTAGTTTTCATAAATGCACAGGTTTGGTAGGTTTCCCTAGGTGCCGGCTGAGCTAGAGGCCAAAATCTACAGGTAGGCACTTTGCAAAAAACACCTCTGTTTTCTTGAAAAAATGTGGATGTGTCCACGTTGCGCTTTGGGGCATATCCTGTCGCGGGCGCTAGGCCTACCCACACAAGTGAGGTATCATTTTTATCGGGAGACTTGGGGGAACGCTGGGTGGAAGGAAATTTGTGGCTCCTCTCAGATTCCAGAACTTTCTGCCACAGAAATATGAGGAACATGTGTTTTTTTAGCCAAATTTTGAGGTTTGCAAAGGATTCTGGGTAACAGAACCTGGTCCGAGCCACAAAAGTCACCCCATCTTGGATTCCCCTAGGTCTTTAGTTTTCAGAAATGCACAGGTTTGGTACTTTCCCTAGGTGCCGGCTGAGCTAGAGGCCAAAATCTACAGGTAGGCACTTTGTAAAAAACAGCTCTGTTTTCTTTCAAAAAATGGGATGTGTCCACGTTGCGTTTCGGGGTGTCTTCTGTCACGGCCGCCAGGCCTACCCACACAAGTGAGGTATCATTTTTATCGGGAGACTTGGGGGAACGCTGGGTGGAAGGAAATTTGTGGCTCCTCTCACATTCCAGAACTTTCAGCCACAGAAATGTAAGGAACATGTGTTTTTTTAGCCAAATTTTGAGGTTTGCAAAGGATTCTGGGTAACAGAACCTGGTCCAAGCCACACAAGTCCCCCCATCTTGGATTCCCCTAGGTCTCTAGTTTTCAGAAATGCACAGGTTTGGTTTGTTTCCCTAGGTGCCGGCTGAGCTAGAGGCCAAAATCTACAGGTAGGCACTTTGCAAAAAACACCTCTGTTTTCTTTCAAAAATTTGGATGTGTCCACGTTGCGCTTTGGGGCGTTTCCTGTCGCGGGCGCTAGGCCTACCCACACAAGTGAGGTATCATTTTTATCGGGAGACTTGGGGGAACGCTGGGTGGAAGGAAATTTGTGGCTCCTCTCAGATTCCAGAACTTTCTGTCACCGAAATGTGAGGAAAATGTGTGTTTTTAGCCAAATTTGAGGTTTGCAAACGATTCTGGGTAACAGAACCTGGTCAGAGCCCCACAAGTCACCCCATCTTGGATTCCCCTAGGTCTCTAGTTTTCAAAAATGCACAGGTTCGGTAGGTTTCCCTAGGTGCCGGCTGAGCTAGAGGCCAAAATCTACAGGTAGGCACTTTGCTAAAAACAGCTCTGTTTTCTGTGATGTGTCCACGTTGTGTTTTGGGGCATATCCTGTCGCGGGCGCTAGGCCTACCCACACAAGTGAGGTACCATTTTTATCGGGAGACTTGGGGGAGCGCTGGGTAGAAGGAAATTTGTGGCTCCTCTCAGATTCCAGAACTTTCTGTCACCGAAATGTGAGGAAAATGTGTGTTTTTAGCCAAATTTGAGGTTTGCAAAGGATTCTGGGTAACAGAACCTGGTCAGAGCCCCACAAGTCACCCCATCTTGGATTCCCCTAGGTCTCTAGTTTTCAAAAATGCACAGGTTCGGTAGGTTTCCCTAGGTGCCGGCTGAGCTAGAGGCCAAAATCTACAGGTAGGCACTTTGCTAAAAACAGCTCTGTTTTCTGTGATGTGTCCACGTTGTGTTTTGGGGCATATCCTGTCGCGGGCGCTAGGCCTACCCACACAAGTGAGGTACCATTTTTATCAGGAGACTTGGGGGAGCGCTGGGTGGAAGGAAATTTGTGGCTCCTCTCAGATTCCAGAACTTTCTGTCACCGAAATGAAAGGAAAATGTGTGTTTTTAGCCAAAATTTGAGGTTTGCAAAGGATTCTGGGTAACAGAACCTGGTCAGAGCCCCACAAGTCACCCCATCTTGGATTCCCCTAGGTCTCTAGTTTTCAAAAATGCACAGGTTTGGTAGGTTTCCCTAGGTGCCGGCTGAGCTAGAGGCCAAAATCTACAGGTAGGCACTTTGCTAAAAACATCTCTGTTTTCTGTGATGTGTCCACGTTGTGTTTTGGGGCATATCCTGTCGCGGGCGCTAGGCCTATCCACACAGTGAGGTATCATTTTTATCGGGAGACTTGGGGTAACTTAGAATAGCAAAACAAGTGTTATTGCCCCTTGTCTTTCTCAAAAATTTTCCCTTCCAAATGTAAGACAGTGTGTAAAAAAGACGTCTATTTGAGAAATGCCCTGTAATTCACATGCTAGTATTGGCACCCCGGAATTCAGAGATGTGCAAATAACTACTGCTTCTCAACACCTTATCTTGTGCCCATTTTGGAAATACAAAGGTTTTCTTGATAGCTATTTTTTACTCTTTATATTTCAGCAAATGAATTGCTGTATACCCGGCATAGAATGAAAACCCACTGCAGGGTGCAGGTCATTTATTGGCTCTGGGTACTTAGAGTTCTTGATGAACCTACAATCCCTATATATCCCCACAACCAGAAGAGTCCAGCAGACGTAACGGTATATTGCTTTCGAAAATCTGACATTGCAGGAAAAAGTTACAGAGTAAAACGTAGAGAAAAATTGATGTTTTTTTCACCTCAATTTCAATATTTTTCTTTTTCAGTTGTTATTTTCTTTAGGAAACCCTTGTAGGAGCTACCCAAATTACCCCTTGCTGAATTCAGAATTTTGTCTACTTTTCAGAAATGTTGCGGTTTCTGGTATCCAGCATTGGTTTCATGCCCATTTCTGTCACTGACTGGAAGGAGGCTGAAAGCACAAAAAATCGTAAAAATGGGGTATGTCCCAGTAAAATGCCAAAATTGTGTTGAAAAAATGGGTTTTCTGATTCAAGTCTGCCTGTTCCTGAAAGCTGGTGATTTTAGCACTGTAAACCCTTTGTTGATGCCCTTTTCAGGGAAAAAACCACAAGCCTTCTTCAGCAGCCCCTTTTTCCCATTTTTTTTAAAAAAACGAATTTTTCACTGTATTTTGGCTAATTTCTTGGCCTCCTTCTGGGGAACCCACAAAGTATGGGTACCTCTAGAATCCCTATGATATTGGAAAAAAAGGACTCAAATTTAGCGTGGGTAGCTTATGTGAACAAAAAGTTATGAGGGCCTAAGCGCGAACTGCTCCAAATAGCCAAAAAAAGGCTCGGCACAGGAGGGGGGAAAGGCCTGGCAGCGAAGGGGTTAATTGATCATGGAAACAACTCCAATATCTGGCTGAACTAGCCCATTCAAAGAGACTTTCAGTTATAACAACTCGATCTTCTGTGGTTCAAAATCAATTTCCAGCCAACTTCCCAGGGCATAGTAGGCTACCATGTGAAATAAAGGAAGCAACACTAAGATGTAGTCTATGGTAGCATTAGAAGGTGCTGAGTAATAAGAAGGATGTGCTGTAATATCTGGTTCCACTCGACTGCTCAAAGCTCTTAGATCCTGATGTTCCACCTCATTTATAAATAGAAGCCTAAAAGAAACCTTCCTCTGTGTACATGGTTGAAATGAGAGAATATGCCAGATCTGATGAAAGGATTCCACTATTTGATCCCTGTTTGTAGTCTGCAGCAGATTCATAATAAAATCGCTGGTCATTAAGGAAAGGGGCACTGGATTTGTTGTGGAGTCGACAGTCAAAAAAGCCAGTAACTTATCAATAGTTTCTTTCTTTTACCTGCCAAGGATGTATGTAAACATTTATAATGAGCAGAGGAGAAGTGCTAGTTGGAGAACAATCTGAGAGATTTACTACTTGTAGATTAGGATGGTTGATACTGATCTCCTCTTTTCTGACATTCATTTTTTCTGCTACATAAATAGCGAGACAGCCAGCTGGGCGGCCCAATGTGTGAGTTCTAACTGCAGTTTTACTGAAGCTCAAGAGAGCTGGAAGATCAATGACTTCTTGAGCCCAGGTTTCTTGAAAAATCACCACATGAAAGATTTTAATATGAACTTAAAAGGCCTTGACCGCAATTTTACCCAATAGGCCCTCTATGGTCCAGGTGCAAATTTAAAGACTTTCCTTTGGGGGGCAATCAGCTAAGTAATTACTCTGTCAATTGTACAGGTTCCTTTGTGCAGCAGGTAGTAAGGCACCCGAGAGCCGAGACCAGTCCATAGTTACATGTTGTGCTTTTTTCTCAGGCAATACAGCCATGCCATGGCCATTTGTGTTGACATCTTGACCACTTGTTGATGTGACCGAATGACTCCTGGCCCCTCTAATTATCGATTGTTGGCTGAGCCTGAACATTGGCATCAAGTCTCTTTGTCCATTGTTGTAAACCCTGTTCTCCTGCAAAACCTGAATGAGCGTGCCATTTCCCAGGACTAGAGGGCAAGAGAAATTGGGGATAAGCTTCATCTACATCTCAGGAGATTTCAGTTCCCCATATTGCATATGCCTACTTCTCTGCCCACACCAGTTCTGCGAGCCGGTCTGTTGCTCAGGCAATGACTTTCTATTCTCCTCTGGTAGGATTTAAAGCACTTAAAAAGTGACTGAAAGAATGTAAGACGATTTAGGGTGGCTTAGAGATGGAATTTCTTGCACCATACGAGGCATAGTGCTTCTTGATTTTATCAAAATTCCGCTTTGATTTGTTTTTAGACATAAAAAAAGTAACTTACAAAGTGTATTAGTTTGGCAGACAGGATTCGGCATTGATTGCATACAGACACATAAATCTGGTACAAATAATGGTTGTTGTGTAATGCAAAGCTGGGGGGCTAGGTCTTACATCTTTGCTTGTCATTGAAGAAGCTGTGCATACAGGCTGCTAGGTTTTCACCTGAATTTCTCAGCAGCTAGTACGCTGGTGATACTTATTCCCCGTTACCACCACCAGAAAAGATTGTTGTGCGTGGTGGTTGACTTGTGGATCTGCTATTTTGATCATAGTTGTAGTTTGATTAATACTTAAGCAAATTCCCTCTCTTGTCCTCAAATCACTCTCTGCTGAGTCGGGCAGTTGTTGATTACCAAATACAGCAGTACTTATCTCACCCTGCACAGGCGATTTGGGAATTGTTGAGTTAAATAGATTGTTGCCTTAATGGTTTGGTGATATTTCAGATAACAGAGGTTTCTTTAATTATATAATTACCAGTATCGTTAGCGGTATTCACTTCTCCAAGTTGAGCCTCTTCTTCACTCTTATCACCTGCTACCTCTTGTGGCTTAGCAGGCAGTCTAAAGATGGCTTAGACTTGATCCATCTGTTCAGCCTACACCTTTGCCTAGCTTACCATTGATTTTCTTTTAATGGCTTTCCTAAGTCTATTGCGCTGTCTTTTCACAGGCTGTGAATCACTTTGGTTAAAACTAACGCTGGAACAGCGTTTATATCAAGCTCACTACGCACGAGGCCGGTATTAATAAATGAATTTTGCTTATTCCTCTCATCACAAGCAAGCTCCGTAAGGGTTTTACTAGTGGAGGACCGTATTGTTGATCTAAGTTCCCACCACTCGGTTGCTCAGCGTTCCTTAAATCGCCTGTAGTTGGATAGTTAACATCAGAATTTGCTGTAGTACACTGAAAAACTGTAAACTGGTAATCCTGTGTTACAAAGGGAGCTTTCCTGCTGCTGCTCCTTAGAAGTGCAGTTAGCAGGCTCAATTGATGTGGAGATTTCGGCTGCTTGAGAGTCAGATTTTAATTGCAATTTGGGCCCATATTTATACTTTTTGACGCAAAACTGCGCTAACGCAGTTTAGCGCCAAAAAAATTAGCGCCGGCTAACGCCATTCTGAAGCGCCATGCGGGCGCCGTATTTATTAAATGGCGTTAGCCGACCGGCGCTGCCTGGTGTGCATGAAAAAAAAACACGTACACCAGGCAGCGCCGGCGTAGGGAAAAATGGCGTTTGGGCGTCCAAAAATGGGGCAAGTCAGGCTGAGGCAAAAAAAACGTCTTAACCCGATTTGCGCCATTTTTTTTGGGCGCCCAGACGCCATTAACATGACTCCTGTCTTAGCAAAGACAGGAGTCATGCCCCCTTGCCCAATGGCCATGCCCAGGGGACTTCTGTCCCCTGGGCATGGTCATTGGGCATAGTGGCATGCAGGGGGGCACAAATCAGGCCCCCCTCTGCCAAAAAAAAAAAAAAAAAAATACTTACCACAACTTACCTTTTCTTCCCTGGGGTGGGTCCCTCCATCCTTGGGTGTCCTCCTGGGGTGGGCAAGGGTGGCAGGGGGTGTCCCTGGGGGCTTGGGAGGGCACCTCTGGGCTCATTCTGAGCCCACAGGTCCCTTAACGCCTGCCCTGACCCAGGCGCTAAAATCCGGCGCAAATGCAGGTTTTTTAGTCCCGCCCACTCCCAGGCGTCATTTTTGCCCGGGAGTATAAATCCGAAGCAATAGCATCGCAGTCATTTTTTTAGACGGGAACGCCTACCTTGCATATCATTAACGCAAGGAAGGTGTTCACGCAAACAAATGACGCTAACTCCATGAACTTTGGCGCTAGACGCTTCTAACGCCAAAGTATAAATATGGAGTTAGTTTTGCGTCGAATTTGCGTCGAAAAAAACGACGCAAATTCGGCGCAAACGGAGTATAAATATGCCCCTTGATGTCTGTGAACATCGAGTCTAGCATGCCCGGGAGGCATTCCAGTTTACCCAGTACCGGGCTACATGGGCAGGATGAAATGAATTGTGCTTCTGCTTGAGCTCGCTGTACCAATGAGATTAATGCTCCAATTTTTTAGTCAAAGCAGTAACATAGACAGCCACGTATTAAGAAGATCCACTTATAGATCTAACTTACTTGACTGGTATGTAGGGCATATAAAACGCTTGAAAGGAAGGGTGCAGGGCATCCCATGCATCATTTATTTCACAGTCCTGCCAAGAAATTTTTCCATGTGGGGTGTTTGTGTAGAGGGAGATATCAGGGCTCGTTGATAAATGTGCACCCACCGAAAGTCTCCTTACATCCGGTGATGTGCCGCAATCTCAGCTTGAGAAGCAAACCCATGAAAGGAGACAAGTTATTACTATTTAAAGGGTAGTGAACCTCAGCTGCGACCTGAAAGGGCCTTGTTTTACCTAGGGCTTCACTAGTATCCGAGAAACCTTTTGAGGGCTCTGGGCCTATGTTGGAAATGGGGTCTTTGGTTGGCAGTCAGGTTACCCCCTGTCCAAGCAAGGACCCTCACTCTGGTCAGGGTAAGTCACACACAATCCAAATTATCCTGTGCCCACCCTCTGGTAGCTTGGCACTAAGCAGTCAGGCTTAACTTAGAAGGCAATGTGTAAAGTATTTGTGCAATAAATCATACAATAACACAATATAGCACCACAAAAATACACCACACAGTGTTTAGAAAAATATATAATATTTATCTGGATATTTGCAGGTCAAAACGATAAAAGATGCAATATGAAATTCTAGAGATATCACTGAAAAGTGATATAAAGTACCTGGTTTGGAGTGAAAAGTCTCCGCAGAGGGCCGCCGAGGAGGAGATGCGTGGAAAAATGGTGTGTGGGTCGGTTTCGCTCCTTCACACACAGACTTGCATTGTTATTTTCATGCGGGGAAGACGTTGCATAGATTTCTGGCGTGCGGACAGTCTCCTTTGTGGGTTGCAGGGTTTTCAGACGCCCCGGGGTCTGTGCGTGGATTTCTGGGCTTGTTGTCCGGCTGCGCGTCATTCCAGTGGCCTGTGTGGAATTTTCTCCCTCACGTCAAGCGTTGCATCGATTTCCTCTCTGGAAGTCGGGCGGCGTTGTCCAGACGGGCCGTGCGTCGAAGTTCCGGTCGCACTGCAGGCGTTGCGTCGATCTTTTCCTTGCGGGGTCGAGCGGCGTCTTTCCGGATCGGCGCGCAGTGAATTTTTCACCGCGGAGAAAGCTGTGCATCTAATCTTTCAGCGCAAAAGGAGTCCAGTTGGAAGATGGAAGTCTTTTTGGTCCTGAGACTTCAGGGAACAGGAGGCAAGCTCTATCCAAGCCCTTGGAGAGCACTTCTGCATCAAGGCAAGAGTTCAGCAAGGCACCAGGCCAACAGCAAGGCAGCAGTCCTTTGTAGAAAGCAGTCAGGTGAGTCCTTTGAGGAGCCAGGCAGTTCTTCTTGGCAGGAGGCAGGTTCTGGTTCAGGTTTCTTCTCCAGCAAGTGTCTGAGGTAGTAGGGCAGAGGCCCTGTTTTACACCCAAATGTGCCTTTGAAGTGGGGGAGACTTCAAAGAGTGGCTTAGAAGTGCACCAGGTCCCCTTTCAGTTCAATCCTGTCTGCCTGGGTCCCAGTAGGGGGTGTGGCAGTCCTTTGTGTCAGAGCAGGCCCTCCACCCTCCCAGCCCAGGAAGACCCATTCAAAATGCAGATGTATGCAAGTGAGGCTGAGTACCCTGTGTTTGGGGGGTGTCTGAGTGAATGCACAAGGAGCTGTCAACTAAACCCAGCCAGACGTGGATTGTAAGGCACAGAAAGATTTAAGTGCAGAGAAATGCTCACCTTCTAAAAGTGGCATTTCTAAAATAGTAATATTAAATCCAACTTCACCAGTCAGCAGCATATGACCTTCCTACTCCTTTCAGATCAGCAGCTACCACTTCAACAATGTATGAGGGCAGCCCCAATGTTAGCCTATGAAGGGAGCAGGCCTCACAGTAGTGTAAAAACGAATTTAGGAGTTTTACACTACCAGGACATGTAAACTACACAGGTACATGTCCTGCCTTTTACCCACACAGCACCCTGCTCTAGGGGTTACCTAGGGCACACATTAGGGGTGACTTATATGTAGAAAAAGGGGAGTTTTAGGCTTGGCAAGTACTTTTAAATGCCAAGTCGCAGTGGCAGTGAAACTGCACACACAGGCCTTGCAAAGGCAGGCCTGAGACAAGGTAAAGGGGCTACTAAAGTGGGTGGCACAACCAGTGCTGCAGGCCCACTAGTAGCATTTAATCTACAGGCCCTAGGCACATATAGTGCACATTACTAGGATCTTATAAGTAAATTAAATAGTCCAATTGGGTATGATCCAATGTTACCATGTTTAAAGGGAGAGAGCATATGCACTTTAGCACTGATTAGCAGTGGTAAAGCGTGCAGAGTCTAAAAAACAGCAAAAATGAGGTCAGAAAAAGAGAAGGAGGGAGGCAAAAAGTCTGGGGATACCCCTGCAGAAGGGCCATTTCCAACAGCCTATTACATTATGGTTGTCTTCCTTTAGTTTATTTAACACTAAACGCTGCAAAGGCTCAGATCCCCTGCTTCCGTTAGGTATACCTGATGCCTGAAACTGCTTCTTTCCCATTGCTTCAACGCTCATTTTTGCTCAGTCCTCCCACTGAAAAGAAGCCTTTTTCTTTAGCTCCACAAGGGCTTGAGACACTGTACTGCCCTCTAACTCCCTCAACATTGTCTTAAGTGCACTGGAGGATTGAGGGAGTTTGTAAACCAAGTGTGTCTTTATTTATGGAAAACAGTGTATTCACTGGGTCTTTTAAAAAGGCAAATTTGGACCAAGACTTTGCCAGTGAGTTATGGCTGAAGACAGGTGGTGCAGGCAGGGAAAGATGGAGCCCCACATTTTGCTCTGCAATGCTTATCATAGGTGATTTTACGGTTGTTATATTTGAAGTTTGCTATAAATCTCAACTGCATTTATTAGACAATCCTGACCCTCCAGTTAGAAACATGTATTTAAAAGTATGCTTAGGGTTGTTGTGGGATGTCTTTTTAATTGAACAATACAATGGGAATGCCAAATAATTAGAATATAGGTTAAAAAAGAAAAAAAGGCAAATTATCTATTTTTAGGGATAGGTACCTAGGAATAGTGGCAACTTGAAGGTCTGCTTTCATTTCAGCTACACCTTTAATTAATATACAATCTCACTTCATATGCCAATGCTCTTGAAAATATTTTTGTTAAACACTGCATCTTCTTACTGTCAAACTTTAAATAAACTGTTATATAAAAGGAATAATTATTCAAGGTCTGTGCAATTGCTTTTTATTTCTGTTTAACTTAATGAACCTGTAAAGTATGCCTAAATATCAGAGAGGGTTAAGAAAAACATGTGACAGTTGCTGTACATCTGCTCCATATATCCACCACATAATATTAACAGCATGTGCTGAAGTTAATTTACAAGTGTATTTAACTTTATTCCTTTATTTTTTATTATCTGTTTTTAAGTGTGCATCAGAACCAGGATATGTAGCAGATGTTCATAACATGGATGAAAAACTAATTGCAACATGACAGCAAATGCATGTGTGTTAATAAATATATACATTTCTAGTAGCAGTGAGAAATAAGTAAAGCTATAGGGACAGAGGCAATAAAAAAAGGGTATAAACCTAGGTATGGCTGGATGATCTGAGGTAGCAGCATAGACAATGACAGTCAGGGTGATTGTGGAATTACAGTTGGCAATGCCATTAAATTAAGCTTTTTTAATTCTAATTTTAAAACTCCACTGACAGGATATGTTCTATTGACTGGGGGGATGGAATCCCATAACCTAGGAACTATCCCGAGAATTACTACACGCACATTCTTTCTTTTAGAAGGCAATGATTTCATTCAGGAGGCTAGCGGTGGCAAATAAATAAGAGTGTGATCCACCTGAGATGGAAAGTTTCTGAGCCAGGTATATTGGGCTCCCATGCAAAGACCCTTAAACACTATGATGGGTAGCTTAAATATACCCCTGCTTTCAAAAAGCAGCCTTTTGAGGGTGACTAGAGTTGGTGTGATGTGCTTGTATCTCTGTTTCCAAGACACACCTTGCTGCCTCATTGAATGCCAGATGGATTGGGTGACTTTTAGGGACACCTGTGAGCATCAAGTTTCCTTTATTCAATCTAGAAAGATCTAGGGATTGTAGAACTAATTTCAGTTCATCCTCTGAAATGTTTAATCTGAAATAGTATACCCTTAGATTGTGTATTGAGTTTATGTGAGTCTGAAAGGTCAGTCAGTTATCTAACAACTATCTCTGGGTCTTGGCACAGTTCACAATGGCAGGCTCAGTCAAATACAAATGAATCAAACTATGGTTTGTACTGGAATAGGTAAGTGAGGTGGTGAGATCAGGAGGAACTACATGTTGGTTGGGTTCTACTTTAGCTACTGGATAGATATCCATCATTAAATATTGGTGAGTATCTAGGTGAATGAGGTGACAGCTTGAGTGTAAGAGAATTTTAGGTAGAACTGGATGTCCTTGGCTTAATGTTGGTAATAAATATATTGCAGAGTCTCAGGTGAGCAGTGAGAAGTACACACATGCCAACATTTTGAAATAAGAAAGATGGAAATGGGTCACTTCAAATCAGTTCTAGCTGCAGCTCCCTCCACTGTAATTGGAGCCTGACTAGATGGGGAACAAAGAACGGTGCAGGTGTTCTCTGACATTGACCTGTGACACTCATGCTCCCTTTGAAGATAATTATATTCCTGGGCACCATCCAAATGATTATCCTGTCAGAGGAACAGAAGTGCCTCCCACATCTAGCCCTTTTTCTTCTGCTCCTTGAGCAGTTTTCACACATCATTCAGGGCTGAACACTCAGAGGGCTTCAGCTGGATGCTAATGCAAATTAGCCCCCCAAGCCTTTAGTCAAGGAAAAGGCAATGTTTTATAACTTCCCTTTCCTTAATATCTATTGAACAATCCGGCTTCACCAGTAAGTCAGACTTTTAATAAATAATACAGCATGTTAAATAATGAAGTTTATAGCAGTTTCCAAGCCAGAAATAGCACTACTAAATGTAATATTGTAACCCTGTGTTTTTTAATGAAGCAGCCAGCCTTGCTGAAAATAACTTTCAGGCCTATTTTTACTCTAAGAACATGTTTAACGTTATCGCCTACATGGCCTACTTCTAAACACCATGCACCCTCTCTTATGAGCAGTAAGGCCTACATAATGGTTTCTTGTTAATATTTAAACGGAAGGTTTTAACTTGTCAAGAGGGGTTATTTTGACATCTTCAATTCACAATATTTAAATTGCCACAGTCAGGTTACAGAGATGGGCCTGAAGCAGTGTTTTACACTGTCACTGTGGTGGATGGCACAATATTTGCTGCACTCCACTAGTGACATTTAACTTACTGGCTGTGGGAACACTTTGTACAATAGACTAGGGACACATTGGTGGGTCAACTAATCTAATTAGGAGTATACCAATTATGTCATGTTGAACAGAGACAGTCAGCAAAACAGTTATGGCAAACATCTTGAGGTACACCTGACAAACAATGGTCATGTCCTACAGTGCCCTACTCCCACACTATGGTTGTATTTATGTATATCAAATGTGTTGTCTAGTTGATGGAACAACGTTCGCCTGTTTAGATCCATATGCAAATGGCATGCTTGCCCCTGATTGTTATCAATGTTGGGTGATGCAATTGATTTTTTTTAAACTGACACAGTTTCACAATGCATAGCAAGAATGAAGAGCAAATTGGAAGTAACAAGGATAGCTAGATCTCCTGTTTAAATGGGTAAGTAGTTGTTTTCACAAAAAAACAATGTTCTAGAACTGTGAGAATAAGAACATTTTGGCTCTAGGTTATAAGTATATGGTTGATTATTAAAAGAGATACTGCACAATGGTATATGTTTTATAAATAAATATGAGGCATAGCAAGTTATATATTTATAGTATGTGTATTGTCAGAGTACAAGTGACTGATAAATGACTGAATGAAAATTATTGTAGATCATAAACCCTAAGCAATCCAGAAACAATCAAATTGAAGATTGCAAATGAAGGAACATAGTTTACAAGATGCAAGGCAATGTTATGCAAAAATTTTGAAATTGATATAGAATATAATTTTAGAAACAGATAGAATGGATATCAGGCATGAACGAGGTAACAAGAAAAGATATTTGGAAAGAAGCAAATAAGGAAATATGAGAGAAAGCAAATATAAGAGCTCTGAAATTATGTCGAATTCAGATTCCCAAAGAAGTGTTTCAGTTTTCCTTCATGTTTGGCTATACTGACTGGTGAACTATCTGCACCCTTATCTTGATACATAAAAATTGTTCAATTCTAAAGGTAAGCTTTCATGCTAAAAGGAGTTACTAAAATTGGTGTGAACAAAATGAATTGTAGACTATAAAATTATGTTATCCCAGCCTCAGAGTTAACAGCAGTAGTGAATCACAGTTTCTGGTTCTGTTCTCTCCTTTAAAGCCGAAAGGTGCCATGAATTACTACACTGCTTTTTCACTTCAAAGGCTTGAAGGTTGATTACAAATCTATATTCAGGCACCTCTATGAATGTATTTTGACTAAAAGAACAGAATAATGATTCTTAATTTGTTTCACTATTAGAGTGATACGATTCTTACTGCAAATTATGGTCTTCTTCAGGGGCTTTATTTTGGTAACAGGAGTTTCAATATTGTTTCTCATATTTTATTCTCTCCTATTAGAATAGATAACGGGCCAGATGTATCATTTTATCCAATAGCGATTACCGAATTGTGATTTTTTGTGAATCGCAATTAAGTAATCGCTATTGGAATCCATGAAACTCCAGGAATTTCATACTGCGATTCGCAAGGGCTCGCAAATGGACCTACCTCATCAATATTCATGAGGTAGCTCGCAATTTGCGAGCCATTGCGAATGGCTACATTCACAAGAATGGTGGCCTGCTTGGCTCAGCAGACCACCATGTCTGTGATTGTTTTTCAATAAAGCAATCTTTTGTTTTTTTTAAATGCAGCCCGTTTTCCTGAAAGAAAAACGGGATGCATTTAAAAATGAAAAATAAAAAGTTTTTTTTCAATTTTTTAAGAGTAGTCATTGGGACCACTGCCTGCTCTTAAAAAACGTTTTTCCATGCATTCACAAAAGGGAAGGGGTCCCCTTTGCTAATGGGTTACCACCTACTTTAAGTAGGTGGCAACTGCGATTGTTTTGCGACCGCATTCACAAAACAATCATACATACCTCTGCGATTCGGTATTAGGAAGGGACGCCCTTGACACGCCCCTTCCTAACACGTTACTGAATCGTAAATTGGACTTGTAACATACCAAAATGTATTTTTGTGATCCCAAAAATGTTTGATACATCTGGCCCAACATTTCATGACTTGATAATGTACATTTGTAAAGTAGTCCTGGTTGGAATCAACACAAATGAAAGGCTAACACCACTGGAGTTGGAGCAGAATAACAGGCAGCTGTGTCAGACAAGAAAAATTTACAGAGCAACAAGCAAAAGATGTGAAAGCAATTATTAGAGGTCATTTGAAGCCTTCCATTATCAAATGAATTTTTAACAGAGATTAAGGTGGTCGTTACGATCTCGGCGGAGCTGCGCTGATGGTCGACAGAAGACCGCCAGTGCGAAGAACCTCCTGCCAGCCACATAATGAACATCCAGCAGTGCTTCCGCCCGCCGGCCCAGCTGGAAACAGGGCCTGAACAGTGCGGCGGGTGCAGCAGCACCCGTCGCGCATTTCACTGCCTGTAATTCGGGCAGCGAAATGCACAATGGGGCTGTGCATGGGGGCCCATGCACGGCCCATGCCAAGTGCGTGGGCAGTGCAGGGGCCCCTAGGGGGGGGCCCGAGTTACTCATTCCGCCAGCCTTTCCCTGGCGGTGTAAACCGCCAGGGAAAGGCTGGTGTAATTTGACTCATTATCCGGAGGGCAGCACTGCCCTGTTGGATCTGAAACACTGCCAACGCCCTCCTGCCTGGTGATGGTGGCATTTCAACCGTAGCGGTTCAGCCACGTTCATAAAATGGCGGTCTGGACCGCCATGCCGTTGGTGACAATTACCGCCACTGCCGGCATGGCGGTCCAGACTGCCATGTTCATTATGAGGGCCTAAGTCTGGAAAGGAAGAAAAATATATTAAATGTATGTAAGATACAGAATAGGGGAAAGAGCAAAAAGAATTTCCAACTGCTATAAAGGAATTACAAATTCATGCTACGCAGGGAGGTAGCTCCAGGAGAAGGTTTGGTGTTTTGCAACCTCCTAAAAAATGTGTTCTGTAGTAAATAGTTGGGTACAAGTGCTGTCAGTTGGGTGATGTGAAGTGGATGATGGATTTCACCTAGGAGTTTTACATGCCCACAATGACAAAAACACACACTCTCTCTCTTCTATGATTTGAAGGCTTTAAAAAATGTTGATTAGTTTGAAAGATTGCATTGTAAGTACCGCCAAACAATCCACACACCTCTTTTTCCACTGCCCCTTAAGCCCTTCCATGCCCTACTTCTCATATAATGTGTTTTAACAAAATGTCTCAGTATGATTGTTGGGAAATCTGAAGTTCACCCCGCCACCCCCCAAAAAAAAAAAACATAATGGCAAAGCTATGACCCTGATACTAGGAATACCATTTTGAGAAAAAGCATCCAGTGGTTATTGTGAGGAGTTCAGTGAGTTAGATAATGAATACCATTCTACTTTTACTACAGAACTAATTTATTGCAGCTTTCTACCACTGAGACATTTTATTAATGCAGTATAATTAAAACATGAGAATCTTTAATGTTATTTAACTCATTTAGATTTTGTGGGTTTTAATGGGAATCACATAATATATTGGAGAAGGGACATATAGATTCTGTTTCCATGTGAGGACCATAAGGTGCAAACACTACAATGAATATTTGAGTATGAACATTTTAGTCAATAATCAATCTGAACTACCAACTACCAGAATAGCAATGCACATAGCATGCTTGTCTGAAACTGTGTGACGTATAGGTTGTGAAATGATGTGGTTGTGAAATGATGTCAAATTAATTTTGAGAGTATAAGGTGCTCTTCTTTAAAGGTCAATTGAGAGCCCACCTTTTAACTGTGAGAGTCCAGACGGCATAATGGACTTCCTAGAGGTTAATTTCATCCCATTTGTACCATATTTGGACTCAAGGATTTATTTCTAAAATTATGTTTTAAAAAACATAATGGTGGGTACTGCACAAACATGACCTTCCATGAGGATGGAGAATTTTTTTAACATATGTTTATTTATCAGTCATCTTGTGTATTTCTGGGAAGACACTGAGATTTTTGAGTCTGGGGGGTTTCACAATATTTTGCAAGGGACATTCCAACACTGGAAATAGCTGAAGATAAACGTCTGTCAAGAACAAGAGAAAAGCTGCAGCCATAGAGGGAATGGGGAGAGGAATCCACCAACATAGATTCTATATCCATATATTGATGAAAGGATAAATGAACAACATGCACACTTAGACATTTAGATGTGTGTAAATGGTAATACATATATTTCATAAAATATTCATATAACAATTTCTAGGAATCAGTGATTGTTTCAGATTTCTAGAAGGAGTTTTGGAAATCTTTATGAGTTCCATGGTAGTTGAATATTTACATCAAACACTAGTTAAAATCAAGGGAACACTTCTCAGACCATTTTATGGGAATCACACTTAACATTTCCTCACATTGTTCTATTACTTAATGCTAGCATTATATCAGACCTGTGGGAACATCTTATGCACTCTTCCCTAGCATGCCATTTTTCAGACAGAGTTACTCCAAGGCAGATCAATCCATTCCTAAAAGACAATCTCACCCAAAGATGAAGGCACAGAATATATCAAATGTGGAACTTCATTTCCATGGTTATACAACTGATAGATATCCAGCCACATTTAACATAGTGATATTTTAGGTTTATTTTGCTGTGGGTTTGCATGTGTATCTGCAGCTTGAAGACAGCAAGCATACTCATCTTGTATGCTATTAATTTAAAAAACTGTTTAGTTATTTTTACATAACACAGACACATTTATGGTATATATTATTTTTTCATGTAAGTCATTAGAAACATCACATTTATTAACACAGTCCAATCCATTTTTACTTGCATGATTTAAGATCTCAGAAAGTGTTAAGTTGCAGCTAATAGTATTGTTCTTCTGTTACATTGACTTAAAAATGCATGATCTACACAGAAAATAGTAGACCAAGTGCTCAATAAAGTCAAGGCAGAATTAGAAAAGTATCTCATTCTTAAGCAGACCTTGACAGGCTTCCTTCACCACATGTAGAGGCCAATTAATGAGTATAAATCAATTCAGCTTTTGCAGATTAGCAGGACATTTCAGTAGTTCATATTGATTGTGGTATTATCCTTCTTCAAACCTTTCACAGTAACCCTTTTTATAAACAACAGGAGAACCAGCTTTAATGGATAAAGGAAAAATGGAGGTTTGAATCCTTATTTTAGATAATGACCTTTTTTGTGTTGAAGGAATAAAAGTGGTTAGTAAACGAAGATCTGTGAGGCACTCGCATAGAGCTACAAGTATAATACTGGCAACCCTTCACTATGCTAATTTATCTAAACAGATTATTTGATCGAGCCATCATAGGTGCTCTGCTCAGATTATAACACTACTGTAATGTTAATATCTGACGTAAAGCTAAGCTAAATGCCAGACTCATCTCCATTCCTAAAGCCCCTGATAGCTTACTATTTTCCAGGTCCAGATTTCTTCTCCAGGAAGACATTAACAGCTGGTAATTGGTAAATTTATAGTGTAGATGTTCCAGGTTGATAATTGGTAAATTAATAGCATAGATGTTCCAGGTTGATGTGACTTTCGAATTATAAACAGTAACCAAGTTGCGAATAGATTGGCCTCTATTCCAATTGTTGCAACAACATAATACAGTCATCACAAATATCTGTGCCAATTGTCTTTAATTGGAGATTTCATGTTTAATTTCTGATTGGGATTAATTGGGTTGCTAGTCGACTGGGATATGAACTCTAGCCAAGCAACAGTCACAATCCTTTGGAAAGTGAATAACAAAAAGTCACAAAATGAATCTGTGCTTAACCCTGGATATCTTGGCGCAATCAAAAAAAATCCATGCTTTACTTAGATGCAATGTGCTAAATATTTTTTGCAGCACACAAACAGTAATAAAGTGAAAACACAACACAAAAAAAATCCCAAATCAATTTAGAAAATGCAGTATATTTTAATACATGTCTTGACATCAAAATGACAAATATTCAATCAGTAGAACTGGAGTTATGAATGTTTTACATTTTTAATAAAAACTAGCGCCTAAAAGATCAAAGTGCTAAGCTTGGACATCCAGACGTATGAGACCAGGTCAAAGTCTAAAAGTAAGGCCGACCACAATGGAAACTGTTTGGATACAAGAAGTGCATTAGGCCCAGTCAGCACTTACATTCAGACAAGGCAAGGCTGCAGGTGGTATCCGAGGTATCCGCTGTTGTTGGATAGCCTGGGGACGAAAGAGCGAGGAACATTTCTACATTTGAACTTAGTCTCCTGAAAATCTCCAGTGGGATGAGGCAGAGGGCTGTAGCCGAAGACTGTGCCACGAGTTCAGATACCCCTTTGGTGAAAGACTGCTGAAATGGATTTGCTGCTATGGAGAAGGACATTGCAGGAGTAGCCACAAAGTCAGTGTGACCGGCGATACATCTTGGGCAGATAGGTGGGCAGGTTTGTCCTGGTCTTCTTATGTTTCTCAGAGCAGTTTTAAGCAAAACTTTTTTCTCAGACCCCACTTTTCAATTTTGGCTATCCGGACACCATTAACAACACTTTAAAAAGTCCAGGATTCGAGGAGCACCACCTGGAGGGTCAGGACTCACTCAAGCTCCAGGTGAGGTTTTAAGATGAAGGAAGCCTTTTTGTCCCTGTGCCCCTGAGCTGCAGGCCAGCAAACTAGCCCTTGTAAGTCACTCTGAAGGTCCTAGAAGAGATGAAAAAGCAGTCTTTGAACTTAGTCAAAAAGCAGCAAAGCAGCAGGGCAACAGGGCAGTAATCTAACACGGCAGCAGTCTTCCAGAGCAGCAGTGCAGCAGAGTGGCAGTCCTTCCAGCAGCACAGCAGTCCTTCTTCCTTGAAGAGGATCCGCAGGTCCTAATGTGTACTGAAGAGTGGGTGTGAAGGTTCTTTTTTATTCCCTGGTGCCCTCCTTTTGAAAGGGGGAGAAATTTCTAAACAATGGCTTCGAAGATCATGGAATTTCTTGTTTCCTGTGCCCTGAATCGAAGCAGGCTACAGTGACATTGTGGGGTTAGGCCCTTTGTGTGAAGGTAGAACACAGGCTAAACAGTTGTAAGTGGGTCTATGCTCAGCTCCCACCATACTGACAGCAGATGTCACATTCAGGCACACCAAGTCCATCTACTGTGTGACTCCCTGGGAGAAATTCACACAGTTTAACTATACGTTACACCTAGTCATGTGACCCAGGCTAGACAGCAGGCACAAAAGGCCTAAGGGCAGAAAAAGTTTAATTTTCTAAAAGTGCTGTTTTTATAATTGTGATAAAAACCCACCTTTAATTAAATAGGGCTTTTCGCCACAATTCCAAAAACTCAATACATAACATAGGGACCAGCCTGCTACCAATTGAAAATTACAGTTTATTAACTGTAATAAGGAATCCCAATGTTATCCTAAGGGAGCGGTATGCCTCACAGTAGTGCAAAAGGATTTTAGGGGTTTCGTGCTACCAGGACATGTCACAGTTGAAAGTACATGACCAACCTTTTATTTACACAGCACCCTGCCCTATGGGCTAACTGGGGCCTACCTTAGAGGTACCTTACATATAATAAAAGGGGTGTTTATGGCTGAGCTAGCGGGTTTTATTGCAAACCTGACATGGCAGTTCAAAACTGCGTTCAGACTGCAATGGCAGACCTCGAATATGTTTTACAATGCTATGGTAGCATTTAATTTACTGGCCCCTGGTATATGGTATACCACTCTACAAAGGACTTATCAGTAGGGGTCTAATCAGTAAATGAAATATGCCACGTGGATATAACCCAATGTACCTATGTTCAGGGGAGTGAGTACAAGCACTTTAGCAGTGGTAAGCAGTGGTAAAGTGCACAGATCCCTAAGGCCAACAAAAACAAATTCAGCCAAAAGGGGCAGGTTCAGGCAAAACGTTTGGGGTGACCATGCAGAGAAGTCCAAGTCCAACAATTATCAAAAAAAATATCAAAGTAATTATATACTTTGACTTCTGCTAATGGGGTTTTATCATTGTACCCCTCAAATGTACTCCAATTGAAAACTGTAACTTGGATCTTATTCCAGATAATCTTGGCAGCATTTCTATGGGCTACAATGTCCTATGTTGGTGCTGTCTTGTCACTCCTTGTTCACACTTAAAAAGCCAGAGATTTATAAGAAGGATCTCACCCTTAAAGCACCCAATTTGCATTTAAAGGTCTCAACATATAATAAAGCTGAGATTAGAAGACTCAAATAAATAATAAAAAGGAGGTTTGAAGGACACGTCACAGACAAATGCTGGGAAAAGATGGAATCTTAAGGGCTGCAGTAATTATATTTTTTGGACCAATGAATCTATGTGCTTAAATGGAGAGTACTCAAAATGCAAAGTTTATGTCTTGGCAATACAACGGTGATTAGTTTATTTCATACAGGACATAGTCTAGATGACCAAAATCATTTGTAAATTCTTAAACTATGCATTCTAGGCACTAATTGATGTAGGAGTTCATCTACCGTATTCCCCCAATGTTTTAGCATATGTGCTCATTTTGGACTTCTTTGGTCCTACTCAACACTTTGAATTAAAGTAAGAGTTTTAACAGACATTTTTGGCATTTATCTTCTGCTGTTGATATAAGTTGTCCACATGCTGGACCAAGGTAACGTCATTTTTTGGTGCAAACCCCCTTCTCCCATCTGGCTAACGTCATTTTTTTTTTTACGTTAGTCCACCCTTTGCGCCGGCTTGAGGCATTCCATAACTTTGGCATGCGACTGGAGCTCTGGAATGACGCAAGCCGGTGCTATACTTTTTGACACAAAACTGCATTTGTGCAGTTTTGCATCAAAAAGTGAAAATATGGGACTCAATATTTAAAACCTGGGATCAACCCTTGGTAGTTGTAGCACAGAGTAAACAGGCTTACCTTAGGAGAAAAATGTAAAGCATTTATCAGTACCAAAATGGCTAAAAGGTAAAAATCCCTCTCCAATGTATAAAAACAGAGAAAACATTAATGAGCAAATTGACAACAAAATAACAAAATCAGATGTAGGGAAGCAAAGGTATGATTTACCAAAGTTTTAGATATTTCTAGCGCCAACAAATGGAACGCAACAACTGCTGGTATCTGGTCAAGGTAGAACAGGTCAAAGTTGAAATGTAAGGCGACCGCTATAGTTCTGTCTGGTACTTTCTAATTTCTACATTTTTGGGGAGTTGAAGATCCTTAGGTGGGCAATGCAGCAAGCTATGGCTGAGATGGTTTCTATGAGGCTAGATAGACATCAGACAAAATGCTGTAGAAGCTGTTGACCATTGACGGTAAAGCTTCAAATGTCAGAAATTCAACCCTCATGCCCAGGGAAGTTCCCTTACTGGCTGGATACTTTCAGAGTCTTCTCCAGGTGCAGATTTTTAAGTTTGGACTTGGAAATATTTTTGGAAGTCAAACATCTTTCAGCGGGGTAAGCCACCAATTTGAATCTAACCTGCAATGCCATGTTGGCAGCTAGGATTCAGTGGCTGCCCAATGCTAGATTCCGGTTCTTTTAGCAAAAATCCTGGGAAAAGTTTCTAAGACCCAGATTTTACAGTTAGACAGGAGGAGTAAACTCTGACACTTCCCCAAGGACCCCAGAGACACCACTTAGTGGCCATGACTCCTACCAGGGGTAGCTAGCAGCTGGGTCCAGGGCATGTCCATTTGGCCAGCTGGGCTCATCAAGAAGGTGGGCTTCTTGCACCTTTTTGTGACCCTGTAGCTTAACAGGAACCCAACCAATTAGCCCTTAGAGTCTACTCTTGTGCCCTGGGATTAAGTGGGAGCAGATTCACCACTTGGGAGTCTTTCCTCACAAGGTAAAGTAGGTGCAGGCCTTCTTCGGCCTTCCTCAGGTCAAGCAGTGTTCCGAAGATGGCATCTATGTGTGCCATTCTTATTCATTGCATTAGTTTATGGTGAGGGTGACTCGATAACCAATAGGGACACAGTTCCCAGGGGCATCTCTACCCACTTTGACATCATTTCCTGGGGATTTAGCCTTAACCAATCACCACGTGTACTGTTCTTCCAAAATCCAACATGGCAGAATCTCTCCCCCCTGCTCAGAGCCCTGTCACAGTCCAGAGATGTGCCTATGGAAAAGGAGGAACTCCCCCTGGATAACCAATTCTGGGGCAGGTTTCCTCCCCACTGGAGTTAGTGGATAATGGCAGGACCAGGCCTAGGTGTGAGTTACAACTCTCTGTGACAGAGGCTTCCCCTTAGGAGCTTGTACAGTTCATGGGCATGCCACCCAGGCCGTCCTATCAGGAGAAGATCACACCTTCTCCCAGCCAAGGTAATTTTGTCTCCTTTCCTGACAACAGTTTACACCTCCAAGCAGGCTGGCTGTGACAGACAGACAGAGAGTATCTCTGAAAGGCCTACTAGAGGCTTTTAGGCACAAAAATACAACATTCTAAAAGTGGCATTTTCAAAAGAGTAATTTAAAATGTGACTTTACCATCAGATTGGATTTTAAATAACTATTGATTTGAGTTCTTGAATCCTGGTTCTAACTAGTCTTAAACTGACATTATACATTGTATGGTGTTAGGATGCACCCCAGTGCTTTTCTATGGGATAGTCAGCTTTGCCACAGTGACAAACTTAAGTACATATACTCTACTTTTTAAATACAATGCACCCTGCCTCATGCACATTTAGGACCTATTTTAGGGGTGACCTATAGGTGTTGAAAAGGAGGGTGTAGGCCTGGCAAACAGTTTATTTTGGCACCTTGAATTTTCCAGTTTTAACATGGCACATGGACGCTGCACGGTCAGGGCTGAAAGCCTGCTTTGCATTGTCATCTAAGTGGTGGCACAATAGATGCTGCTTTGGTGAATTAATTTTAGTTTCCCACTAAGCACAGGAGTTAGCATAGCTTTTGGCTCACAGGTCTGTTGCCCCCGTCGCCCAGTGACCTTTTACCCACTTAGTATGCTCTGTTTTATTTCATTTATTTTATTATTTCTTTTAGCTTGCTGCCATTGCTTACATTTTATGAGAAATGTTTTGATTTTCTTTATCAGTGTCAGTCTGAGAAGGCGCCATTATCAGCATCACTATCAGTGGTACACATAGATAGTGTCGTCATGTCCCTTTCTCACTTATGTGTGACAGGAACATCATGTAAACTTGTTAGGGGCTATTTATGCAATTGCTGACACAAGTCTGACACATTACCAGTTGTTTAGGAACATACCTGCATCAGGGATCTCACATGATCTGTATAAATACACCTCACATTGAAAAGATCATTAGAGGTGTTCCTTTCCAGACGCCGCCTGTGCTGCATGTAACCTTGCTTCAGAATACCGCCGTTGTGTCTTCATTAAGTCTGACCTAGGGACCTCATGTTAAAGTAATGAGGTTTGGGGGTGCTTCTCATGGACATGATGTTGGCAGATTAGGGTTTATCACACCTAGTTCTTGTTAGGGTAGAGATTAGGCTTTATTGGTTAGGAATTACATATATTATGTTTATTGTAAGATGGTGGGGGGTTTCCTATTCACAACTCTCATCTTTACAATTCTGCTTTTATTCCTGCTCATTATCTTAATCATTGCAGCACATGTATTTTATCATAGATTGCAGACTTCTCAATAAATGTATTAAAAACTCTCCTGCACCTCCTTCATTGCCTTCGTGTGTATGAGACTAATTCTTAACAATAAAAAAGGGGAACTTCTGATCCACCACGACTTCCCGGAGAGGTCTTTTCTAGAGTCCATGCATAAGGCTGCCAGAAATCAGCTTTACTCTCAGAGTTTTGGTGAGGTACTGCTTGTGAGCCAGGAGGCTTGGGCAGACAGTTGCGACTTGTTGTAAGAGGGATTCAGTCGCCTACAAACAGAAGTGCTGTCACCCCTAAACCAACAATGTTGCTAGGAGTAAGAGTCCAGCTATGACACTGCAGTCCACTAGTGACATTAAACTTAGAATCTCTGAGTACAGGAAGTAACATATAGTAGGCACTTAAAGGCGAGTTAAATATGCCAGTCAGGAATTAGCCAATTCCAAATGTTTTAGCGGTCAGAGAACATACACTTGGGCCCAGAGTCACAAAAATGTCATACAACACAGCGCAGCAGACAAAAATGCTGCACTGCATTTGTGACAGGCAGAGGTCAGGAGAGTGGCTTATCTACAGAGATATGGCACTCTCCTCCCCTCTCCCTAGTTCTGGTGTTGAATGTTGCTGTCGAGCACCACGCACACCCTTTTGCGCCATAGTGCAAGGGTGTGTGCGTGAGACTAGCATAGGTTTTGTACTGGAAGGATTCCCTTCCAGTAAAAATACTATGCTTTGACTTAACTTAATTGAAAACATGTCCTATGTTGTGTGTGTGTTTTGTAGTGCAGCACACATGCAAAATCGGAAAAGGAAGGAGAAATCAAAGTATTTCTCCTTTTAACGTCTGCTTTCCAGCAGCAACATTTTGTGGTGCAAAATCCTGTCTACTAATGTTAGTAGATAGGGTTTTGCATCCAAAAGCATGAGTGGTAGCACTGTAATGCCCATGTACCGCCCATGTAACAGCCAATTGATGCAAAGTAAAGGTTTGCGTTGGTTTGTGTTACTTTTCCTTACAAACAATAAAGGTTTTGTGTTGGATTTGCATTACAACAGTAACACAAACCTAACACAAACATTTTGTGAATCTTTGCCTAAGTGTTAGACAGCAGTGGCCCAGCGTGCAGAGTCCACACACCAGCAATACAATCTAGCAAAAAAGTGTGTATGTGGGGGGTGATCACACAAAAAGGCTTTGACAAATCATATATAGTATGTATTATAGATACTTTGAAGTTGTGGCACTCACCCTTGTCAATAGCATGCATATGAAACAATTAAAATGATAAGAACCTCATGACCAATAAGTATGGTCGGAAATTTAAAAATCACACTAGCACCTCTAAATGTAATCCAAAGCATGGCAGTTCTGTTAGAATTCAGCATTGCTAAATGGAACCACATGTAACTTAATGTTCTGAAACTATACATGCTTTCATCTAAAAAACACTTTCCAAAGTACCTGCCAATTTCCAGAGCCATGGACATCTTGATAGCATCTTACTCGGGTAGGGCAGCCAATATATTCTTTGACATAAGCAAGCAGATGAGCATCAAGTCCTCTGTACTACTCACAAATGACATATTTTTAAAATAAAAAATCAAGAATCAATATTTATGTGGCAATCTAAACAACTGCAACCATTTAGTCAAACCAGAATCCCTCTTCTATGGAACCACCCCAACCATATCAGTTGTGCCTTAAAGATTGTCTTCGTCTTGTCATATTGCCGACCACCTGGATCAAGATGGTCGGTTGATCTACTATGCCACCAAATGGAAAATGTGCTAAATGTAGCACAGCACTAGGTGAAATGCAACTGCCATTGCTTTCTTGCCAAAAGACACCTTTTGATTTGGCAAGACCAATGGACCCTTCACATTCAGTTGGCCACACTCACTAGAAGCTCACCGCAGCAAAAGTTCAGCACTTTTGATGCACTGATCGACAGTGACTACTTCTCCTCTGTTGGTGTAATGACACAACTAACAATATCAAGTTTCCTTGGGCCAAGCAACAATGAATACTGCCTCGATTTTAAAAAACTGTGCTGGGACTAGACAGACAGAATTACTACAATACCATCTGTGGGGCTATCAATAAAGGGACTTCACATGTGCCAGATGTACCAGAATTACGCCCCTTGGGTCCTTCGAGATTGTATATTGCTGTGAGCATATTACAAAAACCTTGAAGAGTCATCAATGATTTCTGACCAGCAAAAAATCATAATTTAAATCTTGTGTCTAGTTTCCAAAGGGCTATACACCCTAAAGCCAGACTGCATCTCCAGCATCTTCCAGACTTATCAGTCACACAGAAAACAAAGGCTGGACATCCAGAACTTTCTGGACACACATCCAGCAAAATACAAAGTATATTAATATATTTGTTTATTAATGCATTTCCTGGGCTCTTCTCCATGCAACAGCCTTCCTGCACAGTGATATATTAGAATATTTCTTAAGTCTCCTAAACATTGTTGATCGATTTTTTCAGAGACGCTTGTCACCAAGCACTCATGAACTCCCCAAGCTTAAAAATGTCTTGACTCTTAGGCCCATATTTATACTTTTTTAGCACCACATTTGCGTCATTTTTTTACGCAAAAGCGGCGCAAACTTACAAAATACAATTGTATTTTGTACGTGTGCGCCGCTTTTGCATCAGAAAGTGGCCCTAAAAAAGTATAAATATGAGCCTTAGATTCCTATTTAGGCATCAACCAACTTTCTCAAGCCTGGACAATGAGGGACATAATTCTGGCTATTCACACTCAATCCACTGGACCTGCCACCAATGGCTTTTTACCATATACTCCTCTCCTGAGGTTTGTATTGGCTTTTCCTGACTTTATCTGAATTTCACAGCACTCCCCCAACCTTGCCACAAACGTGCCCTGTGACCAACTTAATATGCAGCACAGAAATTAACAAATAAATGGAGACTGACAAAATAGGTGAAGCACATCACCAGTTAAGAATGGGTGAACACTCGACCTGCTGTGTCAAAAGCCTTAGAAGGCGTTCCCTCTAATAAAATATTTATAGAAAACAATTCCTTCACGCTTCTTTATTGAGGAGGTTTCCACATTTTTTCACAGCATCCCCATTAACGTTTAATCTTTTTTGTGATGTGTATGGTTTTACCTCATGTTATAAATATACAGGGTTTTGATACCTGAAAAATATTCGGCCCAGATATAGCAAGTTAAAACTACTTAAGGTCTCATTAATGTTCTTTCTTTGAATCCAAAGGACCCGTTTCCTTGAGCCAATCAGATATACGGTTTAAAGGTAAACTGTTCCTTTACCAGCAATCGGTGGAAAAACTAGAATGTTTTCGACCTATTGTATCACAGTAGGTAATGCACCTCAACATTCAAATAACATAAACCAATCATAACACGGTTTTTAGCATCTTCTTAAAAGTGTTAAAAAACATGCCATTCTGCTCATTATATTCCTGCTCAGCTGTGTACAGTTGTAGCAAATTATAATAACCCTTCTACAAAGGTTTCTTGGAAAGATTTCCTGCATGCGTTCACAGAATAGAATTAAGAATTGAAGGGTCATAGCAGATGCAAAGCAGTTGAGTTCAATTATAAATTCTCTAAGACTGCAGCTAAAGAACACTTACTTCACAACATGGAGACATCTGCCAAGTTTTGCATTATCGACAGTAAGGTCAAACCCTACCGTTAGTCTTTTCCGGTGAACTGTTCTTTATGAGCTCATAAAAACAAAGTCATTTTTCGCTCAATAATGTCGGGTCATCTTAACGTTTTGCTCTTTCATACAAAAATCAGGTAGAATACGGAAAAGAAACACTATTGCATTTACGGTTTAGCTTTTGAGTGAGTGATGCCGCTTCATTATTCTGTAAACAATCAGTACAAAACGTAAAAGGATGTCAATTCACGCCATTCTTTAAGGCAAATAGCAAATCCAGGCACAGTTACTATTTACTAACATATATAAACAAGCATTGGAAAAGTCAACAGGTTTCACCTTCCCGGGAGCTATTGACTTTGATAGTGTCTTTTAGCCATATTGTACAGAACGTGGCTGTGCAGCATAGCTCAAAGTTATAAACAAAAGCGCTATGATACGGTCACGGGTGGGGGAGGGGGAACACACACTACAGCGGGAGGAAGCAAGTACACTAGCAGTGAGAGGGCGGAAAAGACTACAGGAGGGTTGGTGGAAACGCAATAGGGGCAGAAGAAAGGTATAAATAGTACCTGAAACCCAGGGAGAGCTGCAGACGGACATTAATAAAAATCAAGAAATCAGTACTCAGTCCATGCTCCAAACAAAAAAAAGAGGAAGTGAAACCGACATGCACTGCCCATTTAAGAGGCAGCAAATTCCAGTGACAATGAAGCCAAGTAGCAAATTGTTAACAATGGGCAGGCTTCAAGCACTTTTTAGTAAACAAACTATCTTAAAGGGACTGGCATTGACGTTCCCGATTAATTGCAGTCAGAAACCCCACATAGGATTCAGAGACAAATGCTGTGGTATATTAACTTGCTTAGTACATTAACATGAAAGAAAACAGTGCAGCTAGTGATTAAAGGGAACATGTTTCTTTACACCAACAACCACCATCATAAAGAAATGACATTAAATGTGTCAGTTGTCAAAAGGTTCCCAAAGATTAGGGGCCACCAGCACTTGCACTGTAGGTTACAATTCTATAATGTACACTGATGAGATTGCAGTCAAGTGGTCCCTGCAGAGTAAAAACAAGGGTACATACTACTATGAGATGCACACTCTTCATGAATACCAAGGGCAAAAGAGCACATCTTTGGAATGTGACAGGAGCAATTTGCATCGTATGTTGCTTCTCACTGAGGGCAATGCACAACATAATGGGTGAGAGAAAAGAGATAATACCTCTCAATACACAGCTTGCTAGGAAGCTTCATTTCATATTCATAAAGATAAGTACACCTTTGTATATCTATGTCCTTTGTTGTGTTCAAGGACAAAAGCCTGCAGCACACTACAGAGCAATCACATACATAAGAGTAATCATGTGCTCAAAGGAAATGATCCTTTGCGTGCTTGGGATCCCCAACCCTACAGGTTAATACACTTCAGCTAATTCCTTGAATAGGCTTCTTGGGAAGTGGTGTCAGCATACATTTGGTATGCCTATAGCCCAAAACCAATGCATAGCTGCCAAGATTCTAAAGTCCATGCGTGATGTGGTGCTTCAGTCCACATTTTTTTCTTTTGAATTCTGGGACTTGTAGTCCTGTTTTATGATGGAATAAACAAGACTACAAGTTCCAGAATTCAAAAGAAAAACCTGGACTGGAGCAGCAGATTGCACACGGGTCTGATAAACTTGGCAGGGATGCCAATGAAAAGCAGTGATTGAAGGCATAACTGGGTTATAAGAGCAGAAGTGGATTGTTACTTTGCCATGGTGTACTGTTCTTTAAAGAGGTGTGCATTCAGCTAGTTCCTAAATTTGAGAAGTGTTGGGGCAATCGTAAAGGAAGCAAGGACAAAACTTCAGAAACTGGTAATGTTGCCTCGTTTTCTTTTCTTGTTTTTACTTATTTGTCTCCTGTTTGATTGCATCCTGACTACAAGTGTTCTTGTCAACAAGCATGGTGGCAAATGTGCTAGCTTAGTAGATGATGCAGCTGATTTTGAAAACAGTGATGCGGCAGAAATGTGCAGGGGCAATGCATAATATTTACTGTAGTGTAATATTCTTTGGCAGACTATTAACTGTGAAAGCAGTAATGCAGGCCTTCATGATGGAATAATGGGTGTTTTAAAATGTTCATTTGTGATCCTAATATTGAAACCTTTCAGATGCACAAAATTTGTTTTAAAAAAAAAATACCTCACAAACACATTGGAGTGATGCGTGATCGGTATTTGCTGAAATTAACTCTCCTAAATTGCATTTTAATTAACGGATTACAAATGCATTGTTGTTCCCAGTGCAGGCACAGATATGTGTCTCCACTGGAAAAGACTGACCTTCTGAACGGCAGACCTCTTCTTTGAAACTGCTGGTCAGCCTTTCCTTTCAGGGGCGGGCCTGGCCCCTGTTTCAAGAGGGGCCCCAGATACCCTGCTAATGGGTGAAGCATAAGATTGTACCAATCCATCATGGCTCCCTGGGACACCTGAGCCCCCCCACAAAGGAATCTCTATGGATCACACTGTTAGTATGAATCTCATACTATATGCAAAATCTGTACACCTTATAAAGGTTTCCTTATCTCTGTGACACTAGCCTGTAATAGAGCACAGACATTGGCACAAAACGATATCCTCATTTGTTTGGGGTCACACCCCATGTTAAAGAGTGAACATTCCTTGTCATTGTGTAAGTGCACATTTTTTGTGCCAGAGTGATCCCTATTACTGTAGGAAAAATGCAGGCTTCCGCTGCCTCATTTGCAATATCGAAGTGCCACTGGAGAGCAAAAAGCAGATGCAAATCTCCATTGTGCTCATAGGACACTTTGATTAACATGGCTGAAAATCTTGATTGACGACTTTAAACAAGATTCCTGCTATTGAATCAGATGGAGCTCGAGTAAGTGCACTCCTCTAATTATTATAATATATATAACTGGTGTACTATAAACTCTGTTGACCCCTAAGACCAATCTTAAAGTTTCAATTGATATTGATATTGATAGTTCATTATGTATTAAGACCTTTGGTAGGTCCCAAAAAGTGTTGCATCTTTATCACTTGTAACTATTAACAAATAAGGTTATATATATGTGCATAAAAATCACCAGGAAGAGTAATCATACATAGCTCCTGTTGTAATTAGGGATAGTAGTTGAGAGGGTGACGCCCTACCCAAGCAGCAACCACATTTCCTGTCAGGGTGAAGTCACAAGCAATCCCAAATTAACCCTGTGCTTACCCCTCTGGTACCTTGCCACAAAAGCAGTCAGGAATAACTTAGAGACAATGTATAATGTATCTATGCAGAATTTCATACAGTAATCATGTAAAACCGAAACATAAAAAATCTCCCACACCAATTTAGTAATATTGAATAAAACTTAATAAATTATTTGAGATGAAAACATCAAATATCCAATCAGTAGAACTGGAGATATGCAATTTCAAAGAATTAAAGTAAATATAATGCCCAAAAGTGCAAAGTAACACTCGTGGTTATCTTGTTGCTCAACTATGAATTTACCTGGATTGATCTGACTTTCCTGTTTGCACATTTGTCTGCTGGCTATGTGGTGCCCCACCTATGACTTGTCAATCAGTAAACTCAGGCCTAGGACTCAGAGCCTGCCTGACCACATATTTCAGAGTCGGAGTTGATGGACAGTTCGTGACGGGTGAATTTGATAATAGTGATGCTATTTGGGTTTTATATATGAATGTATCATGGTGCACATTGACGTTGATTTTTTCAATATTAACATTCCCCCCTCTAGTGAATTTTCAACTACACAATTTAACTCCTACTCCATGACAGTCACATAATTGGAGGCTTGTTGTTCTACAGCTACTACTACGTCCCTAGTTATTTGCATTCTACCCAGTTTGAGAACTGTGTTTTTCCAGCAGGAACACACCACCCACACTAGCAGGAAATCACACAAAACAATAATAGTATGAAAACAGGCAAAAATTACGTGCACAGACCAGTCAGCCACCGGGGAAGCCATGAGAACCAGTTTGTGAACCGCTCCTGCTCAACGGCACCTCTGTCCTCACACATGTCTCTTTGTAAACAGTGCAATGCTTGGATCGCAAGAGTCAGAGTCCCATTGTCCATGTCGTTGCCTAGTATAAGCATGCAGCAGGATGCACCGATCTTGGTACACACCCTTCCCTCCATTGCATTTATTAAGTTCAACAAATTTCGATATTGCATTACCACGAGGCCGATGGCTCTCAGTTCTTCCTTGATCGAATTAAGGCTGAACTCAGTGCTGTTCATCATCTTGAGCATTTCCTAACTGGTTATTTGTAACCAGCAGATGTTCACTTTTGTCTGCATGGTGAAGAAGGGTTTGGGCCCTCTCACTGATATTTGTGCATCCGAAAACAGTCTGAATTCTTCTGGAATATCCTTGTACTGAGCCCAGTCAAAATAATCAGCAGTTCTTATTTCTCAAGCCTGATGCAGCAGTCTCACCTTCTTCTATATCAGATGTTGGTACAACTCTTCTCTGGGAATGACCAGGGTTGGGGTGTGTATGGTGACACGAGAGCAGAGGTCATGCCATCCAGGGACAAGCTGAGTGTAGGCAAAGGTGCCACTTTGCCAGTAAGTATCCATCAGAGTGGAGGTGCCCCATTGCATGTCCTGAATGTGCAGGATTGTGCCACAGTTTTAATTTGTTCCCAGTGAAATTGTTTCTTTACTTCTGAAGCATAAAAAATACAGTGTACGTTTCTGTATAATTAAGTGGTTGCCCCTTCTTTTCCATCACTTATATCTATCCACCTCAGTATTCCAGATTTTCTGACATGGTGTATCTATGCTGTTATTCAACATTCCCCTACAAGAATCACTTCCCTTCGTATCACCAAGATGGATGGCCCTACACTGGAACTGCATGTCTGGGGTCCATTTGCTATCAAGAAAGACAGGCCCAGGTTCACAAAGGGCCACCCTGGGACCAAAGTTAGAAGCAAGAGCGGACATGTTTGTGCATTGGTTTGGTGGTTTTGCTGCCTCTAAGAATCCCTTTTCTGGAAAGTCTCTGGGCCAAACAGTACCCTCCCCTATGGTGCCCTTTCTAGCTTAGTTTGAATATTGCTAGGCTCGCTGAAACCATATAGTGCTGTGGGATTTGTCTCTTATCGGGTCAGATTCACTACTACTCTATGGGGTTCTACTCTGTTGGTTTGTATGTTGGCACTAATCCTACATAGGTATAGGTGGAGAAGGCATTTAGCTTTTTCAGGGGCTACCTCTTGGAACAAGTAAGGTCTATCTGTGCCTAGTGCATGTGGTATCTGCGATTAGGCATAACATGTCCCGGCTGATGTCTTGGAACCCACAGTGGTCATGTGCTGATACCACGTGTTGTGTAAGAGGGTGATGTGTAGCATGTGTGGAATGCTAGTGGTGGGTGTAGTGTAATTATAGGTGACATAGGAGAAGTCCTTACACAGGCACTGTGACAATTTCTGAATGGACTCAATTTGACTAGGCTGTTCTTTGGCAATGAATGGGTGTGGCGGCACCCCTAGTAAACAGTGGGTATATAAATGTGCAACAATACACATGAGATGAATCCAGGGGAGATATCTGCAGTCCTCTGGTGATGGGAGTTTCTTACTTTCAACAGTTCAAAAAAAGTTCATGGTGCAGTTCGCAGTCCTTGGTCCTGTTGGGAGTGTTGTTGTGGCTGCTGAAAAAGTGATGGTCCGCTGTAAAGGTGGTACACTTGGAGGCTCGATTGCAGGCCTTATGGATAAAAGCTAGATTTGGTTTATTTTTTTTAGAAAACATTGCATCCTTGTATGTGTCATTGCCAATTATTTCTTATGGGTTCCTGTGCTTTTCTTTGGGGGGGTGTTTCTTCCACAATTCATTTGTGCAATTTTAGTGAATCACCAGAGGGTGGCCCTACTTGGGGTATCTATTTGAAATTAATGGGTTATTGTTCATGGGCATATTAATTTTTATTAGTTGTTATGCCTCCTCCTATCCATGCTTGACTAGGTGTACTTCGGTAATGCATTTTTTTCATTTTTTTCATCAGGGTGATCTCATGAGCTAGTTATTAACTAGCATTCTGTGGGTGCCCCCAGTCCTCCAGTATCCTATCTTTCCTTGTGTGTACATGGGGGTGTCATCGGTACAGGCCGTGTCCTTTGAATTACATGGGGGATGTATAAAGAGGAGACGTGTTGCAACTGAATTCTGTTTGGCGATCGCAACGTACCTTGAGGTCACATGTATACTCCTCTAGTCCTGGCATATAGTGTACACCTTGACCCTCTTTAGTGGTGCTAGGTGTCTTGACTATGCCCTTTTTCTAAAGACTTAATTTGGGCTAGCGTTGGTATTCTTTTTTATTGGTCTTTGGGTACTTCCCTAGATCTTTTCTTGACCTGTTATCTTCAACTAATGCTATAGCTGATTGCTAGGCCTGAATCAGGGGGGTTGTTATCCCTGTGCTTATTCTGTTCGGAGCTGTGATGGATTTTTTCGGACTCCCTTTTCCCTGATATCCCCTTGTCCCTCAGAGGAAAGAAGGAGGAAAAGTATCTCTGCATGGAAAGTCCAGCGCAAGGCCAAGAACTCGTCAACTTTTGCCCAAATTATTGTAATGGGCTGAGACATCTCGTGAACATCCTCTATTGACTTGGCATCATGCGGTGCTTCACAATATGTCAGACTTTGTGCATGCACTGAGGAAGTTATGGGGTCTTCACTATCCCAAACATATGGGAAACCTGGCTCCCTACACTGGAGGACAGCTTTGTTTTGGAAATAAAAGGCGAGCCTCCATTTGGCTGGAGGCTGCTAGCTTTCTGGGGGCATTGTTGGGACCACATGTCATGAAGGACTTTTGGACCGGGCTAGGTGCCCGAGAAATGGACTTTTTGACTTGGTGATTGGAACCCATATGAATTGACTTGTGGGTGCAAGGACCTGGATGCCTGCTTTTAAGCACTGGTTGGGCTGCAGCCCTGCCCCCCCCTTGTCAGACTGCCCTCCCCCTGGGATATGGCCAGCCAACTCCACCCTAGGGGTCAGCTACAGAGTGGGACTAGGTTCCCTCAGGCATCCTAAATGCCAGACTCTAGTGAGGATACCTGATTGGCAAAACACATACAGCAGCCCTGAACTTCTCGAATGCAAGTAAAGGCTTGAATCCCTAATGTTGTCTTGTTAGTTCTTCTTTTGAGTTTTGATGCAGCTAATTTTGAGGTGTGGTTGAAATGGATGCATAGCATTGGAGGTTTTGACTACACATTTGGGTTCTGCATTTATGTGAAGGCATTGCTTCCCCAAACAGTACCCTTCTTTGTTGTGGCCCCAGTCCTTTTTAGGCTGGTTTTCCCAGGTATGCCATGGCATGTATTTGTCCAACTACCTGACCCATGTTGCAATGGTGCAGCAGTGGACTGACTTCCCTGTGGCTGAGTGGAAGGCGCATTGGTTTTTCCATGTGCTTGGTATTGTGGATGGAGATTTTGTGGGGACTGGCCCTGGCTCATTAACCTCTGTTCCTGATATGCCTATAGCCGGCATCTGTCATCCATGAGGTCCATTCCGTGGCAATAGTAGCATTCCCTAAGGTCTGGCAGCCACCAACCTCTCTGGTTTCTGCCATTGTAGCTGGGTTGAAACCCTCTGGGGTTCTGCGGGGGAGCTCCCTTCAGAACTGGAGGCATTTGCACGCTTGCGGCCAAAGCGACCACCTCGACAGCGGTGTTTTTCAATTTCTGTTGGACAAACTTAGTGGTGTCTCTCTTGGCTTTCTCCTGCCTTTCCCTGTACTTTTCTTCTTTCTTTTTGTGATAGTGTAATATGTGAGCTGGTATCTTGTATTTTGGTGGGCAGCCCCTTTTTGAGGACATTGTAAAATGATATGACCTAGGGGCCTGTATCAGGCCATGGCTGTCCTGTCTCTTGTCTCCATTGTTCTCTCATCCTGTCCAAAAAATTGGTTATGGTCTCTCTAGGTTTCAAGTTTCTGCCATTAACCCACCTATATATGGGCAGTAAGAAAACATCTCCCTCAGGGTTGTCCATATTTGGTGCCTGTATGAATAAAGCCTGGGCGTAGAGCTCTGAGTTTGCGGAATTCAGGCACTTTGGGCTGTACAGAGTAGCGTGGAGTTCCCAAATTCTGCATTTTGTCACGGAGCGGAGTTCGTTTGGCATGCAAGATTTGATTTTGGCACTCTCTTGCAAGCGCCATGATACTCTAGGACTACTAGTGAGTGCGCACTAGACTTTGATTTTGCTCGCCCTTTGTCCGGCTGCATGAACAAGACTTTGCATTTACTTGCGCTGCTTCTGGCTGCGATGGTGGACTAAACAGTCCCACTCGCGAGCGCAAATGCATATGGGTAGATTCACTACTCGAGATCTAAATCTAGTCAAAATGTGGTTTTTGAGTGGATTTTCATTTCCAATGGACCCTTCAAGTTGTTTTTTTTTTATATTGAGAAGCCTTTTTTCTTTTTTTTCAAACAGGAAGGAATTGCCCCAGAGACTCCAACTTCCTCTTCCTGTCCAACAGGATCCTTCCAGTGCTTTGTCCTTCTCCTGGCCACGTTTCACTTGGATTTCGAGGTGTAAGGATCACTATCTTTGTCTCCTCAATATACCTTTGGTTTTTAGGACTTTGTTTTTGTGAAATCACACAAGTTTCAGAACTATTCAATTAGGGTGTTGTTTGTTTGCTTGACCATGCACCAGTATTTCTTTGTGCCACAATTTGATTTTGAAACTTTATAGCGGTGGGTGGCCTGGAGTTTAAGTATGGGGCTTGCCATTTATTTTGTATTTCATAGATTTTTCATCTTTTGCAAAGGACAATTGTTGCACAGCTCAGTTTTCTACTTGTTTGTAACATTTGCAATATTTTATTTTACTATGTGGCCTATATTTCCAAAGGGCCATCTAGCCAGTTGGCCCAGTACTAGTAGTCATCAGTGCATGAAATAAATATTTCATTTGCATATGTTTTTAAAACTTCATTTAGGACAGGGTTCACGTTGGATTAAATTAAAAATGTTGGCTATTGTTTGCATTTAATTTTGTTGCAATAAGTGTATATGCATTTAATTTTGTTGCAATAAGTGTATATGTGGTAATATTTGATGTCATAAGAGGATGTGTACTGTTTTTATAGATCAGTTAATTTTCGTGTTTTGCATTGCTGAATTAATGTTAGTGTTTTCTTCAGTGTTACCACCATGCCTCCTTAAGGCCAGTGTATGTGTGTGTGTTTGTCTTTGGCCATCATTTGTCTTTGTTCTCCATGCCTCCTTGTTCACCATTATTGTTTGACCATGTGGCTGGCAGTCTTTTCTGCATCCAGACAGTGTTACTCCTGGACACTCTGGCTGTGGTGCCCTGCAGACAAATCAGCAGCATAATTCATTTTCTTTAATGATCATTCCGTTTCCCCTGGATCACCTTGCTGCCATAGTTTTTTTAAAGGATTATTCTATTTACCCATGCGCCTCTCTCTAACTACTACAGGTGTCTCCTTTAAAAGAGATTGAGATAAAGCTAAGAGCTATATCTGCATGTTGTGTTGCCTGTTTTGGTATGAAATTGTATGGTGTGGTTTGACTTTACAATGTTTGATTAAATTCCTATTTATCACATAAGTAACCAAACACACTAATATTGCATTTGTCTGTAGTATTTCAACCTGTAATAATGCCACGTTTCACTAACCACATGTTTTTCCTGCTTGGTTGCCCTTAGGTGCACAAGAGACAAGACTTCACTTCACCCACAGTACTGCCAAGGAGAGGCCCTGCACAGTTAATTCCTCCAACCTCTTCCACTAGTGCAGCTTAGTGCCACTGCCAACTGAGAGCTTTAAGATGGCCCTACAGAAAGTGGTCAGTGAGAAGGAGCAGCTTTCCACCAGTGGTGTGCCAACCCCAACCTTTTTCGGGATATGTGTGCCTGCCACACCCGCCTCCAACAAGGAACCAGGGAGCAGCACTCCTGCATTTACAGCACCACCCCCACCTAACCCCAAATCCATGTCTGTCAGTGAGGCAGCTACTGCAATCATGGCGACAAGCAGTATCCCTTTTGGAAAGTAGTACTCAATTGTTTCAGGAAACAGAGCAAAGTTTACAGCAGTCACAGCGAGCAATAGTAGATCTTCCTGCAGTTGGAGCAGAACAGGAAGTCGAGCTTCCTGCAGATCAAGAACCTCCTCTTTTACAATCAATGATTCACAGATCTCCAGCAAGAAAAAAGGAAGGGTGCTACTCCGCCATCTTCTCCACGCACCACTTCTGATGATGATGATAGGGACATGGAGTAGACCCAGGCAGAGACCGGGAGACGCCAAGAGAGGCAAGGGAAAAGAAAAGTTCCTGAAAGCCTTAGAATCATGGAAAGGGATGAAGGTAAGGAGGTTGAGGACGATGAGACAATCATTGTGGAAGCTGCCACAGAGGAGTCCAACATTACTATCCAACCTCCTCCGAGGGATGTGGCACAGCAAGAACCACCAGCTCTCGAATTTATAAGGACCCAGGAGAGACCTGCACCAACCTGTACGTCAGTAGGAGTGTGCAATGCAGAAAGGCAATCGACACACCTGCCTAACTCCAGTTCTTCTTCAGCCATTGGCAGTGGCCCTGTAAGAAAGTACTCCTCCTCAGTTTGGGACTCTTTTACGATTTGCAAACAGGAGGAGAACAATGCGATATGCTCCATTTGCATGCGAGTGTTCATCAAGGTAAGCCTAGTTCACATTATGGTACTGGAGGTCAGATGACCCATATGAAAAAACATCATGCAATCTGGTGGGAGGAGCACCTCAAACAAATAGCTGAATGTGGTTGCGGTGGTCAAGGTAAGGAAAGCTGGGAAACATCAGCCAGAACTGGTCAAATCATGATGGAAGGTGAGGAAAAAGAGGGTGACATCCTCATGCAAAGCATCCCTGTCCACAGCAGTGCACCAGAATCACCTGCCTCAGCGAACTCACAACGGCTCAGGAAGACTCAGTCAAATGGAGACACCACAGCATACAGAGACTGCACAACGACAAACAATAAGTCTACCGCCACCTACATCTCAAATGTCACCTGCATCAGTGGCCCCAGAAACGAAGAAAATCCAGGCTACTATTACAGGCTTGTTTAGGTGAGAGGGGCCCTAAGACCGCAACCACCCAATGGCACACATGTACCATGAAAACCTGACAAAAATGTTAGGGCTGGGCCTCCTCCCTTATTCCTTTGTGGAAGGAGGGGGCTTTTTAGAGTTTGTGGCAGCTATTTGCCCACAATCGAAGATTCCAAGTTGGACCTATTTTGCCCGAGTTGCTGTTCCAGGGCTGCATCATGATGTGCTGCAATTGGTTGGACAAGCTTTGCAGCAAAGTCTTGCCCACATTATCCACCTGACGACAGACATGTGGACCAGTTGTCAGGCTACTGATTACATGTGCATCACTTTTGACTACATGGATCTCTTTTGCAAGGGTAAAGCAAAGCTATCTACAGGCCTTGGACCTGAAGAAATTTTTCTGAGTGTTCGGCAGCCTGCAACAGTAGCCAAGTTCACCACATACAGCACCAAACATCTTGGACAGATTTAATAGCACAGTGTCTGAATGGCGGCTACGCAGAGGTCTCTGAACTGGAGTTGTTGCCACAGACAATGGTGATAACATAGTCAAGGTCATGGCAGATGGTGGCTATTTAAGGGCCCTGTGTTTGGCATACAGCATCAACCTGGTTGTGCAAGACTTTCACAAAAAAGAAGGCATAGTTAGCAACATACTGACCACCTGCAGACAAATCTGCACACATTTCAGCCATTCTTTTAAATCACGGAAGCAGTTGCAGATTATTCAGCGTGGTAACAGAGTACCAGTTAAAGCCCTGAGACAGTTGGAGCTCGACCTATTATATGTTGCAATGTCTGTTTGAGCAGTACAGATAGATTATAGTCTATGTCATTCTAAGAAGAGGGGTTGAATTTGGGAAAGCTATGACCATGGATGCAGACAAATGGGGCCTAGTCAAATTCCTCTCACAGATGCTACTCCCTTTTGGGGTTTTCACACGGGAAGTTAGCAAGGAGGACAGTGCAATGGGCCAAGCTATCCAGTTGTTGCACCTGCTACAGGAATGGCTAAAGAAGTTGTCTAAAAGGTTCACACTCGAAAGTGTGAATGAAAACTAAGAAGTGCATGCCTTGGTTGAGAGCCTAAGCTATTGCTTGACTTGTAATACAAGGCTGCAAGATGACATTATCAAGTCCAAAGAGTACATCTTTGCCACACTACTTGATACAAGCTACAAAACATTCTTCCACCTTTCATTCCTTTTTCTAAAAGGGATGTTTCAAAATACAAGAGGTGGACTGTTGAGCAAGCCGGAGAACTGGAAGGACTGCTGGAAGTTAGAGTCCCACTCTGCAGTTCTGGGGTGCCACCTTCACCTTCCAGAGAGGGCAGTCTTGTCTCACAGCAGCCAACACCAGTAACAAGAACACCGGCAGCAACAGCATCAGAAGAGTCACACCAACCCTCTGCATTGGCTTGGTTTCAAGTGGTTTTGAAGTCCAGTGCAAAGGTGAAGGCAAAAGAGGTTGAGCAAGTAGCAGCACCAATGGCACTTCAGAGGATGTTGCAGGAGTATCTGGATGATCTAAAAGAGAAGTGTATTGGTATGAGAAGGTGCGGCAATGGCCACAGCTCAGCGGGCTGGCAATAAAGTATCTGGCTTGTCCTGTAGCCATCATATCTGCTGAATGTGTGTTCAGTGAAGCTGGCACAGTTGTTACAGTGAGAAGGACCAGTCTGTTGCCTCAAAACTTGGAGAGATTCACCATGATCAAAATGAACCACCATTTTTTACCACCTGATTACACTGTTTCCAAAACACCACAGGAGGAGGAAGAGGATGATTGGTCAGAATCAAGCGTGTTTGTTGATCAACTTCTGGATGAACCAACTGAGTTTGAGGACAAACTCTACTTCCCGGACTGAGCATGCCAGTTCCATCATAAAACTTTTTAATTATTCCTGGTAGAACTTCTTGTTTTATTTATCTCTTTGGAAAAAAAATAGCTAGTGGACCATTGCTTGTGTTGGATTTATGCTGCCCCACCATTTATAATTATTCCATATATGGCCTTATTAGAGTTGGACCCATGTGCAGTGCAGAAGCCCCCACATTCCCTTCAGGACATTTGAGACAAGGTCTGCCTCTCTCACATGCCATTGACTATTCTTTTTATTTTTAAATCATCTAGCTGGGCTGCCCAAGAAATTATTGATTAAAAGACTGCCAGTGCCAATGCCAAATTCCAATTTGTTGCTACCATCAAGAGGAGATAATATTGTGTATCAACCACTGTGCTTGGATTGAAAGAGGTACCTACTAACTATTGTACCAATGAGTGGTGCTATATTAAGTTACTGTGAGTGAAAATTGATTATCTATGTGGTGGCTGATAGTGAGGGAGGGGTTTAACAAATTGAAATTTGTAAAATTGATTTTGATGATTTGCAATGTTTGGGGGCTGATGGGTGATAATTTTTGCCTGAAAGTGATTGGCCTTTCAAACTTAGCGAAATTTACATGCCGGGTCCGCTCCTTTTTTCTGGTTCCTCAGAGACCAGATCAATCAGTTTAGTTACCACAAATCTACACAAAATACTCTAATTCTTTTTGTCTATTTGTTCTTTAACAGCAGTGCACTATAGAGGTCTGCCTCATTCGGTTTGGGACTGGGATTGAGTTACTCAGAATCAGGAGAAGGAGGATGGAAGGACTCAGAGAGAGACTACCTCTACAGCCAGAAAGAGAAAATTATCGACTTCAATGAGAAACCATGATGATAGTGAAGACTCTGAGGCCTAGGGCTCACTCAGCTCTGTCGACTGGAGAGAGGGGCATTGATTTGGGAAATGCTGCTGAGTGCTTGCTGCACTTCTGACTCAAATGTGAAAATCCACTTTATGTTATGGCTCTGCCTCTGAGTCTTCTTGGTACACTCCTGACTTCTTGTAAAGCTTAGCTTGCTTCTGTTTGTCTTTCTCCTTTAGACTATAATACAGTTACTGTTTTTCAATACTCGGGCCACCTCCTAGCCCTCTCCTGCATGAACAAAATGTGGTGAAAACTCAACACTCCAGCTTACCTACTGGACAGGTTCAGCCAGACACCCGAGAGTGACAGACTTTCCAAGAAGAATGGAAATGCACCACCCAATTTGGCAAAACAGTATCATTTTCCTTTTAGCTATCATAATTTTTAGAACTGGGTGGGTTAACTTCAGTCCTCCATAGTTTGTATTTTTCAAACCTAGAAGACATAACATTTAGAGAAATACTATTTGGGTCTCTCTGGGGTAGAAGGACTATTTGCAATGCATTTAACTGAAATGTGTCATATTTACCCCTTTATAGTTTCCTCCCTCAGCAGATTGATGATGGTGTGTTGCTCTATGGCCCGATTATTATTGTTGTGGTTTCTTTTGTGTAGTGTTTGTCTTTGTCACCCCTTTCCCTAAATATCCTTTCCCATCCATTCACAGAGCCCCTAACCCTCTTTCCCTGGGCTGTGTGATTTATTGAGGTGTGACATAATTCATTTTACACCATAAATGGATCAAACACTTGCTGGGGCGGATGTGGTGAAACTGACAGGAGGGTGGAAAATGAACTATCATTAGTACCTGTCACTGTATCTACAGCAAGAAATGTCCAAAGTTCTGAGCTATCCTATTCAAACTCTACAAAAATGGATGGAATTGTTTACTACAAATCACCAAGGGATACATCTGCCAGTTCTCCTTCGCCTACATCCGCTCCAGTGTTTGCGCAAACTACTTGTGGGGATTTTACCGAAATAAACGTTTCTTCATCAGCGTCTTCAGTTGCACCTGTATCAAGCACACATTGTCTATTTAACTGGCTTGAAACTAACCATCTAATTCACGAATGGAGTTTTCAATTAACTTTGCATGCCTTCCTTTCCTGGATTGGTTTTGTCATTGTTTCTTTTTAATAATACATGGTCATTATCTTCCGGAACGTTCAGCTGGTGGATGAGGTTTTAAAGCCTTACCTATCCTCACATAAGGTCCAGAGAGAATTGTCCCTAGTGAACATTTCAGCTATTCCAATTTCGGATGGGATTGTTTGGGATAAAGTGCCATTCAATATATTCAGACCAACAGAAATGATTCAAATTCCATATGTAATCAAAGTTTCTATGAATGATACAATTACACCAGAGAGTGTTTCTGATGATTGGGATGTAAAAACAGTTCATTATATGCTTTCTGAGCTTGAGTATTATACTGTGTTTGAAAGTGAAAAAGTTTATCAAACAACTACAAATTATGGGGAAATGTTCTGTTACCATCATTACTGACACCATTTATATATAAAGCCAGCACCCCGAGAACTGTTTATAATTACAGACAATGGGAATATTGCCTGACTCCGCCAGTGGGGAGTTCCGAGACATATGTTGAGAAATTTGCACATTTTACTGGGCATGATGTAACAAATGTCCTATAATTTTAAATTGCCCCTAGAATGTTCTATTGACAGATAATAAATTGATTTATTCTGATTCCTTTGTTTCCAAGTTGACTATAGAAGACTATGAATATTGGTTGAAGTCAATTGACTTAAAGAGTGTAAGGGGAAGTAGAAATTGGCAAATACAGGGAAAGGAAGATTATTTAGAGCATGCATGCCTTATTCAATTACAAATTATATTTCTTAATGAAACTGTACAGCACACAGATTGTTTATGCTTAGCAAAAATTAAGGAATTGAATGCGCCCAGTATTCCATCACCAGCTAAATTTGACAAATGGCAAAAGATTTTAAATGTCAACGACAAACAGCTCAATAGGAGGGTCCAAATGGAAGCTTTAATTCAACACTTTCAGGTCCAAATGGGTGGTTATTGCTTCCAGTGGACGCAAATGTTTGTTGTGTGTTTTGTAAACTCCACAGGGGTTTTTTGAGAGAACCGACCTCACCCTCGTTACATCTCACTACAGCGCTCTAGCATCATCACCACATATTGCGTGTGTAAACTATGTCAACAATGGTTGAAATCTTCCACATTAACAGCCATTAAAGAACACATTGGTCTACTGTCAGAAAACACAGACTTACAAGATTTTCTGTAATCCCCAGGAAAAAAAGATGCCCTTTACTGTGGCAGAAATACCATCTGCAGTTTGGTTAATACACAGGGTTATTAATCTGCCCATTTGAACACTTCAATTTACCTCATGCTTGAAGCACATTCATGGAGGCAGATTTGAGAAGCTAGGAGATAGTTACATCCATGAGGTGTGGAAGCTATCCTTTACGCACAAATGTTTCAATAGCGTAAAGGAGGTCTTAGCAGAAATGAATGCAAGACTCTTGTGAGCCATTCAATGATTTGTAAATAGCTGTCCTTGCATGGAGCATGTAATGCTTCTGTTGCACGTTTAGCTTGTTATCTGAAGGGTGTTCCTGTCCCTTTGATTTTTCCGGCATTCCAGGTGCCCTCAAATGGGAGTTATATGGTGCTGAATAGAGAAAGCTGTTGCGGAATGTGAGCCAGAAGTGCCTACATAGTTTCAGCCTCCCAAATTGTGACTTGCTGCAGGAACCACCTTCCCCACCTCCATGCAAGAGATAAAAGTAGCTGAAATTTGGCCTCTTATTGCTACTTCAACCGTACATTTTGACAAGCTGAGCAGACTCAAGGCCCTTTTGTTTCTAAAACACTTGCCACTCACATCTGCCCGCGAGACCTATGCTCTCCAAGTGGCGAGGTCATCCACAGAGATACAGTCCCTTTTAAGCACCAACTCCAAAACATTTCAGTGAACTTATAAGTTGCATTTGCAAAGTGTCTAACACAGCTGGGATTTTAGATTTTTTAAGGCTGTTGTTCAGGTTTTGCCAGTGCCTTCTCCTCCATCTTTGGCATAATACCTTCAGCCATGCACTGATTTTTTAGTTTTTTTTGTGTTTTTGGGGGATTCCCTGTTACTTTGGTATTCACTGGTGGAATTTTACTGTTGCTGTTTTTTCCTCGCAATGGCTGCCGCAACTCAGCAAGGATGACTGATGGCACTTCCACCAGCCCAACTGTGTTGTGAACGCACGATGCAGTATTTTGGAGCACCACTTCTGGACAAACTGGAGTCTAACTGATCTTTGTCATTCAGACCCGTTCTGAATTGCATTCAGCCTGTCTTTCATTGTTTGTGGTGCCCATTCGAATATGCATCGGAAGTGTGTCTTGCTAAGCAGTGCGTTCCTTCTTTGGACAACAGTCTGTTGGTGTTCTCAATGATGGCTCTTTACCAGATGTGCACATTGAGATTGCGGATGCTACGAGAGGCTTCCTATGAGCCACCCTTTGTGGATCAAGTGGCTCTTGGTGCTACAACACCTGGCACTGCACGATATGCTGCCGCCTCAGCCTGGGGTTATGGCTGAGGCAAAGGAATGAGTGCTACCATGCTTTCCTTGTCAACAACTCGGTTCCTGTAACACCTGCTGAAGTGAGATCTTTTCTGGTATACATAACAATTAATGACACTGGGGACTTTTAAAAATGATCACGATTACTGTTGATCTCATGGTATTGCATCAAAGTTTTTGTGCAATTCCAAACTGACCTTTTTTCAGTTGGCTCAATTTTGGTCTGTCCTGCTTGTCAACCTGGACATCATTTTTATCACTTTTATATGTATTTTAGCCTGCTTTAGTAGTAATGAAGGAATAGTGATTTTACTTTTGGGTTTTATTATAGACCTCTGCACTTTTGCACTGAAAATGAGGAGGGTGTTGGGGATTATTTTAGCATTTATACGGGCACATTATGTTAGCGATAGGCCTGTGCCCTTTCAAGTAGTTGCATTTCATTTTATTCCTTTTATTATTTTAGAACAAACTTCGTTTTAGTAGAGATGTTTTACTGTTTTTATCAGTTGCCCTTTCACGCAGAATTTGTTATTCATTTCTTTGCATGACATTTTTAGCCTGTGCCCTACGCAAGGCTGCTCACGTTAGTTTACCAGGTATTGCCAGTGTACAATGTCTACCCTACAAAGGCACAATATGTGTTGTCATGTCTGGGCAGTTCTTGGAACATCAGATGTTTTATCTTAAAACACCACACTACCCCCACCATCTTAGAGGGAGCATTCCAGACAGCTTGTCATCTCCTGCTACACATTGTTGTCACAGTTTCTGCTGAAACTCTGTGCCTTCTCTTCATCTAAGTGGGAGGACTCCAAGGAGACCAACAGACCTCTTCTCTCCCTATAGTACAGTTATGGGTACTTGGTGGGCAGGTTGGGGCTAACACTGCTATTGCTCTCATGTAGAATCTTAATAGTGTAGGTATGGATTTTAGAATCACTACTGTGACAGCATGGTTTGAATTTTCCTTTGTTTCATTTTCCTAGTCACCACTGCAATGGTATTCAGTTTAATCATCCCAATAATCACAATCCCTGTCTTTCTTCATAGAATGCACATGATTAAATAAATGTACTGAACCACATCTTGCTTCTGTTTGTCTTTGCATGTATGAGACGTATATAACTGAGAGAAAGGAGTACGATCTGTTCCACCATGACTTGCCTGAGGACTTTTGGGGTCATGCGATAGGCTTCCACAAATCACCTTTACTCTCAGATTCTGGTGAGGTGGTGCTAGCTAGCCGAGAGGGTTAGGCAGACAGCTGTCAGATGGTGTGGGATTAGACTCAGTCCTCCGCAGCTGGTGGTGATGCAACCCAAAATCCAGCAGTTTCTTTGGTACAACGAGAGACCTACGATACAAGTGTATTAGGTGACACCTCCTCCCCTTTATCAAGTCAGAGAAAACACATCCTGCCAACACCTAGTCCCCCTTTCTCTCACTGTCTAGGAGGAATACACAAAGACTAACTGCCAGCTGCACCTAGTCATGTAACCGAGGATACAGGCTGCAAGCAACAAATGGTACAAACAAGAAAATGCAGCTTTCTAAATGTGGTATTTTCAGAATTGCGATTGTTGGAAAATTTGTCTCAATTTGTTTGTGATTTTCTTGTGTTGTATTTTATTTGATTACTGTTTGTGTGCTGCATAAATACTTTGCCATTGCCTCTAAGTTAAGTGTGACTGCTTTTTGTGCCAAGCTATCCAGGGTTATGGAAAGGTTCATTTAGTGACTTTTTGTGGTTCACCCTACAAGGGATTGTGGCTGTTGCATGACCAGGGCTTACACCCCAGTCAACCAGCAACTTCATTTCTCACATGTCTTACAATATGACTTTAAATTTAAAAGAGAGTTTAAAATTACAACTCCTCAGACACCAAACATAACACTCCTACCTGATCCCACATAAATGTTATCACGTATTAAATGTAATATGGTAACCCAATGATATCCTAGGGTAAGGTAGGTCTTGCAGTAGTGAAACATTAATTTAAGATTTTTTCACAACCAGGACATATAAAAGGTTAAAGAGTATGTCTAACTTTTTATGTATATTGCACACTAGGCTGTTTAGGGCCTAATCTAGGTGTGACTTAAATGTATTAAAAATGAAGGCTTACACCTGGCAAAAGGTGTATTTTGTCAGCTGGAAACTGTAGTTTAAAACTACAAACACAAGCTCCACTGGCAGGCCTGAGATATGTTAAAGGGCTTCTTAAGTGTGTGGCACCATGAATGCCGCAGGCCCACTAGTAGCATTTAAGTTACAGGCACTAAGTACATGTTGCGCCACTTTACTAGGGACTTACAACTAAATTAAATGTGCTGCTTGAGTGTAAGCTAATTTCATCATGTTTAAAGGAAAAAACACAAGCTCTTTAGCACTGGTTAGCAGGGGTAAAGAGCACAGAGTCATAAAAGCCAAATAAAAAACATATTCAGAAAACTAGAGGGTAAAGGCAAAAAGTTTGGGGTTGACCCTGCAGAAAGGGCCAAGTCCACCAGCTCCTGTCTCTGGAGTCTCTTTTCAATTAACTCAAAACTTACACCTCCAGAGAACCATAGTTCTTACATGGAAGAAGATAAAACAGTAATAACATTTTAAACTCTTGACCATTAAATAGAGCAGGACATGCCCCTGAAAATGGGAATACCCTAAATTTAAATTTGAGAAATTATATTATTATAGCATTGCAAATTTGATCTTCGATCTAACACTATGAATAACTCTTGCTTATTTTTGGGTTAACATTAATATCCTTGTATTTTTCCTTACTATTTAATATGCTGCATGTTCATTCTTTGTTGTAGGATGAAAATAGTGTAACAAGTCAGCAGCATTCAGATGGAGCTGGTTGGTAGTAGGTCGCAGAATTGGTGGAATCTAGCAACTCAGCAATATTCTTGTAGATCAGAGTTCTTGTCTAGTTCCACCAATTTTGGCATAGCAGAAGTTTTTCCTGGAAGACTCCTGAAAGGCGCTAGTGAGATTTGGCATCCATCAGCATAGTTTGCTTGCACGGGCGGTCACGTGCGGTCATAGTCAGAGGACTGTTTCTCGAGTAGATTTGCTGCTGCTCAAGTAGATTCTCTCCTGGAGCGGCACGCAATGGACTTGACTGACTGTACGCTTTTGTGTACCAGATGGTGCTGTTTGAGCTTATTTTTCTGCACTGCTCGCACTACTGGTGCTAAATTGAGGCACATGCATATTTTACATCCATTGGCAGAACTCTGAGGAATCTCGCAGAGTTTATATGTAATTTCACAGAATTCCGTGGAGTGAAACTCTAAGAGTTCTGTCCACCCTTAGCTGGTGCTTGTTTTATGCATTTGGTGCATTACATCATAAAAGATCTTGTTGGTATATTGTAGACTCAATAGTATCTGGGCTGGTTAATTACCTCATTTCGCTCTGTTGCTGTTAGTGTCCTGGTCTGGTGATTCAGAAGCAAAGACAAAAGTGAGTGAGAACCTCAGACTGAAAGGCCCTTATTTCTGTAGCATAGAAATAGAAAAAATGTGCAGAATTTATAGGAGCAGTCACTGAACAAAACAGACCGAATTTAGGAGTTTACATTATGCAATAAATGCAAGCACTATTATGAATGAATAAGGGCCTTACACCAAAGAAGGATATAACATGCCTTGGCTCAATCACCATGTAACAAGGCTAGTGGCATGCTTTAATTGAAAGCTTTAGTCATTAGACGATGGATCACCTAAATGACACGGGTGTTGTGCAGAATTCTGGACTTTCAGATTGCTGTAGTCCTCATACGATTTTGCACAGAATATGCACCACACATGAAGTGCAAAAATTGTATTTGAAATGCCTTCAAGGGCAAAATTGTTATTAGCACTGACTGACAAGTGCAAAGAAGACACTTACGTCCAGTCAGTAAGAACACATCCATATTTATGCAAAATTGCATCATTGCTCCTTATACATTTCTGCCAGGAATGCTGACGTGATCTAAAACTAGTATAATCTGTGAGATAATATTTACGAGGCTCAAAAAAATATTTTCATTCAAACAAAAGTACTGGACTACAATAGCACACCACACCACACAATACTTTTGAGATATGATTTTTTTCAAATGCATCGCAGATCCCGTTTAAGAATATACAGTATAAGGCAGCTCTCCTTAAGTAGTATATAATAAAAGAGAGACTTGCAGACTTTAAAATAAACAGTTCTACACAGTGGCATCTCGCAGCACTGACATGATTTATAGCAGCCTCTGTTGAAATATTTTGCTCTGCCAGGACCTGACGAGAAAACAGCAGGCCCGCTGTAGCTTAGGGGAACAAAAGCAGAATCTACAGAACTGGAAACCAAAATAAATGAGGAAGAGCAAAGCATTTGACAAAATATAGCAGCCGAGTGAAAGGTTTCTTCCAAAGTCTCTGTGCGTATTATTTGATGTAATTTAAGCTGGAAGTGAATGCATCCAGCAGAAGAGGAGCCACATGATTTGTAGAGGACACTGCGAAAATAATTACAGATCAAGTCTGTCTGCAACTTGCCTGTATCATTTTTATAATATTTCCCTAGAAATGTATAGACGCTAGTTTTTTGCACCTGGGTTGGTGGTAAAACATTGGGGAATTGTTTTGCTTGTGTTAGTACTTCCTTCTAAACACCTAGCAGTCGTGTAGTTTAGCACGTCACTAACACTGGCCCCCATCCCTCCATGCCTTACACCCCACCCCTCAATGTGTGAAGCTTTTCTACATATGACACAGACGTCAAAACTCATCCTCAAGACCTTATAGAACGGTTATTAGTGGAGCCTCACTTCCAATATTGCCCTGGAAAAAAACCCAGTCCTGTGCTCCACAAGGGAGAGGAAAACATGTTGTCTGTACATCACAAGAAATTGATTGGAGCAACTTAAAAAGAATAAAGAAGCTTTTCTCTCTCCTTTACTTTAAATACATCTTCTCTAAAAGTTATTTTTAAAGTCTGAACATACTGTAGGAATGTATATGTATTAATGTTAGCATTTCCAAACTGTGGAAGCAGTGTTATTACCACATTTGTTAATTTTTCGGTTTTAGCTTGCCACCTAATCAGTGCAGAGTCAACTTCAGTCGCAAACACTGCATTCGTTTGCTGCCACTTTTAGCATTGTACAAACTTCAGGATAAAACCACTAGTTTATTCCACTTTGATCAAAGATATTAAAATAGGGGTGAGCGTAATTTGCATAATTTTAGGCAGCGTAATTCTGCGAAATTACCCCCAAATCGTGAAATTACGTGGCATCATGCAAGATGCATATTATGCTGAGACATAAATTAAACTTGAAACGTAATTTCGAGTTGATTTTCTTTTAGTCACATTCAAAACACTGCAGATCATGTTCAGATTTGTAGTATTGCGCTTAAAAATTACGTGAACTATCTGCTCATGCAAAAAATATACCTGAAATGATGCTCACGTTAAACAATTACCCAAACTCCACATATTGTGGTAAAATGTCAACTTCAAAATTCTGCAATAGTGAGTAATTGCAAAAACTCTGTAATTTCACGTAATTTGGTTAACGGAAATCACCAAAATTATGCTAATTATTCCAGTGTAATTAAAAATGTTCCCAGGCCTAATTTAAAGTACTACTTTGCATTTTGGGATTGGTCATTGCACGGAGGTAGAAGACAACACTGCTAAGGCACCCAACTGCTTTTGCTGGCAACAAGACCTGATTATAACTTGCTTGGATAATTCAGACCACTGCACAAACTCCTGTTGGCTCGGGAGTCGGAATTACAGGCTGTGCCGAATTTATCGCTAGAGTACACATTCTCTGTAAACTCTCAGGTGGTCAAATTTACCAGAACTTGATGGGAGAAGAGGACCCACTAATTGCCGAGACAAGCACATTTTGGTTCAGTAACCACCATAATCTGCATGTTAATTCAACCATAAAGAGAAAAAAACAAGGGGTATGCGCTATTTAATGCACCTGATACATTTCAACCTGAACGGGTGCAGGAAAAAAGTACCAACTACCCCCCTGGGGCACTGGTAATCTATCAGCCGAGTATGTTTTCTTACGTATGTGGCACGGAAAATGAAAGCGATTATGAGATGGCTCCTAACTCTCCTGAGTGTGACTCCAGAAGACATTAACATTCGTTTGGAAAATGAAGAAAAACCAAGCTCATGGTGGACGTCAAGTGGGAATCCCTAACTGCTGACTCCTTCAAAATAAACCTCATCAGGGAAAAATGTATTTGAGTGCCCAGCAACGAAAATGTTTCTGGATGTATACGTGGAGCCTTATTTAAAAGCTTTACATGTTCTTTCGTTGTGCCACTGTCTGGAAGATTAATTACTTTTTGCACAGAAGAGTGTTTGCTTTAGGAGTGGAGCATGCAGGAGGTGGCACTTTTAATGTGCAGAGTTCCATTGTGCTGCTGTGTATTCAAACACTGTTACATAGACAAGTAGATTGATGGCCACAACATTAATTTTCACTCAAGGGGTCACCAAGGATTTAAAACTGCATGGACTAATGGAGTGTTACCGCATTTTTTTCGTCATGTTCCAGTCAGCAATTAAAGCGCACTGTTCATTTAGAGAAGCAGGTCTTATAATGCGATTCTCCTTATGTAACCTAGCTGCCATTTTTATCCACAGAGAATCGCTGATTTTTTAAGCATAGCTGTAGAATAACTTTTACTGCTGGTCTGTAACTATTAAACAAAAAATCCTATTGCTGATAGTCAGGGCTGGAGGACAGAGAGGCGGTCAATATATTTACCCCATTCTGTTGGCGGTGATTGCGCATGCATAAAGGGTGATAAAATCAGATTACAAAATAGTGAAGTGTGCCACTTCCTCTATGCACTCCAATTAGGATTAGCATCAATTTAGCCACAGTTATCTTACATTTAGAGTAATTTATTAGTCGGCCCTTGTTTGCCCAAATGACGGTATGATTATCAAGTATGATTCAACGAACCTTCCACGAGGGTGTCGTTATCTGCATTTACAAGGAGAGTGGACTCCAGTCTCGGCGAATCCATGTCAGACTCCAATGGATTCTCAGTACCAATGCTTCGTATCAGGGCCAGAACACAACTTTTCCTAGGACCTTTCCCAACCGGGAAAGACTTTGCTCTGACCTCATGACTCTCGTTCCTCCAGCCAGCTTCTCACGCTTGTGGCATCCATAGAGCACCTCAGCAACAACAGCCTCCCACACCTCTTACACCAATCTAGGTAAATCAGTATTTTGACTTTTGTCTAAAGGCAAGTATATTTTATGTAGCTCTAGCTATCACATACAGGCCGCTCATAGCATTCCAAACAGCAGGGAAAGCATCACCTGATGAACCGCCTACTAGCATTGAAACCTAGACGAGAAAGAGAGACACACGCACTCTCTCTCTCGCTGTCTCTCTCTCCCTCTCGCTCTCTCTTCTCTTTTAATAAACTTCTTTACCAGGAACAAGGGGCACAGAGGCGTGGATGAGAAACGTAGCAATAAGCATAACATTGACTGACAATACATACTCATGCAGTATATGTGAGAGTTTGGTTCGAGCAATCAGTCGATGCCGTACCTGGTGGAAGAAAATGTATTTTGTGAGGACAGGGGGGAAAAAGCGACTTGTGATCTCTTTAAAGGAGTTATTCATAGGCAGAGTGCTTCTCTCAAGTTCACATTCCAGGCGACACTGATTTTAGTGCTGTAATAGCCTAACCCATCTATACTGATACTGCTGAATGCAATACTTACTGGTTGAGGAGTTCTATCTAAATCATAGCCTTCGGCTCGAGTAGAGGAAACAACTATGGCATTGGGTTTTTAAGCACATAAGCACACGAATCCAAGTTCAAATTTTGGTAGATATTTCCTGATGAAATGTAAAAAGGAAACATTTCAGAGGGGTGGAAAATTAGACAAAATGTAGAAAGCATGATTCGTACACGAACATCTGTTTTGCACTTAAGTCTCGATTTTCACAGGAGTCATAATCAGGCATTTCTTATGAATTATATACACTTCCAGGTCCACCATCACACGGTTGTGAAGATTGCATCTATGGTGACTGGCATTAGTCCTGACAGTCAGTCCAGGAATTTTGAGTTAAAAATTTGATTTTGTTTATGAAATCAAAAGTGGTATTTTCCATCCAACTGTAAACATAGACAGGGGTAATAATCACAAATCTTTCACTTCCATAAGACGGCTAATGTGTTTCACATCAACTATGTAGTTTCCTACAAATAGTTTATTCAGGGACTGGCAAATCAGGAACAGTTCTGTGGCCGGAAAAAGGTATATTCATGATAAGTGAATTGATCAATAATATAAACTATGACAGTGTATCTAAATCAATAATTCTCTATTTATACACCTCATTTGGAGGGAAGGCAGAGTGAGATACAGCACAGAGTGCTGTCTGGTTCAGCTGTCGTATCAGTTTACACAAAGCTGTCCCATCATTATAAAATACCTAGGCTTCAGACACTTTTCTGAAGGAAAGCTACAAAGAATGCTAGTATTACTAGGTAAACACTATTAATAACTCTATCTCAACTAATTGGGTTGATTAATGCGGGCAGAATGAGTAATTTACATTTCTGGTTGGTTTTAGCCTTCAATTTACAGGGCCTGGGCACATGTAGTGCACGTTAATTGGAATTTCCAAGTAAATTAAATATGCCAATTGGGTATGAGCCAATGTTACCATGTGTTTTAGGGAGAGAGCACATGCAGTTTAGCATTGGTTAGCAGTGGTAACGCGTCCAGAGTCCTAAAGCCAACAAAAATGAGGTCAGAAAAAGAAGAGGAGGAAGGCAAAAAGCTTGAGGGTGACCCTGCAGAAAGGCCATTTCCAAAGTATTTTATATGGTACATATTATGAAACAGGCACTATTTCCTCTGAGTCTTACTCTTTTATAAACTGAAATAGGTAACTGCATTTATTTAAGCACCATTGAGTGGATGTGCTTTATTAAAATGTGTCAAGATCTTTACCTTACTCAACTTTTTAACTAAGACTATTAAAAAAAGAACCAAACATTTATCTAAAATAGACTTCGATGATTAATAAACAAAGCTTCCATGAATTTAATGTGCGTCCAGCATGCAAAATGTAGCAGAAAATGAAGTGTGTGCTGTATAATGCCAGCCACTGTTACCTGTTTCCTGTAGAGTACAGCTATCCAAACTGCAAATCTGGTTTTGCTTAGCTATTTATTAAAATATGGAAAAATGGCACGTTTTAAGCAGGAAAAGAAAAGTTCAAGTCAACGAGCCATTCTTGCAGCTAGAGAAACAATCGAAGTACTTGCAAATAAGACAATACTGAACAATTAAGCACATCGACTCCCAGTCTTACCAAAAGGTAAGACAGCTTCTCTAAAACATTTGTAAATGTGAATAGAGGTACTGTGATTTGTCTTCCAATCCTCTGAGGCACAAGTATTCTGACAATCACTACTGACAAGAAAAATATATGACAAGAAAAGTATACTAAACCACATATGGATTTATTTTCGGCATATTTTAACAGTGCCCTATTTAGTAGACGAAGGCCGGGACTCGTGAAATCACACGTATGACTGACAAAGTGACGATTTTACCTGTATTTTTCACTAAAGTTCTAAACTACGACAGAAAACCAGATTTTCACCATTTTGCCCTATTTATTCTTCGGCAAACACACCAATGCAACAGCCTATGATAGCAGGCATACTCAAGTGCACGGGGCAGGGAATAGTTAGATATGCGGAACGTCAGGCAGGTTTCACGTTCACTACCACAGATTGGGACACTGTCCGAGATTTACTAACATTTTGCACCACGTTTGCATGACAAAAGTCAAGCAAATCACCACACTCCACTCAAAGCTTTTGCTGTCTCCCTTTACACTAATCCAACAAAGCACACGTTTGGTTACATCAAATCGCAGTAAATCTGCCCCACTGTCTCTATCAAAACTGTTCAGAGGAAAACACAAATAATTTAAATATGTACTCCAAACGAGTATCCCTTTAATTCAATCAGTTAAACTCGTCATGCTTTATTTAAAAAATCAGGTAATGATGCAAGGTTTGGGATAGAACCTGCCCAATGTTTTGTGGCACTAGCACTACGTCATGCCACAAACTGGAAAAAAACACATACTTACTTTTGGAATCCCAGGCTGAATCTTCTGTTATTGTGGGATGTTGTCATGATGGGGGTCCACCACACAGGGGTATCTTGTCAGTTGACTGCTTCCAAGGGATGTGTTAGGCCCGAAGCTGACTCCTGTTCACAGAACCTTGTGAGGTCAGAGGCCCTGGAAAGGACCACTGGGAATGTCCATAGGACAGTTAGGGGCTGATTTAGATCTTGCCGGACAATAGTGACACATATCCCCATCCGCTGAAATATAAATCCCATTTTAATCTATGGGATTCATATTTAGATGGACGGGACATCTGTAACTGTTGTGACAGAGTAACTCATCCCACAAGATCTGAATCAGGCCCTTAGATTCTGTGGCGTAATATCTGAAAATACTGGTGTTAGCGGGATTGTAATTTAGTTGCTAATGGGAAGACATACCCAATGCAGACCATTGTGGAGGCTGTAAAGCGCGTAGCCAATACGAAAGAAGTGGAAGAGGGAAATTCTGTGACGTGCCTGGGTGCTCCTTGGGGGCAGGAATGTATAGATGCCTCATAAACACAAGCTGAATTCCAGAAAAACGTCACTGGCCTATTGTGCATTTGTAAGCACATTAGGCCACTCACTGTAGTTAAAGTCTTGCAGTATTTACACACATCTTTACAGGTGTGATTCGGTTGGCTTTGAATGGTTCATTGGAATTCTTATGGAAAATAGTGTATACATAAATGTATAATATAAAAAAAAAAATGCACATATGAACTCATTAGACCATTAGCTGTGATCAAATCCTATTAGTATTTAAATAATACTTCAAGAGAATGAGGATAAAACCTATTTGTCTCTTTCAGTAGTTTGCAAAACCTTTGCACTTACACTTCTCAGAGTCCAGCTTCAAGGCTCTTAGACATAGACTTTGGTAAGTGCGAATGAGAAACAAAAAGCAAAACTGTACACAACTTGTTAGAAATGGGGTCTTTGGTTGACAGTCAGGTTACACCCCTGTCCAAGCAAGGACCCTCACTGTAGTCAGGGAAATGGAGAAGCACACTTAGATAACCCCTGCTTACCCCCTTGGTAGCTTGGCACAAGCAGTCAGGCTTATCGCAGAAGCAATGTGTAAAGTATTTGTCCCAACACACAAAGTAATTCAGTGAAAACACTACAAAATGGGCACTACACTAGTTTAGAAAAATTAGTAATATTTATCTAAATCAATTAAGACCAAAATGACAAGAATCCAGCATACACAAGATAAAATATGAATTTTCAAAAGAATAAGGGCCTGATTCTAACTTTGGAGGACGGTGTTAAACCGTCCCAAAAGTGGCAGATATACCACCTACCGTATTACGAGTCCATTATATCCTATGGAACTCGTAATACGGTAGGTGGTATATCCGCCACTTTTGGGACGGTTTAACACCGTCCTCCAAAGTTAGAATCAGGCCCTAAGAGTCTTATTCCGTAGAAAACAATGGAAACGTTGATTTTGCACAAAGTTCCTGGTTAGCGTAAAAAATGAAGCTGCACGGGCGAGCGTGCGTCGGAAAAGGCAGAGATGTATCAATTCCTCCCTCACAAGGGAGGCCGTGTGTCGTTTCTTCTCCAGTCGGGTCGGCGATGTGTCATGTTTTTCCCTCACAAAAGAGCAATGCTTTGATTTCCGGACGAGACACCTTGAATCCACACAGAGTCGGGTTGACTTTGACGCCCAGGGATGGTGCATGGAAAATCCTGTTGCGCTGAGTTAGAAAACTGAGCTGCATGGGGTTTCAGCAGCCGCAAGTGGGTGTTGCGTGTTGTTTCTCCAGCCGTGATGCATTGATCTCCCAGACGTGATGCAGGTGGAGCACTGATTTCAGCACAAAGCCAGCGGCGCAACGTTTATTTGCTGCGTTGCAGATGGTGAATCGAACATTTCTCCACACGGCACTTTGCGTGTGGATTTTCAGCTCTTGTCTGCAACTTCACCTTTCAAGGGCCCAGGGACTGGATAGGGCACCACTTTGCAGGGCAGGAGTCTCAGAAGAGAGTCTAGGTGCTGGCAGAGGAAGTCTTTGATAGCCCTGAGACTTCAAAACAGAAGGCAAGCTCAGTTCAAGCCCTTGGAAATTCTTCACAAGCAGGAATATACCACAAAGTCCAGTCTTTGTCCCCTTTCACAGGCATAAGCAGCAACTGAAGGATAGCCCAACAAAGAACAGTCACAGGCAGAAGCAGCATTCTTCCTCAGCTATTGACCTCTTCTTCTTGGCAGAGGTTCCTCTTGGTTCCATAAGTGATCTAATTTTCAGGGGTTTTGTGTCTGATACATATACCACTTTCTGCCTTTGAAGTAGGCATACCTCAAAGGAACATCTCTGTTGTTCACAAGATCCTGCCTTGCCCATGCCAGGCCACAGACACACACCAGGGCGTTGGAGACTGCATTGTGAGGGCAGGCACAGCCCATTCAGGTGTAAGTGACCACTCCTCCCTCCACTCTAGCACAGATGGCTCATCAGGATCTGCAGGCTACACCCCAGCTCCCTTTGTCTCACTGTCTAGAGGGGATTCAAAAATAGCCCAACTGTCAAACTGACCCAGACAGGCAATCCACAAACAGGCAGAGTCACAGAATGGTAAAAGAAAAATGGCCTACTTTCTAAAAGTGGCATTTTTAAATGAACAATCTAAAAACCAACTTCACTAAAAGATGTATTTTTAAATTGTGAGTTCAGAGACCCCAAACTCCACATTCCTATCTGCTCTCAAAGGAAATCTGCACGTCAATAATATTTAAAGGCAGCCCCCATGTTAACCTATGAATGAGGTAGGCCTTGCAACTGTGAAGACTGAATTTAACAGTATTTCACTGTTAGGACGTGTAACACACAGCAGTACATGTCCCACCTTTAACATACATGCACCCTGCCCATGGTGATAAGTAGGGCCTACCTTAGGGGTGCCTTAGATGTTTGAAAAGGGAAGGTTTAGGCCTGGCAAGGGGGTACACTTGCCAAGTTGAATTGGCAGTTTAAAACTGCACACTGCAGTGGCAGGTCTGAGCCATGTTCACAGGGCTACTAGTGTGGGTGGCACAACCATTGCTGCAGGCCCACTAGTAGCATTTGATTTACAGGCCCTAGGCACCTCTAGTACACTTTACTAGGGACTTACCAGTAAATCAAATATGCCAATCATGAATAAACCACCAATTGCACATAAACTTTACATAGGAGCACTGGTTAGCAGTGGTAAAGTGCCCAGAGTATCAAAAACAGCAAAAAACGGAGTCCAGCACACATCCACAACCTAGGAAGCAGAGGCAAAAGGTTAGGGGAGACCAAAGCAAGGATGCCAAGTCTAACACTAGTAAAATGAAACACATGCTCAGTAAGTTGAATACTTATTTTAATTTCTCCATTAATGAATATTAGCATAGGAGAACCAATTACAGTTTACAAGTTATAGAAATATAGAATATTGAGCTAAAAGGGTTGCCTGTAGGGGTTATGTGCATGCAGGCTAAATACTGATGTGGAACGATGGATGCAACCCAAAATATCGCCTTGTCATCCATGCCTTACTAAGCAACGCCTTGTAAGCTGATAACATTGTAACAAGGGCACTTAACAAGTAGGGAGTAGCTAAACGAGGTAAAAAATGTTATTCAGCGGCATCTAACTAGGTGGACACAATTGGAAAATTTCAACTTGACGTACTAGTGGCTTTATATTTACATAGATGTGCCATAGCCCATTGCAAACTTCTGAGCATATTTTTACCCATGTGCAAATTAGGGCCCGGCTCAGTATAGCATTAATGTCTGATTTGTCGGCCTCATGGATAAATGCACTGTCTAGGAAGTGTTTTTTACATACTATAGCACTCACACTCCTAAGGCAGAATAATCTTGTGGCTCCTGAGGTTTGGAAAAGTATTCAAGGTCTGTCGAGCAAATACATTGCATTTTGTGATGCTTTTTGCTTTATTTTACCAGCAGAAGTGCCCAGTGCTTATTTTGTAAAAGAATAAGTGCTGGGGCCCAAAGCTCTGCTTATAAGCCGGCAACAGGGGCTATTAAATGTCCCTGCACTGAAAACAAAGGCTGCACAGTCTCTAATCCGCCTCATGCTCTTCAATCCTTTACCAGACACTCACTGCCCTTTATCTCAACCTTACAGGTTCCTGATTTCTCCCTTTTGGGTGGGTTTCTCTCTTTTCCTTCTTCTTTCCGTTTGCATGTTTTTCCCTCTGTTGCTCTCAGTAAATGTCAGCGGAGGAAAAATGAATGCCAGTCCCCATAAATGGATCCCGGTGGGCTCCACTAGCAACCACTGGCTCAAATTTAACACTAGGGGGCATATCTAAAAGAAAGTGGCGCTTTACAGCGCACATTAGCACAATAGGGTCATAAATTATGACGCTTTTGTGGTACTTTGCTGGATTAGCGCCAAAAATTATGGCACTAGCCTAGCAAAAAGCACAGGGAGGCGCATAGGTTATATTGGGAGCACCAGTTTAATGCCTGTCCTGAGCAGGCATTAAAAATGACAGCAAAAATGGCACAGTGAAATCTAGTAAACTTCACTGTGCCATTTTGTGGGGCCTTGCTGTGTGGGAACGTCCCCCTCAGGTACAATATGGCTGGTAGTGGGGGGCCTCCTTAGCACTTCCTTAGCGTAAAAAAATAATGCTCGGGCGGCACAAGGAGGCACAAGGGGCTTGTAAATATGACTCTAGAAGTGCCTCTCTTCCATTTATTCTGATCGTTAAGCAAATTGTTCCCAACTATTGACCTATTTCACCCTTGCTTTTTGCTTTCACTACATCTTTTTTAAGTGACTGGTTCCAAAGTGCGATACTTTGGTTTGTTTTGAGAGATTCATTCTCAATTATATTGGTAAAAAAAACTTGTTTCAGTATCCCCTGCACCCATAGAGTGAGATCCAGAAGCTTCATCTGTGCAGAACAGTCATAGAAATAGAATTCAAGTGTTAATCAACGAGAAACTGGTTTGTGTTTTGTACTATCAATATCAGCAGTTAACAGAACAAAAAGTGTTGTGCCTGATGGACATCCTCTTCTAATCACTCTGTTCACTCTATTCGGGTTGCTTTGAATCTAAACCAAAGAGAGAGCGAGAGAGAGAGAGGAATCTATGGACCTGGTTATACTGGTTGCACCTTCCCAACTCGTATTTTTAACACTAACATTTTCAATATTCAAGTTTCAGCTCAGCTATGCCTTTTTATCTCATGCTGGGCTCAATTGTATTTTTTAGTGACCAGGCAGTATGAAAAAGTGAATATACAGGACGGAGACATTCCTCTGAGGATGTCAGCTGTTTTCACAGATGCTTTCATCCACTGGCAGAGCGATTAATGATGTAAGTCAACAGTCACCACAGGTATATCATTCTTTGGTGTTACCTCTTTAAAATTAAATTAAATCCACACAACTCATGGTTGTGGGCAAACTCTCTTCCTTGGCGACCTCCATTTGTCATTGACATTCCACACCTCCAAAGAAAACAACAAGCTGGAACCAGTTCCTCCTAGTGGAGTCATAGATCAAATTTAAATAATAATGTACTAGTGCGCTCAGGCAATGCATGAGTGCAGCCTTCAAGGGCTTAGCGATACAGGTAAAGGTTTGCCTGTGCTTTCCTTTGAATTTGGTCAAAACAGGTGTAATAAATTGGGTCATTGATTCAGGGTTTTCAAAACCTCACTTCACACAACAACCAAAATCCTTGCTGGGTAAACCACAAAAAGTCACTAAATTAACCTATGCTTAGCACCCTGGTTGCTTGGCACAAGAGCAGTCATTCTGGACTTAGAGGCAATGTGTAAGGTAGTTATGCAGCACTCACACAGTAATAAGGTAAAAAAACACACCAAAAAAAATCCTAAACCAATTTAGAAAAATACAGTAAATAATATTAAATAAAATGATACCAGAACAATAAAGATCCAATCATCATAACCAAAGATATTCAATGTTACATTTTTAAATGTAAATAGCGCTTAAAAGCACAAAGTGCCATTCGTGGTCATCAGGTCATGCTAGACTGGAGGAAAGTCACAAGTTCAGGCAACTGCGATAGAACACAGATTAGATATAGGAGCTAGGCTAGTTCCGCTGAAATGTTACCTGCTCAAGTCTGACGCAAAGAGTTGCATTTATGTTGAATGGTGCTTCAACGATCATCACAGAAGTGTGAAGAGCAGGTGAGGTGTCATGGATGTCCGTCACTGTAGCACAAAGAGCAGGTTGAGCATCGCAGACAGTCATTGACGTAACTTCACATTGGCCATCATCCCAGGCTGTTGTTGCTGTAGTGTGAAATACAGGTCTTGCATTGTTGAGTGATTGTGAGAAACCCAAACTTCAGGATTTTCACCTTTCCTTCTTGGATGTGCTACCATTGATTTTAGCCAAGGGTCTATAGCCTGGAGGGCAACTCTTAGGGATCAGGATGGATTTACTCCCTCAGAGGCTAGTAGCAGAGCTCAGACATGTCCAGGCAGATCCAATTGCAGCTGGGCTGTTGCAGGGAGGCCTCTAGAAATGAGTTGTAATTCTGTAGTTCACATAGGTCCGCCAGCTGACCCTTAGAGTCACTCTGGGTAACCTGGGATGTTGACAAGCAAATTAAGTCTTGCTTCTCAGAATGTGAGACCTTCCTTTAAGCAGCAGGGCTGACATCTGGCAGCAGGAGATGTCTTCTTCAGAATCCTTCACAGGTCCAGGAGTGTTCTGATGATTGGCTATGGAAGTCCAATAGTTATACCCGTTGCCAGCCTCTGTGCAGGGCACTCCCTATCCTACCCTCACAAATAGGGTTGGAAAGTTCTTTCTCTTCCTCTAGTCAAGGCCCCAAGCTGTCTGGGGATGATGCCATGGACAAAGCCCTTTGCACTGTAAGTGAGGCAGGCAGGACATACCTCCTCCCTAACACTTGTGTCAGAAAGGTGCAGCCTGTTCAAACCTAGCCCCACTTTGTGTTACTGACTGGAAGCAATACTCAAATCTGCATTCACAGAGCCATTCATATTCATTTGACCCAGGATGCTGGTAGAAATGTAGTATTGGGTGGGACCAGAAAATTCCAAGTTTCTAAAAGTAGTAACCAAGGGATTGGGCATGTTTTTTGTCAGCAAGATTAGGCCACTTTAAATTAAAAATCAGAAAATTACCTTAAGGGACATTAGTTATCAACACAATCAATTCATCATTGTGATCGAGAAATTCAATTCTAAATTTGGAGGAATGCACAAAATATTATAAAATGTGATCACGCTAATTGAATGTCTTGAACACAATTATGAACTGATTGTGTTGATAACTAATCTCAGTTAAGGGGGTAATTTGCTGATATCAAACTTTTGAAAAGTGGCATTTTCAAAATGGTAACATTAAATCTGACTTTACTTTTAAAGAGGATTTTAAATTATTATTAATTTGAGTATACACGCCATATCTCTATCTACTTCAATCTGGAGTTAGCTTTTGATAGGGCGTTAGCACTTATTAAATGTTTTAAGTTAGCACAGTTATAGTCAATGGGAAAGATAAGCCTCACAACAGTGAAAATGACTTTAGAAGTTTTTCACAGTGAGGAGATGTAAAACTTAAGCACATATGTGTTACTTTTGAAATACAACACATCCTGCCCTATGAGCTATTGGCACCTTAAGGATTACTTCTACATAATAAAAAAGATGAGAAACCATTTAATCTAAACTGTTTGATGGACATTTTCAGAATTAATGACATTCACTTTTTCTTAGAAACCAATTCATCAAATGTCTTTTTGATCAAAATTGGCTTTAAAATGAAGTGTACATGCAAGGATTATAGGTCTTACTTTCAGAAACAGTTTTGTTTGAGATATTAATTTCAGTGCTTTACTTCAAGGGCGTTATTTCACATTGTCAAACAATTACTTTGGATGCTTTAAATTTGCTGACCTATAACCATTTGTAAACAGCATCCTTTGCTGACCATCCACAGCCCCTAAACACCATCAACTCCTGCCCCCTAAAACGTCTCACTACACCTAAGCAACACTCATGCCTGAAGCCTAAAAGTTATTTCTTCCACCAGCCCAGAAAAATAAAAATCACTCACTTCCCCTACCTCCACCCATTCCTCAACCCTAAATAACCCTTTCTGCCCTTAAACTCCACCCATTCCATAACCTCTAAAATACCTCAACCCACCCAAACTCCACCCATCCCTGAACCCTAGAAAACCTCACCACCCTTAAACCCCAGCCATCCATGACCTATGAGAAGCCCTTCTTACACCGTACTACTCATCCAGGAACCTTGAAAACTCCTTCCTACATCTAAACTTCTCCCATCCCTGAATCCTTAAAGCCCCTCACTACCATATACTCCTCCCTACCCTGAAGCCCTGAAAGCTCTTCACCATCCCAGTCCTTACCCCTAATTGAACCTTAAAAACTCTTGCCAGCGCTATACCGCACCCGTTCATGAACCCTAAAAACCCTCAACACCCCCACACTCTCCCACCCCGGAAACCCAAAAGCACCCACACACCTAAACACCACCTATCTGTGACCTCTAAAAAACCCTCTCCAGTTCTACACTCCATCCAACTCTGAACCCTAAAACCCCTTCCTATGCCCGAAAGAAAATTATTCCTGACCTCTAAAAAAACCCTCATCACCGTAAACATTACCCATCCCTTAGCTCAAAATCCCCCCCATCCAAGTTTAATGTCATTTTGGACTTTGCCTTATAATTATCTATCCTCTAAAATGCTTCCTTTAATGTTTGTGTTTTTTTGGATTTACTTAAAATTGTCTTTCCTTGAAATTGGTTTTACATGATTTGTTTTTCTCCAATGTGGTTTCTCATTTTTTCCCCATTAATTCACACACATCAGGTTGAAATGGCAGCCTAAAACTGCACCACTGATTGCGGTGGCAGCCCAGAGTCAGGTTTTAACTCCTTCTGTGCCTTGGACGAGATGATCTCGTCCAAGGCTACAGTTCCCCTGTGCCTTGGACGAGATCATCTCGTCCATGGCACAGGGGAACTTGGGGGCGCGCTAGCACGCCCCCGTGCACCCCCCTTCCCCCCCCCAAGTCGGGGATGGAAGGGGAAGACCTTCCCCTTCCACCCCCGACCCCCCCCACCCCCTCCTGTGACGTCAGCGCACGCGCGCGCGCTGATTAGTCACAGGGGCCTCCCTCATCGCGCTGGAAGCTCTGCTTCCAGCGCGATTGAAAAAGAAATGCAAAAGCATTTCTCTTTCAATCACTTGGGAGGCCCGGAGGGGCTTCAAAGGGAAGGAAAAGTATTTCCTTCCCTTTGAAGTCTCTCCGAGGGTTTCAAAAGCCGGATTGCTTGCAATCCGGCTTTTGAAACCCCTCTAGACACCAGGGATTTTTTTTTTTTTTACTAATCTTCACAAAAGGGAGCGACCCCTTGGGCAAGGGTCGCTCCCATGGGGGGCATTTTTTCAGGAAGGCCTTTTCTGCCCCCCCTGGGGGCAGAAAAGGCCTATTATTAGGCCGATCTGCCCCCAGGGGGGGCAGAAACCTCTAGGCACCAGGGACAATTTTTTTTTTTTTATGTTTCATTTTTTTTTTTTAGGTGGGGAGCGACCCCATAGGCAAGGGTCGCTCCCCTTGGGGGAAAATTATGTTTAGGCCATTTCTGCCCCACTTGGGGGCAGATTGGCCTATTTTGATGAGGCCAATCTGCCCCCAAGGGGGGCAGAAACCACTAGACACCAGGGAGCTTTTTCTTTGTGTGAATTTCACGCAAGGGGAGCGACCCCTTAGGCAAGGGTCGCTCCCTGGGGGGGGGTAAATTTATTTTAGGCCATTTCTGACCCCCCTGGGGGCAGATGCCCCCAGGAGGGGCAGAAACCTCTAGGCGCCGGGGCAATTTATTTTTTTCTGTTTTTTTTTTTTGTTTGTTTCTTTTTTTAGGGATGGGGAGCGAGCCATCAGGCAAGGGTCGCTCCCCTGGGGGGCAAATTGTATTTAGGCCATTTCTGCCCCCCTTGGGGGCAGATTGGCTGATTTTAGGTCAATCTGCCCCCAAGGGGGCATAAACCGCTAGGCACCGGGGATTTGTTTTTTGGCGCCAATGTCACGCAGGGGGAGCGACCCCGTAGGCAAGGGTCGCTCCGGGGGGGGGTGGGGGTTGGGGGGGAGAAATTTATTTTAGGCCATTTCTGCCCCCCCCGGGGGCAGATCGGCCTATTATTAGGCCGATCTGCCCCCGGGGGGGCAGAAACCTCTGGGCGCCAGGGGCTTTTTTTTTTTTCTTTTTTTTTTTCTTTGTTTGTTTTTTTAGAGATGGGGAGCGACCCATCAGGCAAGAGTCGCTCCCCTGGGGGGCAAATTGTATTTAGGCCATTTCTGCCCCCTTTGGGGGCAGATTGGCTGATTTTAGGTCAATCTGCCCCCAAGGGGCCAGAAACCGCTAGGCACCGGGGATTTGTTTTTTGGCGCCAATGTCACGCAGGGGGAGCGACCCCGTAGGCAAGGGTCGCTCCTGGGGGGGGTGGGGGTTGGGGGGGGAGAAATTTATTTTAGGCCATTTCTGCCCCCCCCCGGGGCAGATCGGCCTATTATTAGGCCGATCTGCCCCCGGGGGTGGCAGAAACCTCTAGGCACCAGGGCAAAATTGTTTTTGTGGTTTTTTTTTTTGTTTGTTTGCTTTTTTAGAGATGGGGAGCAACCCATCAGGCAAGGGTCGCTCCCCAGGGGGGGGCAAATTGTATTTAGACCTTTTCTGCCCCCCTGGGGGCAGATTGGCAGAGTTTAGGTCAATCTGCCCCCAAGGGGGCAGAAACCACTAGGCACCGGGGATTTGTTTTTTGGCGCCAATGTCACGCAGAGGGAGCGGCCCCGTAGGCAACGGTCACTCCCGTGGGGGGGGGGGGGGGTTAGGGGGCAAATTTATTTTAGGCCATTTCTGCCCCCCCCGGGGGCAGATCGGCCTATTGTTAGGCCGATCTGCCCCCGGTGGGGACAGAAACCTCTAGGCGCCAGGGGATTTTTTTTTTTTTTTTTTTTCTTTGTTTGTTTTTTTAGAGATGGGGAGCGACCCATCAGGCAAGGGTCGCTCCCCTGGGGGGCAAATTTATTTTAGGCCATTTCTGCCCCCCAGGGGGCAGATTGGCAGAGTTTAGGTCAATCTGCCCCCAAGGGGGCAGAAACCGCTAGGCACCGGGGATTTGTTTTTTGGCGCCAATGTCACGCAGGGGGAGCGACCCCGTAGGCAAGGGTCGCTCCCGGCGGGGGAAGGTGGGGGTTGGGGGGGCAAATTTATTTTTGGGCATTTCTGCCTCCCCCCTGGGGCCAGCTGAGCTACAGGCCAAACACCACAGGTAGGCTCCTTGCCAAAAACACCTCTGTTTTCTGTGAAAAAATATGTTGTGTCCACGTTGTGTTTTGGGCCATTTCCTTTTGTGGGCGCTAGGCCTACCCACAGAAGTGAGGTACCATTTTTATCGAAAGACTTAGGGGAACGCTGGGTGGAAGGAAATTTGTGGCTCCTCTCAGATTCCAGAACTTTCTGTCACCGAAATGAGAGGAAAAAGTGTTTTTTGGGCCAAATTTTGATGTTTGCAAAGGATTCTGGGTAACATAACCTGGTCAGAGCCCCGCAAGTCACCCCATCTTGGATTCCCCTGGGTTTCTAGTTTTCAAAAATGCACTGGTTTGCTAGGTTTCCTCAGGTGCCGGATGAGCTAAAGGCCAAAATCCACAGGTAGGCACTGCTTTTTATAAAAAAATGTGATGTGTCCACGTTGTGTTTTGGGCCCTTTCCTTTCGTGGTCGCTAGTCCTACCCACACAAGTGAGGTATCATTTTTATCGGGAGACTTGGGGAAACGCTGGGTGGAAGGAAATTAGTGGCTCCTCTCATATTCCAGAACTTTTTGCCACAGAAATGTGAGTAACATGTGTTTTTTTAGCCAAATTTTGAGGTTTGCAAAGGATTCTGGGTAACAGAACCTGGTACGAGCCCCGCAAGTCACCCCATCTTGGATTCCCCTAGGTCTCTAGTTTTCAGAAATGCACAGGTTTGGTAGGTTTCCCTAGCTGCCGGCTGAGCTAGAGGCCAAAATCTACAGGTAGGCACTTCGCAAAAAACACCTCTGTTTTCTTCCAAAAATTTGGATGTGTCCACGTTGCGCTTTGGGGCGTTTCCTGTCGCGGGCGCTAGGCCTACCCACACAAGTGAGGTATCATTTTTATCGGGAGACTTGGGGGAACGCTGGGTGGAAGGAAATTTGTGGCTCCTCTCAGATTCCAGAACTTTCTGCCACAGAAATGTGAGTAACATGTGTATTTTTAGCCAAATTTTGAGGTTTGCAAAGGATTCTGGGTAACAGAACCTGGTCCGAGCCCCGCAAGTCACCCCATCTTGGATTCCCCTAGGTCTCTAGTTTTCAGAAATGCACAGGTTTGGTAGGTTTCCCTAGGTGCCGGCTGAGCTAGAGGCCAAAATCTACAGGTAGGCACTTCGCAAAAAACACCTCTGTTTTCTTCCAAAAATATGGATGTGTCCACGTTGCGCTTTGGGGCGTTTCCTGTCGCGGGGGCTAGGCCTACCCACACAAGTGAGGTATAATTTTTATCGGGAGACTTGGGGGAACGCTGGGTGGAAGGAAATTTGTGGCTCCTCTCAGATTCCAGAACTTTCTGCCACAGAAATGTGAGTAACATGTGCATTTTTAGCCAAATTTTGAGGTTTGCAAAGGATTCTGGGTAACAGAACCTGGTCCAAGCCCCGCAAGTCACCCCATCTTGGATTCCCCTAGGTCTCTAGTTTTCAGAAATGCACAGGTTTGGTAGGTTTCCCTAGGTGCCGGCTGAGCTAGAGGCCAAAATCTACAGGTAGGCACTTCGCAAAAAACACCTCTGTTTTCTTCCAAAAATTTGGATGTGTCCACGTTGCGCTTTGGGGCGTTTCCTGTCGCGGGCGCTAGGCCTACCCACACAAGTGAGGTATAATTTTTATCAGGAGACTTGGGGGAACGCTGGGTGGAAGGAAATTTGTGGCTCCTCTCAGATTCCAGAACTTTCTGCCACAGAAATATGAGTAACATGTGTATTTTTAGCCAAATTTTGAGGTTTGCAAAGGATTCTGGGTAACAGAACCTGGTCCGAGCCCCGCAAGTCACCCCATCTTGGATTCCCCTAGGTCTCTAGTTTTCAAAAATGCACAGGTTTCGTAGGGTTCCCTAGGTGCCGGCTGAGCTAGAGGCCAAAATCTACAGGTAGGCACTTCGCAAAAAACACCTCTGTTTTCTTCCAAAAATTTGGATGTGTCCACGTTGCGCTTTGGGGCGTTTCCTGTCGCGGGCGCTAGGCCTACCCACACAAGTGAGGTATCATTTTTATCGGGAGACGTGGGGGAACGCTGGGTGGAAGGAAATTTGTGGCTCCTCTCAGATTCCAGAACTTTCTGCCACAGAAATGTGAGGAACATGTGTTTGTTTAGCCAAATTTTGAGGTTTGCAAAGGATTCTGGGTAACAGAACCTGGTCCGAGCCCCGCAAGTCACCCCATCTTGGATTCCCCTAGGTCTCTAGTTTTCAGAAATGCACAGGTTTGGTAGGTTTCCCTAGGTTGCGGCTGAGCTACAGGCCAAAATCTACAGGTAGCCACTTCGCAAAAAACACCTCTGTTTTCTTCCAAAAATTTGGATGTGTCCACGTTGCACTTTGGGGCGTTTCCTGTCGCGGGCGCTTTGCCTACCCACACAAGTGAGGTATCATTTTTATCGGGAGACTTGGGGGAACGCTGGGTGGAAGGAAATTTGTGGCTCCTCTCAGATTCCAGAACTTTCTGTCACAGAAATGTGAGGAACATGTGTTTTTTTAGCCACATTTTGAGGTTTGCAACGGATTCTGGGTAACAGAACCTGGTCCGAGCCCCGCAAGTCACCCCATCTTGGATTCCCCTAGGTCTCTAGTTTTCAGAAATGCACAGGTTTGGTTGGTTTCCCTAGGTGCTGGCTGAGCTAGAGGCCAAAATCTACAGGTAGGCACTTCGCAAAAAACACCTCTGTTTTCTTCCAAAAATTTGGATGTGTCCACGTTGCGCTTTGGGGCGTTTCCTGTCGCGGGCCCTAGGCCTACCCACACAAGTGAGGTATCATTTTTATCGGAAGACTTGGGGGAACGCTGGGTGGAAGGAAATTTGTGGCTCCTCTCAGATTCCAGAACTTTCTGCCACAGAAATGTGAGGAACATGTGTTTTTTTAGCCACATTTTGAGGTTTGCAAAGGATTCTGGGTAACAGAACCTGGTCCGAGCCCCGCAAGTCACCCCATCTTGGATTCCCCTAGGTCTCTAGTTTTCAGAAATGCACAGGTTTGGTAGGTTTCCCTAGGTGCCGGCTGAGCTAGAGGCCAAAATCTACAGGTAGGCACTTCGCAAAAAACACCTCTGTTTTCTTCCAAAAATATGGATGTGTCCACGTTGCGCTTTGGGGCGTTTCCTGTCGCGGGGGCTAGGCCTACCCACACAAGTGAGGTATAATTTTTATCGGGAGACTTGGGGGAACGCTGGGTGGAAGGAAATTTGTGGCTCCTCTCAGATTCCAGAACTTTCTGCCACAGAAATGTGAGTAACATGTGTATTTTTAGCCAAATTTTGAGGTTTGCAAAGGATTCTGGGTAACAGAACCGGGTCCAAGCCCCGCAAGTCACCCCATCTTGGATTCCCCTAGGTCTCTAGTTTTCAGAAATGCACAGGTTTGGTAGGTTTCCCTAGGTGCCGGCTGAGCTAGAGGCCAAAATCTACAGGTAGGCACTTCGCAAAAAACACCTCTGTTTTCTTCCAAAAATTTGGATGTGTCCACGTTGCGCTTTGGGGCGTTTCCTGTTGCGGGCGCTAGGCCTACCCACACAAGTGAGGTATCATTTTTATCAGGAGACTTGGGGGAACGCTGGGTGGAAGGAAATTTGTGGCTCCTCTCAGATTCCAGAACTTTCTGCCACAGAAATATGAGGAACATGTGTATTTTTAGCCAAATTTTGAGGTTTGCAAAGGATTCTGGGTAACAGAACCTGGTCCGAGCCCCGCAAGTCACCCCATCTTGGATTCCCCTAGGTCTCTAGTTTTCAAAAATGCAAAGTTTTCGTAGGGTTCCCTAGGTGCCGGCTGAGCTAGAGGCCAAAATCTACAGGTAGGCACTTCGCAAAAAACACCTCTGTTTTCTTCCAAAAATTTGGATGTGTCTATGTTGCGCTTTGGGGCGTTTCCTGTCGCGGGCGCTAGGCCTACCCACACAAGTGAGGTATCATTTTTATCGGGAGACGTGGGGGAACGCTGGGTGGAAGGAAATTTGTGGCTCCTCTCAGATTCCAGAACTTTCTGCCACAGAAATGTGAGGAACATGTGTTTGTTTAGCCACATTTTGAGGTTTGCAAAGGATTCTGGGTAACAGAACCTGGTCCGAGCCCCGCAAGTCACCCCATCTTGGATTCCCCTAGGTCTCTAGTTTTCAGAAATGCACAGGTTTGGTAGGTTTCCCTAGGTTGCGGCTGAGCTACAGGCCAAAATCTACAGGTAGCCACTTTGCAAAAAACACCTCTGTTTTCTCCAAAAAATTTGGATGTGTCCACGTTGCGCTTTGGGGTGTTTCCTGTCGCGGGCGCTTTGCCTACCCACACAAGTGAGGTATCATTTTTATCGGGAGACTTGGGGGAACGCTGGGTGGAAGGAAATTTGTGGCTCCTCTCAGATTCCAGAACTTTCTGTCACAGAAATGTGAGGAACATGTGTTTTTTTAGCCACATTTTGAGGTTTGCAACGGATTCTGGGTAACAGAACCTGGTCCGAGCCCCGCAAGTCACCCCATCTTGGATTCCCCTAGGTCTCTAGTTTTCAGAAATGCACAGGTTTGGTTGGTTTCCCTAGGTGCTGGCTGAGCTAGAGGCCAAAATCTACAGGTAGGCACTTCGCAAAAAACACCTCTGTTTTCTTCCAAAAATTTGGATGTGTCCACGTTGCGCTTTGGGGCGTTTCCTGTCGCGGGCCCTAGGCCTACCCACACAAGTGAGGTATCATTTTTATCGGAAGACTTGGGGGAACGCTGGGTGGAAGGAAATTTGTGGTTCCTCTCAGATTCCAGAACTTTCTGCCACAGAAATGTGAGGAACATGTGTTTTTTTAGCCACATTTTGAGGTTTGCAAAGGATTCTGGGTAACAGAACCTGGTCCGAGCCCCGCAAGTCACCCCATCTTGGATTCCCCTAGGTCTCTAGTTTTCAGAAATGCACAGGTTTGGTAGGTTTCCCTAGGTGCCGGCTGAGCTAGAGGCCAAAATCTACAGGTAGGCACTTCGCAAAAAACACCTCTGTTTTCTTCCAAAAATATGGATGTGTCCACGTTGCGCTTTGGGGCGTTTCCTGTCGCGGGGGCTAGGCCTACCCACACAAGTGAGGTATAATTTTTATCGGGAGACTTGGGGGAACGCTGGGTGGAAGGAAATTTGTGGCTCCTCTCAGATTCCAGAACTTTCTGCCACAGAAATGTGAGTAACATGTGTATTTTTAGCCAAATTTTGAGGTTTGCAAAGGATTCTGGGTAACAGAACCGGGTCCAAGCCCCGCAAGTCACCCCATCTTGGATTCCCCTAGGTCTCTAGTTTTCAGAAATGCACAGGTTTGGTAGGTTTCCCTAGGTGCCGGCTGAGCTAGAGGCCAAAATCTACAGGTAGGCACTTCGCAAAAAACACCTCTGTTTTCTTCCAAAAATTTGGATGTGTCCACGTTGCGCTTTGGGGCGTTTCCTGTTGCGGGCGCTAGGCCTACCCACACAAGTGAGGTATCATTTTTATCAGGAGACTTGGGGGAACGCTGGGTGGAAGGAAATTTGTGGCTCCTCTCAGATTCCAGAACTTTCTGCCACAGAAATATGAGTAACATGTGTATTTTTAGCCAAATTTTGAGGTTTGCAAAGGATTCTGGGTAACAGAACCTGGTCCGAGCCCCGCAAGTCACCCCATCTTGGATTCCCCTAGGTCTCTAGTTTTCAAAAATGCAAAGTTTTCGTAGGGTTCCCTAGGTGCCGGCTGAGCTAGAGGCCAAAATCTACAGGTAGGCACTTCGCAAAAAACACCTCTGTTTTCTTCCAAAAATTTGGATGTGTCTATGTTGCGCTTTGGGGCGTTTCCTGTCGCGGGCGCTAGGCCTACCCACACAAGTGAGGTATCATTTTTATCGGGAGACGTGGGGGAACGCTGGGTGGAAGGAAATTTGTGGCTCCTCTCAGATTCCAGAACTTTCTGCCACAGAAATGTGAGGAACATGTGTTTGTTTAGCCAAATTTTGAGGTTTGCAAAGGATTCTGGGTAACAGAACCTGGTCCGAGCCCCGCAAGTCACCCCATCTTGGATTCCCCTAGGTCTCTAGTTTTCAGAAATGCACAGGTTTGGTAGGTTTCCCTAGGTTGCGGCTGAGCTACAGGCCAAAATCTACAGGTAGCCACTTCGCAAAAAACACCTCTGTTTTCTCCAAAAAATTTGGATGTGTCCACGTTGCGCTTTGGGGTGTTTCCTGTCGCGGGCGCTTTGCCTACCCACACAAGTGAGGTATCATTTTTATCGGGAGACTTGGGGGAACGCTGGGTGGAAGGAAATTTGTTGCTCCTCTCAGATTCCAGAACTTTCTGTCACAGAAATGTGAGGAACATGTGTTTTTTTAGCCAAATTTTGAGGTTTGCAACGGATTCTGGGTAACAGAACCTGGTCCGAGCCCCGCAAATCACCCCATCTTGGATTCCCCTAGGTCTCTAGTTTTCAGAAATGCACAGGTTTGGTTGGTTTCCCTAGGTGCTGGCTGAGCTAGAGGCCAAAATCTACAGGTAGGCACTTCGCAAAAAACACCTCTGTTTTCTTCCAAAAATTTGGATGTGTCCACGTTGCGCTTTGGGGCGTTTCCTGTCGCGGGCCCTAGGCCTACCCACACAAGTGAGGTATCATTTTTATCGGAAGACTTGGGGGAACGCTGGGTGGAAGGAAATTTGTGGCTCCTCTCAGATTCCAGAACTTTCTGCCACAGAAATGTGAGGAACATGTGTTATTTTAGCCACATTTTGAGGTTTGCAAAGGATTCTGGGTAACAGAACCTGGTCCGAGCCCCGCAAGTCACCCCTCCTTAGATTCCCCTAGGTCTCTAGTTTTCAGAAATGCACAGGTTTGGTAGGTTTCCCTCGGTGCCGGCTGAGCTAGAGGCCAAAATCTACAGGTAGGCACTTCGCAAAAAACACCTCTGTTTTCTTCAAAAAATTTGGATGTGTCCACGTTGCGCTTTGGGGCGTTTCCTGTCGCGGGCGCTAGGCCTACCCACACAAGTGAGGTATCATTTTTATCGGGAGACTTGGGGGAACGCTGGGTGGAAGGAAATTTGTGGCTCCTCTCAGATTCCAGAACTTTCTGCCACAGAAATGTGAGGAACATGTGTTTTTTTAGCCACATTTTGAGGTTTACAAAGGATTCTGGGTAACAGAACCTGGTCCGAGCCCCGCAAGTCACCCCTCCTTAGATTCCCCTAGGTCTCTAGTTTTCAGAAATGCACAGGTTTGGTAGGTTTCCCTAGGTGCTGGCTGAGCTAAAGGCCAAAATCTACAGGTAGGCACTTCGCAAAAAACACCTCTGTTTTCTTCCAAAAATTTGGATGTGTATACGTTGCGCTTTGGGGTGTTTCCTGTCGCGGGCGCTAGGCCTACCCACACAACTGAGGTATCATTTTTATCGGGAGACTTGGGGGAACGCTGGGTGGAAGGAAATTTGTGGCTCCTCTCATATTCCAGAACTTTCTGCCAAAGAAATGTTAGGAACATGTGTTTTTTTAGCCAAATTTTGAGGTTTGCAAAGGATTCTGGGTAACAGAACCTGGTCCGAGCCCCGCAAGTCACCCCTCCTTGGATTCTCCTAGGTCTTTAGTTTTCAGAAATGCACAGGTTTGGTAGGTTTCCCTAGGTGCCGGCTGAGCTAGAGGCCAAAATCTACAGGTAGGCACTTCACAAAAAACACCTCTGTTTTCTTCCAAAAATTTGGATGTGTCCACGTTGCGCTTTGGGGCGTTTCCTGTCGCGGGCGCTAGGCCTACCCACACAAGTGAGATATCTTTTTTATCGGGAGACTTGGGGGAACATAGATTAGCAAAACAAGTGTTATTGCCCCTTGTCTTTCTCTACATTTTTTCCTTCCAAATATAGGAGAGTGTGTAAAAAAGACATCTATTTGAGAAATGCCCTGTAATTCACATGCTAGTTTGGTCACCCCGGAATTCAGATATGTGCAAATAACCACTGCTCCTCAACACCTTATCTTATGCCCTTTTTGGAAATACAAAGGTTTTCTTGATAGCAATTTTTTACTCTTTATATTTCAGCAAATGAATTGCTGAATACCCGTTATAGAATGAAAACGCACGTCAGGGTGCAGCTCATTTATTGGCTCTGGGTTCCTTGGGTTCTTGATGAACCTATAAGCCCTATATATCCCCGCAACCAGAGGAGTCCAGCAGATGTAACGGTATATTGCTTTCGATAATCTGACATTGCAGGGAAAAGTTACAGAGTAAAACGTAGAAAAACATTTATGTTTTTTTCACCTCAATTTCAATATTTTTCTTTTTCAGTTGATATTTTCTGTAGGAAACCCTTGTAGGATCTACACAAATGACCCCTTGCTGAATTCAGAATTTTGTCTACGTTTCAGAAATGTTTAGGTTTCTGGGATCCAGCATTGGTTTCATGCCTATTTCTGTCACTGACTGGAAGGAGGCTGAAAGCACAAAAAACTGCAAAAATGGGGTATGTCCCAGTAAAATGCCAAAATTGTGTTGAAAAATTGGGTTTTCTGATTCAAGTCTGCCTGTTTCTGAAAGCTGGGAAGCTGCTGAGTTTAGCACCGCAAACCCTTTGTTGATGCCATTTTCAGGGGAAAAACCACAAGCCTTCTTCTGCAGCCACTTTTTCCAATTTTTTTGAAGAAAACGAAATGTTCACTATATTTTGGCCAATTTCTTGGCCTCCTTCAAGGGAACCCACAAAGTCTGGGTACCTCTAGAATCCCTAGGATGTTGGAAAAAAAGGACGCAAATTTGGCTTGGTTAGCTTATGTGGACAAAAAGTTATGAGGGCCTAAGTGCGAACTGCCCCAAATAGGCACAAAAAGGCCTGGCACAGGAGGGGGAAAAGGCCTGGCAGTGAAGGGGTTAAAAGGCTACTTTAGTGGGTAGCACAATGAGAGATGCAGCCAACTAGTAGCATTTAATGGGTAGTACCATTTAATAGGGACTTACAAGTAAAAGAAATGTGAGAATCAGGTGTAGACCAGCGTTACCATGTTTTTAGGAAGAGAGCATAAGCACCTCATCAATAGTTAGCAGGAAAAAAATGCAGTCCAAATTCCAACAACAAATGGGTTTTAGTAACAGAAGGCAAAAAGCTGGGGTGACCTGTCAAAAAGAGCCTGGTCCAACAGAAGGCTTAGGGGTATGAAGATCCAGAGTGCACGCATTTGTATAAGCTATCATTTATTAATTCCGAATGTGTGCATGAAAGCGGTAGGTGTGCCCACTTTCCAGACATGTAACTATGCCCACACTGCCATGGAACGGCGCATAGTCTTTGTTTTCTTCACGCACCCAAATGAGATGCACGATTTCGGATTATATGCTTTGTGCTTTTTCAATTCAGTGTACCGTAAGAACGCATGTCAAAGGCTTTGTGAGTTACACCCTTAGTTTCCGTAAGCTCGTTGACACTAGGTAACCAGCAACTAATCTTCAGTGGACAGATGTTACTAGTTCTCTGAAGGATTTCTTCCGTGTTTGTTAAAGCCATACATTTCTCTTATGTAGTATACTGAACAGCTTCCCGGGAAAAGGGCTTCCAAAACAGGATATTTAATTATGTCATAGAAAGAGCTAAGGGCGTATTTTTAATTAGGATTTCATATTTAGGTATGGCGTGCACTGCACAATGCTTCCCACATTTCCGAGTCTCCGTTAAAATTTGCAATTCGATGAAAACACAAAAGGTTCTGCTTGACAAATATTTCTAAAGCTTCGTGGATTTTCAAAAATGCTTTCTGAGATTATTATAGATTTACAAATCTTTGTGGAAGGATTGAAAACATTGAACAAATCCTCCAAAGCGATGCATGCCCTAACTTGTTGACACTGGATCAGAGATCTCTACTCTGGTGTCAGGAGAGTTAGTGAATGGAGCTTATATTCAGAACAGCAGAACAGTCAGTGTGCTAGTTGCAAGCAAAGGGTGTACTTTATGTGAAATGAAACATAGCTCTGCGTTAAGGAGTATGCGGTTCCGGAGACTCCAGGGTGCTCATTAAGATTTAAGAGAGATGTGATTTTACAGGCCTACCAATGTATTATTAGTCCATTCGTGATAGGTTTGCACACAGTGGCTCTTGCAAAGGTGCCATGGCCCTAATGCAAGCAAGGGAATGGGCCTCATCCCCCGTATTCGTATTACAAATAAACACCGAAACACAGGTGCCACTGTACCTGATGAGCTATTGATTGGTACACCTTTGTTTCCACACAACTAAAAGAATTATTAACGCTTGAGAAAATTATGCCACAAAATAAAAAAATGTAGTATGAGAGTGCGTCTAGCTGTTAGATATACTCCTAAAAGCAGTGATGGGACCTATAACCATAGCTAAGTCATTGTTTTCAGTTGGATCAACAGAACACTTGCATTTGATTTGTTCTTATACTTGTGGTACAAGGAACTGTCAAATATCCATCAACTATATAAAATAAATTGGCCATAGTCATGTTTTTTATGATTCCATTATTATAATTTAAAAACAAATATTTTGAAGAATAAAAGCACTCTTAGGTCCCTCAAACGTGACATTTTTTTTGTGAGTGACTTTTGGCTTCCATTTCAATTACTGGCAAAGACACCAGTTGCTAAATTCTCAAACGAGGCTTATCTTTTGGCAGTTCTACTGTGCTGTGACTAGCCTCTTCCTTTGCGGTGTGAGTGATGCTCAAAGTACCACAAGGTGGCAGTTCTTGGAAAGTCTCAAACAGCCTGCCTCATTAATATTACTGAATCTTGAATCAGTTTGCAATTACTTCATTCTTGCTACAAATGCTGAGTTTGAGGACTGCAGGGGAGGACAGCAGACCTCCATACCAGCATTCAGAATTACAGTCTACAGGGATCGTGAGTCCAGTCACTTGAAGGCTCCACAGCCATAATGCCATAAGTGTTACATTGTGATTCTGACTTCAGGGTGTACCTGCAGATGTATAAAGGACCTCTGCAAGCACCTCCTGATGTCTGCCATCTGCTCAAACACAGTATAAGCTGTCTACTTTGGCCACGGCAGATATTAGGGGGCAGATTTATGATGGTTTTCCATCACTCTTCTGCCACGCAAGATGGTGCAAGGGTGATGCAAAATCTAAGTCAGATTTATGAAGTCAATCAAGGCCACCCTATGTGGCCCTGAGTGGCTGATTAAATCTGGAATAACGCAAGGCAGAGCAAATTGTCACCTTGCATTACTCTGCCACAGGGACGCATTCAATGGGTGGAGGATTGATGTTGCCACACACTCACCCATGGATTTTGGCGCATTCCCAACACTGGTAAACCTGAGAATGCATTGAAATGCTACACCTTCCTAGGGGAGGCACAACAAAGAGAAATGTAAATGCCCCTGAGGATTGTTTTTGTGCAGGAAGGGGCACATTGTTGTAAGGTGGCACATTGTTGTAAGGTCTGCAGTGGCACAAGGCAGCACATTGTGCACCAGTGCAAAGAAAGGACAGGAATATGCTGTATAATGTTAAATAGGGTGAATTCCTGCCCTTTCCCTTTCATGGAACGCAGCAAGATGACTTGCTGCACTGTGCTAAATGCAAGTATGATTAATCTGCCAGAAGCATCTAAGCATTCCATGCTTTCTGATGACTGCGAAAATGGTCACACTGCATTTGTGTATACCTCAGTGGATCATAATGCAGAAGGGGTACTACTTTGTTTTCGCTTTTCCCTTTCTATTTGCAAAGGATAATTATGTTTGCTTTGCATTTTGTAATTGCAATTCTGAATCACAAATCACTTAGCAAATGCAACTTTTTTTGAGAATGTATAAGATCTATAATCAATGCATCAAACATAACAATTGAGTTTCTGGTCAACCTAGATTACATTTTTATACATTAGCTTTTTTATATCACTTACTACTAATCAAACCATATATACATCACAAAATTAGATTATGATAACTGCCTCAAAATGTTATGACTTATTCTGCTTGGTGGCAGGGTACTTTGGGGGAGGTGTGTCCTGCCTGCCTCACTTACAGTCCCTAAAGAGAGAGTCAAGAATCTTGGCATCTGGTTCGACAACACTCTCTATTTTGACAGCCAGATAGCCAGTCTTGCTGGGATCTTCTTCAGTATTTTTACAACTTTATGCAAAATCCTTGTCTTTCTCCCAGATGCTGCAAGGAAAACAGTAGTCCAAGCTCTATTGGTGTTGAGGCTGGACTATTGCAACATGCTCTATTTCAGAGCCACTTAGGGAAGCATAAGGAGGCTCCAAAGGGTGAAAAATGCAATAGCCTGGTTGCTGCTGAACATTCCTATATTTTATGCAATGGGGCCAGCTGTGGCAAAACTACACTGATTTCCTATAAAGGAAAGATTTTCTTATAAAGCCCTATGCTTTTGCCACACAACCTTGAATATGAAAGTACCCCGCTAGAAGCCCTATCATCCTAGCAGATGTCTTAGATCTTCAGGAACTGCTCTCACTGTGATCCAGAGAGTAGAAAGAGTGCACATATGTGGTTGCTCCTTCAGCTTCCTGGCTACCAAAGTTTGGAATTCTATTCCTGTCAATTTGAGTTAGGAACATTCAGAATTGACCTTTCTTAAGAAACTGAAAACATGGTTCTTTAAACAATCTTTCTAGTCCTCAGATAGGAATATGGGACAACAGGGGATCTGGAATCCTAGTGCGGGCTCAAGTAAACAAGCGACCTACAAATTTGCTAACATAACATATCATAACATAACATAATGTGGAGCTCAGTTCTCTTAGTATATTTTAGAACATGTCAAAACTCCTTTCCACCACCTCAGATCAGCTAGAAGAGAACACACCCTCAAGAAAGCTTTGAATGAAGGAAGCACTGCACGTGGGGGATAGAGCCCTTTGAGAAACAGTGCATCATGCAGTTATGCAAAATTATTCACCCACTGTTTCTCAGGAACATCAATACCCTTTTGGTAATACCACATATGTTTGACTGTGGTGAGTGTTTTTAAAACTAACCTACATGCCACAGTTTTGAAAAACCATATTGATAGAAACAAGTTTGTGTCACTTGCTAATTTTTTATAAAAGATTGACACATTTTCCTGTAGCATGCCTGCACTTCAAGGCCCTTTACATAACACAAAAAGGTTGAAGACTGATACGAAAACTGAGTCACAGAAAAAGCAAAATACCTAAGGGTTCAGCATGAAAGACAGATATTTTAATTTCAATATCTATTACCTATATCCCATGTGTAATGGCTTTAGGAGGAGCTAGGAATTACTATGTTAGAATGGCTAACAGCCAAACGAAAAACTGTCTGGGAACATACAGAGGAAAGGAAACCTTGTGAAGACTAGGTTGAATATATGAAAACCTCCCTTAAAAATATTGTTTATTATAATATATATTATAAAAATAGTATATTAAAAGATTACTGTAAGTGCCTAGGGTGGTGTTGCAGGGATTCATCGCTTCCAGATCACTGTATTTTTCAGGTAGCAAACTCAGAATTGACTGAGCCATTGGTGCCATTGAGACAGTAGGCTTGTCACCAGATACAGTGGTGGAGTTTGAATGTGAGTGTTTTAGAGGTTACAAAATTATTTTTTGAAAAATAACCATTGACGCACATTCAGAGGTACTTGAAGAAAACACTTTTCATACTAGAATATCAATAATCCACCAACATAATGGAAGAAACATGGCACCATCCGCAGTAAAGGTAACCTCCAAAGATTTTAAATCATGTGTTAGACTTGTCAGCCTTTTGGTGGTCTTCCCCCAAACCTTTTGCCTTACCCCTCATATTTTGCTGAATTCGTTTTTGTTGGTTTTAGGACTCTATGCATGTTACCACTGCTAACGAGTTCTAAAGTGCTTATGTTCTCTCTCTAAATCATGATAAAATAGGCTTACGTCTGATTAGCATATTTAATTTTCTTAAAAGTCCCTAGTAAAGGTGCATACCATATACCAAGGGCCTTTCAACTAAATGTTACTAGTGGGCCTGCAGCACTTATTGTGCCAACCACTTATGTAGCCCCCTAAAACATGTCCCAGGTCTGCCATTGCAGTTTGAATGCAGGTTTAAAGTGCCAATTCGACCTAGCAATATAACCTCTGTGCCAACCCTAAACTCCCCTTTTATTTCATATAAGTCACCCTTAAGGTAGGCCCTAGTTAGCTCATAGGGCAGGGAGTATTGTAATTAAAAGTTTGGACATGTACTGTTAGGTTTTATAAAAACCCTCTAAATAATTTTTTTACTACTGTGCGGCCTACCTCTCTCTTACGATAGCATTAGATTGCCTTTTTACATTTAATAAGTGCTAAGTATTGATTGGCAACAGGTGATCATTTCATGTTCGCTGCCTGAGAAACTGTAATTTAACATTGGTAATGGTAAATTTGGATTTTAAGTTACAATTTTGAAAAAAGCACTTTTAGAAAGTTGGTATTTTCCTGGACTAGCTAATTGGTGCCTGCATCCTGTTCCTGGGTCATGTGACTGGGTGCAGTAGGCAGTTGAACTTTGTTTAATCTTCCCAGACAGCCACACAATGAAGGGCTTAGGTGTGCCTCGATGGGTCATCAACTGGAAGGACAAAGGCACAGTTGGGCACAGCCCACTTGCAACTAAATAGGCTGTGCCCTGCCTTCAAACAAAAGACTTATTACCACTGCAGTGTTCAAGCAGCCAGCCTGGAGCAATGGCAGGGGAGGTAGAACACTTCAAGCACTTAAAAAATACACTAGAAACTTCCCCAACTTCAAAGAAGGGACCAGGTATAAATATAGAACCCTCAGATCCACTCCTCTGTTCACTTTCTGGACCTGCAGAGGGACTCTCAGAGGACTGCATGCTGCTGTGGCCTGCTGTGTACTTCAGAAGACTGCTTTGTTGCACCTGGAAGGACTGCTCTGCTGTCTGAAGACTACTTTGAACCCTCAGAGGCCAGCCCTTCAACTTGAGCCATGTTCCACTGCTGAACCCAGGACTACCTGAGGGACTACAAGGGCTAATTGGATGGTCTCCTGTTCAGAGCTTCAGGGACAGAAAAGGCTTGGACCAATTTTAACCCACACCAGGATCCAGCCTGAGTAAGTTTTAACCCCACCCAGTGGTGATCCACCAGTCCTGGACCCTTGGTGGTGGTGCTATGGGTGCCTAGATAGCCAAAATCTACAGTTTGGAAATGTATAGCCAAATACTGTTTTGAGGAACAGAGAGGAGCCCGGGACCAACCTGCTTGTCTAGCTGCCCTAGGGTGCATCGCTGGTCGGTCTGACTTCATGGCAGCTCTTCATATGTTGTTCTCTGCAGTAGCAAATACTTTTCAACAGTTCTTCCTCAAAGGGTTATCTGGCCTCGTGGAACTTTCAACAGCCAAGCCTCCAGGTTCACCCTGCTTGAGATTTTCAACTCAAAAAAATTAGAGACTGTCCGAACATAGAACTCTTCACAGTGACCTCACCCAGCAGCTCCCTGATGATAAAGTCTCAACCTCAGACACTGCCTGTAGCCTTGCCCTGCTAAACCTTATCTGACCTGTGCTCCATTTTTGTCAGCCATATTTTCAACTTTGACCAATGACTCATGAGAGTAGATGCCTGTGGTTGACGCTTTCATATTTAAGACACTAGTTATCACCTTAAGCTTAAAAAATTCATAACTCCAATTCTATTTATTGGATTTTTGTTGTTTTTATGTTAATTAGTTTATTGAAACTTACTTTATTCTTTTTAAAATTGGTATGGGATTTGTTTCGTGAGGTGTTTTCATTTCTTTACTGTTTGGGTGCTACACAAATACCTGTAAGTTAGGGTGCTACACAAATACCCCTAAGTTAGGCCTGCCTGCTTCATGCCAAGCTAACATAAGGTTAAGCACTGGCTAATTTAGTGACTTCAGTGGTTCACCCTGTAGGAAGATTGTGACTATTGCTTGAACAGGTTTAATGAACACCATACTCACCAAACAACCCAAATCCTCCCATCATGCGAATGTCTTGACTGGTTTCAAGTGCAGACATGTATTCATAAAGCACGAAAAAGCAGCTTCTAGTACAGAAAGAGGTGGATGCAACTGCTGTTAATAAATCAATTTAATTTAGAAACCAGTGGGTGAAGGCTATTTCCTGTCAGGTTTTGAGTGTTCTCTCTAGCTAACCACATATAACATCACAGATGATATCATCAAAAAATCATTGTTGTGGGTGAAAGCGTGCAGGTGCGTGATGTACAATCTCTTATATGATGGGTCTTTTTGAGTTGATGAGACACCGAGGGAGCTGGCAATAATAAAACAATTCAATTCTTGTGAAGCCCATTTAGCCCCACAATAAGGACCAGGAATCAGTGAAGTAATTTTTTTCCAATTAAGAATCAGTCCAATATATATGCATATCAGAAGAATATAAAAAAATTGGTTCAGTTTCAGTAGGATAGGAATCAAAGCAGCAACTGCCAATAGCATGCAGAAACTAAGAATTAGGAATAGATGTTCCATAAAGATTCTCCTGTTCTCGCTCCTAAACATGAAATTATTATAAGAACATCTAATCTGATAAATAACTAAGGAATGAGGATGGTTTCAATGAAGTCTTAGGGAAATTTGGAAATACAAGAAGGTGTAATAAAAATAACAAACGCTTCAGTAGAAGTCTTTCCGAAAAAGGAAAATGTGTTTAGCATGAAGGGTCACACTTGCAAGAATAAAATAAAGGAAATAGAGAGGTCTATACCCCTCAAAGCCTAATGGAATCTGTTCTAACTCCTGACAGATTGAACATTAATTAAATGAAACAGAAACGTCAACAATAACCATATCTTTTTACACCCCACCAAAAACCAATGATTTCTCTTCTGTGGTGTGCATTTGCAACATCACCAGAATTTCCCATCCCACAGAACTTGGACAATTAATGCAACATTTAGCATCCCCCATTCCTGATACGTGATGAATAGAAGGCTTCATCTGTTCATTGTGCTATCCATTTCTTGCCAAGATTTCTCCTCTTAAATCCTGCTACCAATAAACTAATATATACAATAAACTAATATACAACAATACTCCTTTTTCTAGCTAACCCGGATAAGAAAGAACACACTAACCAAGCAAAATACAATTCAATATTTACAACTTTAGTCAGAACAACTTTAACTAAAGATTTAGGCCCTCATTCTGACCTTGGCGGTCGGCGGAGAGGCGGCGGTCGGACCGCGAACAGACCGGCGGTATTAAAAATGGCATTCTGACCGCGGCGGTCACCGCCGCGACCGACCGCCACTTCCCCACTCCGACAGCCACGGCGGTCATGACCGACGGGCTGGAGTCTGCGCACTCCGGTCCGGCGGTCGACCCAAGACCGCCAACGGTATCATGACCCTGCATACCGCCGCGGTTTCTGGCGTTCGGGAACCGCCATGCGAACCATGGCGGTAGGCACTATCGGGGCCAGGGAATTCCTTCCCTGGCACTGATAGGGGTCTCCCCCACCCCCCACTGCCCCCCCGAGTCCTCCCCCCACACCCTCCACCCCCCTGCCACCCCCCAGAGGTGGTACGAACCCCCTCCCCACCCCCACCCCGACATGCACATACACGCACCCCGACATGCACACACCCCCAACATGCACATATACACACCCCCTACACACACACATACACAACGGGGACACATACCCGCACACATACATGCCGACATGCGCACCCGCCGAACTACACACATCGCCCATAGGCACAGCAGCACTCCCCGCCCGCATGCACGCACTCACACACCCCCTCTACACACTCACACGCACACCCCCATGCACGCACACATCACACAACACCCCCCCACCCCCTCCCCTCACGGACGATCAACTTACCTTGTGCGTTGGTCCTCCGGGAGGCGACGGGAGCCATAGGGACGTGACCGCCAACAGAAGACCGCCAACAGAAGACCGCCACACAGAAATGTGGGTCGTAATTCTGGGGGCGGTGTTCTGCTGGCGTGGCGGTGGAGGTTGACCAGTCTCCACTTTCCCGCCGACCGCCAGTGTGGCTGCTGGCGGTATTCCGGCGGAACGCTCCCAGCGGTCGGAATACGCGCAGCGGCATACCGCCGCGGTCGGCGGTCTTTACCGCGGCGGTAACTCGGCGGTCTTGCGAAAAGACCGCCAAGGTCAGAATGAGGGCCATAATGTGCATTTAGAATATAAGATTATACATGCATAAAATAAAATTTTCAAAATAAATGCACGACTTGAATAATAGAATGCATGTTTACTTCAAAAATGTAAATATAAAATACTTTAATAATGAATATATGGAAGCACTTTAAATGAACATTAGCATGCACGTATATAAAGCTTCAATTCTCAATTGTTACATTCCATTAATGAGCTTAAGTGTTCACACATGTTGATATTATTTAGGGCATACATGGAATATAATGTCAAAAGTAAACGCGTAATTGTGCAATGACAACTTGTAATGGATTGAGTTCAAATTGTGCTACTCCATGGGCAATTGGAACTTAAAACATGGGTTCAACAATAACATTAATAATTGCATGAGAAACATGAGCTTTCATTATATCTCTTAACACACTAGTACTACAATATGACCACATTATATTGATGCATACATATAAAATGTACACATACATTTCACATATACAGAGGGACCAGGATCTATTTATCACAGAAAGCAGTGAGACTCCAATGTATGGATCACTTTTTTTAGCCTGCAGAATGGAACTCCTGAAAGAAAGTCATAGAAGACAGTCAACAGAACCAAAACAAAACTTGCTTTGACACCCTCACGAGTCATACAAATATCAACTTTTATTTGCTCTTGCCCCTGCAGTGTTAATGGGTGGGTTTAGAGATGTAATGGTGTAACAAACAAAGACGCAACACATCAACAGATTAGGTCTCCAGCTTTCAGTAATGACTCACTGGGGGGTCCCTGGATTACAATAATGATTCAGTGGGGTTTTCCGAGTTCCAGCAATGATACATTTGGGGTCTCCAGAAGTCAAAAGATTGGGAACCACTGGTACATTTGATGATTTAGTTGACTGCAACTATGCCTGTGAGATATTCACAAAAGGATACCAGGCAGAACTAAAAGACATTTCTTCCACAACTTCCTATAATTAACCTGGAGGAAAACCCCTGCTAGGGGTGAGGGGTGGGCAGATCCAGACTTGTTTTGCCTTGAGAGTGTGTGAAAGTTCATGATCTTTGAGTTTGTAAGACTTCACAAACTCCTCTTTGACTCTTTCTCGTCCTGGAAATTGTGATCGATTTGCCTCAGCAAAGGGCTGAAGTAAATTTGCTTCCAGAGTGGCAAGAGGTGTAAAATACCCAAAAGTTTGTGGTGGGATTAGAGGGTAAACACTGGATTTTTCCATGGAGAATAATATGCCATTTTACAGAAAGGCTCCCAAATCCTAACACACACTTGCACTGCATAGTACCATAACTCATTTAGAGAGCAGCAATTCTTACAAATGTCATGATACATTGCCTGCTGACGTTCATAGTACTACTGCTACTAGTGTTAATTCACTATACTTTTTGATAAACTGGGGTCTGCGCCTTGATTATCCACGGGAAAAGCTGTCACTCTCTTTCTTTCTTTCTAAGTGTGCTACATTTACTGTGGAGATAACATGAAAAATTAGCGCTGTGCCTGTAATGTTAACAAAGAAATAAGCGCATGAAAAAAAATCTTATTCGACTTTGGAGGAATATATGTGATAAACAAGAAGGTTGGACATATTTATAACACATGATTTCAGTAGCTAGAAGGAATGCTTTCTCACTCTAAGACTGACATCTGCAGTGTTATTCTTGGCTCTGATGTTCCTTGCATCACAAATGACTCATAGTAATCAGACAGAGGTAACATCAAGGTTGAAAAGATACTGTAAGCTTGGATAAAAAATAATGTTGTTTCTTAAGGCAGAAATTATAAATGTTTTACTCAAGCCAATACTATGGGGGTCATTACAACATTGGCGGTAAAAGGCACTTGCCACCGTGCAGAAGACCGCCAACACACCGCTGCGGCCGCGGAATTCCGCCACAGCTATTATGACCCACATTTCGAAATCCAACAAAATTCAGACACCCACACAAGTCCGCCACACCAAAGGTCAGTTATAAACTGGCGAAAACAAAACCTCCACCGTCACGCCAACAGAAATACGCCCACACAATCACGACACACGAATCCACGCGGCGGTCATTCAACTGCGGTATTCCATTGGCGGTACACACCGCCGCGCTCATAATATACACACTTCTACAAAACACCGCCACATTGGACAAATCGAAATACACACACCTGATACACATACACACATCACTCCCACACACCCAATACAATATAAAACACACACCCACATCACCCACAAACCCCCACGACAAGAAATTCCGAAAGAAGGGCAGAGAAAGACACCACCATCCACAAACTAGCATCCACAGGCACTCAACACCATCACCCACACAACTTTCACGCACAAAACACCACACACCACTACATATCACCACACTAATCACCACACACACCACCTCACACATCACCTACACTACCCATTGGCATGGCAAAGACACCCCAGGTTTTCGGAGGAGGAGCTCAGGGTCATGGTGGAGGAAATCGTCCGGGTAGAGCCATAGCTATTTGGAGCACAGGTGCAGCACACCTCAATTGGATGGAGCTATGGCGAAGAATAGTCGACAGGGTCAACGCAGTGGGACAACACCCAAGAAATCGGGACGACATCAGGAAGAGGTGGAACGACCTATGGGGGAAGGTGCGTTCCGTGGTCTCAAGACCCCACCAGGCGGTTCAGCGGACTGGCGGCGGACCCCCACATCCTCACCCACAACTAACAACATGGGAGGAGCAGGTCTTGGCGATTCTGCATCCTGAGGGCCTTGCAGGAGTCGGTGGAGGAATGGACTCTGGTAAGTAAAACCTTTAACTACCATATACCCCACCCTACCTGCATGCTATCACATTCCACCGCCCTCTCCCCATCCCCTATCACTCCAACTCCTCACAAATGTACCAATATCACAAACCACACATCCCAACACCAAGCCCTGCATGCAACGCTTGGACACCCATCGCTAAAGCATGCCCACTGCACATACCCATACACAACCCTAAACCATCATCACACAAGCCCCGACACAGGAATACAAGCACTGGGGTACACGCTCACCCACCCATTGCACACCATGACACACATGACACACCAGATGCAATAATCATGCTTTTCCACCCCTGCAGGACCAATACCCAACGTCACCACACAGGAGGGTCCAGACATCTTCACCCCACCCACAGAAGAGGCCCACAGTGATGACAGCAGCTCTGTCCAACTGGATATAGATGACCAGCCCGGACCATCGTGGGCCTCGGGACAGCGGTTCCCATCACACAGGCACAGGCCACCACAGACCTTCCCCCCTCTGGTAACACCAGCACTGCACCCACCCAGCGGGCCCATACCTCCGTCCCCAGGACACGTCAATCAGCTGTGTGTCCACCACTACAGGGAACCCAGGATAACCCACCACCTGCACAACAACAGGGACCTGGGGGCAGTGGTAGTGGGCCCACGGTCCAGGGGACGGAGGCCCAGGAACACAGGGGAACTGGGAGAGCTGCTGTGCGACAGGGGGCGGACAGGCCAAGGGAACCCACTCTCCACGAGGCCCTCTCCTCCATCATGGAAGCATACCACCATTCCCAGGAGACGATGGCAACGGTACTGGCCAAGTTTCAGGAGACCCAGCGCCTGCAGGAGGAACAGTATTTGGGGTTCAGGGAGGAACTCAGAACCATCAGCTCCGCCCTGGGCACCATCGTAGGGGTGCTGAAGGAAATACTCAACATCAGGAGGGACACTGTGGCACTCCAAGGGGCCCCTGACACTAGCATGGATGATGAACTGCCCACCACCTCCGCCGGCGCTAGTGGACAGAAGGCACCACCACAGGACCACCACACCAGCACCCCACCCCCTGCAGACGGGGAACCACCTCGCAAACGGTCCCTGATATCCAGGAACAAGACAGAGCACGATGCCAAGACCCCCACCAAGAAATGAGACCACCCTGATTGTCAACCCACTGTCCCACTTTGTCACCCTGTCCATATTGAAACTGCCTCCGCTCCACTTCCTATGCCCATATGGGCAATGCACCTATGAGACAAATAGACTGGACTCTGCCATGGACACTCCTCTGCCATCACCCCTCACCATTTAACTTCCCCCTCAAATATTTTGTATGTAAATAAACACACCTAAAGCACCAAAAGATCTGGAGTCTGTCTGTGATTTTGAAATAGTGTATTTGCAATTACAGTGACAAAATTACCAGGAAATAGTAATGTCAACATACCTATGTCACACAGCTCTAGTCCCTGAGGAATCTAAGCAGATGACACATGTTGGGACCCACACCTGTGAAACCGTAAGGGAAAGTGACAACTCAGTGACCATACACTGGGTGAAATCGATAGACATGATAGAGGTAGAAGTGTAAAAGTACTTGTAGTAGGCAGGAATGTATTCTCACCTGTGTTTCACTGGAAATATTGCTGGATGGCTGAGTCCCTGTTGTCAATGTTTTCTTCCTCTGCTTCCTCCTCATCACTGTCCACAGGCTCCACAGCTGCCACAACACCGCCATCTGGACCATCCTCCTGCAGAAAAGGCACCTGTCGTCGCAAAGCCAAGTTATGAAGCATACAGCAGGCCACGATGATCTGGCACACCTTCTTTGGTGAGTAGAATAGGGATCCACTTGTCATATGGAGGCAGCAGAACCTGGCCTTCAGGAGGCCGAAGGTGCGCTCGATCACCCTCCTAGTACGCCCATGGGCCTCATTGTAGCGTTCCTCTACCCTTGTCCTGGGATTCCTCACTGGGGTCACTACCCATGACAGGTTGGGGTAACCAGAGTCACCTAATAACCACACACGGTGCCTCTGGAGTTGACCCATCACATAAGGGATGCTGCTATTCCGCATGATGTAGGCGTCATGCACTGAGCCAGGGAACATGGCATTCACATGGGAGATGTACTGGTCTGCCAAACATACCATCTGTACATTCATGGAATGATAACTCTTCTGGTTCCTGTACACCTGTTCACTCCTGTGGGGGGGGGGACCAAAGTCACATGGGTCCCATCAATGGCACCTATGATGTTGGGGATATGTCCAAGGGCATAGAAGTCACCTTTCACTGTAGGCAAGTCCTCCACCTGAGGGAAAACAATGTAGCTCTGCATGTGTTTCAGCAGGGCAGACAACACTCTGGGCAATACGTTGGAAAACATAGGCTGGGACATCCCTGATGTCATGGCCACAGTTGTTTGAAAAGACCCACTAGCAAGGAAATGGAGCACTGATAGCACCTGCACTTGAGGGGGGATCAAGTCTGGCTCCAACTGGGTACACAGTTCCTGGCTTGTGGCACGGTCAAACCTGTAGGTGATTATCAGATTTCTTTCCTCCAGTGTCGACAGGTCCACCAGCAGTCAGTACACCGGAGGATTCCACCATCTCAACACATGTCCCAGCGGACGATGCCTATGAAGGACAACAGCGACCAGAGAGTCAAACAAGTCAGGTATGTACCCACAGTCTACACAGAACACGATTCATACACAAAATCTGGCCTGTATGTGTGTTGAGAGTAGGCCTAGGTATGTGTGACGCAGTTGGTAATTAGGCCATGTGGGCCCCTGAAATGGCGGCTGCCTGACCTCTAAAGTGGGACAATGGGATGTGAGGTAACTGCGCTGGTGTTGTACACCGTCGCGGTAGGCGGTCGAAGACCGCGGCGCAATGCTGCATTGGTTAACATTGGACCCTATGGGTCCCAGGAGCCAATGACGATGTACGCCAGCGGTGATGGTACGCACCGCCACAGACGTGACCACCGCGGACGTGACCGCCATTTTCTAGCTGTTGAATCACTCGATACCTGATCTTCGACAGGAGAGGACCTACACTGCAAGTGCTGCTGTGACTTCGGTCTGGAAGAGACAATGGCTCGTGCATCTGGGGAAAGGGCCCCTGCCTTCACATCGGAGGAGTTGGAGAAGCTCATTGACGGGGTCCTCCCCCAGTACACGCTACTCTACGGTCCTCCAGACCAACAGGTAAGTACAAAGGGGGCATGTTGTATGGGCTATGCCTGTGTGGAGAGGGCTGGTTGTAAGAAGGAAGGGGGCAAAGTTCTGAGTGCATGAAAGACGGTGGGTGCATGTGCCACATGGCAAGGGTAGGGCTGGGGGCCACTCACTTTGACGGCGCAGTTGGTAATGACTTCTCTTCTTCCCCTGTACATTTCATGTAGGTCAGCGCCCACCAGAAGAAGGATATTTGGCGTGCCATCACCAAGGACGTCCAGAAGGTGGGGGTCCACCACAGACGGAGCACCCACTGCTGGAAGAGATGGGAGGACATTCGCCGCTGGAGCAAGAAGACGGCGGAGGCTCAGCTGGGGATGGCCTCCCAACGTGGGAGGGGTGCCCGTCGAACCATGACCCCCCTGATGTTCCGGATCCTGGCGGTGGCCTACCCGGAGTTGGATGGGCGCTTGTGGGCATCACAGCAGACACAAGGGGGTGAGTACACTCTCATTCAGCTGACTTTGCACGCAGTGGAGGGGTCTGGGTGGGGGAGGAGGGCTCTGGGTTTCCCTAGGCCAGGGCGAGTTCCGTAGGCTAGGCCTCTTCGTAAGGCATGGCCCTGTGGCCCCCCACCCCACCTCTGTAGAGTGGCAAGTACAGGTATTCATGCACCTGTGTCATCTATGTGTGCAGATGTCGTCCATAGCCTTGTAGGCCATTTCCCAGGAATTGCACTGTAGAGCCCAACAGCGCGACGTAGTGCAGGGGGCTGCTGTGTCTGTCTTGTCCGCCAATGGTAGCGGTAAGCTATGCACTCAACCTGTCTTTCTTCTGACCCCCCCTTTTTTGCAGTCTCCATGGACTCTGAAAACACCAGTGGGACGGAAGGCGAAGGGGGCACCACGGCGGTGACAGGTGCTGAAACCAGCGACACGGACTCGTCCTCCGATGGGAGATCCCTTGTGGTGGCGGCAACATCTGTGCCCCCCACTACTACAGGTACAGCTGCCACTCCCCCTACCAGCACCGCCCTCCCAGCAGCCCCTCAGCGTGTGCCCCATGCCCGCTCACCCAGGAGGGTGGGCATCACCTTCACCCCAGGCACCTCAGCCCCTGCCCCTGTCACCTCTGCTGCCCTCAGTGAGGAGGCCATTGACCTCCTCAGGTCCCTCACTGTTGAGCAGTCTACCATTTTGAATGCCATCCAGGGTGTAGAAAGGGAGTTGCAATGAACAAATGCATTCCTGGAGGGCATTCATTCTGGTCAGGCTGCCTTTCATCGAACCGTTCAAACTCTGGCCTCAGCACTGATGGCAGCCATTGTCCCTGTATCGAGCCTCCCCCCTCCAACTTCCTCCACCCAGAACCAATCCCCAGTACTTCTGCCTATCCCAAGCACACCATCAGACCAGCCTGCACACACCTCACCACACAAGGGAAGCTCAGGCAAACATAAGAACCACACATCCCACAGGCACTCACGCAAGCATCACACACATACAGACACACCAACATCCACTGCCTCCACTGTGTCCCCCTCCTCCTCGTCTCCCTCCTCCCTCCCATTCTCGTCTCCACTCACACCTGCATGCACTACAACTGCAGCTACTACGTTCCGCACCAGCACACCCACCACCACACCCCGCTCACGTGCAGTCACGACCCCCACTACCATTCACACGTCCCCTGTGTCCTCTCCCAGTGTGTCTGTGACGCCCCCTCCCAAGATACACAAACGCAGGCACACACCCAAACAACATACATCCACCTCACGACAGCCTCCAGCGCATGCACCTGCACCCAAAGCCACAAAAGTTACACCTCCTACAACCACCACCTCTTCCTCCGCTCCCAAACCCCCTCCAGCTACCCATCCCAGTGTCTCTAAACAACTTTTCCTGTCCACCCTTAACGTATTTACCACCACCCCCCGTCCAACTCATAGGTCCCGTACTAGCACCTCAGCCACAAAATCACCGGGACCAGTGGAGCCTGTTGTCACAGGTATATGGGGTATACCAGCCACCAGGCCAGTCAGTGTATCACGGAGCCAGAGCACAGCCAGTCCCCCCCTGTGAAGCACCAGAAGTTGGCCAGTGCCCGGCGGGAGAGGGGGAAGACTCCAGCCACCCAAGCCGCTCACAGGGGTCTCGGGGGGAGTGTGGACTCAGCTGTGACTCCTCCCAAGGTGGGGAAGGGGCAGAAGAAACCTGCAGTCTGGGAGGAGCAGCACAGCGGGGAAGACCGCCAGCATTCCCACTGGCCAGGAGGCCCCCTCCAGCCCCATCGTCGCTGCCCAGGAGGACCCCGCCAGCCACAGCCCAGCTGCCCAGGAGGCCCTGCCAGCCACAGCCCAGCTGCCCAGGAGGGCCCCGCCAGCCACAGCCCAGCTGCCCAGGAGGACCCCGTCAGCCACAGTCCAGCTGAGCAGGAGGACCCAGCCAGCCACAGCCCAGCTGACCAATGAAGGACCGCCAGCCCCAGCCCAGCTGGGCAATGAAGGACCGCCAAGTCAAGCACCGCTGAACAGGGTAAGCACTGCTGAACAGGGCAAGGACCGCCAAGTCAAGCAATGCTGAACAGGGCAAGAACTGCTGAACAGGGCAAGGACCGCCAACTCAAGCACCGCTGAACAGGGCAAGCACTGCTGAACAGGGCGAGCACCGCCAACTCAAGCACTGCTAGCCCATGAGCGGCAGGGGCAGTGACGCAACAGGGACCGTCACGGGGTGAGTGATGCACTCTGGGCCCCAGTCCCCCTCCAGAACCAGTGGAGACATGCATCCACTCCGTCTGCCCTGCACAGGATGAAGCGCTCTGGGCACCAGTCCCCCTCCAGAACCAGTGGAGACTGTTATCCACTTGTGAGACTGTGGTTTTGCAATCCTCAGGATGGTACAGTGGGCAAACCACCCACTGTAGAGACTTGAGAGACTGTGGCTTTGCACTCCCCAGGATTGAACAGTGGGCAAACCACCCACTGTAGAGCCTTGAGAGACTGTGACTTTGCACTCCCCAGGATGGTACAGTGAGCAAACCACCCACTGTAGAGGCTTGAGAGACTGTGGCTTTGCACTCCCCAGGATGGTACAGTGGGCAAACCACCCACTGTAGAGACTTGAGAGACTGTGGCTTTTCACTACCCAGGATTCAACAGTGGGCAAACCACCCACTGTAGAGACTTGAGAGACTGTGGCTTTGCACACCCCAGGATAGTACAGTGGGCAAACCACCCACTGTAGAGACTTGAGAGACTGTGGCTTTGCACTCCCCAGGATGGTACAGTGGGCAACCCACCCACTGTAGAGACTTGAGAGACTGTGGCTTTGCACTCCCCAGGATTGAACAGTGGGCAAACCACCCACTGAAGAGACTTGAAAGACTGTGGCTTTGCACTCCCCAGGATGGTACAGTGGGCAAACCACCCACTGTAGAGACTTGAGAGACTGTGGCGTTGCACTCCCCAGGATGGTACAGTGGGCAAACCACCCACTGTAGAGACTTGAGAGACTGTGGCTTTGCACTCCCCAGGATGGAACAGTGGGCAAACCACCCACTGTAGAGACTTGAGAGACTGTGGCTTTGCACTCCTCAGGATGGAACAGTGGGCAACCCACCCACTGTAGAGACTTGAGAGACTGTGGCTTTGCACTCCCCAGGATACATCAATGGGCATGGAGCCCCCTCGTGGATCTGGCTTCGTGCACTCATCCGGCTGAGGTGCCCCCCCTTCCCTTCCCCCTGAGGTGCCTGTTGTATTTCTATCTGATGCCCCAGCAGTGTTCTCTGCGTCATGTTCGGGTATCTTGTGTGGGCCTCGCCCATGCATTTTGGGCCCAGTGGTCCACGGACTATGAATGGTGCAATACCTGGACTACTATTCGTGGTGTATATTATGTTAATAGTGTATATATGTATATATTTGCTTACTGAATTTTGATATATTACCATGGTTACACTCATTTCCTTTTGTCTTTGCATTCTTCCGGTGGGTTTGGGGGGTGTTACTGTAATGTTTGGATATGCATTAGTGTGTGTGTTGTAGTGGGTGAGGGTGGGGGTGGGGGTTGGGGTGTTGCGTGTGTGTGTCCCTGTTTTTTGCCTCTCCCCTCCCCTATGTCGTAGGTGCAGTACTCACCGTGGTCTTCGCCGCCAGCGTTGGTGCTCCAGGTACAGGTGCAGGAAGACTAGCGCAGAAAGAATATGGAGTTCCGGCTCCATGGTGTTGTCGTTCCTCGTGGAGTGTGTAGAGGTGAGCGTTTTCCCTTCAAAATGCCTGTTTCCGCCGTGTTTTTATCCACGGTGAATCCGCCCCGGAAAAGGTGGCGGATTGGCCTGTCACTATAGTGTAGGCGCTACATTGTCTCCCGCCTGTCTGTTGGCGGTGACCGCCGCGCTGTTTGTTTGTACCGTCGTGGCGGTCGGAGTGTTAAAGTGGCTGTCTTTGTTGGCGGTTTCCGCCACTGTCGTAATTCCAAAATTTTTACCGCCGGCCTGTTGCCGGTCTTCCCGCCGCTTTAACACCATCCGCCAGGGTTGTAATGACCACCTATGTGTTCATTCTTTCATATGAGGCATACTGAATAATTAAACACAATTTGTTCTACTTTACATTCTGTGCCACAGAAAAGAGCAGGCCCTTGGAGTAGACGCACATTACCCAGCAATGCTATTTACTGACAAAGAAGACAAAATAAAAATTGTTGCTATTTATTTTACACTGAAGAACACGTATTTACCATTTTCTATAACTCAACTTTAAGGTATGCATAGAAAAGTCTCCATTTAAAGATAACCTTGTCAGCCAATTTAAGTCATCTCTCAAAATGATTTAACACTCATTGAACTGAAAACCAATGTAAGCATGGAAGACATATCTGGGTGCTATGCAATTGCACTTTTGGGAGCATTAAATGTGCCAACCTATAAATAAGTGCAAATCCTACCCAAGTGTATGTCATAATAGATAAAACCTCTATAAATTATAAATCTGTTGCATACAAAGGTAACTGGGAAACACAGGCGGATGTTAAATCAATAGAAATATTTTTGGGGAATACCCAAAAGTTATAGCACAATACACTTGGATGTCTATGTCCTTTGCCTTTCGGTCTTGGGCCCACATTTTTTAGATGGAATGCTGGAAAGGTATAGTTCCTGAATCTGGTGAAGCATATTTTCTATGAGAGTAAATGCTTGGTCAATTGTAGACAGACCTTGGTGGATTTCTCCTTGGGGAAGTGTAATGATTTCTACATTCCACCCACTCTTGTAGATGGTATGATCTTTATGCCTACAGCGTTGGTTGTAATTATTGGTCTGTAAGACCTTGGAACTTCGGTTTTCCACTTTTGTATAGAAGACAGATAGCTGAGTTACGCTGTAACTTTGGCAACCCTTAACAATCTGTGCAAAACACAGACAGAATTTGTAGAACTAACTTTCCACTCACTTTCCAGAATGTTTTGGAAGATTACTGTCCATAAATAGGTGAGCATGCCACAAAAAACAATAGTTACTATAAGCAGAGACGTTTTAAGGCATGGGCTCAAGGCCCCAGACATTCATGGGCCCCCTGAAAGAGCCAGCTATGTTCTCTCTAGAGTCTTAATCTGATGACCTTGAATCATTTTTAAAGAGATTGTTTTAAATATTATTTATAATGTTTATAAAATGTGAAAGTCTATTACAGAGATTTTGCAGAGAAATGTTGTGTTTATATTTCATGCAATATCCATAAGAATGGGTCTTTATGATAACAAAAGGACCTCACATATAAGAAATGAGGGTGTCAGAGAGATTATGTTTTAGTAACATTATTCAGCTACTGCTGTGTTACAATATTGAAAGTATGTCACTATCACTGAATAATATATAGAAACACAATTAGAATTTGGACGGGTGCAGATGGGCACTGTCAGTGACCTAGCTAAAGAGGGCATGAAAGAGCTAAAACTGAACCATACATTCAAAGCTAGACCGGCGTCCCCAACATATGTTTTGCACACGGGCCCTCAAAATCCTATAGATGTCCCTGATTATAGGATCAGCTGGATGCAAGAGAACTGTTTTTTTGAGCACCCACCACAGGGCAGTTTAGATACTTGCTCATATCTTGAACTAAATTTAGACTGACAGCAGAGATTACAAAAAGGAGTCATTAATTAAAGACATTTGCAGTCAGAGGAAGTAAGTGCCTTCCAGTAAGTACAAGAGGAACTCCATTGATCTACTATGATAACTGTCTTGGTCTGCTATGGCTATACTCATCAGGCTTCAAAGTGTCCTATTTCTGCTATCCAATCTCATGATCATCTATCAAGAGGAATCTCAAAAATAAATTAGTGATTCTTATTGAAATGAAATCACTTAGCTTGTTAGTTGAGGGTGACTATCATTTGTGCTTATTGTTTCAAAGGTTCAAGAAATCCACTTTATCAATGAGCATAAACAGTGCCCAATCAATTTACATTACTGATGGATTGCCTCTTGAGGATTCAGATTGTTTTATGGTCAGCAACAACAGCACTCTGCTATCTACATTTCAATTTCAAAGTTACAAATAAATCCTTGGTAGCTTTTCAGACCATTTAGTTGGCACTGTTCTAGATTATTATGTGTATTTATAATATTTTTCATTTCTGGGTGAAGTCAATAAAGGTGACCAACCTTAGGTACATCACATCAGCCTACTGCCACAGTACATTCCACAATTCACAATAAAAATCTGTGCTGTGCTGAAGCTTAGTTTTTATGATTAATGTTTGTTCAACTGAAATTGAAGACAGTAGAAACAGTAGACACCTGATTAAAAGTTTGGCAGATGTAGGAATGTCAGTTAGGATGGCAAAGGACAGTAATTCCACCAAACCAAGAGTACTCTGCTGCCAAATTTAGAGATGACATCCAACCCAGCAGTTTTCTATATACACTGAAAGGAACTACCATCACACTGATGCCTTTCAATCTACTAACATTTTATTATATGGACACTGTTGGTTTTGGTGGCCATAAACAAGTTGACATGTTTTGATTCTTAAAAACAAAATGCTCAAAACTGGAGTTTTTTTTTAAACCAAAAAACTAATAGCCCACAAAGTCTGAGATTTTTTTCCCATGGTGTGTTGGACATTTTTTAAATTTTATTCCTGTCCCTCACCGCTAGGTTTTTCTGATGGTGGAGGGCGAAATCTTATGGTCTATCCATCTCTAAATGAGGCAGCAAACTGAGGATTTGGCAGACAGTGTACTCTCTTGTGTTTATGATATAGTAGCATATCCACAAAGCTCTATATCTGGCCCTAAAGGCCAGATACATGTGAAAAGTCACACAGGTGGAAAATCACATTACTGACTTAACATAATACTGTGCCTTTTTCTCTATTCACAGACATTTACAAAAATACAGTTTGGAAAGCTGCACAGTTTATGAAATAAAGTTCTGGGACTCTCATGTGACATTTTATAAAGCCTCTTTTCCCCTCCCATGTGGATTTCCATGTGGGGAAGAACACCAAACATCAGATTTGTAGCTTCCTGAGCAAATGCACAATTATTTCGCCATCTTGAAAATATTTTTGTCCCTGGAGAAAGCCCTTTCCTTACACCCCAAGCAGATCTGGGAGTAATCCCTTCCCATTTCCATTATAAAAGGGAAGTTACTCCAGCCCTTAACTGTCGTAAATCTCTGACCATTTCCAGGGAGGAAAGGGATCAGTTCGCATTTTGTGAATGCCTACAATAGTACACATTGGTAGGTGAAGCCAAATTTCCAGGGCATATCATGAGGGGAAAACACTTTTCCCACTCCCTGAGTGGTATTTTGTACTGCAGATTTCAATGTGGTCAAGACAGAGAAATAAGATGTAGCAATTGACTTAAAGAAATCAGGAATACTTTTCTGGTTTCCAAGCAGGCATAAAAAGGTACATTTGAAAATAAACATACATTTACGTTTACATATAAAAATTGAGCCCTTTGTCTCTATCCAAATTTTATGTGTAGTTGCACACTTTTTATTTGTTTTTGTTTAAAATTTTCATCACGTAATAATTACCAATATGAAGGTATTGTCTATTCCAATGCATTTTATGCTCATTGACTTTCCATTGGCGCTACTAAATAATAGTATAATTTCCATTTGGTAATAAGTTCTCATTTAGTGGGTCATTTAGACCCTGGCAAGGTTTACTCTACTCACCTATGATGGCATAATGATGTACTCAACTGGCCTTGTGGACATACAGTCCACTGTATTTAGAGATCTCCACCTGCCTGACTTTTTATGGCAGTCTGTAATAGAAAGAATTACATAAGAACTGCTGTCCTAAGTAGAATAGATTGCCTGATGAACACACACTGACATGCGTAAGTCTGTCTGGCCCTCTGTATAAGGATTCTGCCAGCAGGGGCACCACAACAGAAACCACTATCTCTAGATAGAGAAGGCGGACCATCAGTTTGTGTTGCAAATGGGTTCTGCACGCTTAGTTTACCATGATTCTTTACTTTTGATCACCCAATTTTTGGCCCTTTACTGTGGATGTGTCTCACTATCTGAGTCTCTCAAAAGGTGATGGGAGAATGTTTCCAATATGTCTAACTAACCCACGATAATTGCACAGTGTAGCGTTCCAACCTATCATTATTTTGCACACCATGCAAACTCAGTTTGGATCCAGCTATATACAAATCAGTTGTACCCCTTTTCCAATGGGAACAGTCCAGCCCAACATGCCAAGCCTGGTCCTTCCTGAACCGGAAAACAAGCAAACCATGACATGTTTCACCCTCGTTATGGGCTCATCAGACTAGGGTTGCTTGTGTTCTGGTTCAGAGAGGACCTGACTTTGCAGTTCGGGCAGAACTGCTCCCATTAAAGCAGGATCAATACTGATTCACAAATGGCTGCGGCTAATCTGAGATAGTATGGTGGGCAAGGGAACAATAGGTTGGAATGCTACTCTGAGTGATTGCCAGTGGTTAGACTTATTGCAAGCATCCTCCCATCACCTTTTGTTTGCATCACCTTTTGTTTGTTTGACGTACTACTCTAAGTGGCCAAGGGTATGCTCAGTTGTGGGCTCCTTATTCACTGTGCCACTGGAACCAAGCCTGAACCATAACTGAAGAGCCCCAATCAGGGTGGAACAGGTCTTGGGTTGCTTGTGTTCAGGTTCCGAGAGGGCCTGGCTTTGCAATTTGGGCTGGAATGCTTCTATTAGAGCAGGGTCAAGAATGATTTGTATATGGCTGGGTCTAATCTAAGGTGGCATAGTGGGTAAACAACAATGTGTTGGAACACTACACTGTGCGATTGCCAGTAGTTAGACTTATTGCAAACATTCTCCCATCCCCTTTTGTGTATTTGATGTACTGACCTACGTGGCCAAGGGTAATCCCACATGTAGGTCCCTTGCTCACTGGCCACCTGGAACCAAGCTACACACTACTGATGAAACTCAATCATGGCAAAACTGGTCTTCGTCTACTTTTATTCCAGTTCAGTAAGGACCTGGCTTGGCCCTTTTGGCTGGACTATTCCTATTGAAGTAGGTCCAAGATTGAAGTACATATGACTGTGTCTAATCTGAGGTGGCATGGTGGCCAAAAGACAATTGGTTTGAATGCTAACCCAAGCAATTGCCAGTGATCAGACTTATTGCAAGCTTCCTCCCTTCACCTTTTGTGTGTTTATTGCCCATAAAGGCAAGGTGAATATTATTTAAATGTAGGAGTTACAAAGGAACATGTCCTTTTAGTGAAATATCCCCAAAAGTTATTATCACTGAAGCAATGCGGGCAACTTTCATGGGGAAAGTCTATCAATGCATTCAATCAATGCATTTGGAAAGCGCAGCACTATAACCCCTAAAGGTATCAAGGCACTGAGGGTGCTGTGCCTCAGTCAAAGAGCCATGTCTTGAGTCTCCTTCTGAAATCTGCCAAGGAGGGAGCTGTCCATGAAGGGGCAGGTTATTTCAGGACTTGGCTGCGATGTTGGAGAAGGAGCGGCCCCTGCTGCAGGTGAAATGGATGCTGGGGTGTGTGCGCAGTTGAGTGTGGAGGAGTGCAGTTGTCTTGCAGGGATGGGGAAGCTTAGTTAGTGGTTGGACGGCCCTTGGTTTTGTAGAGCCTTGTAAGCGAGTGTGAGGATCTTGAACTGGAAAGTCTTTTGGATCGGGAGCCAGTGGAGATCTCTGATGTGAGGAGGGATGCTGGAGCATTCGTGGAAGATCAGGATGGCTGTGGTGTAATGCAAAGTCTTTTGAGTAGATGGGTGGTAAATTCCCGCATGTAGAGTGTTGCCGTAGCCGAGGTGGCTGGTGACCAGTGTGTGTGTGTGACAATTATTCTGGTGTCGGTAGGGATCCATTTGAAAAATCCACACAGCATTCGGAGGAGGCAACTGAGTTTACTTGTTGATTCATAGACAGTTGTTTGTCATGGATGATTCTGAGGTTTTGTGCGTGGTCTGATGGAGTGGGTGTTGGGCCAAGTTCTGCTGGCCACCAGCTATGGTCCCATATGGAGGTGTTCCTCCCGAAGATAAAAATGTCTGTTTTACCAGTGTTTAGTTTGAGGCAGCTGTCTTTCATCAATGTCATCCATGTTGCTTCATCGGTCATGCATTGCAGAAGTTGATATTAGCATTGTAGGGGTCTTTGGTGAGTGAGAGGATCAGCTGGGTGTCATCAGCATAGGAGACTATGCTGAGTTTGGCGGATATGACAATGTTTTCAAGGGGAGTTATGTAGATGTTGAAAAGGGTGGGGCTGAGAGCAGATCTTTGTGGTGCACCACAGGTGATGGCCTTGGATACGGAGGTGAAAGGAGGAAGGTGGATGCTCTGAGTGCAGCCTGAGAGAAAGGAGACAATCCACTTGAGGGTATTTTGTTGAATGCCTATGTTGAAGAATCTGTTGAGGAGAGAGTGGTGGGAGACTGTGTCAAACGCACAGAGAAGTCCAGGAGGATTAAAGATGCTGTTTCTCCTTGGTCAAGGATGGTCCTAATGTCATCCATGACAGTAATCAGCATGGTCTCCGTGCTATGGTTGGCCTGGCATCCTGATTGTGAGGTGTCAAGAAGGTGGTTTTGCTCAAGGTATTTGGCGAGGTGTTGGCTGATGGCTTTCTCAAGTACTTTGGCAGGACAAGGAAGCATGGATATTGGTCTGTACTTTTTAAGGTCGCTGGGGTCTGCGGAGGATTTCTTAAAGAGGGGTCTGACCTCTGCGTGCTTTCATCCATCTAGAAGGGTTGCAGGAGAGATAGTGGTGCTGAGGATGCTGCTTACTTCCGTGCTGGTAGGTCCCCTGCATGAAGAGATCGTGGGGGTAGGGGTCGGTAGGTGCCCTTCAGTGGATTGATGACATGATTGCTGTAGTGGTCTGTGTGGTGATTGGGGACCAGGTAGTTATTGTGTGGTTGTTGTTCACTGTTTGAGGGAGGTTTTCTAGGTTGGAAGGGGTGGGTTGGGCGTCAAAGTTGTAGATGGTGGTGATATTGCTGTGGAAGTAGTTTGGGAGGGTGTTGCAGAGCTCCTGGGATGGGTGGATGGTAGTCTCTGTGGATGTCGGTTTGGAGATATCCTTGATGATTTTGAAGAGTTCTTTCTTGTGATTGGCTTTAGTGTTGATGCAGGCATTTATTGCTGCTCTCTTTGCTGCCTTAATGTGGCCATGGTAGTTGTTGAGGGCTGCTTTGTGAGCTGCTCTGTTGGAGGGGTCCTTGGTCATGCACCATTGTTTTTTGGGTAGGTGGCAGTGGCGCTTGAAGTTTCTGAGCTCCAGAGGGTACCATCTTGCTTGCTTGAAGGTGCTGTTGGTTTTTGCTGGTTTCAGCAGGACAACTCTGCCGGTGCATCTGGTGATCCAGGTGGTGAAGTTTTGGATGGCCTGGTTGAGGTCTTACATGGGCTTGGGTTATGAGGTGCCCAGGGCCTGTGTTCATAGAGTCTTTGTTATCTTGCCCCACTTTCAGTGGGGTGTGCTGTGGTGCTTGGAGATTGTGTGCTGGGCGTCGGAAATGGTGAAGTGGCCTATTTTGTAGTTGGTCCAGGTGAGTTCAGTGACGTGATGAATTTGATTCTATTACTGGAAGTGAAGATGTGTCAAGTGAAGTGAAAATGAGATGGCATCAAGTGTGTGCCTGGCTTTGTGCGTGGGTTTATTGACCAGTCGGGTGAGGCCGATGTTGCTCAGGTTATCCAGGAGAGAAGAGGAGATAATGTAGTTGTTGTGGTGGAAATTGTGATCGCTGAGTAGGATGTAGTGATGAAAGTCAATGCCGAGGAGGGCGATGAGTTTGGCGATGGTGTTACAGAAAGCTGGACGTGGTCCTGGGGGTCTGTAAACTAGGGTTCCTCGCATTGCGGTGTTGGCATTGGTCTGGAGCCAGAAGCTGAGGTGTCTGTACATTGGATGGTTTCCTTAAATATGATGGCAATACTCTCGCTGTGTAGCCATCCTTGGTAGCTGTGGTGATGTCGGGGTCTGAAGATGGGTTTAACCATGTTTCAGGGATGACGGCAATATCTAGGTCGTAGGTGGTGATGGTGTCCCAGATTTCCTTGCATGTTTCCATAGAGAGTGGGCGTTGACTAGGATGCACTGGAAAGGTCCTAGGTTGTTTGTAGTCCTCTGTGTGGGTGCGGTGCAGGCAGGTGGGCCCGAGTTGCAGGCAGGTGGGCCCGAGTTGCAGGAGAAACAGCAATGTCAGCAGCTGGCAGGTTCTTTGGTTGATCATGGAGAGCCTGTGAAGCAGCTATTGTTGCAGAGTCTAATGTTCAGTGCCTGGAACTCCTTTGTGGTGTATCTGTAGAATGTGGGAGGACAAGGGGTCCTGGCATTGGGTGTGGTCCAGGAATGGATTGGCGCAGATTGTCTTGCCTTTGGCACACCTTCAACAGCCTCCATTAAATGTCCTGGAAGGTGGGAGGAGACGTGGTTGGAGGCAGAAAGGTGGGAGTGGCAGAGGCTGGAAAACAGTATCAGCAGATGCAAGCAAAGAGGAATGCAGGCGGAGCTGTCAAGTGGCAGGAAGGCCTAGGAGCGGCTGGTGAGCTATGTCTAGCCCACAGAGGTCAGGCACCACCGTACTAAGTACCAGGACTTATAGAGCACACGAATGCTGAGGGTATCTTGGTGCTAAAGTGGCAGGAATCAAGCCTAGAAATAGTGGAACCTAATTTAAGGAGGAGTGCAGAAAAGGCCAAGTTTGTAACTGTTTTCTGATTTGTGGTAGATCTGAGATCTAAGTTTCAAAGGCAGAGAGACTGCACATGAAAGATGAGAACCTTCTGCCTCACCAACTGGCCTTGTTAAACCTGGGAATGACCACCAAATTATCACCAGCAGATGTAAGTATGCACTTAGGAGTGTACCATTGAAAGATTCTACCAAAGTACTCAGGACCAGCCTTGTAAAGAGATTTGTGAGAAGCAAAGAGCTTTAAATTTACCAGCTGTCTAATTCGGAGCCAGTGAAGGTTAATAATAGCTTGGGAGGCCAAGCTAAATTTGGGTATTTTCATGAACAGATGAGCTGCAGTATTCTGAAGGGTCTGGAGTTTGCTAAAATGATGTTGTTGAAGACCAACATAGAGGGCATTGCAATAATCAATCTTAGAGATGACTAAATCACAATGACAAAAGATTTCTGGAGATCCACTGGGATAAAAGGGGAAAATGATTCCTCAAAATTCTCAGTACAAAGAAAGAGGATGACATAACCTGATTTATTTGGTACAAAAATTAGAGTTTTCTGTCAAATAAAACATAAATGTTTTTAACTTTGCCAATTGAACATAGGAGTTAAGAGGCAACCAAGAGGGAGACCAAAAGGATGTACCCTTGCCAAACAGAAGTATCTTAGTTTTGTCCAAGTTCAATTTAAGAGAATTGTGCTGCATCCAGCGACCAATTTGTTCCATGCACCTGTTAAACTGTTTGGCTGCCACTTCAACATCACGAGACTGACACCATAATATGCATGTCATCTGCATAGGAAAAATAAACGAATCCAAATGACTGAATCAGGTTCACCAGAAGAGCCACATAGATATTGAATAGGGTGGAGCTTCTAGAAGACCCCTGAGGAAATTCACACGGTATAAAAAAAGGCTCAGATATGAAGTTGCCCAGAGATACCACTTGTTCTCTGCCCACCAGAAAATAACTTGAAAGGGCAAGGCGGACTCTGTGATGCCCATGGACGCCAGCTGGCCGATTAACACAGTGTTTAACAGTATCAAATGGGGCTGAGAGATCCAGAAGAATCAGGGCTGCACTGCCACCACTGTGAACCAGAGATCTAATTTCTTCTGAACTGGGAACCATCTAAGATGTGTTTCTTCTCAAGAAAAACCATCAGCTCAGTGTTTAGTGCTTTCTTGAGGAAAATATCCTAATACAATTATCATATTTAGCAGTTCAGCTAATAGAACTGCTACCGTCCCCAAGATGCCATGCAGGACCTCAGGGGGATACGGGTCATTTGGGGCACCTGATTTCATGGTCTCAATGAGATTTGTGACTTTTTTACTAGTAAGGGGTGAAAAGGCTGAAAATGTGCGAAGTGTTGTATTAATGTTCGTATTACTGAGCTCGGCGGAATTGCCAGTGAGGTTTGGAATACATTTATTGAAGATAGTATTAACTTTTGATTGGAAAAAAGTTGGCAAGCTTGTTGCAGAGAGTTTGATTGGGTTCAAATAATGTTATTAGTACTGCCGCTTGCTAGTCTTTTCACATTTTGTAAATACTTCTTTGGTGGAGTTTATAGCTGTGTTGATTTTTTTCAAAAAAATCTCTAGATTTTTCAGGTTTAATCAAGGCTTTATAATTGTTAATAAGTTGTTAATACTTTTAACTTTCCTCGGGCAGTAGTTTTTTCTCCAGTTTGGTTCCTGACATCTACAATCTTTTTTTAACAGTCTTAGATCCTGTGAATACTGAGGAGCTGAAGGCTTCATGTTGTATTCAACCGTTTTTTACTATGGCGAACAGGGTAACATCATAGTCAATCCAATTTGAAAAAGAAGTGGCTGCTCCATTTATGTTGTTATCTAGTATGGGTTGAGACTCCAGCAGGATATTATTTAAGTTTAACTTATCAATTTTATTCCATGGGTGAAAATTTATCATGGAAGGCATTGGCTGGTTAGTAGGGACTGTAAGCAGAAAGACAAGTGCTTTATGATTAGTCCATATTAAGGGCAAAACTTTTTCAAAGCTTAGCATGTGATTACTGGCAATAACCCCGTCAAGAGTATGATCTGCCTGATGGGTCACTCCTGTTATTATTTGAGCCAAGTCAAAGTTAAGCATGCTGTCAATAAGGTGTTTGGAATCTTTGTTATCTTCAGTCTCTAGATAAAACTTAAAATCCTCAACAATGGTGAAGTTAGCTTCATGTATGATTCCATGAACTCCATTATTGATTGATTAAATGTTGCTCTTGGTCCAGGGGACGATTGATTAAGCTACCCCTAAAAGCCCCTAAAAGCTGTAGTGTTATTTAATTTACAATTAAACCTAAGGGCTTTACAGTGTAAATGTGTAATAGGCTGAAAAGAGGCTTTAAGATAGTCCCAGTAAATTATTGCAAGCCCCCCACCTCATTTGAATTGCCGATCATGTCTGCAAGTATTATAACTATCTGGGATGGCAATATTGAAATCAGGCTCTGATGTGTGGTTGGTCCATGTGTTTGTAACAAAATCAACATTTGGAGAGTCCATTAACTCAGCAAATTCATATTTACTTTTCACCAGAGCGCATGTATTAAGGAGAATGCACAATAGTGAGTGCGTCGGTGGACTTGCAAGTGGTTGACTGATAGAGTGGTTGCCTGATGGAGACACTGGGCTACACTTTAAGATTAAATAGATACTAAATTCAGATTGGTAGCAGGGAGAGAAATAGTGACTCTTTTTTATAGCTATCCAAAGTCCAACTTAATGGTGAATCCGAGTTTTGGATAGCTAATCAGCAACAAGTACTTTTCAAAAATTTCCAGTTTTCTCTTTAAAACCTCCAAAGCCTTCCTGTGCTTTCTGTCACCTGGCAGCTAGGTGTCTTACATGTGGTGAGATGTGAATTGCTCTCTGACAGAGGATGAAGAGTTTGGGTGTCGGGAGGGTCTGAACTTGCATTTGCCGGATAGGCTGCAGGTTGTGTCCAAGGACTAGCTACACTTCAAGGGGTCTAACCTGTCACAGGCAGATAGACTTGACACCAGGCCTTCCCCGTTCCTTTGTTCTTCAAGCCAACTTGGCTCTACAGCCCTGAACTGGTTTGAAGTGACCTCAAGGGAGGGTTTTCCCATTATCATAGCCAGGGAAAGATGGGTCTGCCATGCTGGATTATCCCAGAATGTTGTGGAAGAGGGTTGGGAGAAGAGTAGAGGGATGAAATGGCATTCTAAGATTATCCAGGAGTGCCTGGCATATAGAAATTCCCACTCACACTTATGAACCCCTGCACAAGGGAGAGACAGAGAAAAAAGCCCTGGACATGGATGGTGACGCCATCAGAATCATAGACAACTGGAAGGAGAAGCCTCCTGATGCCTCTTATGTACTAATAACTTTGTCTGCAGTTAATTCACAGGACTACAGGGGTCTCTCCAGAGCTATTTGCGCTGGAGCCCTCTTGCCCCTTGAGAATCATGAGGGGGCAATCTGGACTCTGCTGTCACTCTTGGTGCCCTGTAAGACAGGCAGGAGCCTCTGGGGATTGGAAGTTAGTGGAGGGGCTGTGCATGATGCCTCCACCAGACAGAACTGCAGCAGGAGAAAGGAGAGAAGAATGGTTAAGAGATTCATTAAAACCAGCTACTCAAAAAGTGCATCATTTAGAGTACAGGAGGTTGTTTAAAATGCTACTGATGGCTGGAGGTGGACAGTAGTAGTAAAATGAGTTCCAGATCACAAATTCACTTTGAAGGATTTGCCCATTTATGAAATTAAGGCCCATATTTATACTTTTTTAGTGCCCCATTTGCATAATTTTTTAGACGCGAAAGCAGCGCACACATTCAAAATACAATTGTATTTTGAAGTTTGCACCAATTTTGTGTAAATAACCGACACAAATGCGGTGCTAAAAAAGTATAATATATGGGCCTAAGTGTGTGGCACTTTGCTGCACCTCCCTACATCCTCCTGGGTGGGCCTGTGCCTGGGATTCAGTGCAACATGCATAATTTGGTCACTAATATTACCTATTTTGGAAGGTTCATACATGGGACCCCCACCCTGTCTTATTTTAAGCTCCTGGGGGCCAGTGCAAAATGCATGCAGATGCCTGGCGCCATGTAGAGAGTCGGTCCTAGGACCCCAACCCAGGCACCCATAAGTAGAAGAATGGCCATTGAGGCGATCACACACTCTCCAATGCCAAACGCTGGGGGGGCAGGTGCACCCTGATATGATCCTCCTGCCCAGTGGTGGGAAGCACTCACTGCTGTACTCTTACATAATGAAGACAGTGTGGGCAGGAACAGAATGGATGCAAATCCCACCTGGTGAGCCGCCAGGCAGTATAGGTCTTGGTGCTTTGCCCACGGGTCCTTAATGAACCTGACTGTGAGAGCATGTCCTGGGAGGGATCAGGCCCCTGGGGGCCCCCCAGATTCACAAAAAAGAAATTGTGCTGCAAAGCTACACCTTTGGAGAAAGGAGCACAGTAGACTGCTCATCTTTAATTTATGAAAAGAGGCTGAAGAGCACCCTATTTTGCCCTGTGAAGGATTCATTTGCACAACTTTCTTCCTTGTGGTGGTCCCTGTTAGAAATGTGGTTCCTGGTTGGCTGTGGTAGGCATCTCAGCCAGGAAGGGCCACCACTCTATTCAGGGCAAGAGAGCTACACACCCAAGATAACCCCTGCTCACCTCTTTGGTAGCTTGGCATGAGCAGTCAGGATTATCTCAGAGGCAATGTGTAAAGCATTTGAAAACTCCACAACAAGCTACATAAAATTAAACTGCATTGCATAAAAAAATCATTATACCAAAAACGACATAAATCAGTAGTACCCTGCTACACAAGCAATTGTCAGGTTATCACATAAGTTACTAGTATTCTGAAACACAATCAGTTGTCAGGTCATCGTTATCACCTTAATAAATGCACATAGAATGAAACATTCCCATATGGCATAGATCGTACAAAACATTAGCCACCCACCCTAACACAGATCATCTAGGCCCTGGGAACATGTGTATCAAGAAACAAGGCAAGAACGATATATCTCAGAACATCAGGTCTCGAACTACAGGGAAAGTTCTGAGGGTAAATTAAAACATATCCTAGGGACAAAGAACAAAAATAGAGAGGGACCACCCCCGGTCCCTCCTCATCTGAAGCACCTCACACATGGAGGTTACATCGCTTTGGCTCTTCTTTTATGGGGTTTCTGCTAGTTCCCCAGAGGCTAGGCAGGCACAGGACCTCCGGCAAGGATTTCTTCTCTGTCCTGCCAGTTATATATTACTGCTGTCAAAAGATATGATGAGGGGCTTACCCTCAACAAACAAGGCCCCTGTGGCCTCAGGTACTTCTGATGTGGAGGTATGGTGAAGGCAAAGTAAGCAGATCACCACTCCTTGGGCAGCTGAGGAGACCTCTCCCATCTTCCTGCGAGGATGTCGTTCTGATGCAGCAGCCTGTGACCATGTGGCACAGCTGCACTGGCAGTTTACTGCCCTGTGTGAGTCCTCGAGGAGCGCGTTCAGAGCCCTCCAAGGCCTGCTGACCAGGCGCCTTGCTCCTCGGGGGCTTCTCAGAAGACTGTGCACTGCAGGTCAACTTCTCCTTCTGCTTCCAGGCTGGGCCTCAGCAGTGAAGGATTACAATGATGAGTGCCTGCTTGTGCCCCTGGGGCACCACTGAGAGCACGCGGAGTGCGCGCTGCATAAGAGGCTGCAGACAGTCTCTTCCTCACTCCTCGACAAGGGGGGGCACACCTGCCCCACGCAGGTCGAGCAAACTCCACTCTGGCCAAATGTAGGCAAATCAAAGCTCTCTTCAAGCACTATGGTTAACAGAATGAAGCGCCTTCATGCTCTGGAGCAGTTCATCCAGGAGCACTCCACTTGTGCCCTACGTCTGAAGGGGAAACAGAACCAGGGAAGCTCAAGGCAGGGGGAAAATGGGCAGCTCATCACCCAGCTCCTAGAGACAGCTGTGGGGGCACAATGCTACAGGTCCCAGACAGGCAGGCCAGCACAAGTGTCCAGAAGAAAACAGTGGCAGTCCCTCTAGTGACCTAGCAGGTCACAGATAAGCATAACAGCCAAGCAGTCATGAGGCGGTTCTGGGCGAGTCCCTCCAGCAGCATCTAGTGTCCATTCCATCAGTGTCTCTCAACATAGGGGAACAACCCCTATACTTGTACTCAGTTTGCTCAGTTTCTAGAAGTGGGAAGAAGGTTTCAATCACTCCAACCAGTTCCAGGAATGCTCGTTCTCCTCCACACTGGCTCCAGGTGTCAGTAGAGGGTAAACAAGCCCTTTGTGTCACGGCAGGACACAGCCTATACAAATGTATCTCCAAAGAGGGCCAGGTCCAACAGTCCCAATCTGAGCAGGGCCACAAGCAAAGTATTTTAAGGGGGTGCAGCAGCCCTCCCCTTGAATGAAAACAACTCACCTTATGTATCCCAGGTCATAGGATGCAAGATAATGGGGAGACTACAGGGAGTGCAGAATTTTTAGGCAAGTTGTATTTTTGAGGATTAATTTTATTATTGAACAACAACCATGTTCTCAATGAACCCAAAAAACTCATTAATATCAAAGCTGAATATTTTTGGAAGTAGTTTTTAGTTTGTTTTTAGTTTTAGCTATGTTAGGGGGATATCTGTGTGTGCAGGTGACTATTACTGTGCATAATTATTAGGCAACTCAACAAAAAAAAATATATACCCATTTCAATTATTTATTATTACCAGTGAAACCAATATAACATCTCAACATTCACAAATATACATTTCTGACATTCAAAAACAAAACAAAAACAAATCAGTGACCAATATAGACACCTTTCTTTGCAAGGACACTCAAAAGCCTGCCATCCATGGATTCTGTCAGTGTTTTGATCTGTTCACCATCAACATTGCGTGCAGCAGCAACCACAGCCTCCCAGACACTGTTCAGAGAGGTGTACTGTTTTCCCTCCTTGTAAATCTCACATTTGATGATGGACCACAGGTTCTCAATGGGGTTCAGATCAGGTGAACAAGGAGGCCATGTCATTAGATTTCCTTCTTTTATACCCTTTCTTGCCAGCCACGCTGTGGAGTACTTGGACGCGTGTGATGGAGCATTGTCCTGCATGAAAATCATGTTTTTCTTGAAGGATGCAGACTTCTTCCTGTACCACTGCTTGAAGAAGGTGTCTTCCAGGAACTGGCAGTAGGACTGGGAGTTGAGCTTGACTCCATCCTCAACCCGAAAAGGCCCCACAAGCTCATCTTTGATGATACCAGCCCAAACCAGTACTCCACCTCCACCTTGCTGGCGTCTGAGTCGGACTGGAGCTCTCTGCCCTTTACCAATCCAGCCACGGGCCCATCCATCTGGCCCATCAAGACTCACTCTCATTTCATCAGTCCATAAAACCTTAGAAAAATCAGTCTTGAGATATTTCTTGGCCCAGTCTTGATGTTTCAGCTTGTGTGTCTTGTTCAGTGGTGGTCGTCTTTCAGCCTTTCTTACCTCGGCCATGTCTCAGAGTATTGCACACCTTGTGCTTTTGGGCACTCCAGTGATGTTGCAGCTCTGAAATATGGCCAAACTGGTGGCAAGTGGCATTGTGGCAGCTGCACGCTTGACTTTTCTCAGTTCATGGGCAGTTATTTTGCGCCTTGGTTTTTCCACACGCTTCTTGCGACCCTGTTGACTATTTTGAATGAAACGCTTGATTGTTCGATGATCACGCTTCAGAAGCTTTGCAATTTTAAGAGTGCTGCATCCCTCTGCAAGATATCTCACTATTTTTGACTTTTCTGAGCCTGTCAAGTCCTTCTTTTGACCCATTTTGCCAAAGGAAAGGAAGTTGCCTAATAATTATGCACACCTGATATAGGGTGTTGATGTCATTAGACCACACCCCTTCTCATTACAGAGATGCACATCACCTAATATGCTTAATTGGTAGTAGGCTTTCGAGCCTATACAGCTTGGAGTAAGACAACATGCATAAAGAGGATGATGTGGTCAAAATACTCATTTGCCTAATAATTCTGCACTCCCTGTATAGAAAATTACTTAAACAACCCTGGAGCTTCTTGCTCTTCAGCTTGGGAGTGCAGGGCTCCCTAATGGTTGGTACTATTGCTGCATTATGTGGGCTGAAGGTGTAGAAGGAAGACATGTGCTAGTTTAATTGTCATTGCTTTATTTAAAATAACTTGTTGGCAATGATCACTGTTGTATTTCAATACTATTGTATTTTTAAAATGCATTTATGTTTTCATAGGGTTTACATTTGTGCCGACTGTGATGTGAGGACCCCTTGACAAAGCCAAAAGGCTTGTGTTATATATTAAGGTGGTGACCCCTTGACAAAGCAAACAGGCCTGCTTTGTTTAATATGACCACCACTTTATATTGTGATATTGCATCTAGAATAGTTGGGAGAGATGGTAATATGATTATGTGGTCACTACTTCCTCCGGGTCAAATGTAATTTCAGTATATCACCAGGGTATTTTCATCTATCTTATTTATGTATTTGTAAATTAAAGCATAGTATTTAGCAGTCTGTTAATAATAAATACACCTTTCCCATTTCAAAGAAAAATCAATGTCTGAACAATAATTTATTAAATGGTGTTGTTGCATGCCAATGAATGGAGATTACTAGCCCACACTACTTCTTCTGAGTAGGCCTTGGACTGCTCTGCTTTGTTACACAGAAAGAGGCACATTCTACAATAGGGTTCTTAGTTCCTAGTAGAAAGATAATTGAAGACCTGTTACTTGTGTAGAACTCACATCCTGCACAACTAATAAACCGATTTCTTATAGGGTACTCCTGCACATTTGTGTCAAGTATTTATGTTAAATCCTAAATGAGTCACTTAGACTGTAGTGAAACATTCTTTGGTGAGCAGTGAATGAACATCATACTGAAAAGAGTCATGCAAGTGCAAGGCCGGACTGGCCAGACAGGGTTTCGGGCATTTCCTTGGGAGACTGGAAGGGTGGAGGGCTGCTTTTGTTACTGGGGGCCAGTTTTGTAGCAGTGCAGCAATTTTAAAAGCACTGCAGAGTTCCTTGTATATTCAAAGGTTTTGAGGTAACAATAAAAGTGCTAAGATAATTCTGGTGATTAATTTACCCACTGGAGAGAAATCTGAGTTTTGTCCAATGGCAGAGTTGACTCATCTAAAGTGGCGCAGAGGGTAAATATGCCTGCTGTAAAGAACGTGTACTATGCAGATCACAGAACAGCATTTTATCTGTATAGCTCAGGGGGATACTGCTTTTGTCACAGAGCTCCTTTTGTTACTGCGCAGTTCATAAGTTGCATCATGATCTAGCACAGTGAGCTATGAACTGCCATCAAAGAGCTGCATGCAGACTGTATGGTACAGGTTAGAATGATATGGTTTCTCCAAGTCTTTTATATGCTAACTGAACTAAAATGGGTTTGTTTGGGTAGAAATAAATTGTTATTAGCAAGGTCAACCCTAACTACTTTTTACATTCTGAATCCTAATTTTATGCTTCCCCCGACCAAGCACTCTTAAAAAATACCTACCAGTATGGTTGACATGTGAATCCTACACCTTGAAGTCTCCTTCCTCAACATTTTCTGTATACTGGTTTGCAGATGCATGATTCATTGTCTCTGTATGTGTGTGTGTGATGTAAGGTGCTCCAACACCCTACGTTGGTAAGAGAGGTGTTATAAAACCAATGAAATACATGTAATAGAGAGGCTATGGAAAGACTGTAATGTTGCGCTGGACATTAGATCATGCACACATTAACGACCCGAAAACACATGGTAATTAACACGTGAAGGTGAAGGCAGGCGTGTTCTTGCATCGCGCTCTGCTCCCAAGAGACCGCGCCCGCCGTCCACGCCCTTTTTATTTGTTTAACCCACATGACCCGAGGGTCACTTACACACAGCAGAATATAGCAGGGGCCTGGGCTCCCAAGCCCCTCGCATTCACCTTTAGAATGGTAGTACCTCTGCTAAAGATAGATATGGCTCTGAATACAAACAGTGTCTCCAGAGGTGTCTCCTACTAATCACAACAGGTGATCCTTCAGTCTAGTTGAAGGTGCAGGATTATTCTGCAACTCATACCTGGTGCAGTTAGTGCAGTTTACCAGTGGCGGGGGCCTGCTGGGATGGAAAACAGATCCAATAACCTGTTCTGGTGACTCTCCAACACAGTCAGATTCAGCACACAGCCTTAACGACCCTTCTGACCGGCTATCTTCGGACAGTTCCTCAGCACCTGAGTCTACGGAAATGGATCGGTTCTCTGTTGCATGGTCAGGGGTCTGAAAGCGCTTGAACCAGGAGATGTTACGCGCAATCCTCTCTGTTCCTCTGCTTGCTACGGACAGAGTCCCTTGACGTCTAATGATGGTCCAGGGGCGGACCTCAAATGGCAAGCGGAACTTGCTGCCTGGAAAATGATCTTTTACCAGGACCTGGTCGCCTACTTGCAAATCGGAATGTCTTTCTGTCCAATGGAGGCTTACCCTGTCATTGGAGTTCTTTTGTTTGAGATATTCACTCCTCTCATTTCCCAGTGCTGGTGTCCAGGATTCATGGTGGGGAATGACATCCATAACTACAAGGCCCATTGACAGGTGACTCGGCCTGATTCCGGTGGTGGAGTGTGGATTCTGGCATCTAGAAGGAATGTATATACTGCCATCCCAGGCCCTTCCCTCCTGGCAGACGCGATCCTTATTACCTTGTTTAGTGTCCTCATGAACCGTTCTACCTCTCCATTTGCTTGAGGCCATCGAGGGGTGATCTTCTTATGCCGGATGCCGAGGGATTTTAGATAGTCAACAAATGTTCTACCTTGAATAGGAGGACCGGTGTCAGTCTGGATCTCTTGGACCATTCCATGGGTGGCAACTATTTTTTCTACTTTCGGTATTACTTCAGTCGCGGTCAGTGAGGTGACTACTTACACATCAGGATACTGTGAAAAGTCGTCAATCAGTACTACCATTTGGCGGCCATCTGGCAGGCTTCCAAAATCAAGACTGGTGGAGACCGAGGGTTTCTGGGGTCATTTTTCAGTTATGATGGGGACCGGCACATTCGGTTCCCTGACACTTGGCACCAGTGGCATGAGCACACCAAAGTCTTAACTTTCTCATTCATCATTGGGAACCAGTCTTTGGTCCCTAATGTACTTTTTGTCTTTACCCTGCCTTGATGGCCCGCATGCGCCAGTTGTAATGCTCTGTCAACGAGGCTGGCCAGGACTACTAATCTGTGCGTTCTGAGGAGGAATCCATCACCTCTGACCGTTAATTCATGGCGGACATGATGTAAACTCTCCATGGACTTTCTAGCTCCGGAGTGAGATAATGCCTTTGCTTTGGTATGACATGCCATTGATTCATCTGCAACGCCTGCATGACTCTTTGTAGGACTTCGTCTTCTTTGGTGGCCTCTGGATGGTCTCTAATGAGATGGGCACGGGCTGCGATCTTTCGACTACACACCTCAAGTAATCTTCTGTCTCTTGCACCTCATCAGCTTCCGCTGCGGTGGCTAGCCTCAGATGTCATGAGAGGTAGTCTGCAGGATTATTCGATCCTGGCTATACTCTACTCTGCAGTTGTATCCTTGCAGTTGAAGCATCCATTTTTCTACTCTGGGCAGCGGCTTGGAGGATGTGCAGTTGAATAGGGAAATGAGCAGTTTGTGATCAGTAGTAACGGTGAACGGGTGTCCATAGACATATAAATGGGAATGGTTGCATGCCCACTGAATGGTAATGGCCTCTCTCTCATCTTGTGAGTACATCTGCTCAGTCTCGGGAAGGGAGCAGCTAGTATAGGCCACTGGGGCCCATTCTTCGGCTTGGACCTTTTGCATCAGAACCGCTCCTAACCCTGTTGGGCTGGCATCGACCGCAATTGTGGTGTCTTTCCTGGGGTCAAAGTATTGCAGAGTGGTGTTGGCTAATAGTGCATCCTTGGTCGTTTGAAAAGCACGCAGCTGGACCGGGCCCCACAACCATACATTTGTTGCTTTGGTCAAGTCTCGGAGGGGCTGCGGGAGGAGTGTGAGGTCTTTAATGAACCTCCCACAGTAATTTACCATCCTGAGGAAACTCTGCACCTCTGTTACGCTTGTGGGAGGGGGCATAGTCTTGATGTCCTTCACCTTTTCAGGGTCTGGAGCTACCCCTTCTGGCGAGAATGAATATCCAAAAAACTGTATCTTTGAGGAACTCGCACTTCTCTCTATGAATGGTGAGTCCAGCATTGTGTATTCTCTTTATGACTGTCTTCAGTTGTGTATGGTATTCTGGTATGGTTCTTGCATAGATTAAGATGTTGTCACTGACGTTGATGGTGCTGGGGAGGTCTAGTAGGAGCTCACGTATCGCATTTTGAAACACCTCTGCCGCGCTGGAGATGCCAAAGTTGAGTCTCCGGTAGCTGCAAAGCCCCATGTGGGTCAAGAAGGTGGTAATGTATCTCGACTTTTCGGCAAGGACTAATTGGTGATACCCGGATCATGGGTCTAGCTTTGAGAACCACCTAGCTTCACCCAGTTCTCCGATGAGGTCATCGATAATGGGGGTGAGGTGTTGCTCCCTCTTTAACGCAGCATGGGGCAGTTGCATGTCCACACAGATTCTGACCTCTCCAGGTTGTTTCATTTTTTTTGCTACCACAATTGGCGAAACCCATGATGTTGGACCTTCTATCTTCTCGATAATGCCAGCAGCTTTGAGTTTCTCTAACTCTCACTCCACGGGAGGTCTTAGGTGGAAGGCTATCCGTTTATGTCGGAGAGCGACTGGTTGCACTGACTGGTCTGTGTGGAGGATGACTTCTTTGTCTTTGAGACATCCTATACCTTCAAACACCCGTGGGAAAGCATCTAGGATGTCATCCAGAGATTCGAGATGAACTCCGAAAGTGAAGATCATGATGCCTAGTGCTTCTGTGGTATGGCACCCCAAGATGGTGCTCTGGCCTTCTTCGGCAACATAGATCTGTGCTTCTATTTCGTTGGATCCATAGCGAGTGTGAGGCCAGAACTTTTCTCTCATGGTCAGTGGTCATACCTGTCCGTATGCAAACACTTTGATCCGTGCTGGCATCAGGGGAGGTTGTGGCTGAATGCCTTGGTAGTTGGCGTTTGACATAACATTAATGGACGCTCCCGTGTCCACGATGGCGAGGACAGGCTTCTACCACTACTTTGCATGTCAGTAGCTTTCTGCTCTGCTGAGTGGCAGTGCTGAGGATGAAAAACGGATTGTAAGGTTTGTGTTTCCTCTACATCATCGTCGATGTCGCTGTTTCGATTGTGAGCCTCTATAGCTGAGTTCATGGTGGCTGGAGTTGCCCCACCCCCGATGATCTGCACCCGCGTGCATAATGATAGAGCTTGCCGCAATTGGCACATCTCTTTCCCTTGGCAGGACAGTCCTGCATGGGGTGGGACAGCCCTCCACAGCGACCGCACATTCTTGGTGCCTGCATTCGAGGTCGCAGTTTGTTTGGCATAGGCATCACCGCCTTGATCTGTTCTGCTTTGATTGGGTTCTGAAGTGCTGCTTCCATGTGGGAAGCTCTCGCTTTTGACAATTCGTTTGTCCTCCCCATGGTTAGTATGTCCACTAGGGACTGTTCTGACTCTTCTAGGATGTGTTCCCTGAGTTTTTATGTTGCATACCCTTGGTTGATCTGCCCTCTGATTTCCTCATTGTCGTTGTGGAAATCGCATGTGCTGGCTAACTCCTTGAGTCTCATGTAGAAAGCATCAATGGACACTTCGGGGATTTGTCGTGCCTGCCTTAATACTGTTCTGCTTCAACAATTGTTTTAGATATGCGGTGGATATCTTTCCTTCCCAAATGTAGTATCATTGTTCTCTTCAGCGTGTTTTTAATTGTCATGGCTTCAAAAAATAGCATTACTCTCTCCACTCAGTCTTTCCAGTGGGAGGCACCTTCCACTGTGAATGGATCAACATGAGGTATGGAGTTCATGGTGGCATTGTGGTCTCTTGTGTCCAAATGGAGGTGGTATAACCTTATTGTTCTTTGTAATGCGGTTTTTCGTTTTGTTTTGCAATTAATGTCTTTTGGTGAAGGTGCTTAGAACAACTAATGACAGGCATACTTGGGTTAAGCTTGGCTAGAGGGACGTCATGAGCAGGAGTGTTAGACTAGTACTGTGCCTTTAAGAGGCTTCCAGTGGTGTAGGCAGGGGGCGTTGCCGGTGTAGACTCACCGGGCCTGAGAAGCTGGGTGACTTCGCCCCGGCCCCTACTTGTTAGACGTCACCGTGTGGGAAGAGGCATGCTGAGACACATCTCTGAAGCAGCAGGAATAATCTGGTGGGCTCTGATCCAATGCATGTCATGGCCGATGAGACACGACATGAGCACCGTTTGCCTCATGTTCAGGTACCTGGACAGGGCAGCATAGGTACATCATGCCCTCATTGCCAGTGTAATGTCCCGCTGGACATTAGATCATGCGTGCATTAATGACCAGGGAACACATGGTATTTAACATGTGGCGGTGACAGTAGGCGTGTTCTTGCATTGTGCTCTGTCCCAAGTGACGGTGTCCGCCTTCCGTGCCCTTTTTATTTGTTTAACCCACTTAAACACAGCAGAATGTAGCAAGGACATGGGCTCCCAAGCCCCTTGCATTCACCTTTAGACTGGTAGTGCCTGCACTTGTTGCGTCACAAGTGCGACTCGACGGAGATGAGAGGCACTGTCAAAGGGTGATGTTGAGGGAATCTTTGAAGAATCCCAATAAAGATTGCCATATCTTGGGGCACTGTAAGGTCTTCATTTACTATGCTTTAAAAACGAATACAATTGAATATATAACAAAAAATATGTTGTAGAATGTACCGTTTTTATAATTGTTTTCCCACATTTTCTTGGGGAGGGCCAGAGAAACCTCCAAACCCCATTGTAGTGGTCAGGCTTGTTTGCTTGCTATGCACCATATGGCTGATCTGACAAATTTTTCCATGGCTGCTTTGGGTTCCCAGACCGGCCCTGTGAAAGTGGAGACTGGGAGGCTCATTTGTTCTTGTAAGATGTAGTTGCTTTTGTAACGGACGCAGGGAGAACTGATGCAATAATGAAATTGAGACATGGGCGATTTGGCGGCTTTCATAGTCACAAGAATGATTTCAGTGCTCTGGTAACAGGACCGTTCACTCAAGCATACCTCAGGGCTCACTCTTGACTCTAAATCAGTATTATTACCGGGCAAGCACGTCATTATTTCTGCGGGATCCGAACATTTTCCTATGCATCATTCCAAATAATCAGGGAGTTTTGCATGCAGCATGATATGTGATGATGTGACTGAATCAAACAGTTATCTCTTTTCTGATTGCTCGCCACTCGATGTGTTTGTGAGTAATTCGCAATTGTATACAAATAGTTTATTTTTAAAGGATTTTTTAACGATTTTTCTTTAGCTTCAGAAACTTACCACGACTGCAGCCTAAACTGGAAGGCAGTGGCATAATGCAAAATGAAGTCACCCGCCCCATCTACACAATGTGAGGAGGGTCCCTCGAGTCTCCCATATTTCACAGATATCCATTGGCCTTACACTGAATGGAGCCCCTCTGAAGGGCTGTGTTCCCCCAGCGCAAAGGGCTGCAGGGTCCCACGTGACGCCATTGCTGGAGAGACTGGTTTGATTGCCCATAAAGTGACTCCTTGTTAGTTCAACTGACCTATCACAACTTTTAAAATTCAGTTTTTTTTTTGTTTATTCTTATAAGTGTTCTTTTACTATATCTTTTAATAAATCCTTTAATAACCAGGAGGTGAGGAGAACCCTTTTCTCACTTTCTTTCTACTTGTTTGTAGACCTATTTCTTTGGTAGTCTTCAATGCGGGAAGCTAGCAGTAGAACGTGACAAGTCGCGTTCTCCGTTCGCTAGTATTGCTGAGAAAAGAGAAGAAAAAAAGGCGGCACTTAAACTGGTTTATCAAACTTTCCACACAGAAGGGGAGGCTTCAACCAATTATTTCCTTCATTGTAATAGCAGTGGCCTTTGGTTCTATTTTCATTTTAACCATAGACACTTCTAATTCAAATATATTTGTGCCCCCCTTTCATTTCCAGTTTTCTTTGTGGCTGTGGTTACCCTGTGTTCAAACATCCATGCCACCAAATGAGGCATAGTGATCAGGATCTGTGTTCACATGTACAGCATTTGTGGCTGCTGAACCCTACTTCTCTTGCTTCTGCAGCAAGCAGAATGCAACGCCACCTTTTAATATAACGTCTTGCTGCTTCCAATCATATGGCTTTTCAAGGGGTCAGTGAAGAACACATTTAATGTTTGTATGTCCCTGAGGTGCTAAAGGCCAGGTCCCAAAGTGCATTGGTAGATCCATACCCTGCGGCAGATGAGGTTGGAGTACGGATAATATGAGCTACAGAATCGAAGAGTTCACTAAAGTGTGCTCTACAGTATACACAGGGAGCAAAGCTACATATAGTAATCTTGCCAGGCTGCTATGGGGACCAATTAACTGAATCCCACCGAGGCGCGCTTTGTACTTTAAGCAATACATATAATGTTTTTTTTTATTCAGTGGTTCTCCTGCTTTAAGGAAGACATTGAGATATTGACAGATTCAATAAAAGAGGATTCTACAGAGCACTGATTATAATAATTCTGGTTTTATCTAAACCCTCAAAAAGAAAAATCTAGGGCATTTTGTCGTTCCTCTAACCACTACCTATTTGATTTTGAAGAGATTATAAGATGTAGGAAGAATGAAGGTTATTCAGACAAAGGGAACAAAAATATTTCATTTCAGTGTGCATGAACAGACACAAAAGACATTAGTAGTTTGCCGGTGTACAAGAAATTGGAAAAAGTACAACTTATGACATGGTTCCTAATTAAGAGTACCCATTTTAAGGTCGCGGTAAATATTGTACAAGATGGAATTCCGAAGCAAAGAGTTGGCCATCTATCGTGTACATTAATAACTTCAAATTTCACTGGAAATGCATAATGAAATGTAGGATTGTCACTGTTCACCAAATTCTGCATGCCTTGGAATTTAACAGGCACTTTTCCTCTGTAAATTTCAGCAGGTGTGAATTGGCTAATTAAAATGTCACTCCAACGTCTTTAATGCTCATCAAGATTGGAGAATGAATCTTTTCCTACTTCCAATAAGGTCTGTGCCAAAGGTCATTTTGGGGGTTCCAGCTAGGTTACTGTTGGGGAAAAGTCCCAAACCATCCTTTGATATTTCTTTTTTTTTCAGCAATTTTTTTATATAGGAAAAAAGGAAATGTATTAGCAATGATACCGATGTCATAAACAGTACCAGATATATCACTAGTATTATTGTTCATCTATATGAAATATGACAATAATGATCCTGAAATTATGAATTAGGGAACACTCATTAACAAGGTGTGTGGTACATTAAAGATAACACTTACAGTGAAACAAGATAACCAAATGGGAAAAGAGAAGATTAAAAGAGATCTGGTAAGAACAAAGGAGAAGGGGGACGATGATGGGCAATGTACAATATTGGTCGTGAAACCCATAGACCTATCAGGCAGCACTGTACTAAAACATCCATCAAACATATGTCCTGTGCCATTGGCTGATCACCTAGGGGGGATAAATAAACCCCTTTAGCATAATGTAATCATAATGCATCACTCCTGAATAAACAAAAAGATATAGGTCAGAAATTCACGGACTTAATGTTGGATGTGAATAGTTTACAGCATGTAACAAATGTAAATAGACACTTGTTTGATTTGGGCTGGATGCTAAACATAAAGGCAGCCAAAGTTCACGTGCTGATTCAGAATCAGGGTGTTATGTCCAGGGCAAAATTTGCACCATGGTTTACGAAGGAATTTAAGGAGGCTAACCCTAATTTTTGGCAGATAGAGCATCAGTGGTGCAGGGACAATGCAAAAGAATTAAAAAATCAAATTTAAAAAGGGACTAGATTAATGGAGGCAAAGTTAACATCAACTAAGTCCAGCCACTATACCAAAAGGATAATTATAGCCGCAAATATAGAGAAACGTTTAAGATACCCAAGGAGATAAACTCTCCAGGAAAAATACTACCCAAAGTGACCCGTTCTCATGAACTCTGAGATAAACTCAATGATTTTTTCATTAGAAGAATACAGACAATTAAAGATAGCATCACCTCCTGTTATTTAAGACCGCTGGAACACAATAGGGAAAGGAATAGGAATAATGCATTATTAATTAGTTTCTCAAAAGTTGACAAAAGAAGATTAGGTGAGTTACTTGCCAACGTCAAATCGGGCTCCCCAAGGGATTCTTGCCCACCCGGTTTTTTTAAAGAATTTGCAACTACAATCCTGTGTTATCTTGACTCAATCAATACCTTTAACAAGGCACTGTGCCAAGCACTTTCAAACATATGGAAGTAATACCTCTGATGAAAATACAGGGGGCCGGCCTGGCGGTCTTAAACAAACTATAAACCCTCTCACTGCTTCCCATTCCTACAAAACCTTTAGAGGCCCATGTGGAATGGTGTGGGATTTTGAAGGACACAGCATTTTAAAGTTCGGCTCAAGCCACTTTGACCCACTGCACAGCACAGAGTCTGTAACAGTGACTGTGGTGGATTAATTAAGATGGAGAGATGACCAGGGGAAAGATACACCACTGGTAATGCTAGATTTACCTGCAACTGTAGACACGATCCATCACAAGATCTTCAAGATCTTTATCGAAGAAGTGGAAGAAGTAGGTGTTCATGTCAGTGCATTACATTGGAGTAAATCCTTCCTGGAGGGCCACACACAATCTGTTAGATTGAGGAAACTTTCCTCCAAACCAAAAAAGCTGATAGGTGCGGTCACTTAGGGATGCTCGCTGTCCCACATCTATTCAATCTTTACATTAAAAAAATCAGATTGTGGAATTAATATTTGTAGGAAAGTCCTCCTTTTTGCCCTGGTCACCCCCAAAGGTTTGGGACAGACACTGGTGCTTACTGACTCTTGGTTGTGCCCTGGGTACTGCTTCCCAGTCCCATGGCTAGTGCTCTGTGTAAGCTGGATATGCAAATTAGGCTACTTATAGTTGGCAGGATCAACCTACCTATAAGTCCCTGGTACAGGGTAGGGCATGTACGTTTAGGGACCCCAGCATAGGTAGTGGACCCATAGGTGCACTGCTGAGGTGCCCAGTGTCATTTTAAAGGCATGCCTGCCTTACTGGCTGCTTTTAAACTAAAGTTATATGCAAATTCGACTTCGAAATTAAAAGTACTTCCAAAGTCTTAAACTATCTTATCTTTACATATGAGTCACCCCTAAGGTATCCCCTATATGCCTCTAGGGTTTGGTGCCACCTAATTATAAGCAGGGACCTTATAAACAATGTTTTATAAGCCCTGGTAAGGTAAAGTAGCCAAATTCGTTTTTCCCTCACTGTAGTGAATGGCCTTCATAGGCATACATGGGGAGACTTCATTTTAATTAACTAAGTCCTCATAAGAGACAGGTACCTTGAGTTTTGGTATCAAATTAATTGTTATAAAAATCCCACAACTTGCCATTGTTGGATGTTCAGGTAGAGAGTTTTAAAACTCTGCATGAAAGTTGCCAACTTCAGCTCTTTAGTGCCCTTTGCTGATTGGCCAGCCTCTGGCAGGCTGCCTTGATGAGGTGTGAAGTGGGCTGGGCTGAACACAAAGGATGTTCCTGAGGGAGGAGCTCTGCTTCACCAGATGGTGAAACAGGATGGAGAAGAGCAGCCAAACTGGTCTTCAAAGGCAAGGAAAGACATTTGGAGCAGCTCATGACCTCCCCATTTCCTGCAACCCCAGACAATTAGATGGCCTCTTGATTAGATTAGGAGATGGCAGGAAAGGGGTGTGTTTAGGAATTTTAGCTTCACCAGTGGGTGGGCTCAGCCAGATCTAACCTCCAAAAATCAGTTTCAGCCATGTTGGATTTTTAGCATGTTGCTTCCTGGGATGGATTTTTGCCACACTTCCCAGGATGTGGTCATCAAAGGGGGAAGGAGCCTGTCTGTAATTGTACAATCAGGCCCCCTGCTTTCCACCCCAAGAGCAAGGATAGATATGGCAGAGCTGCACCCATACCTCAGATCCCTACAAGGAGCAAGACAAAGAAGAAGAACTGCCCTGCTGGACCCTGACCTGCACATTGACTCTGCACTCTGAAGGACTGCACCAGGTGCACACTTGGACTTCACCACTAAAAGGACTTTGCCTGTCTTCTTCTGCTTCAAGAAGGTACTACCTGTTTGCTACAGGTACAAAGGAGCTGCCCACAGTCCCCTGCATCAAGTCCTTCAAGCAGAGTCCAGCTGACCAGCGTCATTCGAAGATTCTGACCTGGTGCATTCTGGCAATTGTAGTCCCAACTCCTGAGGAACAATTCAGAACTTCTGGAAACTTGGATCAAGTTGTGGACACTTCAAGGACCCAAAAGGACCTCTGGAAGAAGATCCAGCAGTTTGGAAATGTTTGGAGCAACTCCATAGTTTGAAGAAGTGCATTGTGGGAGTTGTAGTCCCAGACCCCTAGTGGCAAACAAGAGCCTCTGAACCCTTGGTTGGTGCTATGGAACACTTTCCTGAATTAAGAAACCGTTCTGAAAGTAAGCATAGCAGTGTTACCTATGGGGTGCCCTAAACTCTGGACTTTGTCCCTTTCCAGTGTGACCTTTTTTAACCCTTTGAGCGCTAGTTGCTTCTATGAGTTAGAAAACATTAACTGTTTAAAAATTCATATCTCCAATTCCTCTTATCCAATTTTAATCATTTTTGTGTCTTGATAAAGATACAAATACAGTCTATTTTTATAAATTGGTGTTGGATTTTTATTGTGTTTTGTGTTTTACTCATTTACTCTTTTGTGATTTTTAAATGCTTCACACACTTGTCTCCTCAGTTAAGACTTGTTGCTCATTGCCAAGCTACCAAGGGTTGAGCTGGGTTTAATCTGTTGGGACCTAACTGGACCTAAGTGGAGGTTAGTGGCCTATTGCGCTAGGTGTAGATACTTACTTACCCTTACCAATAATCCACTTTCCAACAATATCTAAAAGGATGTAGTATATATAAGTATGCTGATGTGTCTCAGATACTGTTCCTTTTATTTGGTATTCCATCCTCCTATGCACATTTTCAAAATGTAAGGAGGCATGTTGCTAATAATTAATATTGAAAGTAGACAAGATGGAGGTTATTCTGTTGAACAACAGGAGGTGTGTCTGAAACCATCTTTATTGGCCAAATGAATTAGGCTCATTTCTGAATCCATTATCTTCAGCCAGGGATCTAAGAGTTATGAATGCTGAGGAAACTCACACCACTTCTGCCTATTCGTGCATACAAGTTGATAGTGATATACTTCATCACTTTGAGGCTTGGTTATGTGAATGTGATTTATGCAGGTGTGCCTAATGTTGATCTGCATAAACTCCAAGTTATTCAGAATGAAGCTGCAAATCTGTTTTTCCTGCTTCCTAGATACACTCATACCACACGTGGTTAAAAGAAATCCGCTGGCTACCCGTGAAGGAACAAATACAATTCGAGCTGTGCAGCAGGGTGTTTAAAAGTATGAATGGGTTAGCCCCTATATTTATGACTGATAAGCTCAAGAAATACATCCCTTCACGCAATCTGAGTTGCTCATATTCAAATAGTTTGTAATTCGCGAAATTCTGGAAAAATAATCGGGATGTAGAAATTTTTCAGTGACGGCACCCACCATGTGGAACTCCATGCATATGAAGATTTGCCATGTGTTGTAATTAAGGGCCAGATGTAGCAAACATTTTTGCGATCGCAAACGGCCCAATGAGCAAAAATGCGTTTTGGTATGTAACAAGTCCAATTTGCGATTCTGTAACTTGTTGGCGTGTCAAGGGCATCCCTTCCTAATAACGAATCGCAGAGGTATGTATGATTGTTTTGTGACCGTGAATGCGGTCACAAAACAATCACAGTTACCACCTACTTCAAGTAGGTGGTAACCCGTTCCCCAAGGGACCCATTCCTCTTAGTGAATGCATGCGAAAACGTTTTTTAAGGGCAGGCAGTCGTTCCACGGTCCACTGCCTACGCTTAAAAAATGAAAAGAAAACTTTTAATTTTTCATTTTTAAACACATCCCATTTTCCTTTAAGGAAAACAGGCTGCATTTAAAAAAAAAAAAAAAGTTTCTTTATTGAAAAGCAATCAAAGACATGATAGTCTGCTGAGCCCAGCAGGCCACCATCCCTGTGATGGTAGCCATTCACAATGACTCACAAATTGGGACCTACCTCATGAATATTGATGAGGTAGGTCCATTTGTGAGCCCTACGAATCTCAGTATAAAACTCCTGGAGTTTTATGCATTCCAATAGCGATAACTTAATTGCAATTAGCTAAAAATCTCAATTAGGTAATCGCTATTGTGGATAATGATACATCTGGCCCTTAGTTCCTTTTAAAAATATTTGAAGACCTGGTAGTATAAATAGGCCAATCAGAATTAAGCAGGTAAAGTATGAGTCCCTCAGACACAACATTACTGTTAGCGCCAAGAGACATTGGTGAATGAGCACTGTATAAGACTGAAAAAAAAAAAAAAAACTCTTACCACAGCAAGGATGTGCATGGGATTCCTCAATATCCCAATCTTGGATTTAGAGATCTGAAAGCTACATGGACAGTTTAAAAGTTCAGCACATTATATTGGAGTCTTGTACGTCAAATAAAAAAAATCAACTAAGTGCACAAGTAAGGGCTTATCAGCAGATCAATGTATAGGTGTGCCACCTTCTGGTTGGAAAAAGAACTGGCAAAAAAAACAAATTTGGAAAACAATATTGTAGGAAGTTGGGATGGTGCGTGGTGGGTACCCAAGGCACTTACACCTTATACCAGGTCCAGGTATCCCCTCTTAGTGAAGTGTAGGCAGTGTCTAGAAGCCAGGCTCTCCAGAGGTAGCTGTGGATGAGCAGCCAAGCCTTATCTAGGAGACATGCAAAGCTCATGCACTACCATTGTAGTTGCACAGCACTTACACACATGAAAGAAAACAAAAAGAAAGGTGCTTTATTTTTAGAACACAATACCACAATTTACTAGAAGGGCAACCCTCCAGTAGGAGGTAATTAATACACTAAATATATACACTAGTAATCAGAAATATGCATAGAAAGGGTAAGAAAACAGTGCAAATATCAATAACCAATAGTGACCCTAGGGGGAGCACAAACCATATACTAAAAAAATGGAATGGGAACACAGGAGCCCAACCTAGCTAAGTAGAATGCGTAGAGGGGAGATGTGAGTAGTAGAAAACCACAGAGATAACACAGTACCCCCCCAGCGACCAGGAAGCAGGAGTAAATCATTGGAATTTCCCTAAACCACCCAAAAGGAAGAAAAGAAGAAGAAGATACCCAGAGAAGACTGCAAGAAAACTAGCAGTGGATTCCTGAAGAAAGAAGACCTGTGGAAAGAGGGACCTACTCCAAGAGTCACAGTGGAGTCCAGGAGGAGTAGGAGCTACTACTCACCCAGCTGTACTTGCAGGAGTTGGTTGACGGTGATGAAGAACAGGTCAGCACTGCAGCCCCGAAGGGGGGTGGGGGGGATGTGTTCCTGATGGATGCAGACGATGTCCCACGCTGGAGTAAAGATTGCAGATAGGTGTCTGTGCAGGAATTCCACCAACAAGCCTTAGCAAAGGCAAACACTCGGTTAGTAGAAAAGTGGTGCTGCCGGAGACAACCAAGGCCCAGAGGACTCAACCCAGGAAGAGGGAGTCACAGGGGACCCTCAGCATTGCAGAGAGTCCACAGGAGCAGAGGCAGCACCCACAGGAGTCCCACAGGATGGGGACACAGGAGTCACAAAAGGAGCCCACGCAGCACTACAAAAGAGGATCCCACACCACCAGAGAACCACGCAAGAGGCTGTGCTTTGCAGGAAGGAGTACAGGAGGCTGGAGCTAAATGTTGCCTGAAGATCCCTTGGAGGAAATGCAAACATGCCTTGGCAGCTGCAGGGGACACAGTGCACAGGGGTACTGCCCTGCATTGGAAGGCAAGAGCTTACCTTCACCAAAGTTAGACAGCTGGCAGAGAGGACCAAGAGGACTGCTCTGGACCACCACCTGTGATACAGGATCCACACAGCTCAAGATGAGGGGAGGTCCAGACAGCCGGTCATTGCTTGCTGTAGGTGCCTGCGGTCGCAGGGGAGTGACTCCTTCACTCCAAGGAAGATTCCTTCTTCTTCTTGGGCAGGGTGAAGAGTTGCTGTCTCCTCAGGATGCATGGCCTGGGAAATGTAGCAAAGCTGGCAGGAGATGTGGAAACAAAGTTGCAGAAGAGTCTTCATTATTGATAGCAGCGTTGTAGGTTCCTAGATGGTTCAGTCACAGTTCCAGTGGCCAGAAGTCAAAGTGGAGGTGCAGAGGAATCCTGCTGGAGTCTTGCAAGCCAAATCTGACGACCCACCCAAGAGAGAGACCTGAAATAGCCCTGAAAGTGGATTGGTGACCTAACTAGGTAAGCACCTATCAGGTGGGGGCTCTGACGTCACCTGCCTGGCCACTCAGATGCTCCCAGAGTTCCCTGCCAAACTTGGGAACAAGATGGCAGAACCCAGGGACCCTCTGGAGGAGCTCTGGGCACCACCACTGGGGTGGTGATGGAAAGGGTCACTCCCCTTTCCATTGTCAAGTTTTTCACCAGAGCTTGAACCTGAACCGATGTGGACTGGTTTATGCAAGTAGGGCACCAAATGTGATCTTCAAAGCAAAACCAGTGGCTTGAGAGGCTGATCATCCCATGCCAGTCACACCTATTTACAAAGGGAGAGGGTGTTACCTCCCTCTCCCAAAGGAAATCCTTTGTTCTGCCTTCCTGGGCTTGATCGGATCAAGAAGCAGGAGGGCTGAAACCTGTCTGAGGGGTGGAAGCAGCTGGGCTGCCTGGAAAACTCTGTAAGGCTGGTGGTAGCAATGCTCTAAGGAACCCCCAGAGTGCATGGAATCATACTTCCAACACTTGCAACAGTATTGGGGTATGTTTCCAACATGTGTGATAACAAACATGCCCAGGTTTGGAGTCACCATTATTTAGCTGGACGTAGGTAGTGACCTATGTCCTGTACACACATAAAATGGCATCCCCACACTCATAAAGTCCTGGAAAAGGGATATGGAGTTTGTGGGAGCACCTCTGCTAGTGTAGGGGTGCCCTCACACATAGGTACCTGCACCCTGCCCTCTGGGCTGAGAGGGCCTACCAAAGGGGTGACTTACAGTGACCTGGTGAAGTGACCTGCAGTGAAAACGGGTGCATGCACCCGTTTCATAAAGGCTGCAATGGCAGGCCTGCAGAACCCTTTGCATGGACTCCCTGTGGGTGGCAGAATAACTGCTGCAGCCCATACGGATCCCCTTCAACCCCAATACCCTGAGTACCTAGGTACCATATGCTAGATACTTACATGGGGGACCAATATGCCAAAAGTGGGAAGAAAAAGCTACATTTTACAGGAGAGAGCAAAACTACTGGGGTCCTGGTTATCGGGATCCCAGTATACACAGTCAAACACACTGACAACAAGCAGAAAATGGGGGTAACCATGCCAAGAAAGAGTGTACTTTCCTACAAATATGTATTTGTTTTTCAGCTTTTACTTATCACATGTTCCAAGGTGGTCATCCCTAGCACTTCAGTAAGCCACTCTACCTGGTCAAGTATGATAGCTTTCCTACAGCGTCTCAGAAGGCATGTTGTGGCAACTGTTTCAGCCATCTATCACAGTGGTTAGATATGCCACAATACCCAACCCTTCATGTAGAAGTGCCAATTACGCACATGGGTTAATAATATGGCTGCAAATAGCAGAAAAGCTTGTCACAAACACTGGCCTATAAGCTCAAAATATTAAGGTATGGCGATATTATGTGATATTTGTTGCAATATGGGTGAAGGCAACTCCAAAGACCAGTGTGAGAAAGGAAATCAGCTTTGTGTAGCCTAGTAGGATTTCACTTGGGATTTTTACATACATATGCACACAAAAACACACACACAATCTCTTCTCTTTTTTAAAGGTCTTACATAATTGTTATTTTACACAATATTGAGTTTTAAATAACTCCCACAGTCTACACTCCCCTCCCTTCTTAGCACGCCCTGTCCTGCTTTCAAATATTTTAACCTCTGTGATTCTTGGAAACTCTGAAGCTCACACCCTCATCCCAATCTTACTGACCAAGCTACGCCCCTACACCAGTATTACATAACAGACCTTGAGCCATGCTTCACTATTAATTTGTCATGATAAAAAGTAAAGAGGCTAAACCATATCAAATAAACAATTTTGCATCCCTGCTGCCACAATTGTCTAGAGACTCCAAAAGGCAGCTTTAGAGAAAAGGTTGTAAACAAGCAATCCATAGACCCTTTGGAACACCTCCTTGAAAGTACTCCATGCTCTCAGATAGTTCAATATAGGGGATTACTGTAATACCAAAGGAGAAGCCAGAGATGGTAATGGAGGAAACAGGAAAGTTTTTGATATTGTAAAATGTTGCCAATAAACAGACAACGTTCGGAAAGGATTTGTGAGTATCAAGCATAAAGGTCTGATGCAGCACAATGATCTCCTTAAGAACCCACTATAATCAATGAAGAGTTCTATTACAAATCTCAATACAGGCATTTTAAAATAAAGGGGGGGGCAGAATGTAAGGTGGAGTTGGTGTTTAGCAATTTATGCACAGATTTTAAGGTATGAAACATGGCTCTAAGAACAGGGTCATTTAGGTCTGGGGGAATGGAAATGTAGAGGATAGACTATCGCCATTGGATATTGAATCGCTTTAAAATTTGACCCAGGTTGGAGGTGATGATTCATAGGGCAAGTAATACACCAGTGTGATTTTTCATGTGCAAAGTAATGCAAATCAATATATTGTAAATTGAGGCTACCAGTTCTTATATGAGCCTGTAACTTATAGCCTAGGGACTGTTCCCACTTCAGACAGTTTGAGATCCACCTCTGGTCGATCAGAGGGAGCATTCTGGTGTTATAACTGTATTTTGAGGTCTCTACCATCTTGATCACCCTTATACTGCTTATCATGGAGATATTAAGATAGGACCATCTGGTAAGAATCGCTCCTCATTTCTTTCTCCCTTCATATTGACAAGCAATCTGAGAAATCATATGCCCTTGAGCATCCTTAATACCGCACCTGCCTGACTCCCTTCAAAGAGAGATAAATGGCAAGAGTAATACTTCACACTTTCCCAATGTTTTCCTATACTTAGAGAAGTCTGAGGGGAGACTGTATTAAAGGCATAAGAGATGACAGAGAAACTGTGGCTGAATTAAAAGTGAGCAAAAATCATCTGATATATCCACATTTAGAAATGCCTTCACAGGCCCTACTTGTACAGTAAGCAGTGGTTCAATTGAATATAGAAATGAATATAGAAATTCATAAATAGTGCTAACTCCAAAAGTGATAATCCATGCAAAGAAGTATGAGACATTTGTTCAAAAGTACAGTGAACTAAGTGAAATGTAAGTGCAAGGGGTGTATGCACAAAGCAGAACAAGCAGTGATAACTAAACTACATAGATGAGTTAGATGAAATTGTCTTTATTTGGTGATTCCAACCAAAAAATCAGTTTACAGTAGCTAATGACAAATGTGCTTGAGTATGTTTATGCCATACATTCATACACTCTGCACTCCTTTTAGAATCTCTGCAATGAGAAACTGCAATGCAGAGATTATGCTATGAGAGTGGAGAATCCACCATAGCTGTGGAGCCTTCACCGTGACTGTGGAGGCTCTTAGTGATTCAGGCCCAAGGTTAATAGGTTGATAAAAGCTCATGATGAAAACAACTTTAGTCAAGGAGAACTGTATAAGCTGACAAAGGAGAAAAAAATAATCAGGATTGTGCTAGGAATTAAACAAAATGTAAGCAATTATTTTTGTAAAAATTAGAATGACAATGCTAACAGTGAGGACACTTATTACTCACTGAATTGTGAAGGGACATGCAGGTATGGATATAACCCTCTCTTGTCTTTTATATTTGAACTGCTCCTGCTGCTACAGAACTGTTCCTAAAGTCTGTCACTGACACAAACAAATAAATCCCCAAAAGTGTGTGTGTATATATATTTATAGCGAGACCGTGTGTTGTTCCTCCTCCAGTCCGGTCGGCATGTGTCATTTCTCCTCTCCCACAAGAGAACAATGCGTCGATCTAGGCAGGCACCTCGGGTCTGGGCAGGCTTTGCCTTGTTTTTCCATGGCCAGCGATGTTGCGTTGAAAATCCGGTCGCACAGTACCACAAAACCATGTTGCGTGCGGTTTGCAGTGTTATCAGCCTCCGTTAGTAGGTTTTGTGCATTGTTTCTCCAGCTATGTTGCATCGATCTTCCAGCTGCGATGCGGGTGGAATGTTGGTTTCAGCCGCGAAGCCAGGTGCACGACAGTTATCAACCGCATCACAGAAGCTGCACCAAAAATTTCCCTGCACGGCGGTCTGTGCATGAATTTTCAGCCTTTGTCTGCCAGCTTCACCTTTCAAGGGCCCAGGAACTGGATGGGGGACCATTTGGCAGGGCAGGAGTCTCAGCAGAGAGTCCAGGTGCTGGCAGGAGAAGTCAGCTGAACCAAAACAGGATAGAACAAATTTCAGAACAAAGCTATCAAAGAGACAAAGGATCCAGAAAAAAAGAAGAAGAGGAAAGCCCAGCAACAATCAAAGATCTGAAAGAAAAAAACCCAGTGGGAATAACAGTGAGGGGTCAGGCAAGAGCATTACGAGTTTGGTAAATCTCTCTAACCACATCCTAATTGATGAAGAAATTAACTTTCTAACTCTAGGATTGTTGTTTTGACCTTCTACAGATTTTAACTATTTACAAAGTAGGGTGGACTTATTTTACTTAGAGGAAATTAAAACTCAAGAAGTGGTTTGAACTGAAACCTAGACATCAAGAACATACATAAGTCACCCATAGTGTTAGTAATTTACTAATTAGTGATATTGAAGTATTGCATGCTTTATCTTCATTAGAATGTTGTACTGTCAAAAGAAATGTATCTAAAGGAAGGAAGAAAACATTTGGCGGATGGAACTTGTTATAAAATTTCTGGCAGAACAGAATTTAGGCAGGCAGAACAGACATACCTTGAACTACCCACTGATTGGAGAAATAAGGGACTTTTGGAATGGGATGAAGAACTTTTTCTGAAACCTAATAAATCCAAGATTTCCATTCTATATTGTCTCCTGAAACTGCATAAGAATGACATGAATACTCTGGGGAGACATACTGTATCTTTGATAGGGTTTCCTTATGAGAACACATCCAGCTATGTGGATTACTATCTCAAACCATGGTGCATATTTATACTTGGCTTGCGCCATATTAGCGGCAAACATTTTGATGCTAAGACGGTGCATAGCTAACTCCATATTTATATTTTGATGCTAAACCCATCTAGCGTCAATATATTGGAGGTAGCGCCATGTTTAGGTGCGCGAAACCACCTTGCATCAATGAGATGCAAGGTAGGCGTTCCTGTCCTAAACATGATGATAACCCCCTAGCGCCATATTAATCCCTTGATGCAAAAACTACGCTAACGAAGGAAGCGGACTGAATAAATGGCACAAAGTCTGATTAGCATCAAAAATGTACTCCAGGTCAGACCAAGGTGTTAAAAAGAGGCTCACAAACCACCACTCATAGAAAAAACCCAGAAGCAGCCTTGGAAACTGCCAGGAGAACATGGAAGTGCTACTGCTCCAGCTTGGCACATGCCGCAGACATCTGCAAAGACAACAGATCCAACCACCACCACTGCAGCAACCTCAAACCCCACCACAACAGCCACAGAGGCAGCACAAAAGGAGGGAGAGTTTTTTAGACAGTGAATCACCCTCTTAGGAATGAGGGAACAAGATGTGGTCAGATGTACAGACTCAACCGGGAGTCCATAGTACGCCTGCTGCACCTGATATCACCACACATTTCAGCAAGGCTGCAAACTCCCCATAACATCCCACTGATTACAAAACTCCTCGTTGTCCTCCACATGATGGCGTCTGGATCCCTCTAGACAACGGGTGCATTAGTGGCTGGTATCTCTCAGTCATCCTTCTCCGTCTGCCTACCAAAGGTCCTGGATGCAGTCCTATGACTCACACTACAACACATCTGCTTCCCAAACACCCAGCAGCTGCAGCATGAGACCAAGTAAGGTTTCTATCAGATATCTTGGTTCCCTCATGTGCTGGGTGCAATGGACTGTACCCATGTCCAACCAATGCCACCTGCAGCATTGGAACACCTCTACAGGAACCACAAGAACACACATTCCATCAATGTGCAGGCTATCGCTGACCACTGTGGGCTCTTCACAAATGTCCTGGTGAAATATCCCGGCAGCGTCCATGATGCATACATCTTTCGCCATTGCACCATCATTCAGCAGTTCCAGGATGGCCAACATGGCAATGGGCTACTCATAGGTAAATCACCATACCAATCATACCACACAACACACCAACCATCAAGGACAAACCAGACAAATGCAACAAGAATTGCACATGGGCACCGCCACAGAGATGTACAGGCAACAACGCATAAGCCACATGCCACAAAACACTGCACACATTGCATGTCACAAACGCATGTACCCAAATCTACATAACACAGCAACACCCTGACTAGCAAACCAAATGTGGACAGGTGGAGCCAAATCTCCTTTGCATGCAGAAGCTGTTCACAAATCACTATAAGTGTCCATGGGTTAAATACAGATCACACACACATCACACCAAACAAAGAGCTACACAGATATGTCAATGGCATAGGCTATGGTCATGTCGAGGAAGACACACTCAGGCACACTCTCACGTAACTCATGGTGTGTAAGCCTCAGGCAGAACCTATATCCAATGCCACCCAACTGGTGCCATAACAAAGTATACATCAGCTACACATACCTGACATACCTTTAGTGTTCACATACAACTGTCTGCTGCATTGTCTCCCACACACACGTATACAAAAATATTTGCCATGGAAGACCATGGCGTTGAATCATGAGGAATGGGGCAGCACCTGCTCCAGTGTCACCCCACATGTTCCCTCAGTGCCCACTAAGAACACCATGTCTGTACCAACTACCAGAAATGCTCTACCATGGTCTTGTGTCTGTGAAAAAATCACCAACACTCATGGATGACATAGTCAGATGTGGTAGGTGTATAGTAGAGATATCTGACCTTTAATGCACCGTACTAAGGGACCAACATGAGAAATAGCTGTGCCCCCTTCCAAAGCCTGCACTTTGCATGTGTTGAAAGTGTCTGACAGATATCATGTAATAGAAGGCAGGAGAAACTTCAGCAAAAAATTACTTCATCCTAACAATGTGGGCACACACTCCTGTACACGTCGTGGCTGGCTCAACCATCATCTGCCACAAGGGGTCACTAGGGCACATAAATTTAAGGAAAATGACAGAGTGCAACACTGTGCCAAAATAGGCCATGCAGCTGACCCTCATTTACACAACGCAGACGTGCGCCTAATTTACTAGAATACAGCACACCCCTGTGTTATCACCAGTGCGTGCGCCAAAATTAGCTACTAGCACCAATCCAGGCATCATTGCACCATCGTGCAAGCATGTCTGCGTTGAGGGCTGTGCTGTTCATGTGTAGGAAGGGACACCTTCCTGGACATAAACTACCATATATAGCATTTTGCTCCAACTATGCATGCAGCAGTATGCAGCACACATTGAATGTGCTAAAACATGAGGAGGAATGCAAGTATTTCTTCTCGTTGTGCCCTGCTAACACCACCCCTGGGGTGGGGTGAGGTATTGGTGCTGCCTCAGGTTTACAAAAACTCCCAAATTAGAGGCAGCTAGAAAATGCTATGGGTGGTGCTGTGGCACACCCACAGCAACACCCATTGCACGCCCCTTCCGTGCAAAGGGTTGTGTGTGAAGGGGCTGTAGTCACAAGGTGGCATCAAGCAACAAAAAATGGTATAATGCCGCCTTTAAATATGGGGCAGGGCATAGCGTCACCGGAGCTTCAATAAAAGTGATGTTCTGTTGCCGTTAGGTGCTCAAAATATTGCTCCTAAGTGTCACACTGCATGAATAGTGCAACATGTCAAAATGAACAGCATAATCTTGCTTTGTAGGGCAACAATGCTGTATCAACATCTGACACCATTGTGCTGCTAGAAAGTGGTATGTGCCTTGTAAAATTAGTACACTGCACCAAATATGGACTTCATAACACATGGGCCCAAATCATGACCATCGCTTCTAGGAACAACATTAAAACTTCCCAGGCCTTTGAGCCACTGCCCAAGTTTGTCTTGTCCATCAACACAGTTCTAAGAAACCATTTCACAAAACAGGAGCATACAGTACACCACAAGCCAGTTTGTGTCACAACTCCAATGATAAAGTACAACTGCCATGGGACATACCAAACCACTATCAACACTTAACAACTCATCTCCTCTCTATCCTTTGCAGCTGATCAAGGGTATGGCGTCCAGCCATGAGTGATGACCACTTTTGATAATCCCACAATGGTGGAACAGCGGGCCTACAACAAGGGACACAGGAAAACCTGCAAGGTGATGGAGAGGAAATTTGGCCACCTGAAATCCAGGTTCAGGTGTCTGGCCCTGACAGGAGGAAACCTCTTATATGCTCTACCACTCATTTGTAAGATCATCTTGGCATATGCAATCCTGCACAACATTTGTGTCTGCACATAGATCTCCTGGGATGAACAGGATGATGTTCCCAGCAAGGATGAGGATGATGATGGAGCAGATCATGTGGAGGAGAAGCAAATTAGCACTGCAGCCGGAGTTCCTAGGAGACTCCACAATGTGGATAACATCGACACATGACCACAATACTTTAAAAATCACCATGTAAATAGCACTAATAAATCACCTTGCTCCTGAATCTCCTTGGTCTTCTCATTCTTGACTACATACTCCATTGGAATGTGACTCAAACCACATTGAGCAGGTAGGTAACACAAAGGTGACCAGTATGGTAGCAACAATATTTGTGACATGAGTGTCTACTGCCACCATATCCAATATCAGTGACACCCAATTTGCGGGCAGTGGAATCCTGAAGGTCTAGATCCATGCACTACCACATATATTGTCCGGTCAAGTGGGAAAGGTGCCTGTACCTAGCCTATCCACCACAACACCATGCATAACAGGATGAATGCAAGGGGGGCACACATGAGGTAGGGGCTGTCACTAAATGGATAACAAGTCATGTAGGAACAAGTCACAACACATGATGACAGTAACATTGCCTGCATGGTACATGTGTGACAAGGGTGGTACATCATTGTGAACTGTGGTCCCTCAGTTAAAGCCCAGGGACCGTAACCAATGTCCCATGCTGAGCCTGCACAGTGTATCCATAGAAATATGTCCCAGCACTGCCTATGTGCACAACCCAGGTACAGGGTGGGCTGTACCTCACGGATGGCACACACACATTGGCCGTGGAATGCGCAGTGGGTTGCCTTGACTGCATAAGCAGCTATGGGTGCAGAATCACAATCCAAACCAATGAGCCATAGTCACCATCCATGGATATTAAGGGACAATGCACCACCACATATTCAACTGGGTTGAATGTACTCAGAGTAGCAAATGATCACAATGTACATAAGGTGCAAACTTGTCACAACAATCTCCTGCCCTGACACACTGCTAGCCCAAATCTAGGCAAACATGTGCATACTGATTTATGGCTGTATGCTCTAGGGAGCAACGGTTTTGCCAGGATCAACAATGCTTGATGTGACAGCATATATTTCTAGTATGCTATGTACAATTACATTGCACAGCACAAAGCAGTACGAACCACCCATTGTCACTCATATGTCAGGACAAGTGCATGATGGCAATATAGACAACTAGTCCCATACATGTTGTGGCCTCCAACATCGCAATTAGGTGTGGGGTGTGCTACTCTGTCCAGCATTGTTGAAATATGCCTTAGACACAACGCCAAACAGAGTGGGAGTAGACCTAACCATATATGTTGCAATTGGCTAACAAACCGTCCAGCACTGAGATGATGTGACACCTCAATATCTGTCAGTCATGGTTAGAGTTACCTAGGCTGTACCATGCTGGAACACATGACAACTCACAAATACAGACAATGTAACTGTACCTATGAAGTTGGAAGGGGAAGGAGATGTGGACATCTTCCACGAACACAAGTCACATGTTGCATTATGTCCATGAACATATAGACAATATTCCAGTATCAGAGGTGCACAACATGCTAACAGACTAAAGAATAGGAGCAATGTAGGTGACAATACATGCCTCGCCAGTAGTGCAGGAATACATGAGATGGGACACACATAGACCAACACTGACTGTATAATACATCATTGTCTACACGTCAATATTTCACATATGTACAGAGAGGGTGGCCAAGTCAGTACATCACCCAGTCATGTAGCCCACTTGCATACCATGGTCTTTACCCATCAGATGCCACCATGGCAGGAGGCTGCAGCAGATAACACCATCTGTACCCTGGCATGTTTCCAATGTTGAAGTCACAACAGAGATACCAGGCCAAAAAGATCCCCAAGGGAAATGTCGGGGACATCAAAACATGTCACATGTACAAAATGCCCAAGATCAGAATGATGTACTTGAGAGGGAAAAGCTGATGAGTATGACAGTGGTAAATGTGAGATCCAGGACTGCATGACCACAATTGTGCATGTGTCTGCTGGGGAGTGTGCAAAGTACTGCTGAGTAGCAAACATGAAGAGGCTGGGTCCATGCTCAATTAATTCACACACCACTGCTCTAGCTACATAAACATTTCACATTGTCAGGGGCCTGATGAGTGTGATTAAACTGTGGATCCATTGACTTACCTCTTCACATGCAACCATGGTTTTGTGCTGCTATTGGGGACTCACACTGTTGTGATGATGAGTAGGCTGGCAGCTATGCCAGACTGCAACACTGTGACACAGTGGTATGCCATTGTTTGTGACAGTCATTACCAACCCGATGTGGACAAATATGGGTGCCTAGTTGATGGCATGCACACATATGCCACATATGTCAGCACACATGGACCACTGTATTGGCTCAGCCATGGAAATGTGCATGAATTGAGAGCAAAAGGTAACTTAGCACAAAAGTAGGGCATAGGTGTCACAAGATCACTGACTGACAGAAATTAGCTACATATGTGTTCTGACATTTGGGAACAATGGTGGCACTGAAATGACAACACATGCATTTGTCAAATGGCAACATGTGTCCATGCAGGAAGAATGTATTGTGAGGTTTCACATCCCATGAACACACCACTGTCATCACATATGACAGAAATCACAAAACATTTGTCCATACACACACCCGGAAGATACCAATCTTACACAGCACGTGTACATGACATCTCCTTCAACTACAGTGCATGGCGGCACAAATGGCACACGTTTAGCAGAGCAACATGAAGGAAAATCCAACAACACAGCATAGAGTGAACACACGTACACTGCCAAATTGGCTGGATTGACGTGATGTCAATGCAGGGCAGTTCCACTGTGTACTATGCGTAGATGTTTACATGTTTGTCAAGTTTTACCATATGTTGAACATAGGCCACCAAACATGTTTGGTGTCTTAGGTATGTGTACATCTGTATCTCAGATATACAAATGTAGTCCACACCAAAAATTAGCTTAGGTACACATGTATACACACACAGCACAGATGTACCAACACATGTGCCTGAGATATTCAGTAATCGCATGCAGCACACTCACAAACGAACACTTAGGTCCAACATCACATTGTCAACGTAATGACAGTACTGGACATACAACCAACCACATGTTGCCATTACACACATGCACCGCAGTTGTACACCCCATGTAACACCTCAAGTCACTCAGGGTACACTCAAGTGACACAATGCAAAAATCCATGCAATACCATCATGCATGAAAACTTTTCACACAAACGCATTTGCCTTACAATACCCCTAGACCAGAGGTCTCCAAACTTTTCAATTCTGCGCCCCCCCAGTTGAAAAATAAACATCATTGGGCCCCCCTCAGAATTTTTCACAATTATTTTATAAACATGGCAATGTTTAAATATGTGTAAACCTATTTAAACATTGCAGTTAAGTACTGTTACCTTTTAAAAAAACTGCAATAACATGATTCTGCTAAAAACAAAGGCCTGTCATCTGTATAATATTTATTTTGGCCAGAGTCTGGGGCCCCCCCTGGGATCACTTCAGGCCCCCCTAGGGGGGCCCGCCCCCCAGTTTGAAGACCTCTGCCCTAGACTATCACACTATTGCTTTATTTTTGGCACACAGTATCAGAAAATACTAGCGAGGCAACCCTGCAATAGGAGGTAAGTAATTACACTATATATATATATATACAATAATAAACAGCAAAAGGCATTAGCCCCTTGAATGCGGGCGTCGGCCACTGGCTAACGCCCGCACTACCTCCCTGGTGTGGGTCACCCGAGGATTTTCTTTTTTTTTTTATTCCCCGGTAGACACGGAAGCTCTTCCGTTTCTACCCCCCCCCGGAGCATATTTTTTTTAAAAGAAAAAGAAATGGACAGGGGGTCGCCCGTGGGAAGGGCTACCCCCTGTAGGGGCAATATTTTTTTTAGTTGTTGTAGGGTTTCCCTGGGGGCCATTTTGAAAAAATATAGATCTATGTATGTATATATATATATATATATATATATATATATATATATATATATATATATCTATGTAGATATATCTATCTACATGGATATATCTATAGATCAATCTATAGATATATCTATGTAGATATATATATGTATAGAGATAGATCTATATATATATATATATATATATATATATATATATATACCACTTTTGTCAATACGTGTGTGGTTTCCCTGGGGGCTGCGATATATATATATATATATTTGCCACCAGTTGTCTTGCAGTTACAGCTTGCGTCTTCAAAGCAATGCACATACTTCAACTGACGCTTTTCAACTGTAGCTTTTAGGCAGCAATAAAAAAGTCAAGTAAGTATTGTGATTATGTTTCTGCTACAAAAGGGTCAGACTTGTCTAGTGGCGCAGTTTTAGTGCCATAAAGAAGCGCAGAAGGTTTATATGCCTACTGCAAAGAGCAAATCTGTATTTTATGTAAATAGCTGAGTACATTAGTAAAGTCAGCCATTACCTGCGCTATAATACAAATGGAATGCATGTGCGGGGTGGAGGGCGGCTATGGAGAGATGAAAGGCACTTTTGCTGTGTGGTAATGAGGGAATCCAAGGAGGAGGGAGTGGGAGCACCAATAATGATTGTTGGACTGGGCGCAGGAGGTGCTAAAGACTGTGACGAATGGTATGTGACAAGGGTTTTTTTGAGTGTCTTGAAAGAACGTGCTGATTGAGGGAAGAAGCGCAAGGTAAGGTGGCCTCTACTGTTGCACGAATTTCACTCACACCATTGATTTTGTAACTGTCTACGTAGGCTAGTGTTTTAGAGCAACAGTTTAGCCAATAGCAGAGATGGCATCTTGATGGATGACTGCTGCTGTCACTCGGTTTATAGAGGACAGCTCTGACATAGGATCAGAGACTGAGACATCAGATACTGAGACAGTATCTGAGGGATAGGACAATGGCACAGACTCTGGGAGTGATTTTTCAGTCGGAGGAGTCCCATTCGATAACTCCTCTCCCAGTAAATTATGAGGGAGGTGATGAGGACAGTCCTGCTGTCCCTTCGCAAGCAGTCTGTCCAACGGGGTAGTAGTGGGTTAGCCCAACCCAGAGAGCAGGTGAATGCGGCGGCAAGCAGAGAGAGAGAGTGCTCTCTTGGGAGCTCCCGAATGTAGTTCAGCCCCAAATTCCACCGCCCAAATCATATTGTGGAGACATCAAAATTATCTATCACAAAACAAACTGGTTTTGTAAGGCAGGCACCTGTGTTTTTGGTCCTGGGTTCGGAGGCCATATAGAGAAACACACTAAACCCAAACATTTCTGGAAACTAGACATTCGGGGGAGTCCACAGAGGTGTGACTTTTATGGATTCCCCAAAGTGTTCTTACCCAGAATACCCTGCAAAGCTGAAATGTTGAATAAAAACTCTATTTTTCCCGCATTTCTGTCACACAAACTACAGGAATATGCTGGGATCCACAAACTTCCTACCACCCAGTGATTCCTCACCTGTCCTGATAAATACACTACCCCACTTGAGTGCCCTCACCTAGTGCCTGCGTCAGGAATGGATCACCCCAGGATCAACAGCTGTCTCATGTAAGGACCAACATTGACCGTTGTGTGATCTATTCCTGTCGCGGGCACCAGGCCTACCCACACAAGGGAGGTACCATTTTTATCGGGAGACTTGGGGGAACGCTGGGTGGAAGGAAATTTGTGACTCCTGTCAGAACTTTCTGTCGCTGAAATGTGAGGCAAAGTATTTTTTTGGCCAAATTTTGAGGTTTGCAAAGGATTCTGGGTAACAGAACCTGGTCAGAGCCCCACAAGTCACCCCATCTTGGATTCCCCTAGGTCTCTAGTTTTCAAAAATGCACAGGTTTGGTAGGTTTCCCTAGGTGCCGGCTGAGCTAGAGGCCAAAATCTACAGGTAGGCACTCTGCAAAAAACACCTCTGTTTTCTGTCAAAAAATGGGATGTGTCCACGTTGTGTTTTGGGGCATTTGCTGTCGCGGGAGCTAGGCCTACCCACACAAGTGAGGTATCAATTTTATCGGGAGACTTGGGGGAACGCTGGGTGGAAGGAAAATTTGTTTTTTTAGCCAAATATTGAGGTTTGCAAATGATTCTGTGTAACAGAACCTGGTTAGAGCACCACAAGTCACGTGATCTTGGATTCCCCTAGGTGTCTAGTTTTAAAAAATGCCAAGGTTTACTAGGTTTCCCTAGGTGCCAGCTGAGCTAGAGGCCAAAATCTAAAGCTAGGCACTTTGCAAAAAACACGTCAGATTTCAATGTAAAAATGTGATGTGTCCATGTTGCGTTTCGTGTCGCGAGCATTAGGCTTATCCAACCAAAGGGAGGTACCATTTTATCGGGAGATTTGGTGGAACAGAGACTAGCAAAACAAGTGTTATTGCCCCTTGTCTTTCTCTACATTTTTTCCTTCCAAATGTAAGACAGTGTGTTAAAAAGACGTCTATTTGAGAAATGGCCTATAATTCACATGCTAGTATGGGCACCCCGGAATTCAGAGCTTCTCAACACCTTATCTTATGCCCATTTTGGAAATACAAAGGTTTGCTTGATACCTATTTTTCACTCTTTATATTTCAGCAAATGAATTGCTGTATACCTGGTATAAAATGAAAACCCATCGAAGGTGCAGCTCATTTATTGGCTCTGGGTACCTAGGGATCTTGATGAACCTACAAGCACTATATATCCTCGCAACCGGAAGAGTCCAGCACACGTAACAGTACATTGCTTTAAAAAAATCTGACATTGCAGGAAAAAGTTACAGAGTAAAACGTGGAGAAAAATGGCTGGTTTTTTCAGCTCACTTTCAATATTTTTTTATTTCAGCTGTTATTTTCTGTAGGAAAACCTTGTAGGATCTACACAAATTACCCCTTGCTGAATTCAGAATGTTGTCTACTTTTCAGAAATGTTTAGCTTTCCAGGATCCAGCATTGGTTTCACACCCATTCCTGTCACTAACTGGAAGGAGGCTGAAAGCACCAAAAATAGTAAAAATGGGGTATGTCCCAGTAAAATGTCAAAATTGTGTTGAAAAATGTGGTTTTCTGATTCAAGTCTGCCCGTTCCTGAAAGGTGGGAAGATGGTGATTGTAGCACCAGAAACCCTTTGTTGATGCCATTTTCAGGGGAAAAAACACAAGCCTTCTTCGGCAGCCCTTTTTTCCCATAAAAAAAAAAATATATATATCTCCTCCAGGGGAAACCACAAACTCTGGGTACCATTAGAATCTCTAGGATCTTGGAAAAAAAGGACACAAATTTGGCGTGGATATTTTATGCGGACAAAAAGTTATGAAGGCCTAAGCGCGAACTACCCCAAAAAGCCCAAAAAGGGCTCAGCACTGGGGGGAGGGGGGAGAAAGGCCGAGCAGCTAAGAGGTTAAAAGGTAAGAAATCAGTGTAAAATAGCATTAAGCAATATTGGCCCTAGGGGGAGCTCAAACCATATACTAAGAAAGTGGAATGCGAACACACGGCCCCCACCTAGGTAAGTAAATCATGCAGGGGGAGCTGGTAGTACTAGGGAACCACACAGGTAAGTAATACTGTACCCCCAGCGACCAGGAATGCTGGAGTAAAACACTGGATTTCCCCAACCACCAGCACAAAGGAGTAAAAGAAGAAAAAGAAGACACCCAGAACAAACTGCAAGAAACCAGTGGTGGATTACCGAAGAGGGGACCAAGTCCAGAAGTGCCTGTGGAGTCCAGGAGGAGTAGGAGATACTACCAACCCAGAGGTACTTATTGGAGTTGGTTGACGAAGAAGGAGGAAAGGTTAGCACTGCAGCCCAGAAACCAAAGAAGAGTGCAAAAGGTGTCCTATGCTGGAAGATGGATTGCAGACGGGTGTCATCTAAGGATTTCCGCCAACAAACCTTGGCAAAGGCAAACTCGCAGTTGGAGGAAATCGGGGACCAGCAAGGTTCAGGAGGACCCTACCCAGGAGGGTGACTTACAGGGGACACTCCGTGTTGCAGAAGGCCCACAGGAGAAGAGACAGCACCCACCGGTGTTCTGTCCACCGGTGTCCTACAGGACAGGGACACAGAAGTCACTGAAGCAGCCCATGCAGCACCACAGAAGTTGATCCCACTTCGCAGGAGGACCATACAGAGGCCCAGGTGTTGCAGGAGGGAGTACTGGGGGCTGGAGCTACATGTTGCCCGAAGTGCCCTTTGGAGGTGATGCAAACAAGCCTTGGCAGCTGCAAAGGACGTGGTGCACGGAGGTACTGTTGTGCATGGAGTGGTAAGGACTTACACCACCAAAGTGCGACAGCTGGTAGAGAGGATCAGGGGGATCACTCTGGACCACCACCTGTGTTGCAGGATCCACGCCACTCAGGATGAGGGGAGATCAACGCAGCCAGTAGTCGTTGCAGCCAGGTTCCTGCGGAATAGGGGAGTGATGCCTTCATCCCAAGGGAGATTCCTTCTTTGTCTTGTGGAGGCTGAAGATTTGCAGTCTTCTGAGGATGCGCAGCTGGGGAAATGTTACAAAGCTGGCAGGTGTCAGAGAAACAAAGTTGCAGAAGAGTCTTCTTCTAAGTTAGCAGCGATATCGGTTCCTGGAGGATCCAGATGCAGTTCAGGAAGCCAGAAGCCGAAGTGGAGGTTGCAGAGGAGTCCTGCTGGAGTCCTGCATTCCGAATCTGAGGACCCACCCCAGAGGAAGACCCTATATAGCCCAAAGAGGGGGCTTGGTCACCTAACCAGGTAAATACCTATCAGAGGGTGCCTCTGATGTTACCTGCCTGGCCTGGCCACTCAGATGCTCCCAGAGTTCTGTGCCAACCTTGGAATCAAGATGGCAGAACCCCCTCTGGAGGAGCTCTGAGTACCACCCCTGGGGTGGTGATGGATAGGGGAGAGGTCACTCCCCTCTTCATTGTCCAGTTTCGCACCAGAGAAGGGACTAAGGGTCCCTGAACCGGTGTGGACTGGTATATGCATGGAGGGTACCTAATGTACCCGTCAAAGTAAAACCAGTGGCTGGGGGAGGCTACCCCTCCTAAGCCAGTTACATCTATTTCCAAAGGGAGAGGGTGTTAACTCCCTCTCCCAAAGGAAATCCTTTGTTCTGCGTTTCTGGGCATGATCAGTTCAAGCAGCAGGAAGGCAAAAATGTGTCTGAGTGGTAGCTGCAGTTGGGTTGCCCAGAAAACTTTGTAGGACTCGTGGTAGCAATGCTGGGGGTCTTCTAAGAAGCCCCCAGAATGCATGGAATCATCCTTCCAATATTTGCAACAGTATTGGGGTATGATTCCGACATGTTTGATACCAAACATACCGAGGTTAGGAGTAACCATTATGTTGCTGGACATAGGTAGTAACCTATGTCCAGTACACATATAAAATGGCATTCCGCACTCACAAAGTCCAGTAAAATGGGTCTGGAGATCGTGGGGGCACCTCTGCTAGTGCAGGGGTGCCCTCACACACATGTACCTGTACCCTATCCTCTGGGCTGAGAGGGCCTACAATAGGGGTGACTTACAGTGACTTGTCGAAGTGACCTCTAGTGAAAACAGGTGCATTAACCCGTTTCATGCAGACTGCAATGATAGGCCTCCAGAACCCGTTGCATGGGCTCCCTATGGGTGGCAGAGTAACTGCTGCAGCCCATAGGGATCCCCTGGAACCCCAATGCCCTGCGTACATAGGTACCATATACTAGGGACTTACATGGGGGGACCAATATGCCCATTGTGCAGATAAAAAGTTACCAGCAACCAAATTCGGAGGAGAGAACATAATCTCTAGGGTCCTGGTTAGAAGGATCCCAGTGAACACAGTCAAACACACTGACAAACAGGCCAGAAGTGGGAGTAACCAGGCTAGAAATAGGCTACTTTCCTATATTTACTATATTGGTTGATGCTTTAATAATGAATCCTCTTTATTTTGGCATTCATTTCGTGTCAGTTGCCTGAGTATCTGGGTCTTCTCATGAGTGCACTGGGCAAATTGGGGGGAGAGGCAATGGAAACCTTACTGTTTTGCAATCCCTGATTTACCATGTGCTTCCCCTATTGAGAAAGGAGCATTCACTTTGTCTGCAACGTCACATCTACTGGTCCATGCATTTGCCATCCAGTCTACCCACCATTCGCAATGTCCATGTGTACTTTGTCTTGGACAGGTAAGTCTGGTACTTCAGCTTTCATTGGTGGGTCATGTAATATCAATGTTGAGAACTGTGAGACATCTGTCAACAGACACAGAGGGAACTGTATCCTGCAACACTGATAGGAGCCCCTCATTGTTGAAGTTAGCTACTTCTGTACCACACAAGTCAGTTGTTCTGGGATTCCCAGCTGTCTATAATGGCATTGACTTGCTTCTCAGCGATACCTTCTGTATATCAGAAGTAAATGATGAATGCAAATATTTTAGTTTTTATACTCAGTTAATTGGTTGTCTCAGACAACACCATCATACACCTTTCTCATGTTAACATCCTTGCGGGTAGCTTAGTGTCCCACACTCCTAGACTCATGTACTGCGATACTGTAATCATTGCAATGAATTCACACGATTCAATCATTTAGTTGAGTAGTTGGATCACAGTAAAAGTGGACATGCTAAATGTGTACAAAGTGTTTATATACAGGTGGAAGTCTGAAAGTGACTTAATGACAATGTCCTGGTCTGAGACCTCATTCGTGAAAGTCATGGATATGTGACACAATTAGAGTCCAGGGTTGAGGGACATGTCATGAGACATGCTTAGGAGTAGTGTCCATTAGTGAGAAGGAACAAAAATTGCCAATTGATATGTCAGAGACAATGACAGTACATAGCAGATAAGTCAACAGTGGGTGGGTGAAGAGAGCACATTTCCAACTGGCATGACAATGGCATGATCTTGAGGCCAGAGCTAAGGAGAATTGTCCATGTGGAACAGACTGGTACTAGCGGGTACTCTTCCTACTGAAAGTAATTTGTTCCACATCTTCATCCTCTGATGTGTGTGGTGCCTCTTGTGTCATTGGTGGTGCTGTTGTAGAGGGGGCCACACACACTTCAGGGGATAAAGATGTGGAGTCCAAGTTCCCAGCAGCAGTCATTTGTGGTAAGACATAAGGCATCATTGCAGCAAGGAGGAACTGCTGATTTTTCAATATAGCTACAACACCGAATTGGTAGACAGCCATGCCTCCCCTGAAGGAGGCCACTTCCCACTGAAAGGACTCTAGTCTGTTGTCTGCTATGCTGCTGCCAGTTTTTGGAGGGGAATTGTTGTGGCCTCTCCCTCATGGCATCAGCTATGTCCTCCAGGGACTGCTGGACTCCACCTAGTGGGGAGTGTGTGCCTCAGATGGCTTCTGGGTTTTCCTTGCCTGTTATGAGGTGCGTTCACACTCCATCTAGGCTGCCTGCCACGGTCTCTGTCACCACCTGCACCTGCTTGGCCAGCTCCCGCTGGACTCCTACCACTGTCCTCTGAAAGCTGGTCCTTGGGTCCTCGGAGTCCAGGGCTGGGTCAGTACTGGCAGGTGGTATAATTTGGTTGTTGGGTGGTTTATGTGGAGACCCCACAATGCTGTGTGTCTTCATTACAGCAGGAGGTGGTATCTGGAGGGATCCTAGGACACCCTAAAGAGTTGGTTCATTGATGATTATCAGATGGTCATCCAGGTCATCATTGAAATCCAGGACAGGCATGTTGGCAGGAGGAAAGCCATCATCCTCTGCAATGAGATATTTTAAAATCAATCTTAGCTTGTTGTGGCAGTTGATATGGCACATAATGTAAAGGAGTGCATGGGGACACATGTGCCCTGAATCCAGATGCCCTATCATCATACAAGCAACATGTGTACACACCCCTTGGTTGTACTGTGGCCCCCAACATATACAAAACATGGATATACACCAATTACCAGGGCTATACTCCACCACGTAAATATGCAGCACATTGGCTGGAAGGGACATGTATATGCTGTGCCATCACAACACCTCTTGCATATTGTCAAACTTCCTGTGTCCACACAACTTAGACATCTGACACTAGGACGGAAGTCAATACCATTGAGTGGGCTCAGGGTGGTGTATCCCACAAAATGCTCCCCTGCCTCCTTGTAGCACTGCCAGTACACATGTGCCACATCTTGCAGCACACATTGAAATGCCACCTTAGCTAACATAACTTGTACATGTGCAGGAAGTGACACCAACCTGCACAGGAACAATTCAACCCCTCAAGGCAGCCACTTCTACATCATGCAGCAACAATGTCTGTCTCTGTGCAGGGAGAACAAATCGGTGCATCTGCAGGGGGAATTGCAGGGCTGTCCCATATCCCAGTAAACATGGCACTTTTCTGCGTAACTAAAATGGTACAGTGTTAAGCTACACATATTGCTGCTGACCTGAACTGTACCACAAGAGAAAATCTGCACTAATGCTTGCAAAGCTTGGAAAACATCACATGCAGGGTGAACCCACAACAACTCCTACACAACCATATTATAACCATGGGAATGAGCAAACAATTGAACAAATACAACACATGGTGAATGTCTGTGAACATAATAGCGCCCATCATGAAATTCACCAGTGGAGGCTGCCCAGCAAAGTCCTGTGTTGGAATGACCACCAGTGCGGTCTTGTAATGTCTTGGTAGACATTACAAGATTCTGGCTAGGTCAGTGGGTGGAAACCATGTCTCATGCTGCCAGCTCTGTGGGAAACTCACCACAATATTGATGTTGGCTTGTAACATAGCCAGTGCCAATGCTGGATTGTGCTTATCACGGCTTGCGCGGAGGAATGGCACTAGCAGGCACTAATATTTTTGAAGCAAAACTGTGTTAGCTCAGTTTGGCGTCAAAAAGTTTAAATATGCCCCCATCTGTCTCAGCATTACCAGCATTCTTGAAAAATACCCCACATTTTCTCACCTTCCTAATGAGTGTGCATTGGGAAAATAATTTTATTTTGGTAACACTGGACATCACAAGTCTTTACACTAGCATAAAACATGAAACAGACCTCAAGGACTGTAGACATTTGTTGTGAGCTAGATATCAGTCATATTTCTTGCATTCAGAAATGTTGTGGAAAATGATTCAGTTTTATCTTAACAATAACTTTTTAATTTGGGGTAACAAGGTTTACAGACAGGTACAAGGTAGTGCCATTGCACCTGCTTCACCCACAGTTACATGAGTTCGGTCGTCGGCTGGTGGGAGGCGTGGATGCTGAGGGGTCACCCAGAATTTGCAGAACATATTGTGTTATGGATGAGATTTATTGATGACGTATTTGCCAAAAGGAAAGGTGATGAAAAATCTACTAAGAATTTTGGTGTGGGTGTTAATGATAACAAATACAAACTTCATTTCACTTGCAATGTCAGCAGGCACATAGTAGTGGTCTTGGATGTGGAGGTAAAGGTCTGGGGTGACCAACCAGAAACTAGATAATTCTGCAAACTCACGGCCGGAAACAGTATTCTTTTTGCAACAAATGCACATCCCAAAAACTTGATTTTTAGTATCTTTTATGGGGAACTTCTTACAGCCAAAAGAAACTGCAGTTCCCCTGCTGCTTTGGGACATGAAAAGAAAGTAATGATGGACAGATTTAGAGATAGAGGGTATTCTAGTAAAGTGATTAAACAAGCTGCTAGGAAGGTGGAGGAAGTCACCCAACAAAGTTTATTATACCCTGAACAAACACAAACTGAGGATGAGCAGAATGTATTAAGGTTTATCACTACATTCTTTAACTAAGCCCAGATAGTAAGAAAGACTCTGGCCAAACATTGGCGTACACTTCACATGGATACTACTCTGAGTAAATACATTAGCACTATAACACAGATTACCTTAGACGGTGTCGATCATTAAAAGACAATTGAGTAAAAACCTTATTACCGAGATGAGCCCCCGCCAAAAAAATACAGGCCTTCTTTTGCTGCAGAAAATGCAAAGCATGTATCAATAGTCAGGATACTAGAAGGTTTACAATGCCTAACACAGAGAGGGAATTTGTGATCAGAAAACATACCTATTGCTTGATATCTCCTTGTGATCGATTGTATGTGGGCATCACCATTCACAAAGCCACAAAGTCAAGAAATGTGTATTGGAACACAGGATGGCCATAGTACATCATGACACTACATGTCCTGTGGCTAGACACTTTGCAGATGTTCACTTTGGTAATTTGAGCCTACTCCGATTTATGGTGATTGACAATGTTGCAGTCAACAGCAGGGGAGGAGATAGAGAGAAAGATTTGTGAGAATTGGAATCCAGATACATTCTGGATTTAGTGACCCTAAGGTTGGAATTCAGACAAGGAGATGGCAGGGCCACATTAATGGGATTGCAGTGGGATGCTTCTCTGTCTTTTGACTTCTAAGTTTTTCAGTATGATTTGTTTTTAATATAGTTTTATTTTGTGTTTTTTATTTAGGTCAGTGAGTGATGCGTTGGATGTGTGAGATTATTCATTGGGATGTATGTTGTTCAGAATGCCCACTTGGACTGGAGAATGATCACAGCGGCGAGTCGCTCCTATTGTTAGTGAGATACAATTATATTTTGTTCAGCATAGCAAGTTCGCCCACTTGGGCCAGAATATGATTAAATGGACTATCATTTATGCATGATTATGTCTTTTTTAATATGTACTCATGCCATGCTGACTTTCATGGACAAATCTGTATTATTAGTTGCTTTGTAGCACCCTCATAAATTGTGGTATGTTAATTGGGAGATCGTATTTAAGAATGTTTACACTATTTGAGGTCTTAATGAGAAGTATCAAGTAAGCTTATACTTATTTTCAAAACATTGATTTCTATGCAGTCTTATACTCCCTTGAGATTTATCAAGTTTCTCTTCACTTAAAAGGTGCTCATATGTAACACATCCCATACTTACTAGCTACGCAGTAATTCAGTAACATTTCAATATGGTGCTCCTGGTATCCTACAAACTCATCCTTGTTGAGTTAGTCCTTCTATTGATTTAGCTGTAAAAATATATTTACTGTGGGAACTGAACTCCTGGTACCCGTGAGAAAAGCCCGGTGGGCTAAAACACATCGGGAGAGGTGATGAATAAACTGGTGATATACACAATTCAGGAGTGTCTGGGTCATTCTTTTCCCCAGTTGAGAGTCAAGTGCTATGACATATATATATATATATATATATATATATATATATATATATATATATATATATATATATATATATCCTGCTGGTGTGCTATATATATATATGAAAAGAGAACTCTGGGTAGTTCTCAAGTTAAGGTGGAGCGCAGCTCCAATAAGGGGCACCCTGCAACATCAGCAACACTCTAGATTTGCTCACCTCTAATGTATGTTTATCTTGAAAAGTTTTTAAGCATAGGATCAGCACAGTGCTATCTACGCTGAGCTAGATAGGGACAAAGTCGCTTGCCATTTGTACAGCAAAATCTTTAAGCATAGGATTGACACAGTGTCATCAGGGTGCTCCTTTTTGGAGTTGCTCTCCACTTAAACTTGGAAACTACCCAGACTTCTCTTTTCTTTTTTGCATAATTTATGCATCACTCTAGTCCTGAAAGGGCTTTGTTTTGATGTTTGATTTCTCAGTGGTAATGCTAACATTTTGACCTAAAAAAACAAAGAAATTTAGCAGTTATTGTCATCAGCACTAGCCATAACTTACACCTCGCCGTGTACTGCTGATGACCTCACTTATGACATCACACATGATGTTTTCTACAACATCATTGATGACATCGCGGAGGACATCTCAAATAACATCAGTAATGACATCACTAATTTCATCATCCAATGAGTGTGCTAGTTTGTTTTACAGTTTACATAGTGGCAAGTAACTACCATAGTAATTCTGCGTAATTTTGTACAGTTTGGGTTTAGCTAGGGTTGGCCACTGTACCCATTTGCCAGACCCAAACCTTCCCTTTTTGTAGATGTAAGGCACCCCTAAGGTAGGCACTAGGTATCCCCCTGGGCAGAGTGCAGTGTTTGCTAAAAGTGAGACATGTACTGATGTTTTTTACATGAAATACTGCCAAATTCGATTTTCACTGTTGCAAGGCCTATCTCTCTCATAGGTTAACATGGTGGCTGCCATTAATTAACCTTTATGTGCAGTTTCCCTTTGGGAGCAGATAGAGATTTGGAGTTTGGGGTCTCTGAACTTTCAGTTTAAAAATACATAATTTGGTAAAGTTGTTTTTTAAATTGTCTGTTTGAAAATGTCACTTTTAGAAAGTGGGCATTTTCTTGCTCAAACCATTCTGTGACTCTGCCTGCTTGTGTATTCCCTGTCTGGGTTAGACTGACAGTTCGGCTGTTTGTGAATCTCTTCTAGAAAGTGACACAAAGGGAGCTGGGTTGTAGTCTGCATATCCTGATGGGCCATCTGGGCTAGAGAGGAGGGAGGAGTGGTCACTTACACCCGAATGAGCTGTACCTGCCCTTACACAATGCACTCTCCTACCAGCTGGTGAGAGTCTGCAGCCAGGCCTGGGACAGGCAGGATCTTGTGAACAACAGAGACTTTCCTTTGAAGTTTGCCTACTTCAAAGGCAGAAAGGGGTATAAGCAGTGGACCCCAAATCCCAGATTTTCAGATTACTTCTGGAACCAAGACAAACCTCCACCAAAGAGAAGAGCCGAAGAGCTGGAGGAGGAGTACTGTCCCCTTTGACTGTGCTTTACGGGGATGGCCTGCAATTGCTGCTTCTGCCTGAAAGAGGACAAAAACTGGACTTTGTGGTATATTCCTGCTTGTGGAGTGTCTCCAAGGGCTTGGGCTGAGCTTGACTCCTGTTTTGAAGTCTTAGGGCCACCAAAAAATTCCTCTGCCAGCACCTGGACTCTCTGCTGTGACTCCTGCCCTGCCAAGTGGTGCCCTATCCAGTCCCTGGGCCCTTGAAAGGTGAAGCTGGTAGAACAAGCACTAAAATCCATACACAGGAAGCCTTGCAGGGAAAATGTCAATGAATCACCTTCAACATGGCTGTAAAAACAACACGCCAACCACCTTGCAACTGAAATCGATGCACCACCTGCATTGCGGCTGGGAAATTGATGCATCACGTGCATCGCAGCCAGAAAGACGACCCACTTGTGGTTGCTGAAAACGACGCAAACCCATGCAGCTCAGTTTTCCATCACTGTGCGGCTGGATTTCACACGCATCGTCGCTGGGTGTTAAACTCATTGGGAACCTGCGCAGGTCCGAGGTGCCCTGTCCAGAAATCGACGCATCAGTCTCTTGCGGGAGAGAAAAATTATGCATTGCCTACCCGACTGGAGAAGAAACAACGCACTGCCTCACTTGCGAGTAAGGAATCGAACCATCGCTGACTTTTCTTAGGCACACTCGCCCATGCAGCTTTATTTGTTGTTGCAAACCAGGTACTTTGTGTAAAAACGTTTCCATTGTTTCCTATGAACTAAAAATCTATTCTTTTGAAAATTCATATCTTGACTTGTGTATGTTGGATTTTTGTTGTTTTGGTCTTGTTTGATTTAGATAAATATTGGTTATTTTTCTAAACTGGTGTGCTGTTCATTTTGTAGTGTTTTCACTGTATTACTGTGTGATTTGGGCACAAATACTTTACATATTACCTTTGAGATAATCCTGACTGCTTGTGCCAAGCTACCAAGGGGGTGAGCAGGCATCATCTAAGTGTGTATCTCCATTGCCCTGACTAGAGCGAGGGTCCCTGCTTGAACAGAGTGAAAACTGACTGTCAACCAGAGATCCCATTTCTAACAGTGAGTATTAAATAGATGCATCTTTAATAGAAATTATTTATTTGCTTGGTTATTGTAACTCAGGTAACAAACAATGTCACTAACAATCGTTATTTGTCAGGGGTCAATACTCTTGTGAACGGCTTGAAAGAAGCTTACGGGAGTGTTGCAGGATTGCAAGCTTCAAAATATTGCTGCCAACTATTCTATATGTTTCTTTTCCATATTTTCAGTTATTATTTAATGCTAATGTATAATAGTGCAGTAAATAATAGGTGGTCAGATTTTTCTGTATTTTTGATGGCTCTCGTGAGACGCTCGTGGGAGCAGGACACACAGTCCTCTATGTGGACTCTGGGGGGACTGTACTTCCTGTTTGTCTCTCGAAACCCACCTGTGAGATCATATATTTGGAATCAAGTTTATTACAGTGGATTATCCTCTCCTGTCAGTCCTCTCTCTTAGATGATGGGTGTGTGTAGTAGGGTGTGTGGAGAGAGACTGACCTCTCTGCTGAGACCTCTCTCTTGGATGAAAGGTGTGCATAGTTGATCTGTCCGTGGACTCTACTCCCTGCTAACACCCCTCTCTCTGATAATGGGTGTGCATAGTAGTGTGTGAACAGAAACTATACTCTAGTCACAACTCTTACAAAGTTGATGGGCGTAAATAGCACAATCTGAAAAACCACCACCTCCAGTAATACTCTTCCTACAGTAGCAAGAGTGCATACCACAGTGTATTAAAAAATCACCTAATCCTTTCTACTGTTCACAATCCCGCAAGATTTGTGTTTCCGATGTTAATTCCCATAGGGATTTTGAACACACCTACAGCCACAACTGCTGGACGGAATTAAATTAAATTTGGCAGAAAGGAAGCTCTTAGTCCAGAAAGCAAACTTTTTGTTATTTGGTATAAATCTGTTCAGTAGTTTTACAGATATTAAAGGAAATTCAAATTTGTAAATCTAGAAGTGCAAATAGTTTGTGATGAATTGGCAACGAATCATAAATGCAAGCGAAGTTGCAGCTTCCATTTTCATTTACGGACACGCTCCCTGGGGCTAAAAATAAATGAGAAAAACTGGCATATGGGGTCAGGTTGGATCTACCCTGACCCCGTAGGTGGGATCTAGGGTTGTTTCTGGAACACACTATGGTGCAGAAAACATCAAAGAACATGTTTTTACCTTCAACATTTGATATCTGTGAATGTGTCACAATGCTCAGTGTGGCTCCCCATGTAAGGTTGCGAAGAATTTGAGAATATCTAAAAAAAATGAAAAAGAGATTCACACACACTCACAGAGACTCTCTTGCACCAACTCAGAGACCCACCCAGACACTTATGCACGGACTCAGAGACCCACAGGGTGTATTCATGCACCCAGTCACAAACCCACTTACTGACCCACTCCTCAGAGACTTATGCACTTTCTCACAGATCCATTCAGAGAATCAAACACCCACTTACCGTCCCATACCAAGACTCATGCACTCACTCACAGACCCACTGAGACACTCATGCACCCACTCACAGACCCATTCAGACACTCATTGTAGGAAAGTCCTCCTTTTTGCCCTGGTCGCCCCCAAATTTGTTGGACAGATACTGGTGGTTACTGACTCTTGGCTGTGCCCTGGTTACTGCTTACCAGTCCCAGGGCCAGTGCTCTGTGTAAACTGGATATGCAAATTAGGCTAATTATAATTGGCAGTATCAACCTACCTATAAGTCCCTAGTATATGGTAGGGCATGTAGGTTTAGGGACCACAGCATAGGTAGTGCACCCATAGGTGCACTACTGACGTGCAAAGTGTCATTTTAAAAGAAGACCTGCCTTACTGGCTGCTTTTAAACTGAAGTTATTTGCAAATTCGACTCTGGAATTAAAAGTACTTCCAAAGTCCTAAACAACCTTATTTTTACATACAAGTCACCCCTAAGATGTGCCCTAAGTGCTCCTAGTTTTGGTTGCTCTGTAACTATAAGCAGGGACCATATAAAATTGTTTTATAAGCCCTGGTAAGGTTGTTTTTCCCTGACTGCAGTGAATGGCCTCCATAGGCGAACATGGGGAGACTATATTTTAATTAACAAAGTCCCCATAAGAGACAGATACCTTAATTGTGGTGTAAAACTAATGGTTATAATAAATCCCACAACTTGCCATTGTTGGATTTAATATAACTAGTGCAGGAAAAGAGTTTTAAAACTCTACCTGAAAGTTGCCAACTTCAGCTCTGTAGTGCCCTTCTCTGATTGGCCGGCCTCTTGCAGCCTGGCCAGGCTGCCTTGATGAGGTGTGAAGTTGCCTGAGCTGAACACAAAGGATGTGCCTGGGGGAGGAGATCTGCCTCAGCAGATGGTGAAACAGTATGGGGAGAGCAGCCAAACTGGTCTTCAAAGACAGGGAAGAACATTTGGAGAAGCTCAGGACCCCCTCCAATTCCTGCAACCCAAGACAATTGGGTGCCCTCTTGATTCAAATAGGAGAGGGCAGGAGAGGGGTGTGTTATTGATTTTTAGCCACACCAATGGGTGGGCTCAGCCAGATCTAACCTCCAAAAATCATTTTTAGCCATGTTGGATTTTTGAAGAATTTTCCTCCCTGGGATTGATTTTTGCCACACCTACCAGGAAGTAGTCCTCAAATGGGGAATGGGCCTGCCTGTGATTCGATAACCAGGACCCCCCAGTTTTCCACCCCAGCCGCATGGATAAATATGGCAGAGCTGCACCCACACCTCAGATCCCTACAAGGAAGATCATCAGAAGAAGAAGGAGTGCCCTTCTGGACCCCTGACCTGCACCTGGACACTGCTCTCTGAAGGACTGCACCAGATTCACACTTGGGCGTCACCAAAAAAAGGACTTTGCCTGGCTTCAACTGGTTCCAGAAGGGACTCTCTGCTTGCTACATTGCAAAATAGCTAACCAGATTCTCCTGCATCAAGTTCTGAAGAAACTGACCAGCTGACCACCGTCCACTGGTCATTTTGGAGGTTGAGCTTGGTGCATTCTGGGAATTGGAGTCCTAACCCTCAAGGAGCAACTCAGAGGTTCTGGAACCTTGAGATGAGCTGTGGACTCCTAAAGCACATTTAAAGTTCTTCTGGAAGAAGATCCAGAAGTGTGGATAACTTTTGGTAAGAAGCTCCATAAAGGGACTGACCTGCGGTCGAGTGTCAAGCCGGCTTACGTCCACCATGACCTGACCTGACTTGCATGTTCTTCCAGCTGAAAAGCTCTGCAGCCCCGGACTTCCAGGCCAACCCGCACCGTGCATGGCCAAAGGCTGTGCATGGCGCTGGTTATATTTACGTCTGTGCATACTAGAAAAGACATAGAAATTTGCTGAAAAAAACAAAGGCTGCATGAACTTTATAATTAGGTTCTGAATTCCTCGCACAAAACTATAGAAGTTCAGCAGTTATAGTTATGGCATCATTGATATTATTACTGCAAAATTTGCAATAATAGTATTGATGACAAAACTGTGCATGGCGGGGGAGCAAGCTAAATTTACCTTAGGGCGCCAGTTATATTTACTTGAGGTAACCATAACTATAACTGCTGAATTTCTATGGTTTTGTGCAAGGAAATTCAGAGCCTAACTATAAAGTCCCTGTAACCTTTGTTTTTTTTCAGTGAATATATATATTTTGGCTGGGACAGTGTGTGTTTGTTGTTCATCTTGGGCACTTAATGGATTTTCATTTCATATTTTTTGGAAGTGCCACCTATATAATTCTGTTTATTGCATGAACTTTTCTAATAAATGAAGCCGACGATTCTTCACATGAACGATTTTTGGTGATTCATTTCATTCTGTACTTTACACGAGCTTTTGGATATTGTGCAGCCTTTTGGTGCTTAAATCGAGTTGCACCGTTCTTTGAAAATTATATATATATAATATATATATATTAGAATAAAGCATTCCAGGGGGCAAACTGTAGGAGTGGTTGAGTGTGGTAATGCTCTTGGAACCTATGTCCAAATGAATCGCGGGAAATATTATTTTTGAGCAGGGAGACTACACTCAACCACAGGGGTAAGATCTGATGCCAAGACAGCAGATGTAAGGCAATGCCTTTGTTTGTTTTTGAGTTTGAGGGAAAACTGTGATTTCACGAGCAACTATTCACAGAAATCCCTGTGAGATATGAAGTGCTTGAAAGGAAATGTCGCTCAGCGTGACGCTGAGCGAGCCGAATGTTCGGCCCGGGGCACGGCGCACGGCAGCAGCTCCACCATTAGATCCTGCTTCCCCCACTCACCTCTTATATTCTTTTTCTTCTTTTCTGTCGTTCTTGTTTTCTTCCACATTTATACTTACTTTTTTTACCCATGTTTCCTTCTCTTTTCCCAGCATGCCTTCCTTTTCCCTGCATGCACTGGTTCCCTATTCACTATGGTGTTTTTTCTATAGAATTCAAAGACTTGATCCCAATTCAATATGGCAACTTTTTACTTCCTGTCAGTCACTTCCTGTTCTTTGAGTATATAGGGTGTGTGCTTCATTTTCTCTTTGCGCTGCAACACTTCCTGTTTGGTGGTGGTCTTCGTTCCTGTTCCTCTGTGTCAGATATTGATATTCTGATTTTGTTCCAGCTTTTTCCTGGTCATTTTTTTCCTTTTTTCTCTCATTTTCTTTTACCTTTGTTTTAGTTTCAGGAGTTCCTTTTGTTGAGGTTTTTTTCCCCTTTGGGGTTTTTTTACCTCGGGGACTCCTTCTGGAGGGCACAGACTGCCTTGGCGTTTCCTCCGTCAGCAGCACCGTGGCTACCAGAAAGGGTCGCTCCTATTTGGGCCAAGGCAGAACTTACAAGAACAGGAATCTCGCCACACTTTCCGTGGGCCACAGACACAGACACAGACACAGAAATCCTTCAAAACCTCACTGATCCCATAGTATAATACGGTAAGTTTGTTTTGTAAATGATTTTACATTAGCTAGTTTCTTGGATTAAATAGTATGGTGATTGTTTTGCCTGAACTTTATTGCTCACTGTAAGAAAGTCACTCTTTTTGTGTGGTTACCCCCATTTTTTCTGACACGTATTGCTGGTTTCTGATCTTCACTCAGTGGGGTGCTGGTACTCAGAACTCAGTGAGTGTGTTCTGACCCTAAATATTTTTTCAATTGGCTAAAGCCAATTTGACATATTTAACTTTACATTAAGCCATAGCTTGACCCGCACTACAAGGTCAGGCAGAAATTGTTCCTAGGTACTGGGCAACCACAAACAGTGACTAAAAATTGATGCTTTACTTTCTCTTGGTGCTTTTTGCTTTAAACTTTTAAAAATGTAGATCTCCGGGTCAGGTCTCCTTATAGGATTTTTGTAATTTCAGTGTAAGTTTACTGATTGAGGCCCAGATTTAAGAAAGCTCTGCAATGGTTTTGCACCACTAGAATTTGTGTTGGATAGTATCATGAAGTGATGACAAGTAACGCTGTGCACTATTTTGGCGCTGAGGGGTCATTCCATGAGTAGTACATGGCCGTTCCCATGCAACTATCCATAGGTTTTAACACAAATCTCTAACATTTGAAGACAGGGATTTACACCAAAACCTTACACCTTACACCTTTTTGAGGCAGGCATAAGGAAGATAATTATTTTTATTTCTCCTTATTTTTCCAACTTTGCATGTGTGCTGCTTTGTACAGCACACATAAAAGGTGGGAACATATTGTAGGATATTTTTTGTACTGGAAGGATCCCCTTCTAAAACAAAACCTATGTTTTACAGACCATACTCACCCTTCCACTGTGGTGCAAGGGTGTATGGGTCAGCAAATTGCAGTCAAAAGAAATGGCACATTTTTATTCTCTTTCTATGATGCAAGACAGAGCAGAAACATTGGTAGCTGTGCTGCTTAGCTTCGAGTATTAATACATGTGGGCTTATGTTTCTTCTCTATTTTTATAAATTGATCTGGAAGGTTTCATTAAATCTGTCTGCTCTGTGTCTACCATTAAGGGATTGGAGCTCAGGTTATAAAATATTGAAACTGTTTTCCAACAAGTTTGTTGCCTTATTGCTTGTGGTGGATTTACATCTACCCGATTAATAACCAAATTTCCTACACTCACTAATTGCTCACTTGTTCATAGTGCAAGACAGGAGACAAATTCAATCCCTTTCACTCGAGTCGGAAAATATTGAAGGGCTCCTCATTCCATGCACCAAGATTGTACTATCGGAAAATATTTTTTCCAGGAGTAGGTTATGGAATCTGCTGAAATATAGTTCAGTCTCAATCATTCCATGTTTGTTCTGATGGTTTGCTCGTCAGCTTTTGAACGTATTTCGCATCCTCTTTGCGCAGTGTGAACTACTGACTATGTTTAATTGTCCATTCATGAGTGGTTTAATCCTGAAGCAGGCTATAAGAGCTCAGGACAAGTCCTGTAGGGTCTTGTTCCTTGCCAGGACCAACTCAGCAACATTGTTTTAAGTGTATAGGGCGACTAGGGATCTGCACTGCTGACGTTTTCAACCTTTGAAAGAAAACAACAATCTAATTCTGTTTTTCTCTTTATAATAGGTGTCCCTGGTTGACCTGGTCCTTTATGATTTGGGGCTGAGCTGCCTGGAGCCCAGACTTGGTATATTTTCAAGCTGGCCTATCTAGGTGGTTTATGGCTCTACAGCAAGTAATGGCAATACTTGACACCAGATTGAGGGCGTCGAATGGACTGATTTCCATGCCACAGTAAATGCCCAATAATTACTTTCAGTTTAGTCTCCTTGGAACATTTGTGTCTATATAAATATGTTTGACAAAGGTAAACTAATAGTGCTTCCTGATCTCCAGAGGCCCAAACAGAGTACGTTTTGCAATTGGTCAACGAGAATATTTAACTTTTCATGAGTTCCTAATTCCGAGGTTTCCCATTGGATGCCCAACATTAAATATTTACCTCTATTTTCATTAAGGTTATTTGCAGTTATTGTGTTTGTAACCGATTATTAAAATGATACAATTAATATTATTTTCACTTGCAATACAATTATTAAAATTAACTTTCTCATGGTCTTTCATGCAGTGTCTTTTTTATCACTATTGTTGATGTAAAGGTTTTTAGTTATTTTACATCTTTCATGAATTACAAATGTATAGTCATTTATCAATAATATGTTTTCTTGATGTTATTTTTCGTTTGGCATTATCCTTTTAAATCTTTACATTTTCCTACCATTTTGTTTTATTTTTTATTACATCTCTAACCTTTAGTTAAAATCACTGTAGTAGGTAAATGGTCTAATTTCTTAATGCATCATTTTATGGTTGAATTATATTGTTCTTTGGCTCCACATTTTCCTTCAGAATTGTCTTGTCACTCATGCCAACCTACCCATGGTAAGAAAATATTTTACTCCCTTAAACCTGCTTATATATTTGGATTAGGCATAGGGATACTGTCCAACAGGCCAGTTCTTCATGATTTCAAATAGTGAAATCATGCCCATTTGTAGAAGTTTTCGAAATACACTACTTTGATCATTGGATGCCTTGTTATGTAAAACACACCAGGCATATAGCAAGTGTTTCCCTATTATTGCATTCATCACAACCTAGACAACGGGTGCAGCTCATTTAATTGCATGTAACCATATACAGATTCATTGTGTTGCCCCACTGTAGGTGTATTCTGACATACATAAAATGTGGCTGAAGACCGAATAAAAGCCTAGTAAGAACAAATGGTACACAAGACATAATCCTTCAGCAGTGGTCAAAACTACCCATTCCTCGTGGCACTGGATCTCTAATAGGTATATGCATGAATCCCGGAGAGTATTGCACCTAATATTTAGTGATTTGAACACTGTTTTAATCTGGGTGTAGCCGAAAAAACATACCCGCCCTTTTGTAATATTGATTGATTGAAGACCCACCAACCCTCAGCTGTGATACAGAATTTATTTTCTGCTTCCTTGTGCCTCCTTTTAGACCTCACAAGAAGATCGGCCTGTGCTTTTTCTCCACCAATCGTCACTGGTGTGATTTCACCTAAATCATAGGGTAGACCTAACTATATAAACTTCTAATCTGTATATAGTAAGGACTACATTTTCAAGCAGTTTAAAGGTATACAGTGAAAATCAGTTAATGACACCCTTCTTAACAGTTGTTGTATAACAGAATGGCTTTCCATAAGTACTTTCATGTACTATGCAAGGAAGGGATTGTGCACAAAAGAGCCAGAATTTCAACCCCTCTGGATGTTAGAAACTCAGGACATGGGGCACCTGATAACTGATTCACAAGGGCATAATAAGAACTATAGAATTCACAATTGCTGATCTCCTGTATATATTGCCAATTACCATTGTGTTTTGTTAAAATTGCAACCCTTCTTGTAAACGTAGCAAAAAGTATAAGAAAAGGGCAAAGATTAGATATAAATAGTTTCCTGTGCCTACCCATAGCAAATAGTGTACAAGATTTACACATTAAATAATACTCTAACTACATATTAAAATATGTAACATTGTTTACAGAAGATGAGAGGCTTTGGCTGCCATTGAGGCACAAATAAGGTGTTTGATAGCTGAACACCAATCATGATTGCTAAGTGTACTTGTTAGAAATTAGGAACTATCCTCCTCTCGTATTACTGCATCCTCCATCTATGCATATTTTTGTAGCTGTGCCACTTGAGACATAAATGCAAGGAAAACACGGAGGGCTTAGAACTTCGAATTCACCAGTTCAACCTAAAGGCCCCCTTGTTAGGCCAGCAGAAAAAAACATGTGCCCAGAACACTATTGGAAGTGGAAGTTAGCACCTAGCACTAAGCACTAGAAGTACAATGCTAAACTGTCACTGGACAGTGGACTCCAAGTAAAACCCAATTGGTGTGGAATTTCCTCTAAGTCATGAATCACTTTAGAATTCATATTTGCACAACTGAGCTTAAAAAGAGTTGGGGTATTTAGAACTCACACAATTTGACTCCGTGGGATTCCGTGGAGTTACATAAAAACTCCTTAAGATTCCACAGAGTTCTGCCAATGGGGGAAATAAGCATGTCACCCTGCTCAGGATGTGATTTAACTCTGATAGCAGTGCCGTGCTGAAAAATCAGCACTAAAGACACAAGAAGGTGTGACAGTGGGCGCAGCCATTTAAGTTGATTTTGCTGCGCTCAAGTAGATTTTCTACTCAGGAGGCAGCCTTCTGACCATGCTGGATGTCTTTCAGGCAACCATAAATTGCCCAGGAGGATGCCCTATCTAGCTCATGCTCACCAACTTACCATTTGCTAGGCGAAGAATGGCAGAATTTGGCAGGATCTCTGCATTACAAGTGTCATGAGTAGTCACCAAAATTCCACTATTTCTGCGGGAATGGAATAGTTTGCCAACCCCTAAAAAAGAGCCTCACATTTGTAAATGTTTCTTATTTCTAAAGGTAACTTACCATGAGCACCTCTGAGCTGATTCAAAAGTAGCCAGTCTGCAAGCAGCACTGCCCTGGGGATTGCAACCTCGTTGTCCTCCAGCCATTTCATGGCTAAAGCACCACCATGAAAATGCCGGTGGAGAACGGGTGCATAGGGATCCAGGCGGGCCCCTGCACTGCCCATGCACTGCCAATGCACGGGTGCAGGGTCCCCTTGGCCAGCACCCTCGCAATGCTCACTGTCTGCTTTGGGTTCTGGTGCACCCTGCATCCGACAGCATTGCTGCCAGCTCGATTGTGAGCCAGAGACAATGCTGTAGGCTGCTTCCCACTAGGCCAGCAGGCTGAAACTCAGGTCTCAGGTTTCCGCCTGCTGACTTAGCGGGAAACTCTTAATGGGCCCGACAGTGAGCTAGCCAGTATGGCTTCAACCTCCCCATTTGCAGTTTGGCAGACAGTGTAAACTGTCCGCCGAACTTATAATCAGGCCGTAGGTGTGACCAGTGGCCATTTGATAGAAACACCACTGGGGACATGCCACTCAGAGCAATAGTCACGTTAGTCTGAAATCCTTGGATCTTTTTTCCACCTTTGGCAGCATATGTTCAAGTCTATAGTCTTAATACTTTACTATTAGCTCTTTCTGGGATGGGTTAAGGTACTCAAATACTCTGAATATTACCTGTGACTTGCTACGACTAGACAGCATTTTGCTCCAAACATCTAGCCATCAGAAATCAAACATGAAGGGTACTACCATTTATACTTGTTGACTGCTTGCAATTTGTGGGCCTCCAGAGGTTTTTTTTCTATTGCACTGAGTATTCTGTTGCTTCTCTGAGGGATTCATTCAAGTAAATCAGACTGTAGAACCAGTGTGCATCTTGGATTGCTAAAAGCACCAGTAAAAGTGACCCAAGCTTCAGAACATCTTTGGTGTCCGAAAATAACATTTTCTAAAGGTCTCCACTAATTGATCACAGCCCAGCCTTCCCCTCAAGCCTCTTCCAGCTGAAATGTCCCATAACAATATTTGGAATATTTTCTTTTTCCGTCCAAAAGTTTTTATAAACCCCTAATAATGAACACTAATATAGAGCCACACAACCTTTCCTAAATAAAATGCATGGGTTTATTTTTCATGGATACCTTTACCCTTGCATGCTTGTAAAATTAGTTACTGTTGTTTTTAACATCAGCATATTAATGGTACATTGTTCATTTCTTTACTGTATTGCATTATTTATTTTATTCAGGCACCCCTTAGCAAATTTGATTAAGCCAAGTAATAAGGACAAACAAGTTACCTAAAGAAAGCCATGGATGCTTTGTTGTTCTGTGACTAGGTGGTTCGTTGTAGATGTGTACGTAGAACAGTTTTAATCTTAGGTTCTCCTACATCACTGCTTCGTCAGTGAATTGCACTGGCAACATTTGTACAGATGCCTGCTTACCATTCTTTTTACAGTGTGTGGCCCTAGGGAGAAGTCTTCTGGTACTTACATAGGCCAGAGCGTGGATCTGACAAACAGAGTGCTGTATATCTAGCCCAAGAGTTAGGGATAATAAAAATTGACAATAACACACTTTGCACAGTTTTACAAATTGTACTCTTCCCTTTGGCCTAAGAATGAGCTGTCACTGCTCCAGGTGGATGGTATGCAATGTCTCTCATGTTTTTTAACTGTACATAAGTCTTTAAAGAGAACAGTTAGAACAGTGGTCAATAATCTCATCTCTAATTTATAATGGCTAAATGCTAATGTGTTTTTTAGGCTTTGTATCAGCTTGCCATAGGTCACTGGTTCCCAACCTTTTGATTTCTGTGGACTCCCACTTTATCGTTACTGGAACCCAGGGACCCCCACTGAATCATTGTTGGAATCCGAGGACCCCCTACTGAGTCATTACTGGAAGCCTGGGACCAAGGCCTACACATTGTTGATGATTTGAACCACAGAACAATACAGAAAAATACAGCATCCCATCAAACACATACACAACAACACATTTTAACAAATTTGCAAACAAAATAATTAAAAATAAAAATGTTTATTTTAATAGGAAGGGTGGAGCTTTTCTGAATTCACTTGAATACACACACCATCCATACTGTATTCTGTTTAATGCACCTGAACTGTTCCCTCTAATCAATCTGAGGATACTCATTTCATTTTAAGCCTCTGATTTCAAATTCCTTGACATTTACAGCACGTTTTAACATTTTCAATTGTACTGTTAACCACTTTATTTATATACATTTTATTAAACTGCTAATATTAGTTAACTTTCTAAGCAGTCACAACCCCCTGAGGAGGATAAGCGGAACCCCAGGGGCCCCCAGACCATAGGTAAGAAACCACTGCCATAGGTTAATTCATCTGTGTGTATGTTTAATGATGAATATATCAGTACAAACGGGAGTAGTCGTATAAGTCAAGTGTTTCATGGTTCTAAATACTATTTTAGTTTATTTTTATACATTTGAAATAATTTGTGGCTGATAAAACACAATATTGATTTTAATCTGATAAGGCAATATTTTAGATGTAAGTCAGGTCTTCAGTATAGGATAACGTTTAACACTTTTATGGCTGTATCGCTTATCTCTTCATAATGCCTTGCAATTTTCAAAACTGTGAATGGAGGATCATGTTCAGTAACTGTGTCCTTTACATTCAGTCTAGTTTGCACACATCGTGTTCCAGTGGGTTGCTATTACCTTCACAATTGTATAAGTATTATCTTGTATTTTTGCGGATATATTTAACACGTATTTGATGGCTAGCTTTATTTTTATAAATAAATGTGCTATAAACATATTGAGCGACATAAAGGATGATTATCAGCGGCATGTCTCTGGTTTATATTACATAGCAACGTGCGATTCTGCCTTTCTGTTCATCTCTGTTCTTGTCCTATGAGGATTTTGGTTTAAACATGAAATTTCCCAAGAGGAATGTGGGTATTTTGTGCTTAATAAGAACGTGTTCGTTTTCCACACATTTAATTAAAGATTAAGGCATAACATAATTTTTAGCATACCTCACACATTTTAATGAAATATTATTTTACACCGCTAAAGATAATGTTTTCAGATGTTGGACGAAATTCAGAAAAAGCTATGTGCATATGAACTCTGCTGCAGTTAACAAATCCCTTTAAGCACCAGGATTCCTAATTTAATGTGATAAAAGGCTCAGGAGGAAAAAAACACCAGTCTCAGGGAAGACTAATCTTTGAATAATGCATATTGCAAAAATAAATATTGCTCGCTGCGCAGACTACTCCTACTCCGGTGTAACACAAACACCGAGACAAACAGTATTGAAAAGATCTCTCCTTCCATTCGCCTACATGGAGGTCCACAACAAAGTAACTGCTTTGTAATTTCAATAACAATTTTTGCCTGAAAAACTTTTTTGCAGAACTTAATCTTTAGTAATTGAAAGGTCATCTTTCTTTTAAGGTAAATATATTTATTGAGTAAAAGCATAATATATTATAAAACGTTGCATGCACAGAACTGTGAGGCTTGAACTCTAAAAATCTGAGAAGTGTACTGTAATTAATTTACGAAAAGAAAAATACGAGTTTAAGCAAAGAAAGGCAATGTGAGGTTAAACGATAAGTTTTTGAATCAGGTGTCCACCCCAGGACATTGCACATATGCGTTATCCCTGTTACCAAGTATAGCTCCCAAAGGATCATTGATGGCTGGTACCCAAGGGACTTCTCCATGTGGCTCCTCTCAAGTTAGACATCTTCTGAGTATTATAGATTATATTTTCAAGTTGAAATCATGTCATAATCAACTATATGCATAATTTACACTCAGTTCTCTTTCTTCAAGAAAATCCATAGGCTTTATTCTACTGTGTAATGTAACCAGACGGGTATTTGACTCTTTTATATGAAGGGAAAATGAAAGAACCATGCCATCAGTTAATCAAATACTTTACTGAATTAGGCATGCTACAGTAGGTGAACATAGTACAATGATGAGGGACAATGTTTCTGTATCTTGTAAGTTTTACTTGGTTGTATCTCATTTGTAAGTAGGGAACCGTTGCAGGTGCTAGAATTAGTATCAGCCTCTTAAGAGCAAGACAACAGAGATGAGTGATGAATTGGGATTGTGATATATTTGCTTTTTGTTATTGCGTTTCTTCATGTTCTGTGTTTTTGTATTGTCTTACACAGTCTTAAAATAAGTATATTGACAATTATTCTGAGGATTCCTGATGAGTATTTAAATGAAGTTGTAGAAAGTTAACAGTAGCCATGCATTTCTAGCCCCAACATGGCTGTCATTTCATGTGCCGATATTTTTGTTGGTGTTCCGATATTAAGCAGATGGTTTGCACAATAATGAGACCGGTGTAATGTGGAAGTTCTCAGAAGTGGCAAGGTCTGTGACTTGAGCTACTACTTTGCCTTATGACTGCTGAGACTGTTGTCTTCATCCTGAGATTCTGAGATTGTTGTACTCTGTATTTTTTCATTCTGTCCTTTCCAATTAGATTCTCAGTCATACATTTGGTTTACAATGTATTTGGGACTGACAGAATCAAATAAATGAAAAAAATATGAAAAGAAGACACGTGAAGAATTGAAGATAAATTCTATACTGTTTTTAAAAAAATAATATGCCATATAAAATTACAGCTATCTTAAAATGCTTTTAATATCTTTTGAGACAGTGTTCAGTGAAACTATGGGGCATATTCACAAGAAAGTGTTGCATCGGTCCCGATGCGCCACTTTTTTTGTATGCCCCTAGTGCCACCTAACAACACCTTGGTTGTGCCTTATTTACAATATGGCGCACTATGGTGGTCATTAGGACAATAGCATGGTGTTTTGTAGGATTAGCACCAAGAATTGTGTTGCTAATCCTGCAAAGTAAAGGGAGGCCCATTAAAAACAATGGGAGCATCATTTTAATGCCCACCTGGTACAGGCGTTAAAAATTATGCTAAAAATTATGAGTGACAGCTTGAAAAGTTCACTGCGCCATTTGTTCTGGCCTCCTAACTGGGGAACACCCCCTTGCATAGGTGCAAAGGGGTTACTTTGTAACGATGGCGCAACAAAAAAGGCACATGAACGCCACGATTACTCTAATGTGAAGCTAGGTGGCGCTAGAGGCTTGTAAATATGCCCCTATGTTTCAGAAATTCAGGGTTTTGCCACCATTGCTTACAGTTTTTCTTGGGGAAGGAGAAATCTTTAAGAGTCATTACGGGGGATGGGCTTCCTCGCCTTCAAAAAGTTTCAGCAATGCTGCTACGAAAACTATGAATTGTAGCCAATGTTTGAGAATTAAGTTGTACGACAAACAACTTGAAGCATTTTTTCAAACTGTTGATGGGAAAAGAAACCCAGAATATTTTGAAAGCTGTCAGCCTCTCTGACCTCACTCCTTTTCTCCAAGCAATTTGTAGCTCATATTTACAGTCAGCACTTTGAAAGGTCATCCTACACCTTTTGAAGTTGATACATGGAAATGCCAGATGTAGTATAATAGAATCCACAAGCCCTCTGACCTTGTGTCATCACTGGAAGGGCCCTTATATGACCTTTGACCCTGAATCTTCCCAGGAGGTGACTTCACATTACCTTAACCCTCACAACATCAAGATAATTGACATTGCTGAAGTTCCGAAATAGCTGCATAAATAATGAAACACAACAAAGACAAATGTATATTTTACATACCACCTAGATTAGAGAGCTGACATGATAAGCCATGAGGGCACTACTTATTTCCCTTTATTTTACATGAAAATTGATGTGTTTATCTGAAGCAGTTATGATAAAAAAAACAGAACATAACCAAGAACTTAAATAATTTATACCACCGACTATCATGATTTGTTATTTTAGTATAGACCTGTTAGAAATGGGGTTTCTGGTTGGCTAGGGTATGCACCTCAGCCAGGTAGAACCTACCCACTCTAGTCAGGGCTAGGGAGTTACACGTCCAAGATAACCCCTGCTCACCCCCTTGGTAGCTTGGCACGAGCAGTCAGGCCTATCCCAGAGGCAGTGAGTAAAGCGTTTGCACAACACACACAACACAACTGACGCAAAATATACACCACAAAGTAAACACAATGCTGAGCTATGTAAAAATAATCTGTATTGCATAAAACATAATTAGACCATCATTAAACGTAAGTAATACCCTGCTAACTTAGCAGTTGTCAGAATGTTACACAAGTTACTAATAATCTGCAACAATATGCAGTTGTCACATTAGCACACATAAGTACTCAGGATTCTGCAACATAAGCAGTAATCAGGAATTATAGTAAAAGATATATGCACTTGTCATGAACAATCCCTAAATAAAAGGAACATTAGAGAATATATCACAAGTCATACAATTACATATCAGCTAGACATGCCCAAAAAAGGAACATTAGCACATATATGTAGGAACAGTAAACAGGTAGGAAATCTAAAACAACCAAAAGTCTGTACTAGGCTCCTAGAGCCTAGATTCCCTAAAAAGTACCTGTTTCCAGTTGAAAAGGCACTCCCAGTGGCTAAAGATGAGCATGGGGGGGCCCCCGGCGCTCCTGTGCGCAAAATGGGGGGCCACGTTCCTCGTGGGGGCCTGCCTTGACCTCCTTACACCCTGTCTGTAGGGTGGGGCGTGGCCCAACAATAATTATGCAGGCAAAGGCGGGAAGGGACCTCCGTCGAGGTCTCCCTTCCCGATTTCGGCTGAAGAATAAAATGCCCAAGAACAGGAGCGTCCCGCTCCTAGCGCAGTGACCGGGGAAGGGGGGCGCTCCCCGCGCCTTCCCCGAGTCCTGTTTGGTGTCGAAGGAAACTCGGACCCCTCCGGGGCCCGAGGGAAACACTCGACCGCACCCGATGTGGTGCACAAGTGAGGGAAGCTGATCCCGAGCCGCCGGGAAGCTTCCTGCAGAACTGGAGGCGGCTGGTGCCCCGGGGGCGCTCCCAGAAGTGGGAGGTGCCTCGGGGGCAACGAGAGGAGCCCGCTTGCTCCGGTTCCTTTGCTTGTGTGCCCCGGGGGCACTAAGATGAGCGCGGACCTCCCGCTAAGGAAACGTCCAAAAGCCCAGCTGCGGCAGTGATTTTTGGGCTCCAAATAAAGCACTTTACACAGCGCTAAGACCAAATCTGCAGCTGGGCTGCAGTGGTGATTTTTGGCAAAAGCAGCGCTTTGGCAGCGCTAAGGAAAAACGCAGTAGAGATTGTTACAGGGGTCAGGGGCCACACCACCCTGCCCCTGGGAACAACAAAACAAGCAGGATTACAGGGCTGGTGGGCCCATCTACAGGTCAGCACAAGGGGTGCAGATGGTGGCAGTTCCTCCTAGTGACCAGGCAGGTCACAGGTCAGCACAACAGCAGCAGTCCAAGGTGGTTTCCTGGTGAGTCCATACAGCAGCGTTCTGTGTCCAGTTTCACGTTCCAAGATTGTTCAAATTGTGGTGAAAATTCCCCTGTACTTATACTGGGTTTACAGTGTGTCTTACAATGGCAGGGAGAGGAGGTTCCAGCCAGTTACAACTGGTTCTGGGAGTGCCCCCTCTCTCCTTTCAGTACAGTCTCCAAACATCAGTGGGGGGCTAGCGACCCTATTGTGTGAGGCCAGGGCACTGCCTTTACAAATGCAGGTGTACCCCTCCTCTACCTTCTCTCAGCCCAGGAAGGCTTTACAATATGTAGATGCACCTCTGTGTCATCATCACCCTCCCTGTGTTCAGGCTGTCTGAGAAGTAGGCAAAGCCCCAACTGTCAGTTAGCCCAGACGTGGATTGGGGACAACCTGCAAAACAGCAAAGTCATAAGCACAGATAAATGCGTACTTTCTAGAAGTGGCATTTCTGTGATAGTAATAACAAATACACCTACCCCAGCAAGCAGCATTTCTCACCACTATCGCAACCATGCCAAACATGCCTATGCTACAGCTCATAAATCAGACAATACCCCTTACACATAAGGCAGGGTATTTCCAATGCAATCCTATGAGGACGCAGCACTCACAGCAGTGAGACACCAAGGCCCATATTCATACTTTTTGACGCTAAACTGCGCTAACGCAGTTTAGCGTCAAAAAATTTAGCGCCGTCTAACGCCATTCTGAAGCGCCATGCGGGCGCCGTATTTATGGAATGGCGTTAGCCGGCGCTAGCAGACCGGCGCTGCCTGGTGTGCGTGGAAAAAAACCACGTAGACCAGGCAGCGCCGGCGTAGGGGGAAAATGGCGTTAGGGCGTCTTAAAATGGGGCAAGTCAGGTTCAGGCAAAAAAATCGCCTCAACCCGATTTGCGCCATTATTTTCGACGCCCAGACGCCATTTAAATGACTCCTGTCTTAGTAAAGACAGGAGTCATGCCCCCTTGCCCAATGGCCATGCCCAGGGGACTTATGTCCCCTGGGCATGGTCATTGGGCATAGTGGCATGTAGGGGGGCACAAATAAGGCCCCCCTATGCCACCCAAAAAAAAAAAAAAAATGTAAAAAATTATACTTACCTGAACTTACCTGAATGTCCCTGGGGTGGGTCCCTCCATCCTTGGGTGTCCTCCTGGGGTGGGCAGGGGTGGCAGGGGGGGTCCCTGGGGGCAGGGGAGGGCACCTGTGGGCTCATTTTGAGCCCACAGGCCCCTTAACGCCTACCCTGACCCAGGCGTTAAATAGTGGCGCAAATGCGGGTTTTTTTGACCCGCCACCTCCCGGGCGTGATTTTTGCCCGGGAGTATAAATACGACGCATTTGCGTCGCCGTCATTTTTTTAGACGGGAACGCCTTCCTTGCATCTCATTAACGCAAGGAAGGCGTTCACGCAAAAAAATGACGCTCTTTACTCATACTTTGGCGCTAGACGCGTCTAACGCCAAAGTATAAATATGGCGTTAGTTTTGCGCCGAATTTGCGTCGAAAAAAACGACGCTAATTCGGCGCAAACGGAGTATAAATACGGGCCCAAGTTAGGCTGTTTGTCATTACCAGGACAGGCCACACAACATGGCACATGTCCTGCCTTCTACATACATGGCACCCTGCCCAAAGGGCTAGCTAGGGCGTACCTTAGGGGTGACTTACATGTAGTAAAAGGGGAGTTCTGGGCCTGGCAAGTAAATTTAGATGCCAGGTCCCTGTGGCAAGAAACTGCGCACACAGACTCTGCACTAGCAGGCCTTAGATAGGTTTGACAGGCTACTTCAGTGGGTGGCGCAAGCAGCGCTGCAGGCCCACTAGTAGCATTTAATTTACAGGCCCTGGGTATAGGGATACCACTTTACAAGGGACATATAGGTAAATTAAATATGCCAATCAGGTATAATCCATTCATAACAAAGTTGTAAGAGAAAGCACATGCACTTCAGCACTGGTTAGCAGTGAAAAGGTGCTCAGAGTCAAAACATCAGCCAACAAAGGTAAGAAAAATAGGGAGGCAAAAAGCTAAAAGTCTGGGGAATTACCCTGTAAAAGGGCCAGGTCCAACATGGCCCCCTACCAGCTCAAAGCCAGGGGAGAACAATCCTTGATGGACTTCCCTGATTATGGGGATATAACCAGGACCCTGGCCCGCAACTGCAGGACCATGATCCAGTTCTCCGCCAATCTGAACCCAGTTGAATTCTTCTGTCTATGCTTCCAAGACAATCTAAGCTAACCCATGGAGGTGTCCTAGTTGTCTGTGGCCAGAGCCAGGTCCCAAGCCAGCCCAGGGCCTCTGGCCTCTGAAACCTCCCAGAGTGGGAGGCGGGAGCCCCAGGTGCATAGCATCCTGTTTCCACTCTCCTTCCCACCAGTTCAGGAGTTACCCCCTGCCACGGGTCTTCTAGCCTAGGGACTGGTCCCATAGCCTGAATAGGGTCCAGGGGAGAGTCTCTCCTCCTGCCACTCCTTCTAGGGTTCCGCCTCCTCTGAGGAGGAGTTGTACCCCCAGAATCCACAACTGCCGGGGCACTTGTTACAGTCGTCCTGGTCAGCTCACCCACCAGTTCAGAGGAGCCCCGCTGTAACTGGTCTCCCAACCCAGGGTCCTTCCCCTCTGGCTGGGGTCAGAAAAGAGCCTTTCCTCCTCCTGCCCCTCCTTCTAGAGTTCCACACCCTCCCATCAGGAGTGATACCCCCAGAAGTAATTGTAGAGAGACTGGGGACAGCCTTCTCCACCTCCAGGTCAAGGGAGCTAACCTGGACCTGGTTTTCCAACCTAGGGACAGTACCCTTGGGCTGGTTCTCCAACCTAGGGACGGTACCCTTGGGCTGGTCATGAGTTAGGGGAACATCCTCCCTCAAACTCTACCTTACAGGAACTGAATCCCTAGGGCATGCATCTTCCAACCTAGGGATGTTACCCTTTTGCTGGACAGGAGTCAGGGAAGTGTCTTCCAGCGAATCCCCCCTTGTAGGAACTGAATCCCTAGGGAATGCATCAGTAGAACGGCTGGTTACAGCAATCTTTGTTCCCAGATCAAGGGGGTTGCCCATGATCTGGTCTTCCAACCTAGGGACAATACCCTTTTGCTGGACAGGAGTCAGGGGAGTATCCTCCCTCACATCCTCAAAAGGAAGCATCGCACCCCCCTCTGCGGGGTGGTGCTGCTGATCTCCAGAGTTGGAGCAACCCTATTCCCAGGTGTTCCCCCTTCCCCTTCAGACTCTAGGGCATCCTTTTTTACAGGATTGGCCTTCGGTAACGACTACCCTCCCGCCTTGGGGCCCCTCTCGGGTACCTTCCAAGACCTGCGGAGGAGGACAGGTCCCTGTGGATCCTGCACTCTCCCTGCTCAGAACGTTGTCGGGGTTGGTTAAATTCTCGCCTTGGTGCACCGGTAAGGAGCCCTCTATGGCATACGTAAGAGGATAGGTCCTTAACAATCCTAATTCCTCCCCACTGAAAACTTTGCCTGGACCAGTTAAATTCCAGCCTTGGGGCCCCTTCTGGGTGCCTTCCAAGACATGCGTAAGAAGACAGGTCCCTCTGGATCCTGCACCCTCCCCGATCAGAATTTGGCCTGAATTACCCAGAACCTCCCCCACCCCTTCCAGGGGTGAACCTAAGATGGCCCTTGATGTCTGACCAGCTCCCCTGGCACTAAGCCAGAGGTCAGCCTCCTTTGCAAGTTCCCTGGGGTCAGAGAACTCACGGTAAGACAGGTGTTGGCGTAGCTCTGAAAAGCAGCAATGGACCATGTGTTCTCTTAGAATGAGACTAAACAGCCCTTCATAAGTGGTTGCTCTGCTACCCTCCACCCATCCTGTTAGTGCTTTACAACAAGTCCCCATGAAATCCTCCCAAGACTGGTGAGACCGCTTCTTGCTGCCTCTGAACCTCAACCTGTAGTCTTCAGGGGTGAGACCATACTTTTCTATCAGTGCCTTTCTGATGTGGGGATACCCCTGCCTGTCACTCCCTTCTGGGGCCAGTAGGACATCCCTTTCCACCTCAGGAACTAGACCTTCCTCATACTCCTTAAGCCACTGACGTATGTCATCTCCCTCCTTGAACCCAGGTACCAAATCTGTGGGTAGGTAAGGATTGTGCCTAACATTACAAATGCTGCCACCACTGGACTTCACCTGCATTATTGGTGAGTCCAGATTTGTAAGATTGCGCTCTAAAGCGAGCCTTTCTCTGGCAAAGGCCCTTTTAGCCTCTGCCATCCTCTCCTGGACTAAGGCTTTTTAAACCTCAGCCTGTCTCTCTTCTACAGCCAGCCTAGCTAGCTGCAGCCTCAGGTCCCTCTCTTCCCGCCTATCTCTGAGCTCCTCAGGTGACAGGGAATGGGAGGTGGCGCTGCTGCCACGCAAGGACCCAGTAAGGGACGCCCTATCTATGGGGTCCTCTCTCTGTACTGGTGTCCCTGGCCAGTCATCTTCTCCCTCAGTGTCTGACTTCTTAGGGTCACTATCCCCCTGGGGTGTGGACTAGGGGCCCTCCTCCTTAGAGTCCTCACTACTCTTGTGGGTCTCTCTAGGGTCTCCCTCAGAACCATCCCTCTCTTGGACCTCTTTTTTTTCTATGTAGTCTGCCTCCTCAAAATTAAACAGGGCTCTCCTGAGGATCCCTATATGAGCTTCAGATTCTAAAAAAAGGTATACCTCTCTCCTTGCAGAATCCCCTTAACTTTTCTAGAGTGTAATACAACATATCATCCATGTCAAAGGTGGACTCCATTTTGTTAAGGGCACAACACTAGCGTAAACACAAGAGTCAAATGTGCGAGTATACAAAACAGGAGTGAAAATAAAATGACTAGTCTTGACAGAACAGGAGAATCATTTAAGAAAAGAGAATTAAAACATGAAATGGTCTAAGTGCAATTTGCGGGCAAAAATGAGTCACAAGGTACTGTGCAAGCGCAAGTCCTATCCTCACCGCTGACAACCAATGTTAGAAATGGGGTTTCTGGTTGGCTATGGTATGCACCTCAGCCAGGCAGAACCTACCCACTCTAGTCAGGGCTAGGGAGTTACACGTCCAAGATAACCCCTGCTCACCCCCTTGGTAACTTGGCACGAGCAGTCAGGCTATCTCAGAGGCAATGTGTAAACCGTTTGCACAACACACACAACACGTGACGCAAAATATACACCACAAAGTAAACACAACGCGGAGCTATGTAAAAATTATCTGTATTGCACAAAACATAATTAGACCAACATTACACGTAATACCCTGCTACCTTAGCAGTTATCAGAATGTTACACAAGTTACTAATACTCTGCAAGAATATGCAGTTGTCACATTAGCACACGTAAGTACTCAGGATTCTGCAACATAAGCAGTAATCAGGAATTATAGTAAAAGATATATGCACTTGTCATGAACAATCCCTAAATAAAAGGAACATTAGAGAATATATCACAAGTCATACATATCAGCTAGACATGCCCATAAAAGGAACATTAGCACATATATGTAGGAACAGTAAACAGGTAGGAAATCTAAAACAACCAAAATTCTGTACTAGGCTGCTAGAGCCTAGATTCCCTAAAAAGTACCTGTTTCCAGTCGAAGAGGCACTCCCAGTGCCTAAAGATGAGCATAGGGAGGGGGCCCCCCCGGCGCTCCTGTGCGCAAAACGGGGACCACGTTCCTCGTGGGGGCCTGCCTCGACCTCCTCACACCCTGTCTGTGGGGTGAGGGTTGGGCGTGGCCCAACAATAATTATGCGGGCAAAGGTCAAGGTCGAGGTCTCCCTTCCCGATTTTGGCTGAAGAATAAAATGCCCAAGAACAGGAGCATAACGCTCCTAGCACAGTGACCGGGGAAGGGGAGTACGCCCCGTGCCTTCTTCGAGTCCTGCTTGGTGTGGAAGGAAACTCGGACCCCTCTGGGGGCCAGAGGAAACACCCAATGAGGTGCGCGCATGAGGGAAGCTGCTCCCGAGCCACCAGGAGGCTTCCTGAAGAACTGGAGGCGGCTGGTGCCCGGGGGCACTTCCAGAAGCGGGAGGTGCTTCGGGGCACCGAGAGGAGCACACTTGCTCTGGTTCCTTTGCTTGTGTGCCCCGGGGGCCCTAAGATGAGCGCGGACCTTGTGCTAAGGAAACTTCCAAAAGCCCTGCTGCGGCTGTGATTTTTGGGCTCCAAATAAAGCGCTTTACAGAGCGCTAAGACCAAATCTGCAGCCTGGGCTGCGGCGGTGATTTCTGGCAAAAGCAGCGCTTTGGCAGCGCTAAGGAAAAATGCAGTAGAGCTTGTTACAGGGGTCATGACCCCTGTAACAATCTCTACTGCATTTTTCCTTAGAGCTGCCAAAGCGCTGCACCCTGCTACTGGGAACAACAAAACAAGCAGGATTACAGGGTTGGTGGGCCCAGCTACAGGCCAGCACAAGGGGTGCAGATGGTGGCAGTTCCTCCTAGTGACCAGGCAGGTCACATTTCAGCACAACAGCAGCAGTCCAAGGTGGTTACCTGGTGAGTCCATGCAGCAGCGTTCTGTGTTAAGTTTCAAGTTCCAAGAGTGTTCAAATTGTGGGGGAAATTCCCCTGTACTTATACTGGGTTTACAGTGTGTCTTACAATAGCAGGGAGAGGAGGTTCCAGCCAGTTACAACTGGTTCTGGGAGTGCCCCCTCTCTCCTTTCAGCACAGTCTCCACATATCAGTGGGGGGTTAGCGACCCTATTGTGTGAGGCCAGGGCACAGCCTTTACAAATGCAGGTGTGCCCCGCCTCTCCCTTCTCTCAGCCCAGGAAGGCTTTACAATATGTAGATGCACCTCTGTGTCATCTTCACCCTCCCTGTGTTCAGGCTGTCTGAGAAGTATGCACAGCCCCAACTGTCAGTCTGCCCAGACGTGGATTGGGGACAAGCTGCAAAACAGCAAAGTCATAAGCACAGATAAATGTGCACTTTCTAGAAGTGGCATTTCTGTGATAGTAATAACGAATACACCTACACCAGTAAGCAGCATTTCCCACCACTATCCCAACCATACCAAACATGCCTACGCTACCCCTCATAAATCAGACAATACCCCTTACACATAAGGCAGGGTATTTATAATGCAATCCTATGAGGAGGCAGCACTCACAGCAGTGAGACACCAAGTTAGGCTGTTTGTCACTACCAGGGCAAGCCACGCAACATGGCACTTGTCCTGCCTTCTACATACATGGCACCCTGCCCAAAGGGCTAGCTAGGGCGTACCTTAGGGGTGACTTACATGTAGTAAAAGGGGAGTTCTGGGCCTGGCAAGTAAATTTATATGCCAGGTCCCTGTGGCAGAAAACTGCACACACAGGCTCTGCGCTTGACAGGCTACTTCAGTGGGTGGCGCAAGCAGTGCTGCAGGCCCACTAGTAACATTTAATTTACAGGCCCTGGGTATAGGGATACCACTTTGCAAGGGACTTATAGGTAAATTAAATATACCAATCAGGTATAATCCAATCATACCAAATTTGTAAGAGAGAACACATGCACTTTACCACTGGTTAGCAGTGAAAAGGTGCTCAGAGTCAAAACGTTAGCCAACAAAGATCAGAAAAATAGGGAGGCAAAAAGCAAAAAGTCTGGGGATTGACCCTGTAAAAGGGCCAGGTCCAACAATACCATAAAAGGAAATACATTGATAAATGCAAGCAAACTAAGCAAGTCAGTCTGATCATTTTTAGGGAGTGTTTGCAGAAGGTGTTGGGGTTTCTTCATGAGGAAATCGTGAAATAAAATGTGCACCATGTTTCACATAAATTGAAAGTGCTAAGCCAATAAAACCTGATGCTCTGCAGGAGATGGACCCATTATGATTATTAAATGTGCAGTGGATTACCTCATTTGACACAAATTGCCTCCATTGTGCTAGGGTCTGAATTTTGTAATGGTTGCCCTCAATATGCCACCGTACCCCACTAAGCTAAACATTATAAACCTTATTCCAGTGCTAGAATTTTGCCATAAGTGCAATACATATGCCATTGGTAGTCCTTGTGTCAAAAATTAACTCTTGAATATTAGGGCCAGCATATTATCATGGCTGCCCCCCATCATATGACATAGCTGTCCTCCCTTATAGAAAGAGTTACCTCCAATATGTTAGTGCCAGCATGTTAGTTCGGGTGTCTCCAGCCAGGAATTACCTCCTGTATGCCTGCACCAAACTTTTGTCATGGGCGTCTCATAAGCCAAGTATTATCTCGTATACCATTGCCAGTGTTTTGTCACAGGTCCCTGACATACTGAGAATTGTGCACCAGCATTTCGGTATGGGTGCCTCTATAATCTATATTATAAGAATTGTGCCAGTATGTCAGAGTAAATGGCAGACCCCCAAACATAACACAACATTCTCACTCACACTCATGTTCACTCACTCAACCCTATTTTCTCTCTGTCTCACTAACTGATTCACATTCACTCATTCTAATGCACTCCTTGTTACTGTCACTCACTTGTACGTTTTCAGTCACACAGACCCACTCACTTGCAGACACACATACTCTCACTCATTCTCATTCAGTCTCACTTATTCTCAATCATTGTGACTTACTCTTCTCACTCAGTAATGCACACTCACGTTCACTCAGATGCACTCTTGCTTGCACTCATTCATATTTTCTCTCATACTCATTTGAACTCACTCTTAATCACTCAGTCTCACTTATTGTCACTTACTATGGCTCATGCATTCTCACTTTGTTACTCTCTCTCACTTTCACTCACTCATTCTTACACACACACTCATTGTCGCTCACACTCCCTCATACTCTCTAACACCTCATCGAAATCTTACTTACACTCAAATAGTCACTCTCTCACTTACCCGTTCCCACTCAGTGTGTCTTGTTTCCACTCACTCTTTGTCACTCATTCATTCACTCTCATTCACACTCAAATTCAATGTGCTCTCAGTCACTCATACTTTCTGACTTACACACACTCACCTACTCATACTATCACTAATTCACTTTCACTCACACAAATGCTAACACATATCAAACTCCCACTCACTCAAACATGCGCTCTACTTTGCACATGTATTTAACAAACATTTTCAAGCATTTTAATCTACTTACTTTAGCTGCCAGTGGAGGTCTTGTTATAGCTTCCGGTGCTACTTTTATATTACATTAATTGGAATAATAGCTTGTTATTCACTTTTAATATAGTACACAATGATAAAAAAATCAAGGATGGTGGAGCCCTATTTATTGGGGTGAGTTTGTCACCTCCCAGGCAAGGGATCACATAGGCGGTGCCAGGGGCTGCAAGACGTAAGCCAGGAGTTGCAGATGTGACACCTGGTGACTCCTAAATGACATTCATGCTACTACAGTGATGTTTACTTTTTTGATGAATGCTGTGAAAGAAATTAATTTCAGTGGAGGTGACTGGAAAATAAGCATTGTCTGGTTAGTGGTGCAGGTAGAGGTTGCTTCTCATGTGTTAGGAACTTCCAAAAAGGTGAGATTTCTTTTTCCCTCTCTGAGGTCGAATTCACAAACATTTTTTCCTTGCTAATGTCAATGATGTTGCATTGCTAATAACATTTGCAGAATACTCATTCACCAAACCTTTCATGAACCATAAGAGTAGTTTTTTATGGAAATTAAAGAGTGAGATACACTGACTCACAGCAGGCATACTAACAGAATAATTTACATTGTAAAGTCGGCCGTTTGAGGGGGACATATCAAATTCATCGTCACTTTGCTGAGTGAAGCACGCACATTCTGAAGGTATAGAGAAGCCACTGCACAGCAAGTTCAAGGTGTTGTGGATTAACGATTATTGTTTCGCCACTCATTTTATTTGTTCTATGTTCTACTGCTCATTGCAATTGCCACTGTCCTTATGAGGGTCACTCATTTTAACAGTACATTTAAAAACATTTACAGACATCATTTTCCCTCCCACTTGAGAGCTGTTTAATTTTTAGATGCTCAATATATCAAAATCCTTTTTAAACTTTAATTTTGCCAATTTATCCTTTGCTATTTTTTTTCTTGAAGGTGAAGCGTTTCTTCCTTCTTTCTGTAACTGTTTTCATTTTTACATCCATTTCTTTTGCGTGACTAATGCGTTAGTCACTCTCTCATAATGACTAATGTGTTGCTACCTAAAGAGCAGCTGCAATGTTTGAAAATAGTTCTTTAACAAGCAGCCAGTATTGAGTTATTCATTTTTTCAAAGCTCAAAATGACTGCATACTTTAGTACTGTTAAGTTTATTTTTGGTAGGCATTTTGGTATGGTGGCACAGATGCTTACCTTTCTTCCAGATGATTTAGACATAAGTCACATAACGTGCATTGAAAGTGCTAATTTAAGGTGTGCTAATTTAAGGTAAGGGGCCATGTCACACGAAGTGCCATACAACATAAAGTTAGTACTGTAAGAGCCAATTTAAGAGACGTCTGTGCCATATTTTTCGCTGATTGGTGTCCAAAGTAGATAAAGATTGGGAGCAGTACTATTTTACCACTTCACACAGTGGACAGGAACTTTAGGAACTTTAATGTCAAAACTTTTGGCTGGAAATGTGGCAGCATTAGTTGATATATGTAAAAACAACGGAACATAGCACAACCGAATGAAAAACAAAAATGGTGCAACACAACATTCAGGACTGAAGTCAACACCAGGAACCATAGTACAACACAACATCGCATTGCACATAAGACAACAGAAATACGAAAATGACACACAATATGTGCATATTCTTAACACCCCTTAGTGATCAGAGGACATACATACTCCAGAAGCCTTCATTCATAATGCAGTGATAAAAGGTGTTTGCACCAAACAACTGCCTTAAGTTACCTTAAATTACCGACAAAATGAAATAGAGACAATCACAAACGTTATGTTATCCAGCCACCTGGTTCTAATCTCGAACTTGGTGTTTGACACAAAATGATGTGGTTTCTTGATAATTACCTCATCACCTCATACCTCAAATTATAAAATTGGTAATGTAACGTGAGGAAATACATCAAGCAAGTTCAAACAACTATTACAGTCTGCTTAAAAATCTCACACCTGCATTTTTAATTAGAATCTTTGGAAATATGCAGACATTTAGGCTTTATGAGCTGTCATTTGTGATTTCTGATGGCACATTCACGGAAGATACCTAACTGGTGAAAAGCTGTACTATCTAAAAACAATAATCATAAATACAACTGTAACTGAACAAAATATCAAGTTATGAAAGGGAACAATCTGTAATCGACATAATGTGACCTAATAGATGAGGAGAGACTAATAAGTAGATATTTGACAGCTATCTCAGAACGCAGAGAATATGAACAGTAAAATGGCATAATCCAGTAATACGTGAAATAGAGAAAATGGCACAGGAAGTACCCAGTATAGATTCAAGTCATACTTAGTATAATTTTGTTCATACACCAATAATATAGGCACTGGAGATGCAACCCTGAATTGGAACCACTCAGGATCAATCCACACATTAGCTATAAAAGGATAAGTGAACAATTTGAGCTGGGAAGGCTAATTACAAAATACCAAGAGAAGGAAGATGAAGCAATGAGGGTCAGATAAACTTGTGAGAAGTTAAGAAGAAAGGTCAGGGCATCAAAAAAGTTACTGATTTTTGATGTCGGAGTACAAGATTAAGAACAGAGATTAAAGCAGAACAGACTGCACGGTTTTTAGAAGTTGATGAGCCAGTGCAAAACACAGAATGAATCTTTTTTCTGTTCTGCATGCTCCTTTTTTAACTTGTGAACAATATGCACATGGTAAAGGAACAAGATAGTTTCCCTTCAGACAGTGAGGGCTTTTCACTGATGGCTGATCATAATATAGTGAAAAGTATGAGGGTCCTAACTTTAGATGCAGCTTCCTTCCAACTGTTCCTCTAGGCACCCTGAAAGGCACACAGTAACAAGGCAGAGACTTATGTTAATTTAGGATTTATGACATTTGCTCTTTCTGGTTCTTCTAGCGTATGGGATATGTTCTTCCTCTTTCTTTCTTTTCTTCTTTCTTTTTTAATCAGCCACTCCTCCATTGGTAAGACATCGCTGTGCTCTATTCAGAACTGGTAGTTGCCCCAGATGGGAATAGGACTAGCTTCTTGCCAAGCATGGTTGGATCAATGATAAATAGCATTACACTTTTTTTTTTAGAAAATAAAGCACCACTCAGCCTTAAAAGGGCCAGAAGCACCAATGTATCTCTGGAAACCCTCATTAGAATCTTCAAAATGCACCCAAGGAAACTCAAACACTAATTTTTGCTTTTTCCATTGGAAAAGAAAAAGCAATAGACCTAGTTGGTTATTCCCAAGTCTCTGCTCCTCCTGAAGGAAGGCAATGCTATCAGGAGCATTTTTGTGGCCTAAGCATCCAACTATTGTGTACATATTAGTTCTTTATTATGTTTTAATTCATATTTTGGAAGTTGAAATATCTCCCTCTTTTATAGAGTCCACAATATTGACTATCAGCATATCATGAAAGTAGGTAGATGTGGACTTAGAAAAGATAAATCTGTGATCACATTGATGATATGCCATTAGTCCCTATTTTGGAGTCGAAAGATGAGTGAAAGTCTTTACAGTATGACAATTCTCTATATTGTGACCAACATCTATTGGATACACTAATATATTCTGCATCATTATTCACATATTTAGAAATGTAGATTAATGAAGTGAACATGCAGTGTTGGAAATCTACCTGTCTGTTTTTTTTTCAACATAAAAAATGTTTGGCATTTCATAGTGGTCATACTAAAATAATGGGGGTCATTCTGACCCCGGCGGTCATGGACCGCCGAGGCCAGGGTTGGCGGGAGCACTGCCAACAGGCTGGCGGTGCCCCGCAGGGCATTCTGACCGCGTCGCTTTGGCCGCGGTCAGAAGAGGAAAACCGGCGGTCTCCCGCCGGTTTTCCGCTGCCCATAAGAATCCTCCATGGCGGCGCAGCGAGATTCTGACACCCCATACCGCCACCAGGAACAGGATGGCGGTATGGGGTGTTGTCTTGCAGTGCCCATGCCAATGGCATGGGCACTGCAGGGGCCCCCGTAAGAGGGACCTACTTTGTATTTCAGTGTCTGCTTTGCAGACACTGAAATACGCGACGGGTGCAACAGCACCCGTCGCACCTTCCCACTCCGCCGGCTCCATTCAGAGCCAGCGTCCTCGTGGGAAGGTTGATTTCCACTGGGCTGGCGGGCGGCCTTTTGGCGGTCGCCCGCCAGCCCAGTGGAAATCCCAGAATCACCGCAGCGGTCTGACGACCGCGGTGCGGTGTTCTAAGAATCAGGCCCAATGTGTCTTACTCACCTGCCTTTTCCATGCTGGCACAAGCAAACTAGCACACAGTATTACCATAAAAGATATGGATAAAGGTGGGTAGAATTCTACACATATATATCTTTTGAAATGACCAGTTCTGAACAATGTATTTTAATTGATTTTTGACACAGTGAAAAATCTGCATGAGTGGATTTTGTCAAGTACTTCTGGAAAACAATGCTTGTCTTAGATTTCCAGCAGCATTCCTGAGATTATTTGTAAACCCCCAAAAAGTCAAAAATCCACTTTCATTTAAGTAGTAAAGTTAGAGTATGTTTCGGCGTTTAATCTTGACAAGAGAACTGCACATCGGGCTACTGGAAAGTAACATTCATCACATTACAGCAGAACTTGCTGACAGTACGTTTTTTTAAGCAGCACATGGGAAGAGACCCAGCAGGTGAGCAAACGCTGAGAGAAGAACCACAGAAAACTGCCACTGAGTCATGTAAAAATCGTTCACTAGCTGCAGAGAGACTGGGGCCAGATCATTTAGAACATAGTAGAGATTAAATGTAGCATAAGAGCAGAGCTGGGGAACTGGGTAATTAAGAGAGAACCTTTATCTACAAAGTACTGAATAGTGAATGATAGAATATTATTCACAAAAAATGATTGTTAAATACATCCAAGGTTGCAGCTGTCCAACACATTTGTATGACCCTGACCACAACATTGACTTCCACCATCCATAAATTGCAACCTATAGAGGACATCAACAAACTCAAGACTATAAGAACCCTTAGTGACCACAACATTAACATACACAGCATAAGATTACACTATCAAAATGGTGGTTTAATCATGAACAGGGGATTCCGTATAACCGGTAGAAAAGCAGTGCTGATCCTACCATATAAATCCAGACTTGTGCGTCCACCTGTTAAAATAGGGTAAAATAAGACCAGCGGGGGCTACCATATGCTCGAATCCCCTCCAGTCACAGTTGTATATTGTGTGGTAACCTCTCCCCTTGGGAACCTCTCTTAGGGCCCAGCTGGAGCGACTGGTTAAAGGGCTGAGCTACTGTGTTTTTTGTGGCAAGTGCCAAGTGTGCGATGGTTGCAGTTCTTTAACTTTTAGCAGCTTTGTATCTGTAACCTCAGTTATATAATATAGTGGGTTCAGAGCCTTGACGGAAAAGTCAATCCACCTATTGGTATGACTTTGTATGTTAATTTATGACGTGTCAATCCAGGAACACAAAAGGGAACACAATTAAGAGAGATGCTGATTTCCACCTTGCACATAGTTTCATGGTTGCCACGGTAACAACCTTTCTCTATCCCTGTCTGCAAAACCAAAAGGTTTTATTTGAAATCAATAATCCTGGGAAGTGCATACAGACCTTTAGGACGGGAAATGGCACAGATGCAGTAAGGTCACACAAGTGAAATGAAACATCCTACGACGTTTAATTGTTTACTTATTCAAAGCTCTTTACCTTGCATTGTAGTGCACTGTAGATAAACAAAACAATTAATAATTTGATTAAATATATGCAGGAATTGCTTCTTAAGGAGTACACTATTTGAATATAAAAGGGTGAGTGAATGCGAAGGAGAGACAGAGAGGGAACAAGAGAGCGAGAGAGATAGAGAGGGGGAGAACAGAAAAATAGAGATGGCTACAAGAGAGTGAGAGCCTATTAGTGAGATTCAAACGACTACCTCCACTGAGGGACGAATCTGGCCCTTTTTTGAGTAAACTCATCAATACTGAAACCCAAGTGATAGTGCTTTAAGTTTAAAAGGATGCGTCCTTCTAGGCCTCAATAATTAAAAAATGTGTTTGTTGGTACCAACTTGAAGAGAGTTAGTGTGAAAAATTCTCAAAGTAGCTAGAAAATACAGTATAAAATATGTGGTCTGATTGGATGGTGAAGCAAGAACAGTTAAGTGTAAGGTATTAATGGAGTGGCTACTTTCTGGAGAATACTACTAATACATCTTTTGTAGAAAAAAAGATTTAAAAAAATAGTTTCTTACCTGATCTTCATAACAGTAACATGAGAAATATATGACAGTAAGGTAGAATTGGAGTAAATAAATTTACATCAAAATGTTTTTTCCTTGGCTGAACTGAATGTGTCATTCCAGGCTAAAACGATGCCCATTTTGAAATTATCAGCCTTTTTTTTTACTTTTGTGCGTACATGAAGCAGTGAATGTGTTGTTTTAGTACCTGCATAACAGGAATGTTTCAGTCCATCCCCCACTGCCACTCCTTCAATGTGGGCACCTCTTTCGCCCCCCAGGACCTGGCTATGTCCCTCTTTGCCACCACCAGAGCCAGGAAAAAAAGGAGTTTGGAGCGCGGATTATTTACATCACTTGGCACCCCCAACAAAGTAAACCAGTGTTCTATCAGAAGGGGAGCCCTTTAGGATGGCTGGAAACTCCATAAGATTTGTATCTTCTTATGTGTTTGTAGTCCCAAATCGTGTGAATATAGATCCCAGGGTCTGCTTCACAGCGCAGGTAGCCCAAAGTCAGTGCCCTTCCCATTATGTGGAGTCTGTTACAGTCATAGTAGGATTTTAAGCTGTATCAAGCAAAACTTAAAGGCCACTTTGCTGGGGTGCAATAATGTCACCTCCCAATCTACATCTTCCCCCACATCCTTGTGCCACCTCTCCAGCAGCCGGGCTAGAGTACAGGGCATATTATTATTGATAGTTTTATACATGGCCGAGATGGCCCCTTTCCCAAGTTCCTCCATGAGTATACGTTCTTCTAGTGGGATATAGCCAGGCAGATCATCTACCTGCAACCCTTCGGCCAGCCAGGCATGTCTTAGTTGGGCATATTGCAGGAACTCATTTCAGTGCATATGAAATTCTGTTTGCATGGATGAGAATGGCATGATATCACCCTGTTACAAGATATTACCCACCTTAGAAATGCCAGTGGCATCCTAGTGTTCGAAACCTTTCAATTTTGTAAATTGTTGTAACCAATTACCTGCCCACAGGGGTGTTTCCCTGTTGACTTATGGTCCCATCTCTGTGTCTTTGTGGCCTTACTCCAGGATTCTAGGGCGATCCTGGTGGCTAGTGGTAATAGCCGTGAGCCTCCCCCTGAATATATAGGTAGTGTAGATGAGTCCTGGGGGTTAAAAGAGATCATTCCAAGCAGAACGTTGGGTGGGCCTGTGGGGGCATAAATCCAATCATTTCTGGTAGTTAACTGGGAAGCCCAATAGTACCCTTCTATATCCAGGAGCACCAACTCCCTGTTGTATAGATTGGATTGGAGTGATTTGAGGGATACCCTTGGGTGACGCCTGCCTCAGAATAGGGTTCGCAGATCCCCAATGATTTTGGTGAAGAGTGGAGGGGAAATAGTGTAATATGTATTTTGGAGCACATATAGAAATTTGGGGAGTGTAGTAGTTTTGAACATACCCGCTCGTCCCATTAGGGTGAGGGGAAAGCCTCTCCATTGTGTCACGTCTGCCTGAAAATCTCGGAGGACCCTTCTCGCATTGCGGCATGCACATCTCTCAGGCTTTTCAGTGAGAAATATCCCAAAATATTTGAGGCTGTCTTCAACCATTCTAAGCCCTTGCGGGAGTGCTAGCGTGTTGGACAAGCCAGAGGGTGCGTACAGTAATGACTTGTGCCAGTTAACTGTGTATCACAAATGGGCCCTATATTCTCCTAGTAGCTTGAAAAGTGTTGGGATGGTACTCTCTGGTTCGGTGACATACAGAAGGTCATTGTCAGAGTATAACAATATCTTCTCCTCCAGGTCACCCTGTTCAGTGATGGTGACCCCTCTGATCCCCGGGTGGTGCCGAACCACGCATGCCAAAGGCTCCAGTGTCAGAGCAAATAGGAGTGGGGACTGGATGAATCCTTGTCTGGTTCATCTGTCAACTGGAAATATGGCCTGCAGCTTCCTGTTGACTCTGACTGCCGCGACAGGGTTCTTGTAGAGTATATCAACCCATTTCATGAAGTGCGGGCCAAATCCAAATTTAAGTAATGTCTGCCCAAAGGAGGGCCAATGAACTGCATCAAATGCATTTTTGGCTTCCAAGGAAAGAAAACAATGTGGTGCCTAGTGCACCAGGACAGCATTAAACCAGTTGTGGGAGCGTCTTAAGTTAAGGCGAATCGACCTACCGGGCATGAATCCTGTGTGGTTTTGATGTATCTGGGGATTGATTACCTGTAGGAGACTTGTGGCCAGAATCAAAGCTATCAGCTTGGTCTCAACATTAAATAGCAAAATTAGGTAGTATGAGCTACAACAATCCCTGGTTTTCCTTCCTTTGGGTATGCCTATAATGGTAACCTTTTGGAGGTCGAGGGAGAGTTTCCCTGCAGTCCAGACAGTCATGTAAAGCCCCAGGAGGTGGGGTGCAAGCAAGTTAGCATAATGTTTGAAGAGCTCAGCCAGAATCCCATTGGGACCTTGGGTCTTCCCAGGGCTCAATTTAGCTATTGCTGCAAGTATTTCATTCAGGTTTAGCTCCCCCTTCAGGAAGCCTCTGACCTCCGTTTCTAAAACTGGCACGGGAATTGTGGCCATGTAACTTGCAATAGTATCTCCATTATGAAGTGACTGGGTCCTGTATAGCTCTCTGTAGTAATGGGCAAACACATTGACAATGAGGGCATCCTGGTCTCAGGCTTCTCCATTAGGCCAAAGGATGGTCTCTACCTACCAAGCATCACATTCTCTTTTGTTTCAAGGCCTTGTCTCTGGTTTCATTTAGCCAATGTAGGGTAGTGAGCATTTGTTTTTTGGCAAAGTCCTGTGCTAAGTCCCTGTACTCTGTCTGGAGAGCTGCAATTTGTTGGAGCACTAGGGGGTCACTGTCCGTGCCGGGGAACAATGCAAATTGGATGATTTGATTTTCAAACCCTTCAAGTTCTGCCTTTTCGTTCTTTTTCTTGTGTGCAATTCTGTTCTGGGCCCTATAACGCAGGACTGTTTTAAAGGCTTCCCAAAGGATAATCTTGGAGTCTACTGTCCCTTTGTTTTCTGGAAGTAGAGATGTATATCTGTTCTAAGACCCTTTGAAACATCCATATCTTTCAACTCCCATGCATTTAGCTTCCATTTGGAATTGCACCTATCATGAAAGCACCTTATTTGGACCAGCAATGGGGAGCGATCAGATAGATAGATCGAAACAACCTCAGTTTAGTTTTCACCGAGTCGACGGTACAATGTCGTTTTTGCACCTTGGAAGAGTAATCTGGGAAGACCATAATCTTAGTATTGTCATAGCAGATTTCGGCCAGGTGGTGTACATCTCTGAGTACCATGTCCATGTCTAATAAATTGAAGAAGTGTGCTATTATGGGCTGCAGGGGGCACAGGGAGGCGACCTGGTGTTTAGCGCGTTCACTTGGAAGATGCCTTGCCCTGGTCTTCTTCTCCAGCCGCGCACAGGTCTGCTGTCACCGCTGAGGGCTGATGGTGCACAGGTCTCCATCAGCACCTGCAGGCCAGGATGCAACAAGTCCTCTGCTCAGTGGACTGTGGAGTCCAGATGGCTCCCAGTCCTGGCCTATATAATAGCAGATTCAGGAGGATAAAAACAGGATTACGGAGGAATTATAGCAGAGCTTGTTCAAAGAGCGTCCGCCATGGTAGCCTCCCTGGCCACACCCCTAACCAACAACATATTAATGACATGTTATGAATGCAGATTTCAGGGGGTGCTAATGTGTGACAAGAATGTTTGTGGATAATTAAGCAGACAGGCCCTACATGAAGTACAGCAACGCCTCAACAACACATCACAATAATACATCACATTAACAAAAATGCAGCACAATACAACAATAAAAAATAGCACATCAAATGTACAATACAGTGCAACACACCAAAAAAATGCAACAACAAAAATGACGACAATAACTCATCTTCACACTGCAACAAAAAAATCAATACAACACCGAATACATAAAAGACACGCCATATCAGCAAAATAGGGCACCAACAGAAAACAATACCACAGCACAAATATGCAACTGTGTTGTGTTTTGGGATTCTGGTGGTGTGATCTTATTGTGCTGTGTTGTGCTTTTGGTTTGTTCTTTGTTTTGTGTTGATTTAAGGCACATATTTTATTGAGCCGTGCATTTGTTACATTGCTGTGTTCTGGTATGTGTTTATTCTCACGTTTAAATGAGTTTGCATATTATTTTGTGTTGTGTCGTTGTGTTGTGTTTATCTTGAACTGTTGTGTATTTTTAGGATAATTTGCGGTATGTGTGCATTGTTGTTTTATGACACTGTTGCATTTCGTTGTGGCGGAGATATGTTTACATTGTGTTGTACAGTACAGTGTAGTCTGCGTTGCATTCTGTTTTGTTGTGCTGTGCAGTGGTAAGTTTTTGTTCTTTTTTTACATTGTGTTATTTAATTTTTTTTGTGCTCTCTATCCTTTTTACTTTAGAGATGTCAACAATGCTAATAAACTTTCAGATAAAAGCAGCAATGTCAAAGTTCCAGTGGTAAACAACAGTTTATGAATGTCTACAGATTTAACATACTATTTTTATGCTGTTTAACTATTTAAGGAGCCAGTCAGTCTTAAACTGGTCACTGAATGTGATCTGGCCCGTGGTTTTCATAGAGCTAAAAAGTATCTTCTATGTAAAGCAAAAGAATGAACACACACACGCACATTTCGTTATGGCAGATCTAAGGACGCTTGTTAGAAAGCAAATGAATTGCCGTCAGGGGGCAAAAAGGGTACATGGCCAAACTAAATTTGCCACAGAAAGATTTTAATACCACATCAGGATTTCTATAAGTGAGCTTTGTCATCTGAAATATGCAAATTTGTCCCAGGTATTCTTTATAGAAAATAGTATTCAAAAAACTTTGCTGAGAAATTAAAGTGCCAAGAATTCCCAAACGATGTTTAGTAGCTATTTAGAGAAAGTATACCTCTGTAATAAGAAGTGATAACACTCCTGTAGCAGAACTTTATTACAAATCTGTCTTTAAGTGATACATAAAAGTGGAATGGAGTCTGAGTACATTTCAATTAAAAGTAATCATTTTGCATCCCGTATGGGAATCATTCATTTGCATTATATTTTAAATGCCACATTCACAAATTATTTTGAAAACCTAAGTTAAATGCAAGTGCACAGAACATTTAATAGCGGGTTTAAATGCCCACATCCTAATTGACAGAATAAGAGTACGTGGACAGCTATGCAGACAGATTGGAACTTAGAGGTTTTTTTTACATCTCGGCACATAGGCGCCCACTGTGTCAGGTGCTTGAGCCCCACCTCACCAACTTAGAGGCTGTCCTGCCAAATCGAGGAGATCCGCAATTTTATGAGGGCCTCTTTACTGAAGGCAAGCCTGTTGACAAAGTGAAATCACTTTGCGTAAAAATGCAGTGCCACACAGGCCACCTCATGATGACCGTCGAGCGGGCATTATTTTTGTTTTTCAGAAATAGGCTCCCAAAATGTGTTTTGTTTCTGAAAAACAAAAAAGAAATGCCCCTATGTTGTAGGGAAATATAATTGTCTGAGGACCCAATCTAAATATGATGTGCTAATAGGACAGCAGCCCTTTGGCGTCAAGGAGTTTCCCAGAATGATGGCATCCCCAATGTGGAGGCATCTGAAACTTTATCAGTGGGATTTGGTGTCTCAAATTGAGACAGTGGAAACAAAAATATGGCTGAGAAGGACATCCTCTGGTTTCCGGTGGATGTTGGATATCCAATACTCACTACATTCAGAATAACCCTTTTTTGTACTGTGAAATAATATGTTAAAGAAAAGCTCATCGGGCATTACATGGATCCATTAATGAGTTAAACAACTGAATGTATTTTTTGTTCTCCAAAAGATTTGAATCTAAAGAGAGCAATTCAATATACAAAATATCTTTTTTATTTTTATATAGAAGAAATCTAATATTAAAAACACAAAATATCACACTGATACCGTACCTGTGCTACCATCAAGTGAGTCACAATAACCCCATCATAACTTCCTTCTAAAAACATAAATACAATAAAGCCGACATAATTAAAACCAAAAATCAAGAAAATAAGCCTGAACGCATAAAGGACTTCAGATGGAGGGAACACTGTCCTTCTTATCTTTCAAAGTGATGACCCGCTATTCTCCTTTATCACAGCTCTATAATGTCCTGCAGAACATATAGGGCCTCATTACGACCCTGGCGGCCAGCGGTAAGCTGGCGGTAACATTGCCAACAGACTGGCGGTGTTACTCCAGCTATTATGACCATGGTGCAATAGCCACGGCCATACCGCCGGCCCCTCCACTATACGGCCAGGCTTTTGCCTGGCAGTCATAATCCCCAGGGCAGCGGTGCAAGCACCGCTGCCCTTCGTATTATGAATCCCCGACCGCCAGCCTGGCCACGGCGGTAAACACCGCCATGGAAAGGCTGGTGGTAAGGGGGCCTTGAGGTGCCCCTGGGGGCCCCTGCACTGCTCATGCACTAAGCATGGGCAGTGCGGGGGCCCCCAGGCATAGCCCCATCGCGCATTTCACTGCCTGAATTTCGGGCAGTGAAATGCGCGACGGTTGCTACTGCACCCTCTGCACATCAGCATTGCCGCCGGCTCTATTATGAGCCGGCAGCAATGTTGATGTGACTTTTACGCTGGGCCAGCAGACGGTAACACTGTTTGTTTCTTTTTTACTGGGAACAAAGACGTGGACTCCAACAGTTATAAGGCTGACCTCGTTTTCAGGCTACAGGGGCAAAACAAGCCTTTTCTGTAGCTGCCCATTTGGCCAGTTCCAACTGCACCTGTCCTTGACTCTGCTGCTTGCCTTTGCTTGAGTGAGTCCTGACCCACATTTGCTATCCACAATGTCCTGAACCCTGGACTGGTGTCAAAGTGTATCCCTCCTCACAAATCCTGAAACCTGTAACATTTTAGCTTCAAAGACCTCATTGGACACATATTTAGCTTGCTCCCACTCAAAACATTTCCGCAGAAGCATATCTTGATTCAGGGGAAGGTCATAGAGAAGGTATCTGGCCTTGTGGAGACCTCTTTGGCTACAGCCTGTAGCTTTTTTCCTCTGAGAGAATCTATGCTCCAACAAAGTGACTAAGTCTGAAGATAGAAATCTTCAATGGGTGTAGGTGTGAAACGTAACAAGCCTGTGAGGGACCTCTTTGGGTGTAAAATTAAAATTGCTCTAGCTCAGAATTTTCCTGCCAGTTTGTCAGTAGCTTCACTGAGACCTCGCCCAGTGGCTCTGCAACGATGGACAGCTCTCTTCAGCCACAGCCTTCTGTCTTGCCCTGCTGAGGAGTTTTGACTTCATTTTAGATACTAAGTCCAAAGGTAAAACATGTGACCAGGTCAGACCTACTTTCTATATCAACCCGTCATCCATCCTAATTGGCCTTAAATTACACCTAGAAACTGGTCAAGTGCAGCCAGATGACCATGGTTGGTGCTTAATTGTTTTTTGACACTATTTTCACATTTAAACTTTAAATACTCTTAACCCTGGTTTCCTTTATTGGATTTGATATTTTTATGTAATTTTATTCATTAATGTTGACTCTATTTTTCTAAATTGGTTTAGGATTTTTCTTGTGTTGTGTTTTGACTTATTAATCTTTTAATACTGCATAAATACATTACTCATTATCTCTAAGTTAAGCCTGACTGCTGTGTGCCATAGCTATCAGGGAGTTCAGCTCAGGATAGTTTAGTGACTTTAAGTGTTCAACCTGAAAAGAGTTGTGATTATTACTTAAACTGGGTACTCATACATCCAAACCAATGTCCGAATTTGTTATAGTCAACTTGAAATCACAGGTACATCCACGTCAACTACAAACTGAGAACTTTACACTGGTGTTTTTTTTTCTAGGAGCCTTTTGATTTACACTTTTAAAAATTAAGATATTGGGTCCTCCTTCTCTGGTTTTAATCATTTTGGTGTCTCTTTGCTAACTGCATTTTCACAACATTGTTCTAATTTGATTTGAGAATTACATGATGCTACTTTCTTGACTTTAAAATGGTATGCATCTCCTGAACTGAACTAACACACTTCTCTAAGGAATTGCCTGCTGATCGTGCCATGGCACTAAGAACCTCACTTAGTCCTAAACGGGGTGTGTTCATTAAATTGGTAAAGGTTCCACACACCCCAAATTAATAACCCTCTTTCTAAGAGGCAACGTCAGGTTATATCTTCCATCTTTCTTGGATTTGGGACAGTATGAAATCCAAATACTTCTTGATCTAGCAACAGCTTATGATACTTAAGATCACAAACATTTGTGGGAAGCACAGTAAAAATGGGACAGAGTATCTATAATAGCTCTTCGATTATGTAAACTTTATCAAACTGTTGTCAACACGTCTGAATTGTTGTATTCACTGTGACTAAGAAACTCATCTGTGGTTGTGCATCCGTGTTTTCCTCTATCTCCTTTAAAAGTCAACAACTACATGACACCTCTGACCCTGGTTATTGCACAGTAATACCTGAAGCTCCAAATGTATGCAGGCAGCATCCAAATCCAACTATGAGTGGCCAGCAACATTGGATGAAGTTGTACATTCACGTTCTGCCTGAAATACGGTGACTTGAGGATGAAGGACAACCGTTCTTGCATGAAAGTTTCACAATCTGAAATCCTTAAAGATAGAGAACACCATGTGACTGTATCAAGGCCAAAATAAATAAGAAACAGCCTAGTCCTTTCCCAAGCATTACAAATGTCAGAGAGATACTAATTTTATTTGGTCACCACCTCTCAGCAACAGTGAAGAACATCAAATTAGTATTGCAGTCTCACAATATTGAATTGAACAGAGTTTTGTAGTTGTTGACTCTCGAGTAACACAAAATTGTCTAATCTGGTGCACCAAAGGAAAAGATTTTGAAACTTCAAACATTGCAAAATCGAACAGGGAGCCCCTGTTTTAATCTAATGAAATCTTCTCTTATTTCATAGGCCCAAAGACTTGCTTTGATTATTAGTGTCAGAAGAATTAAGAGAATTAAGTTCAAAAACCTATGCACCATAATCAAAGCACAAGTATTCTGCTTGCCAACTTAGAATCATTATATGTGTCAGAACTATAGGTCTACAAATAACCTCACGTCCAACAATGAAAATCTGATCTCCCCAGTAAGACTCCTCCACAAGATCCCTGAAACTCAGTCTGCCTTTTTGTGGGGTACTAGCTCTGGAGTGCATTGCACCAAGGCTGAGAAAACAGCCATTTTTGCCAGCATTTAAGAAATGGGCGAAGGAAACTCTCTTCAAAGCTTTCCAAATAACAGCAATGAAACCATTGAGACCTCTGCCACTTCCTTGTCCTTTAAAAAGGACAACAAATCTGCACATGCTCTGAGACCTTGTGGCCTCAGCATACATTCATATGTCATCATGGAGGTCCAGCGCTGATGAACCACTACTTCATCATGGCGATGGTCGCTTTCACGACCGCTTGAAATGTGGCTAGGCTTTACGTCAGTGATTTCGGCCTCACATAAATTTTTCTACTTCTTTATGTTCCTTTTGTGTGATACATTTTGATCCTCTTTTCATATTTCTGCTCTTGCCAGTAGAGAGGGCTGCTGTCAGGGCAAAGTGGTGGGGCGAGGGGGCCCAAAACAAAAAAACAACAAAAATGGAAATTAAAAAAAACGTACCTGACGCCCGCCCATTTCCACCCTTCTGGCTCCACTCACTGCAGGCACAGCATCAGCATGAAAGCAGCATCAGGATTTGCCTGAGCGCCCAGGCTTTTCACTCCTAGGCAGACTGGGAGCCTGTGCCTGCTATTTCCAACCGGAAACACAGCTCGGGGTGGAGAGAGCTCAGTGTGCATGGAGGTTTAGCCATCCTGAGGTGGCTGACAAAACCCACACATGCACTGAGGAGAGTGTGCACCACTCCCCATCCCTGCCTGTCATCCCCCATGGCCCGCCACCTTGAAAAATAAAACAATACCAAACCTGGTTTATTATTGTTTTAATTTTCATGTTTTGCAGCTGCTGCTGGCGAGGGGGGAAGGGGGAGACGATCCGTATGCTGCTTGCCAGTTAAACATTCTAGTTAATAACAAACCACACACAGTGTAAAGGCATACATGATTAGTGTGAATTTAGGCCGGCATACCTACCCTACTGCTTAGAAAAGTATTTTTTCTCCTAAGGCTGATATGAGTGCTAATCACATTAGCTGTAGACTGGAAAATGTCACTGACAGGCGGGTCTCCTCTTTAGTGTTAATGGTGGTATTTCGTATCACTTTCATACATGATAATCAGAGGTCAAAGTGTACTACTTGTTTACAATGATGGGGCCGTGCTGGTATGTAGAAAGCATTCATAAAATGCCAGACGTTTCCCCTCGCAGAAAATGTGCCCGATGATGTCCCACGTTTTAAGATGATTTGTAATGTCTATGCTCTTTTCTTTTTACATACGTCTTTATGTGCATTACAATGTGTCACTAAAATAACACCAATTAAAAATTTAAAAAAGATATCTCATATTAGCCAGTTTATACATTCTTTCACACACAAAAATATATTTTGTTTCGAGAAAAGACGAAACTGGAATTCTTATTTCCCTGCTTTAAAGAGATGGAAGAATTTAAATTACACTATACCTCAAATGTAGTTGTCACTTGAGTAAATACATCATAATTTATAGACAACCGGACTCTGAGACCTATATAAGATTCTGAATGGAAGCGACGCGATGGATTTAAACCTGTTGTCTGCATTAAATATTGTTTGCTGTGTAAGCAATTACCAGATATCGGTCATAATTGCCCAGCAACCAGAATGTTTAGTGCAAACAACTTAAAGCCAAGTTAACTGGGAAGTGTCATGATACGATGAGACACGGATAACTGAACTAACTAGGATCTATCAAGACCAGGGGCCCGTCCTTTAGGGCGGAGGGGCCACCCCCCCCACCTTTTGCCCCTCATGAAGAGTGTCTGTCAGGCTGAACAAAGGTCAGCCTGACAGACACTCTTCATGTTCAGGTCAGGCCGCCAGGAGCAGACATGCGTGATTTGTGCAGACTCCTGGCTGCCTGAGCTGAACTTTGCTGGGCTGAGGAGGTCACAGCTCCTATGGGCGTGACCTCCTCGGCTCAGCAAAGGTGCCTCAAGGCCCTCCCATTGACTTCGACCTGGGCACTTCAGGTTTAAGCACTGAAGCACCCAGGGCGAGTGTCAATCAGTGACACTTCGTCACAAAGTGGGGTGGGGTGGGGTCAGCAGTCTTACTGACCCCATCCCACTCTGTGACGAGGCTGGGACTGCTGCCTTCCCTCATTGGTCAGCAAATGAGGGAAGGCAGCAGTCCCAACCCTCCTGGGACCTCAAGGCTGAAGGTGTGTGTGTGTGTGGGTGTGATGTTTTAAAGTGAATGTTTGGTGCGTGCGTGCATGTTTGAATGTTATGAGTGTTGTTAATGAATGTGCATGCGTGCGTGTGTGTGTGAAAGAATGAGTGTGTGTGATCTTTTAAAATGAATGTTTGGTGCGTGCGTGCATGTTTGAAAGTTATGAGTGTTAATAGATGTTTGTGCATGCCTGTGTGAAAGAATGAGTGTGTGTGATCTTTTAAAATGAATGTTTGGTGCGTGCGTGCATGTTTGAAAGTTATGAGTGTTAATAGATGTTTGTGCATGCCTGTGTGAAAGAATGAGTGTGTGTGATCTTTTAAAATGAATGTTTGGTGCGTGCGTGCATGTTTGAATGTTATGAGTGTTAATAGATGTTTGTGTGTGTGAAAGAATGAGTGTATGATGTTTTCAAATGAATGTTTGGTGCGTGCGTGCATGTTTGAATGGTATGAGTGTTAATGGATGTGCGTGCTTGCGTGCGTGCGTGTGTGTCTGAAAGAATGAGTGTGTGTGAACTTTTAAAATTAATGTTTGGTGCGTGCGTGCAAGTTTGAATGTTATGAGTGTTGTTAATGGATGTGCGTGTGTGTGTGCATGTCTGTGTGTGAAAGAATGAGTGTGTGTGTGCTTCCCGCCCCTCCCTCCTAAAGCTGCCAGCCGCCACTGATCAAGACTGTCATCAGTCTATCTCGACACCATGCAGCGCACTCAGAAAACTATCAGTCCACATTTTCATCATCCAGAGAACTAGCACTGCCAAAGCCAATAGGCCTCGTCCATGGAAGAGATATTGGCGATGCCAATGTGTTTTATGCCATGTTGTACACCAGCGTGACTGCGATACAGCATGGTTAAAAGTTAGTTGCATAGAGGAGAGCGGCGAGGATAGTTGTGGAGTTGAATGGCGACGAGTCAAGTAGAGTGTTGTAGAGTGGAGTTCAGAGAGTATTGAGTATTAGAGTGACATAGAGAAGTCATGTAGAGTAGTGTGCAGTGGAGTGGCATAGAGTAGAGTGCATTGGTGTTGAGTGTTGCAGAGTATAATGGCGTAGAGTGCAGTGGCGTAGAGTGCAGCAGCACAGAATTCAGCGGGTACAATGAAGCGTCATAGAATGCAGTGGCCTATATTAGAGTGTTGCATACTAAAGTGCAGTGACGAAGAATGCAATGGTGCAGAGTGGAGTGGCGTAGAGTACAGTGGTATAGAGAGAAGTGGCACTGAATGCAATGGTACAGAGTAGAGTGGTACAAAGTATAGTGGCATAGACTGGTGCAGAGTACAGTGGCATAGAGTGGTGCAAAGTAGAATAAAGTGTTGCAGTGCAGAATGACATAGAGTGCAGTGGCTTAGAGTGTACTGGCATAGAACAATCTATAGAACAAACTACATTCAGCATACCCCACAGTCATTGTACATTGCTCTGGTTGAGGATGAGAGGGAAGAGGGTTTCTATCTTTTAAGGGAAAATTGTCTGAATTGTAAATAATGTTATACATCCAAAGTGGAATTTCTAGTTGAGAAAAGAAGTAAATTTGTAAGAATAAAATAAAAGCAATTTGGAGGAAATACAGACATGTATATTATGTTTCTGGCTCAACATTACTTTATTTATATGTAGTGATTTAGTGACTTATGAGCAATGTACAATAACTGGAGTAGGCAGAATGTAGCTAGTTCTATAGATTGTATTGTTCCCCTAGTCTGCACCTCTGAATTTACTTTACAGGGTTCTCCTTTTTTGCTTCTGAGTGCATTGGTATAGAATGCTAAAGGGCATAGTAGAGTGGAGTAGACCATAGCGTTGCTAAGTAGAGTGTCGTTAAGGGCAGTGGTGTATTGTGGCATAAAGTGCACTGCCGTAGAGTGGTGTTTAGTAGAGTGGTGTGGAGCGCAGTGGTGTTGAGTTAACTGGTGCAAAGGAGATTGCTGTAGAGTAGAGTTCAGGGGTGTGGTCTGGCAAAGAGTAAAGTGGACTGGTATGGAGTGCATTGGCGTAGACTGCTGCAGAGTATAGTGATGTAGAGAGCAGTGGCATAGAGTGCACTGGTATAGAATTCAGTGGCATACAATGCACCATCACAGAATGCAGTAGTGTAGATAAACATGGTGCATAATAGAGTGCAGTGGTGCAGAGTAGAGGGATGCAGAGTAGAGTGACATAAAGTGCAAAGGCATAGAGGGTATTGATATAGAGTAGAGTGGCAGAGGTTGCGGTGGCATAGAGTGGTGCACAGTACAGCTGCATAGAGTGCCGTGGCATAGCATGAAGTGATGCAGAGTAGAGTGCATTGGTGTACAGTATGGTGGCATACAATGAATTGGCATAGACTGGTGCAGAGTAGGGTGGGATAGATTAGAATATAGCACAGTAGATTGCAATGTTGTAGTGTGCTGCATAGTGCAGTGACATAGTGGAGTGATGCAGAGTAGAGTGACATAGAATGCAGTGGTGTAGAATACATCAACATAGAATACAGTAGTGCAGAGTAGAGAGGCATAGAGTGCAATGTTGTAGAGTAGAGTGTCATAGACTACAGTAGCACAGTGGCAAAAAGTGATGTTGAATAGAGTGGCCTAGAATGCAGTGTTGAAGAGTTGAATGTTGTAGACCACAGTAGTGTAGAGTGGCGTAGAGTGCAGTGGCACTGAGTACAGTGGTGCAGAGCTGAGTGCAGTGTTGTAGGGTTCAGTGGCTTAGAGTTGAATACTGTAGAGCAGAGTGGAGTGGAGTGGTGCAGAGTAGAGGGGACTGGTGTAAAGTGTTGCAGACAGAGTGACAGAGTGCAGTGGTGTAAAGTGCAATGGTATAAAATTCAGCAGTGTACAATGCAGCATCATAGAATGCTGTGTCATACATTAGAGTTGCATGGCAGTTCGGGCTGGACTGTTCCCATGGGGAACAGGGTCAAGACTGATTTGCATATTGCTGGGTGGGTCCAAACTAGGGTGGCATGGTGAACAAAATAATAGATGGATTAAACCCAGATCTGTGACTGGGTGTGAATGTTTGATTGGTTCTGCATTCTGTTCATCATTTGTGTTTGTTTGCTTTTGTCCCCAGAAGTGTGCCGGGTATGCCCAGACGTGGGTTCCGTCCTCACTGTGCCACTGGATTAAAGCAATCCTGGTTGATGAAGAGTGATACCCTGAAACCGGTCTCAGGATGCTTGTTTCTGGTCCAGGGAGGACTTGGCCTAGCAGTTTGGGCTGGACTGTTCCCATGGGGAACAGGGTCAAGACTGAGTTGAATGTGGCAGTGTCCAAACTGGGGTGGCATGGTGAGCAAAATAATTGATGGCTTCAACCCCGATCTGTGACTGGGTGTCAATGTTTGATTGGTTCTGCATTCCATCCATCATTTGTGTTTGTTTGCTTTTGTCACCATAAGTGCGCCGGGTATGCCCAGACGTGTGTCCTGGGCTCACTGTGTTACTGGATTCAAGCTAGCCTGGCTGATGAAGGTTGATACCCTGAATCCATGCCAGGATGCTTGTTTCCGGTCCAGGGAGGACTTGGCCTGGCAGATCGGGCTGGACTGTTCCCCTGGGGAACAGGGTGAAGACTGATGTGCATATGGCTGGGTCCAAACTGGGGTGGCATGATGAGCAAAAGAATTGATGTATTAAATCCAGATCAGTGACTGGTGGTGAATGTTTGATTGGTTCCGTATTCCGTCCATCATTTGTGTTTGTATACATTAGAGTGGTGCATAGTAGAATGCAGTGGGGCAGAGTAGACTCGCATTGAGTGCAGTGGCATAGAGTGCAATTGAGCTGAGTGGCATAGATTAGAGTGGCTGAGAGTGCAGTGATGTAAAGTGGTGCAGAGTGGACTGATGAAGAGTGCAGTGGCACAGAGTGCAGTAATGCAGAGTAGAGTGGTGTAGAGTGCATTCACATAGAGTGCAGTAGTATAGTGGCATAGAGTAGAGTGGCACAGAGAGCAGTGATGTAGAGTACAGTGTTGTAGCAGGCAGTGACACACAGTGCAAAGATGTGTAGTGCAGTTGTGCAGACTGCATTGGTATAAAGTGCTGTTGTTTAGAGAAGAATGGCATAGAGTGCAGTGGCATACACTGGAATGGCACAGAGTGGAGTAGAGTGGCATGTCATAGCTTGTTTCATAGTAAATCGAAGTGGCATGGAGTGGTGCAGGGTAGAGTGGAGTGGCTTAGAGTAAAGTGGCGTAGAGTGTAATGGCGCAGAGTGAACTGATGTTGAGTGCAGTGGCATAAAATTGGGTGTTACAAAGGAAAGTGCAAAGGCATGGAGTGTAATGGCATACAGTGCAGCGGTGAAGAGTGGCGTAGAGTGGAGCTGTGCAGAGTAGACTGGAGTGGCCTAGACTGCAGTGTTGTAGATTACAGCGGTGAGGAGTGCAGTGGTGTCGAGTAGAGTGGTGCAGAGTGCATTGGCATAGAGTAGAGTGGCACAGAGTAGAGTAGGCAGTCAGAGTGCAGTGGCATAGAATGGAGTGGTGCAGAGAGGAGAAGAGTGCAATGTGCAGTGGCGTGGAGTGGTGCAAAGTGGGGCAGTGCAGAGGGGAGTACAGTGGCATGGAGTGGTGCTGAGTAAATTGTAGTATGCATGGTATGGTAGCACACTGCTATTACGGACAACACATTTTGAACATTACAGTTGCACTGACATACAATTTTACTACTAAAACTATGCAGAAGACACACAATAATGTGTGAAAATGACATAATCTATTGTAATTATATGTTTTGATCATATTAAAGTATTTGTTTCTGACTCTCTTCAGAATTAACAAAAACAATGTGCTTCATTTATGTTCCTAACTCTGATATATTTTGAAACACTTGCCCAGTTCATTTAAATGTTGTTGTGTGCTAGAAAAAAAACCCTTCCTTTTCCCAGTATCCAGCAATATTTTCACATAAACCCTCTCCCTTTGAAGTCACAGAAAGAAAAGTAAGCATCAAACTCCCTCTCAGGAAAAACCCTGGCATTTGGCCTCTGTCTTTAAATGCACAACAAGTATGACAAGATAAGAACAAGATTTAAAGGCTTGTATGTGGAAAGGAGCACTTGTGGAAGAATACAAGAGGAGATGGAGTGAAAAAGCTTTGCTCCTTGGGAGGGAGGAACTCACCCTGGACAGCCTAAAATAAATGAAGCCAACAAATAGAAAGCCAGGAAATGTGAGTTACAAACCACAAAGCCAAAGGTACGCAACAGGCAGAATGCATTCCCATGGAAGCTTTCTGAGTGTCCCTAAGATGTATTTAGCATAGCACAGCGCAGTGTTGCCTGTTAGGTTTCAATCTTTTGAGAGTGAAGCTCAAGTTGTCTATGATGCCACTTACAACCCTGATGTGAAAAACAGTCCTGCAATTCACTATAATTTTACGTTACATATGGCCCCCAAAAATGCATCTGACCTCTGCTTTCAACTACTGCACAGGGGCAGAGGATTAATGAGGGCATCTCCTCCATGTCCCAAATGTCAAAAATAAATAACTTACCTTATATCCTTAACCAGTCCCTTCCATATTCCTTTCTTTCCTTACCCCTTCCACAGCTGCGCATTTTGCTTCCCGTCGAAGAACGCTGTGAGCCAGCCTGCAAGGCCTTCATGAGGTAGCAACTTTGGGGAACGTGTTTTGTGGGTATCAACTATTGCTATGCCATAGAAGAGAGTCAACAGATTTAGAAAGTGATGTAAATGATGGAGGCTTTCTATGAAAGCCATTCATAACAATTAAATTAGAGGCAGGTTGTTACGCAGGGATTACAGAATCCCATGTACTAGATCTGTCCATATAGTATGTGGTCATGGCCTACGCCTACAAATGTTTCTAAATGTAGGAGAAAGTGAAGAAACAGCCAGGATTAAACAGGGAAGCTGAAGGCTAGAGTGAGATGAAAGAAACACTCAGCGGGTAGTGGCAGGAGTTGATTTCTAGGCTAAATAGGAGTTAGACTTGGTTCAAAGGTTATGCAACAGGAGTGGGAGGCGGATCGGTATATTATATAGGATAAAGTTATGGTTGTTGTATCACGTTGAGTCAGGGTTGCATACATGCTAACGTTTTAGAAGAGGAAAGTAGGAGATTTTAAAACAATATTCGGACAACTGAGATAGCCAAAATGAAGCTATTTCTAGTTTAAAAAATAGGAAGTCTCCCACCTTTTATGGGTCTATTGGCATGCATGAAGTTGTCTTAAATGTATAAACTAACAAGCATTGTCAAAGCCAATAGGTCCCACCTTTAAACGGCAAATGCTGATCTATTTTTTATTTTTTTTGCTAATTGTTGTTGTATTGGTGCCACAAAACACATTTCTGCATGCATTTCAAATGCGCACAGACAGTTGTCATCTTGGAATGTTAAGAAATAAACAGTCAGAAGTTGTTGAGGGACCCTAGTCGACTTTGTAAAGTGGGGCCCTTCGTAGAATGGACCATCTTTCGGCATTTATTAAAATGCCCTGTAGGCGAAAAAGAACACAGAGCAGATCCAAAAGACATCCTTGGATACAAATATTTAAATAAATGTGGCAGCACGAATGCAAGGTCCACAAAAAAGTGCGGGCCTGAGTAACAATGACCCCTCTGCCCCACTTACTGACAGTAATGCTGATTTCACACTGCCAGTGCCTAGCTGGAGCATAGTGTTGCAGGTGGTGCCCACTGGCACTCATTTTTGGGGACTAGTACTTATTTGTTGTCATCAGACTTTACCTCCGAGAAAAAGAGATGCAAAACACAAAAAGGTAGAAGACAGAAAATCAGGGACCAAGCAGGTAGGAAATAGAATCTACATGAGTGAGATAAAAGGGCAGAGAACACCTCGTGGTGAATGAAAGACACATGAGGTGAAATCAAGACTATATAGCCTTGGTGTTCGTCACTGATATTCAATAGAGTTAGCATTGGGCTTCCAAGCAAAATTTGAGGCCTTGGCAGTAGTTCAGTTACAAATTAAGCACTGTTAAATGCAATTTAACGGATTAGATTGAAAGAAATAGTGCTTTGCATAGAAGTTTAAATCCGATGTGCTGATACTGGTACAGATGGGCTTTGAAATCTCAATAGTGGCGAATGTTAGGGTCCTCCCCCCCCGTTTAAGAGCTCTCCACTAAATGGCAAAATATTGTCACTTGTACATGTCAAGGATGCCTTGGGATCAGCGTGCTCAACCCACTAACCACTTTATATGTAATAGATGACCAGGACTCATGATAAATATCTATACAGGCTATAAAAATGAACGTGAGTGTGTGCGAGCTTCCCCATGTGTGACAGTGTTTAAGAGAGAGTTTCTTTATATGTGAGAGACAGCAAGATTTTGCTTCTGCATTTGAGAGTGTATATGTGTGATAGAGTGCGTGCCTGTGTGTAATCGGACCGACTGACTTTCGCAGACATGTAACCTATACTGTAGAAAACAGAGCCTGACATGTTCCACAATCGATCACAAGCCATTATTTTACAGATCACATGAACAGAAACAAAATGAGTATTTATTTCCTTTGCCTACACAAGCCCCATGTCAGCGGGTGATGACATGATGACATTGTCAAGCCTACTTATGTATGCCAATGTGGTTTCCTTGAGGACAGTGTTTCTATATGCATATATATGTAAAGGAAACACAGCACAGATCAGTACTTTAATCTGATTCGGGAACTGTTCTTCAGGAAGGATATAAGTATATGAATTCATGTGTGACTTCATAGTGAAAGTCACTTTGGACTCGAGCAGACCTGGCCATCTATGTCATAAGTGATGAAAGGGCGCTTTATTAACATTTCCAAAGCACCTAGAAATAGCCGCTGCCGCCCCGCCCACCATACGAGAGACAGACCAATCCATTTCATGTCTGTAATATAGTTTGGGCCTGAGTGGGTCAGTGGATGGCGGAGATACTAGTAGTGCGTAACGGTGGGGAGTGCCTGGTAGCACCACTTGTCAAAGGTTTAGCAACAGCTGTGGAGGCAGCATCATCAGCGGGGAGTACATGGAGACGCCTGGGGTCCTGAAACGAGAGTAATAAGTAACGGAGAGAGCGAGGGAAGACGCCGTGATGTGGTAAAGGGGAGTGATGGAAAAAATGTAATGTTCGGTTAAGCACGGAACAGAAGCTGCGCGAACGTAAAGACACACACTGGCAAAGCCAGTAGGTGATTCCAATGGAAGGTCTAGTGGCTTTGTCAATGTTTTTAGCCATGTGAGTCTCGGCACCGGCTTAGCATCCTGTGACTCTGGACAAAACACTTTAATACCCCATTACTAAAAAAAACACGAAAATGACCTTGTGCATTTTAACTGGTGCTCAGGTAAAAGCACTCAGGTCGCATTCTCGCTACAAAAAATGCCAAAATAAACATAGGGAGTGGATGAAAATTATGGTGAAAGAGTTTGATGTAGGCAGGAGGGTTAAAGCCGGAGGGGGGTCTTGGAGATGCAAGGAAGACAGCAAGAGAGCAGGGGTCGGACGAGTTTGTGCCAATAAAAATGTCCAAAAAGCAAAATGCAAAGGATTTGCTGTGCTTTGTGGTATTGTATGCGGCAGTTATCCACAGTTAACAAACTGACCAAGAGCTGAGGGCCCGGATGCCCCTTTTTTAAGCGCATAGGAGGGTACATGTTGTCGCTGTACTATGTGAAGTCCAGAAGAGAAGAATGAGTTTATTTGGGCTGCGAAGCTTAAACGAGAAATGCCAACTAACATCGATCACATAAGCTTGGAACACACAGCCCAATGCTCTATGTTGAGTTTGTGCTTTTGGGAGACGGCCCAATGTGAGGCAAAAGGAATCTCTGAACAAAGAGGTCCCTCCAAGGGGTTCACTCTGGCAGGCTCTGTAATGCTGAGCAGTTCCACCTGAGGTTCATAATTTGAGAGGTATCCATTGTTAATTGCGTGCTAAGCAGTGCTTAATTTGTGCTTGTTGTTTCCGGTGCTGAGCACCGGCACTTATTTTTGAGGGCCGGCCCTTAGTCTTCTGCCTCAAGCATTTGCTGCGAGCAAAAGACTCATTTGGGAAAGACGGAGGAAGAGAAAACAGAAAAAGCGTCACAAAGAGAGAAAGTAGAAAAATGCAAGAGTGAGCTGAAGGGGCAGGGAGTGGCTTTAAATGGATTGAAGAGGCCCTTGATGGCTTCAGGATTACACTGCCTCAGTATTCCGTGTTCGCACATTTAATTGCAGCAGCCGAATGTTTAAGAAGAGGGCGTTGAGCACCTGCACCTTTTTATTTACAAATTAAGCTCTGGTGCAAAGTACAGCACAAAGAGGGGATAAAAGTGCGGTAGAAAGAACTACAGGTCATTGTGAAGTTATTATAAACAACAGATAAAAAAACAAAAAGAATGCAGTTTATAACTACAGCAAAACCCAACAGAAAGGAGGACATGTGCTGTTCGGGGTAACGAGAGATGCTTTCAATTTACTTTCATGCCAAAAAACTCTAGCAAATATTTACGTTAGATAGTTGGCCATCAGATCATCTTTTGATGGCCTCAAAATGAATGTTGTTTGCGTGCAGAAGGCACCGGTATAGATATATCACACTCTGGAGAAGGAATGAGGCGGCTGGGGCATGCAAAGCCAGTCCCTACCTTACTGCGTTTTAAGCTCCGATTAGAACACCAGTCCCTATGCCACACCAGGGCGCAACAGTTGGCTGGGCACACTAAGAAGCCAAGAACAACTTCTGCGTGATTTCATGCCCACCCAGGTCCAGCAGGCCCGAGGGAACTGGGGACGCTGGGTACTTGCAGTTGTGGATAGTGGACATATCTGAGAACACGGGGCGCTTGCAGCAGTTGTGGATAGTGGACAGTAGTAGGAAGGGATACCTTTAATCACCATATTAAAAGTGACAGTTGTCCCGCCCCGGAAATGACGTCATATCCGGTGGCTGGGACTTCCGGTGTCCCAGAAAGCCCTCCCCGGAAGTGACGTGCATGGGGGTGTCACGTGGTTTGTGAACACGTGTTGTTGGCTGGTAGAGCCACCCTTTTTTTTTTTTTTTTTTTGAAATGCTGCATATAAGGAGCTGGTTAGAACCGGCTGTCAAACCGCAAACCAGGGCTGAATCAGTTTGCCAAGGCGCTATGAAGAGATACAATCCGATCGCCAGAAAAGCCGTCTCCTCAGGGGCCCTGAACACTATTGGTAGATATTACCGGACCCTCGCCCCTCGTACGATGGATGAGAATGCACAACAGGGTTTCCCAGACACCCGGGATACCGATGTTACAGGTTTTCAAGAGGAACTTTGCCATCGGCTTGAAAAGCTTGACCTCAAGGATGTGTCGCCCTTGATATCCCCTATTAAGGGGTCCGGCAGTGACAGCGATGTCTCGAAAGATGGATTAAGCGGGGCATCTAACGTCGTAGACATTGAAGTTGAAGAATGTGTACCACCCCCGAATTCGCCCGTCTATGAAGACATGGGCTTCCAGGAGGACCCCGATGCAGAGGCCTTTATTTTACAACCATCAGGTGTGAGTTCAGGCGCTGTTTCTGTCCCAATGGACCTCTGCGACTCCCAAGATTTCAGAGGAGCCGCTGAGTGTGAAGCGAATGCTGAGGTTAGTAAAGACATTTTTTATTTTATTTTTTTATGCCTGTATACTCTAATGTCATACTTTTAACTAATAATGTGTCTTGTGCTTTCTGTTTGAACCCTAGAACATAACAGAAGAAAGAGAGCCTCTAGAAGGGTCAGCTCCAAAGGTTAACACCGTAAATTTTTTCTGCTTATGCTGTTCCAGACAGTCTGAAAGTATTACAAGCCAGAACAAAGAGCCTCGTAAGAAATGTGTTTGCACCTACACTAGCCACGATCTTGAAAAGGAAGCTCCGGGCGTCCCCTGTGACACCATATGGCCGGTTAAAGGCTTTGCAGCTGCCGTTGTGAACGCGTGTGTTAAAAGGGATTATTATGACCTTTGCTACGGGCATAAAATTAATGACCCTCAACAGGAGGCTCACGAATGTCTATACGATGCATACACTGCAAGAACAATTCGTCACGTTTGTAACCGGATAGACACTTATCGGGTATATAAGCTGTTAAGGGTTGTGTATGGGCTGTCTGCTGTGAAGAAAAGTGTCCACTGTGACATGATGAAGGTCTTGGCTGCGGCTGTCCTTGAGATCCGATACGCTGCAGAGCCATGCTCAAAACTCGACCGCATGCACGGGTTGTGTCCCCCCTTTGACAAACGTATGGTAGAACGGGTTATAGAAAGACGAATGTGTGACATTTATTATAAAAACAGAAGAATGTTGTCTTTAGCCCCTCGAAAACTGTTTTAAATAAATAAATAAAAAAATAAATAAAAAATAAATTAAAAAAAAAAAAAAAAAAAGTAGACCATAAATATGTTACTTAACGCTCCATACTTACTCACTTTTAGGAGGGGATTCCGGGTATCGAGGTGCAAGATGTCTATGAGTTACAACCGGGCTACATCTGTATCGGGAGATTGATTTTTGTGCTGGTTAAAGAAAGAATAGCTGAAATACAGCCTGTGACTCTGCGATGTCTGAACATTTCGGAACCTTCTGCCTTGTTGCAATGTAACTGCCATGAGTGTATCGCCAAGTGGTGTATCAATGGCCGGCTAAACGCATCTGTTAAATGCTGGGCCTTGGACAAAGACCACAAGCGCAAGTTAAGACTTTCACCTGAGACGGGGGTGCATGAGGCTTTGGAGAACATGACTGTAGATTATCTCACAAATAAAGGTTCTGCATTGTCCTATCTAGAACTGTATGAACTGTTGAATTATATCAGTATCCTGAGCGTTCAGAGTTATAGACGTGGGGAACGGGAAGTCATGTCTAGAGCTATTGAGAGTATAGCTATAAAAATATCAATGTTTGTGTCGCTTAGGGTTTGTAAAGGAACATGCTCTGAGTAACATGTGTAGTGGATGTTGTACTATGTATACGTTTGTAAAAAAAAAAAAGCCACATTGGATCCGGGTTTTGACATTTATAAGCTATGTAGCACAAAATGTCAAATACACGCTGGTTGTATACCCCAGCCGCACATGTATGTTTTTTATGTTTAATAAAATGACCTTACACAAAACAGGTGTCTTTCATTTCGGGGTGTTGATGTGAGACAGCATGACGGATGCTGATTTAAGGAAGCTTTATTACGATAAACAGGGGGTTGGAAGTTTCGGAGGCTCCGAAGCTCTATTTAGAAGGGCTCGAGCTGAAAATGAATCTGTAAAACGTGCCAGTGTGAAGACTTGGTTAGCTGGGGAAGAGGCTTATTCGCTGCACAAACCTGCCAGGAGGCGCTTTAAGAGGCGGGCCACCGTTGTTAACGCACAGCTCGATTATCAGTGGCAGGCCGACATAATCAGTCTTCAAGATCTAGCAAAACATAACGATGGCGCCATGTATATATTAACCGTCATAGACGTCTTGTCCAAATACGCATATGCAGAGGCGTTAAACGATAAAAGTGGTACCAGCGTTACAGCTGCTTTTAAAGACATCTTCGCGAGCGGGCGTGTGCCCCAGAAACTACAAACAGACGCCGGAAAGGAATTTTTAAACAAACATTTCCAAAAATTATTAGACCTGCACGCTGTTCAACATTTTGTAACGCACACAGAGGTAAAGGCTGCTGTTGTAGAGCGTTTTAACCGTACTTTAAAGTCGAAGATGTGGCGATATTTCACCGCCAACAACACCTACAGATACGTGGATGTTCTAAAGGCTTTTATAGATGTTTATAACGCCACCTACCACAGGACAATCAAAATGGCCCCTGTTAAGGTAACAAGGGATAATTCGTTAATGGTGTGGAGAACGGTGTACGGTAGGCGTCTCACACAGAAGGTCAATAAACCGGATTTAAAAGAAGGGGCTCATGTCAGGGTTTCAAAGTTGAAGGGGGTCTTCACCAAAGGCTACCAACAAACATTCAGCGATGAGATATTCGTAGTGGAAAGTGTGCAGCTTAAAGAAGGGGTATATATTTACAGGTTAAAGGACTACGCTGGGGAAGAGGTATCGGGTGTCTTTTACACAGAAGAGTTACAAGAGGTGCCCTACGACCCGAACAGGGTGTACAGGGTTGAAAAGGTTCTGAAAAGAAAAGGGAGCGGAGCACGGCGACAGGCGTTGGTCAAATGGCGCGGGTGGCCCGAGAAATTTAACAGTTGGGTTCTGGCCAGCTCGTTGCACGGTGTGTGAGGTATAGCTGTAAACGCTATGATGGAGAACTCCCCTTTTTATATCACGCTGCCATCCAACGCTTCGAAGGACATGTTCCCAGACAATCAGATTTCGAGTTATACGGTGAAACTTGCAAAGCCAGTGGATTTGAAAGGCCCGTGGGAGGTGGCACTAACGGAAATACAGTACCCTAGAACTTGGAATACCTTTACAAAGGCCGATGTTAAATTTCATATAAAGCGACCTCAGGATGCACTGACCTATAACTTGTCTTTCCCGCACGGCTATTACCCTACCGTCGCAACGGTGGTCGATGCCATCAACAAGTCTATAGCCAGCACTGAAGCGTATGCTAATATATATCTGGTATTGGATCACGTTAGAAGAAAGGTGGTTCTTAAAGCCCCAGAGTTCAGTACAGTGTTTAAATGTAGTGGTAAATTACAAAGGGTTTTAGGGACCGTACAGCATCACCAAAGGCAGATGGATCCAGACCCTACATGCCCCGATATTAACGGCGGTTTTTATACACTCTACGTTTATAGCGACATTGTAGAGCCGCAGAGGGTCGGGGATAGTTATTCCCCTTTGTTGAGGTGGGTCCCGGTGCAGGGTGAAAATAACGCAATGGTTAATATACAACATCACAAACTCGACTATGTTGCAATTTCTAAAAACCATTTTGACACTATAACCATCATGGTGTACAACGATCAGTCGGAGCCGGTCGCCTTTAAATACGGGAAAGTTATTGTTAAGCTTCATTTAAGGCCACGGCGCGAAGGTGACTATTAGACAGCTGCAATGGTCACCATGAAAACCTACGGGGATCCCTCGATGTACAGGGACTATTATAGAGTTCAGGCCGGGTATGGCGGTCCCCAACCCTACTTTCAAGGGGCTCCGGTTATGTATGGGGCGGGATTGGGGGGTTTCTTCCGAAGCATGTTTAGACGTGCCATGCCCTTTTTGAGAAGAGGGTTCGAAATTGCAAAACCTCATGTTAAAGCGGCAGCTACAAACATAGCCCAGGACGTTGTGGGCAGTGTAACGTCTGCGGTAGCAGAGCGCATGAATAGACAGCCCCAAGAAGGAGCGGGGTTGCTGTATAAAGCGCATGGTTTTGTTAAAAGGAAGCGAAGGGCATCGCTGCGTAGGGGGCCGCCAAGGCCCTATAAGAAGCGCCGGACTACTTCAAAAGGCCCTCACAAAAGAAGAGTCATAAGACGGAAGAGATCAACCAAGAAGAAGAGAACTCGTTCTAGTGCGAATATTTTTTAAAACATCGATCATGGCCTTCGTACACTGTGCATCGGGTGAATGCGCCAAATCTGAGTTAGATCTGTTTTCTCTCAAACCCACACAGACAAGCATTGAAAACAGTTTTTTCATGGAAGTGTCACCGATGGCCGCTCTGACACCCCTTGCACCGATAGAGTTTTATGTGTCGGGATCCACGGATATGTACCTTGATCTCAACAATACTCTCCTGCACCTCGTCTGTAAAATAACCAAAGCGAACGGTGACAACATCGAGGATGATGCTAGAGTGGCCCCTATAGCCTATCCCATCGCAACAATGTTTAATCAAGTGGACATTAACCTAGGCGATCGCCTCGTCACACAGAGTGATAACATGTATGCCTACAGGGCCTACATAGAGAGTATTCTAAATTATAGTCGTGATGCGCTGGACACACATCTTTCAGCGGGGCTCTTCTACCGAGATACCGAAGCGCATTTGGAGAACACAGCTTTGGACGGAGACAACGAGGGTTTTAAAAAAAGAGCCAGCTTCGTCGCCGGCAGTAGGCAGTTTGACCTCCTGGGGCGCGTACATTCAGACCTTTTCTTCCAAGACAAACTGTTAGTCAACGGTATTGATCTTAAGATCAAACTCAATCGTAACAAGGACTCTTTCTGTCTCATCAGCGGTGATGCAGAGCAGTATAAACTGGTTATATTGTCAGCGAGCCTGTTTGTAAAGAGAGTGAAAGTGTCCCCAAGTGTCAGACTAGCCCATGCTGAAGCTTTACAATTATCGAACGCCAAGTATGCCATTGAAAGAGTTGCTCTGAAGATATTCAGCATCCCCGCCGGAACCCGATTAACGCAGCAGCAGAATCTATTTCTGGGGCAGTTACCGAAACTCATCATCATAGGGTTTGTGGACAATACCGCTTTTAGTGGCGCCTACAACTCAAACCCTTTCAACTTCAAACACTATGATATCAACTATGCCGCTCTGGTTCACGAGGGTGCTGTGATCCCCGCAAAACCTTTCACGCCGAATTTTGGAACATCAAATTTTGTCCGGGAATATCTAGGGCTGGTCTCGATAACGGGGAAACAGCTGCGGGACTCAGGAGTAGTTGTTTCAAGGGAAGGGTATGCGGCAGGCTACACGCTGTTTGCGTTCGACCTGACGCCGGACATGGAAGATGGCGACCATTACAACCTGATCAAAAACGGAAATCTAAAAGCGGAAATACGTTTTACACAGGCACTGGCGGCCAATGTGAACATGGTTGTGTTCTCTGTATTCGACAGTGTTATTCAGATCAACCACGCCCGTCAGCTCATGTTTGACTACCATTGAAAAAGTGTAAAATAAAAATTAAAAATTTGTTTTTATTTTTTAAAAAAAATATATAAAATGGACACTACTGAGATACGTGACTTCTTAAGTAGACATAAATATGCTAAGAAATACTTTCTAGGGGTATACCCTAGCGATGGACTACCTGAAAAGATAGGTCCGGAAAGGCCCCGTACCCTCGTCTTTAACACCGATCCCCATTACAAGGGTGGGGCACATTGGGCGGCACTGTTTCTGGATGTGGACAAGGTTATAGTGTTTGATAGTTTAGCTGAATTCCCTAAGCATAGTATTTATACAAAGCCGATATTCCAATATGTAAAAAAAGCATCACCCACTGTTGTGTATAATAAACTGCGGGTACAGGATCCTATGGCCATCACATGTGGGGAACATTGTATATACTTTATTAGTAAAATGTCTGAAGGTATAACGTTTAGAAATTTTTTAAATCTATACTCAGACGATTTAGTAAACAACGATGATGTTGTTATGAAATATGTGAATGAAAACTACAGGACAATGTCACACGTTGTTAAAACAGACTCGGGTCTCTGTCAAAAGTGTAAGGTCTTGTAAAGCTGTTATTTGTACTTGTGAGTGTCTAAAATAAAAAACATCTTAAACAAGCTTTCATCCTAGGCATTTTTTTTTTTAATCCGTACTGTGTACATTTTCAAACCATTCATAAATAAAAAGATGGCATACTCTGGCTGAAAATTTAAAAGTGTTTATTACAAGCATGTTTCAACACTAACATTTACATGGTTAAACATATAAAATGAAGCACATTTTTTCGAACCGTAAAAACTTTTAACAAAAAAAACTATACATGTGTGCAAAATTAGATCGGTAGCCATGTGTTCATTTTGAATAGTCTCTTTTTAGGCCCCATAGGAAGATCAGCACGGTCCCGAGCGGGTGTTAGTTGTGGAAAGAAAGGCGATGTCGATATAGCGGGGCTCCTTGTAAAAATAGCGGGGGCCGGGTCTTTTAAACTTTCAAGCTTACGGCGATTCTCGGCATTTCCGATGATCGTGGAGGGAATGTTGAGTTCCGCAGCTGCATTTAGGAACTGTTCCCAGCCTCTAGGAGCTTCTCGTGTTGTTAGGGTTTTACCGTGTGTGAGACCCCGGACCAGATCATACATATGGGAACCAGCAACCGGCTGCCCTTTGTAAACGAATTCACCCCGGGCGTTCCAAGTGGTCAAATCTTTAGTAGTACTCATTTTACTGAGTAACATTTGCGCAGCCCCTCTATATTTCTGACTGATATTTTTTAAAAGGTCTAAGACAAAGGCATCAGTTGTGGGTGTGGGACCTATGTCATGAGCCTGCGTAGAGGGTCCAGGCGGCTGTTCAGCATCTGGGGTGTACAGCGTCAGTTTGGTTTTTTCAGAGGTGAGTTGCTTGTAGTATTGTAGAAAGTTTTGAAGGGCTCCTGAGTAAAGCCCTGCCTTGTCGTGGGGTTTTAAATCAGTCCGGTTCAAAATGGCTTTGATTTCCGCATCGAGACGATGTGTTTCGTTTTTGCGTATGTCCCAGACGTCCGTGTTAGAAGGGGACAGATGATCCACCTGTTGCCGGGGCACGAGGTACATTTTGTGGGCGTGCTCCATCAGGATCGCGACAGTAGCCCTGTGATTAGGGGTATAGCTATACCTAACAACGACCCTATAAAGCCTCCTGACTGTTTGAACAGTTTTCTTTTGGAAAGGAGTGAAGCCCTCTTATTGCTGAGCTTCTTAATAATGTGGCGTTTCTTCTTCAGAACCCGGAACTGGCGCGTTGATATAGGGACATTACCTTTTAGGGTGTTTAGGGCTATTTCTGAAATGGCGGCCACTAAATCATCCGTGGCAGCGCAGAGGATGGCTTTTCTTCTCGCGGGGCTAGCCGTGATCAACATTTTTAGAAGTCCTAAATTACGTCGTAACCGAGCCGACATTGTGGGGACCTTATATTACAAGGTTTAGAGTGTAAATGTTATAAGCAGCTTTTTACTTGTTCTTTTTATAGTTTTTGGACACTGTTTTAGGCGTGTAGGCGACTGGGAAGTCCGGGGGTATTATACCGGATCGTAGTCTGTAGTCTTCAAAAGTGTTGGGTTTCAAATCCACCAGTAAGTAGCCGTGGGGTTTTGCTGTAGCATCGTTAAAGGCATCCATGAAAAACTGGGTGTTGCCGGGGTACATTTGTTTAGCTATAATTGAGATTTGAAGTTTGTCTCTAGGGTTTTTAAATAAGACCAGGTATGAGGCGTTGAGAGTTATGGACCGGCTGCTCTTGCCCTTGTAAAACAGGTTCTGCACTATATAGCATATGCTCAGATTGCGGTGGTGTGAATATTGCGTAAAAGCCCGCTCAAGCTCGGGGTGGTCCCCTCCTTCACGCATGAGGTCATCCACCACGACCATGTTTACAAGGTGTTTTGGTAGCAAGTCATCGTCGTTGAGATTATCGGGGATACCCTCTATAAATCGAATGTGGGGAAATTTTAGGGTGAGCTCAGTGTAAAGATCCTGCCAGCATGAATAAAGCCACACGATGTTGTTGGGGGTCTGAGATAAAACACCGGGAGCGTTTTCTAACAGTTTCTTTATAAAAAAACTTTTACCGCTATTGGAGGGCCCCGCTAAAACGCAGGAGAATGGGTGCTGCAGTCTGGTGTCCATATCTGGGCGATGTTCAAACCTCTAATGGCTTTTAGTAACCGTAAGGCAGTGTTTTGTAGTCCGTTGTGAGGACCCGTTTGTCAAACACTACTCTTAAGGTTTTAAACATAGGCTGTGTTGTAATTTCCCATTTTTTCTTGGACCTGACTATGCTCGGATGGTTTACAACAATGGCTTTGCTATTTTTGTGATCGCTCGATGCAGAGTATTCGTGCACCAGGCCCTTCAGACTGTCAAAGTTTATTTTAATCGTATTGTTGACGTTTAAAGTGATACCTTTGACTTTCATGCAAACCTTGTTGCTTGAGGTCTTATAACTGTACGTCTTAGGGCCTGATGAGGTAAATTCCTGTATATACTCCCCCTTTTCGAGCTCGCTGGTCAAATCCCCTAGATAATCACCCAGCGGAGGATCTTCATCACCCTCTTTACTCACAAAGATAACAGAGTCTGTGTCATGGTACAAACACCGTTCCTGAAGCTGGTCCAACAGCCTGTAAAGCTCTAACCTGGCGTGAGCGGTTGTGAAGCATGCTATAAAGATGTTTATATTGTTACACGTTGTGGGGTACTCTTTGGCGTATTTCCAGCATAGAACGGCCGTCTCGTCGTCAATAAATTCACAACTGGATACGTCATAAACAGGTGTGAATATGTACTTAAAAAGCTCATCCGGATCTGTGACGATGGATGTGTTTGACAAATTGGTCCGCTGTGCGAACTTTCCCCACAAGGAGTTGAGACAGAGCTTAGCTAACTGCCGGCGGGCGGGGTTAACCTTAATGAACGCAGGTCTCAGTTTAATACCCTCGCGCGCTTTGTAATCAGCGATATACTTTTTCTTTGAGGGCTCATCGACACACCATTCTGGATACCCCGAGGCCTCCTGCTTGTCTCTAAGAAACAAGTTTATGTACTCAGAAAAGAGCTGTGTTGTTGTATTTGGAAAGTGCCAGACTTCCAGGATTTTACCAAGCCGATACCCTTTCTCTAGGGCCGTCTGCACCTCAATGGTACACCACGTCCCTTCCAGCAGCCTCTGCTCATCACTATGCCGACATTCGCTAAGCTGTTTACTTTCAGCGCAGGTACGGCATAGGGGGAACATTAGCTTACCGTCGACTCTATAAGGGAGCACCGGAAAGTAAAGTTTCCGCGGAGGGTGAATCTGACACTTAATGATTCCAAAGTACTCTTTGAGAGGTTTAAAGTTCCTGTATACAATTGTAGGGTGGCCCACAGGGTACAACTTCACCTTGTTCACAAATGGATACAGACTAGTGAAGTCGTAGTAATGTATTTTCTCACCAGGGCCAGCTACACGGTACAATTGAATGGCGTTTGTACGGCCGCCGAATAAGGCGTCACGGGGCTCCAGCGGTGAAGGTAGCTGCTGGCTCTTAATAAAAGTGCTCAGTGCGCCATCTTTCGATAGCTCAGTTACCCAATCATGTTCCCAGAGAGTTCTCAGAACAAACCCACAACTCTCAATATACTGCGCCTTTGCCAGAGTCCGGCGGTACAGATGTTCAAACGTGGTGCCCTGCAGTCTATTAAATTCATGGGGTTTGTAACACTGAGGGCAACCGTGGTAAAAACACCCGTTGAACTCAAAGGCCGTTGGAACACCGTTAATTAATGCATACCCGTCTAGATAGTAGCGGCCTAGACGGTATTCGCCGCCCTGCAAAGCGTGCTGAATGAAGATACTCTCATTCGCAGAGACGTACATGAGCCACTGAATAGAAGGTGTGGAGTAACGTTTCTGCTTGCCGTTATAGAGGTCAGGTGGTATTAAGGCGATAGTTTCAGACCTTAAAAACATGTGTTTATAAATAGACATGCACATTGAAGCCAGAGTAATGTTTTGAAATGGGTCCAGGTATACAGTTATTTTTTTTTCACGCTCGCACGGATCTGTTTCAATAAACACGACCCGCTTCGTCATAGCCACCACAACATCTCTGAATAGGTTGCATGCTTTTCGCAATATCATAACGTCCGCCTGACAGTATGCTCTCAATTCAGTTTGGAAATGAAACCGTTTTTCACGGTTTTCATCGTACCACTGTAGAAAACTCTCTTTTTCAGAGGGCATCATATAATCGCAACCATAACTGTCGGGCGGAGGCATAGGCCCGAAGTAATTCTGATTAGCCCATGTGTTAAAAAAGTGTGGGAAATAACCTTTACAGCCTTCAAACCCAAAGGCTTTTGGCAGTTTGCTCAACTTCATGGGCAGAAAATTCAAGGTGTCTATGAACCGAATGTCAAAAGGCACAACCTTAAGCAGCATTAGTTTGGAACCTTGGGTTATGAGACTAACGGGAAGCTTTTCATGTATCAGGTCCCTGATAATGAAAAAAGAATCATATGCTTTGGAGTTGTGAGCCAGAAATGTATAATCCTGGTATCGGGGTTGCATAAATGTGAGGAGGAAATCATTCACGCAAGCCCTACCTTCAAACTCCCAGCTCCCATCACCGGTTAGATGGTGGGCGTAAATATAGTTTGGTTGGTGCACCCCCGTCTCTTGCGTACACTCTATGTCAAATACGATATAGTCTTCTGTTTTTTTCTGGTAGTGACTTCTGAGCATGTAACACTCATGGGTTGTTCCGGCTATAAAAGGAGCTGTACACCTAGGGCACTGCATACCTTCACATTTGTGATCGACAGGTTTATAACGGCCGCAAGTCCCACAGTCGGCTTTAAGAACACATTGGGCGAGGCCTATGTGCGTGTTTAAGCAGTCTTGCGACCGACAAAACAGCTTGCACGTTGGACAGTTCACTTTCAGAGCATTGTCATTGACACAACCGTCCCTCTGACACATTTTACAGTGTAATTCACACTGGTGTTTGGTCCGGTTGTTGTATATGTGATCGCAATGCTCACACACATACTTGGCGCCTAGAAAACCCTTCAGGTTCAAGACACCGTAAAAGTGGTTTTCATGGTGTAGCACATACACGGTCTTGTTTTTCACACCTTCATTGGTAGTGAAGTACTTCCAAGAACCTGCATGGTATAGAACTTTAACCGTCACGGCGAAGTGATTCTCAAAAAGTCCCAGATCCCCAAAACCGACCATTTTGTCAGTCGGTATCTGAAGCGCCTCATGTGCTGCTACAGCCATCGCCATAATGACGGCGTCTGGGGTAGAGCGGTCCATCAATAAGCCTGCAATGCTTGCGGCCAGACACATGTTGGTAGCTCCGGTATTAAAATCGAGCAACCATCGTGATTTCTTGTCAATGATTTTACTGTACATAACGCTCTTTAAGGCTCTGGAAGCACCCCCCTCGCGCCCCCTAACAACGAGGGAGATGATTCTAAAGGACCCGTACGCCAGTAATTCAGCCTTGCTCTGTAAAAGTTTAGATAGGTTTTCTAAAAACGTTACAGCGTCAAACACATCCCGAGATGACCGTCTGGTGAACAGGGGACTATTGAGACCCTGTCCCTGAAAACGCATCTGAAAGAAATCATTAGGACCCACATCGTGTAACAATCGTTCGATCAGCGTTTGCACAGCCTGATGTATAGCTATGATGCCATGATCTGAGGAGTGTAGGCGATCTAGGTTAACGAACCTAAACTCCTCATAGTGTTCTGTAGCGTTAAACCGCTCTACAACACGACTATACCGTCTCACACTTTCCATAAAAACTGGTTCTGAAGCCTCAGTTTGAGAATTACTGGTTGTTGGAGAGCTCCCAGGGGTGTGGTTAGATGTAGGTGTGTTTTTAGACCTTCTGGTGACGCAGAGTCTGGCTTTCTTTAACTTTTTTATTACCAGCTTGCGTTTTCTAGAGCTACCAAGCCACTCTGGCTTCTTATGGGCCCATCTGGTTTTTGGTAAACGACCCCCGCCGATCTGAACAATGTCTGGCTTGTTTACAAATGGTGACACTGACACTACACCGACTTCGGACGGGGCTCCTCCAGACTGCTTAAGGCTGAGACGGCTCGGACCGCCACCCCCAGACGGCCTGTAAAGACCAGCAGCACCTCCTAACTCTATATTTTGAGGTCTTATGGGTGCAGGGCTTGGGGGTTGACATGACCTCTGACTATTGAGCGCTCGTAAAACTCTTAGAGCTCTACTAAGCAGGTGCTGGGGCTTCTTTTCATATTTAGACCTATGGCCCCCTGTACTGGTAAATGTAGTTCTAACATTCCCCGGGTATGTATGCTCACCTAGTCATGACGGGATGTTACCCATGGCCACAATTGTTGAAGCGCAAGTTTGGGCCATTGTGTTTCTACACCGAGCCATCAGCTGTTTTAAAGCCTTTATGCTAGCTCTGGATGCCCCTCTATTACCGTCGTTCTTACATAGTTTTAAAGTTTTTAGATGGAGTTGGCATTTTAACTGTCTGAACGAATGATGGATTTCTTTAACGTAGTTGTCTAGAACTCTAGCCCGGCTTGAAAGGTTTGTTTCAAGGCCAGTACTTGTGACACTAGAGGGGTGATTGCCAACTCCCTGAGCATCCCCAGTTATAGGACAGCGGCCGTTGTTATCACCCCCAATCACGGCTGAGGGATCAGAGCGGGACGTAAAAACAGGATTCCAGTGTGAACATCCAGGAGTTTGAGAGCCCTGATCATCGCTCGAGGGTGTTCCAAAACTCTGATTTTGCGTTCCGCTACACCCTATACTGCTGTCGGGGTATATTGATGATGATGGTGAAGACCATTGCGCACGGGCACTTGGCGCAGGACTGGTGGGGTCGTATGCCCCCGGGGGTGTATCGGGGGACATCAGACATGGGGATGCCGGGGCTTCAGAACTTTGGGTAGTACCAGCTAGAGCCTTAAGAAGCTCTATACAGTGGGAGTAGGGATCCTCTGCAGGGTGATCATTTTCCATGGAGGGGTCACATAACACAGCGGGGATAGTTGTACACCCTGGAGAGGTTAGGTCGAGGCCAGGCACGCCGGTATTAGAACTCTGGACCCTAGGGGGAGCCGGTTGTACCTCAACAAAATTTTTAAAAGACAGGTCTAGAGGCCCAGATTGTTGCTCAGGGTTCTGGAACTTCTTCCTACGATTCTTTAAGGACAGCCGATTTATTTTAGGGTTGCTGCACTGTTTTGGGGACCCTCCAGAGGCTTCACAAGGTGCAATCAGTTGGGCGCTTGGCGTTGTAAGAACGATAATGTCCGGATGGTCACACCCCAAACCCTGGATAGTTGTTGCAGAAGTGCCCGCTGTACTAGGTATTCCCTTTATGATGGATGATGTGGTGTCGTTATGAGTTGTACCTGGTCCAGGAGCGACGGATGTGGAGATGTTGCAGGGCGGGTCTCGGTGCTCGGGTTGGCTCACTAGTACCGATGACTTTGTGGGGTTTTGAACAGTCCCAGTGTAGACCTTTAAAGATGACATCCGCGGCTTAGGCTGAGGGCAGGCGTCTCCGGAGCTCTGGTGTGATGATTCTAGGACGTAAAGATAGCAAAATATAGATTAGGGCTAGTTAGAGCGGCTATACCTATGGGTCGGAAAGACGTTTAGACACACGCTGCACTGTATACACCAAACTCTACATTTTCTTAAACTCACCATGGTTTTTCCGGCTTGAGGGTCCCTTCTTAATGGGCGGGCCGTCCTTAGAACCAGGGGACTTCCTTTTGCGGGGCTGCTTTTTAAGCTTTCCATCCATATCCCGGCTCGCTTCATCCATAGGAGCCCCTCGGGATAAAAAACATAAAAAAATAATGTAACACATACAATATAATACATAGACTATACGAACTCACTGAGATGACCAAATATAGGTCTGATTGTTAGACCCTGTTAGGTTTTCAATGGGGGTACAAAAAGACCCCTAATATATACCTGCAGAAACGTTATCCTGTGACAAGGTGCTTGACCCCTCTTGAACATGGAGAATTTGTTGGAGAGAGGCAATCGCGCACCTGAGTTCTGCATCATAACCTATGCAAACACATGGGTGCCCATTAGAAGTAAAATAAAAAATAACATTCCTGACAACGTCGTTCAGAACGACCAAGGTCCTGTAACTCACCTTGCTGCACGGTCTCCATTTGCACAGGGGGTTCCCCAGACTCTTGACAGTCCTGTGTACAAGAGAGACAGATTTACCTTTAAACATACCACAATTCATCTTCTACGTCCGAACCCTTCATAAAAGCACAACAAGGGTAGGACAAAAAGAAAAAAAAAAAAAAAATTTAAAAAAAAATTTAAAAAAATAATAATAAATAAAAAAAAAAAAAAAATTATAAATAAAAAAAAAAAAATTTAAAAAAAAAAAAAAAAAAATGTATCTATCAAGATTCAAATTGTTGAATCCCTATGTTCTGTAAGTATAAATACATATTGACAACTGTAAAACTTTTCTCAAAAACTATACAAGGTTTAATAAACAAATTCCACATGGTGGCGCTCTTGCATAATACTACCTCTAGGACTGTCTCTATAAGACATAGACTGGAAAGTGGATCCTAGGATCCAGGCCTGGTTTTCACCTTAGCTGAACAAGGCTGTGAACCATGTGTGGGGGCGGAGCTCAGTCTAAACTCCTAGCTGAGCCAATTCCAACACCACACAGTCTTTGTTTTAAAAGAAAAAGAAAATGGCCGGATGTGGATGCAGCATGTGTGAGGTCCTGGGTTTTTTCAAGGCAACAAAATCAGATCCAAAGCCATCCTGAACTAAGGTGAGTGGGCTGTGGTACTTGAGGGGTCTGAAAAGCTTTTAACAGGGATAGTTATTTTTTAATCATTATTATTTTAATTTAATTCAATATTTTTTTTTTATTTATATGCTTTTAAAAAAACGACCTTGTAGGCCCCTAAACCCCTGTCCACACTTGCCACACAAACACACACAGATATATATATATATATATATATATAAATATATATATATATTTTTTTTTTTTAAAAAGGCTGTCACATGATGGCCTGGGGGTCTCTGAGCCCTGTGCTCAGGGACCTCATATTTGTATTTGTATTTTTTTTTTTTTTTAAATGCTGCCCTAAGGGGCCTTGGGGGCCCCAATCCCAAGGCCCCCAAAACGCTATTCATTTTTATTTCTTTTTTTTTTATATTTGTATGGGCCCTACGGCCCTAGCGCGCGAGGTCAGGGCCCACAGACCTGGCCTCGCGCCATTACTATTTTTTTTTTTTTTTTTTTTTTTTAAAACAAACAAATGCCGCACTCTGGCGGCAAGCGATCGGATCCCCGAGACCATGGGAACCCCACGAGGTCTTGGGGATCCGATCGGATGGTTTAATTAGAGAGAATACCGCGCTGAAACACGCACGGCATTCTCTCTAATTAAACTTTCAACGCGGCTCTCAGAAGCCGCTGGGGTGTTCCCCAGCGGCTTCTGAGAGCCGCGTTGTTAATAAGCCCATTTAAAAAAAAAAAACTGCCGGCAGAGGTCTCCGAGGCTGTAAACGCTCGGAGACCTCGTTATCAAGTTAGGAGATCTCTTCACGGAGGCAACGCGACCTCCGAGAAGAGATCTCCTAACTTGATAACGCTGTCTCCGGGCTTTTACAGCCTCTGGAGACACGCGCTATTAACTTAACAAAGCGGATCCCGGAGACCTGCAGGTCTCTGGGAGCCGTTTTGTTAAGTTAATAACGCGGGTCCCCAGAGTCCAGGACGGCTTTGGGGACCCTCGTTATTAACTTAACAAAGCGGCTCCCAGAGACCTGCAGGTCTCTGGGAGCCGCTTTGTTAAGTTAATAACGCGGGTCCCCAGAGCCCAGGACGGTTTTGGGGACCGGCGTTATTAACTTAACAAAGCGGCTCTCAGAGACCTGCAGGTCTCTGGGAGCCGTTTTGTTAAGTTAATAACGCGGGTCCCCAGAGCCCAGGACGGCTTTGGGGACCGGCGTTATTAACTTAACAAAGCGGCTCTCAGAGACCTGCAGGTCTCCGGGACCAGTTTTGCTAAGTTAATAACGCCGGTCCCCAGAGCCCAGGACGGGTTTGGGGACCTGCGTTATTAGCCTAGCACAGCTGCTTTCAGAGACCAGCAGGTCTCTGAAAGCAGTTGTGCTAGGTTAATAACGCCGGTCCCCAGAGCACAGACCGGCTCTGGGAACCACGAGTTATTAACCTAGCAAAGCTGCTTTCAGAGACCTGCAGGTCTCTGGGAGCAGTTTTGCTGTGTTAATTACTCGAGCCCCAGAGCGCAGTATGGCTCTGGGAACCTAGTGATTAACTTAACAAAACAGCTTTCAGAGACCTAGTGGCCTCTGAGACCAGTTTTGCTAAGTTAATCACAAGGGCCCCAGAGCTCAGGCCGGCTCTGGGGGGCCCTTGCTATGAACATTTTGGCGCTGCTCTCAAAAGGCCACGCGGTCTCTTGAGAGCCACGCCGCAAAAGTTCATAACCTGGGCACCCCAGAGCTATGGTTGACCCCTTGGAGCGTAGTTATTAATTTTAGAGCTCTGCACCCCGGAACTCATTACGCTGAGCTCTAAAATTAACAACTAGGCCACCCCCAAAAGCTCACCACTTAAACACACTATTGCGGCCATATAATACTGGCCCATACCATAAAATACACATAAAAAAATACATAAAGAGCCCCATAACATTTCCTGTACAAATTAAATACAGCCCCACCACTAATACCCTTAGCTACACAACCCCCTGAACCATGACGTACACAATAAGCCCACCAAACTGCCATCAAAATAAGTGCAACCCCACAAAAATACAGGCCCCTACATAGTCCCAGAACCAATATGTACATATTAAGCAGTCCAAATACACCCCACATCGTAAGTGCACTCGCCCTGAAATACATGCCTATACATTGCACATTAACCCACAAGTACCAATTAAACAACCCCTAGCCCCACAAAACAAGTGCAGACTTTAAAAAATACCGACAGATACACAGCCCCAGAATCAGCAAGTACACATTAAAAGAACACCATCCCACAAAATGAGTGCAGATTTTCAAAAATACATGTCCATACACAGGTCTAGAACCAGCAGGTACAAGTTAAGCAGTACCAATACAATCCCCAAAATAATTGCACCCCCATAAAAATACAGACAAATACATAGCACAAGACCCTACTAGTACCATTTAAACAAAATCACCCCACAAAGTAATTACAGTATCTCAAAAATACACTAATAGCAGCTTTTACATTTTTTATTTTTTATTTATTTTTTAAAAGCAGGCATTTTACATCTCTATGTATAGTTAAACAGATTGGTGCTAATGTCATTGTTAAACTTTAGTAAAACACATACACACATCACACTGTTACAGACCTTAAGTAGAAGATGTTCAGCATCACCAGTCTGAGCTCTGCCCTTCATGTTTCCAGCCATTATGTCCTGATGCGTCCCTGCTTGCCACAAATGTCAGTATGTAGTTCAGAAAAAAAGAGGCCTGTGAAGTTGGGGGGTTCTTATACTAGGATCACAGTGGTAATTATGCCTGGGCTCTGTGATTGGTGGGACCTGGAAATAGGCATCTGTTATAGGTTAGCAATATTTGGCCTTTGTTGTGTTTCAACTTTTAATTACTATGTCTGTTTTCTAATTTAACCCCACCTCTGTCACCCCTGGAAAGAATGTAAGCCCATCTCTGTTTTAGATTAGCCATGCCACAACAACCTCTGTTGTGTTTCAAACTTTTAATTACAGGGTCAGTTCTGGGAACCCCTGAAAGAATGTAGGCCCATCTCTGTTTTAAATCAGCCATGCCCCTCAACCTCTGTTGTGTTTCAAACTTTTAATTACAGGGTCAGTTCTGGGAACCCCTGAAAGAATGTAGGCCCATCTCTGTTTTAAATCAGCCATGCCCCTCAACCTCTGTGGTGTTTCAAACTTTTAATTACAGGGTCAGTTCTGGGAACCCCTGAAAGAATGTAGGCCCATCTCTGTTTTAAATCAGCCATGCCCCTCAACCTCTGTTGTGTTTCAAACTTTTAATTACCGTGTCAGTTTCTAATTTAACCCCACCTCTGTCACCCCTGGAAAGAATGTAGGCCCATCTCTGTTTTAGATCAGCCATGCCCCTCAACCTCTGTTGTGTTTCAAACTTTTAATTACAGGGTCAGTTCTGGGAACCCCTGAAAGAATGTAGGCCCATCTCTGTTTTAAATCAGCCATGCCCCTCAACCTCTGTGGTGTTTCAAACTTTTAATTACTGGGACGGTTCTGGGAACCCCTGAAAGAATGCAGACATGTCTCTGTTTTAGATTAGCCATGCCACAACAACCTCTGGGGTGTTTCAAACTTTTAATTACAGGGTCAGTTTTCTAATTTAAACCATCTGGGAACCCATGAAAGAATGCAGGCCCACCTCTGTTTTAGATTTACCTCTCTACATTGATAGGCTGGCTCTAACATAAGCAGCATTTGACCATTCCCACTTTATTTATTTTTTGGATTAGCCAACAGTGTGGAGGTTTGACCAGACCGCCCACTTTGCAGCCCTGTGCAGAGGCCCCCTAACTGGCACTTGGGCATGAATGTCTGACATGTCCAGACCTGTCCCTCTCAGGCTCTGAAACCACTTGCACAGCACTAAGTCATACTTTTTTTTTTTTTTTTACACAACTCATAGGCCAAAACCCAGGGGCTAGGACCCAGACACAGGGCTAACACATGACACCACGTGTTCACAAACAATGTGACACCCCCATGCACGTCACTTCCGGGGAGGGCTTTCTGGGACACCGGAAGTCCCAGCCACCGGATATGACGTCATTTCCGGGGCGGGACAACTGTCACTTTTAATATGGTGATTAAAGGTATCCCTTCCTACTACTGTGGACATATCTAAGAACGCACCCTTTGCTCACTGACTACTTCCGTAACCAAAAGCACTAGTGAGGGGATTGTTTGGAGTGCTAATGGAGGGGAGATGGGGTAACTGCAGTCCAATGGGGCTATAGTAGCTGAGTCCTGTTCAGGGACTCTCTGTCAATTGGGACAGTTGTCGCTGCAAATGCAAAGTGATTTTAGACACGGGGTACTCCCAGCCTGACTAACCTGGCACCACATTGTCTCAAGCATAGGTCGTAAAAATGCAGTTACTAGAGCTAATAATTGCACAAAGAATAAATAGTACCTCAATCACAGCATGAGCAGTGGAGGGACACTAATAAAGTTTAATCAAATGTGTACTTGGTCCAAAGTCCACACAAAGAGCAGGAAGTGTTCGAGGAAGTGACGTCTTATAAGCACTGCCGAATTCGAAGGTAGCAAAGAAGAGTGATTATGATCGAAATGAACAGTAGGTAATGGGTGGCTAAAACCTAAATTTTAGTCGTTTTTCCATAAATGCAATAGATTGTTGCCATAGAAACAGCGCATGCATGCTGCCTTCAGGTTCAATCTAAATATTGCTGGGAAAGGCTCGTTAATGGTACAATGTTCAGAGAGGTGGGTGTGCAAGTAACAAAAGAACATCTGAATAGCAGAGAAATGAATTTAAAACAAAGATAATGGAGAGTCATAAAACCTCTTTAAAAACAATCCAAACGGGAAACACGTTCATAAAAGTAAAAAAATAAATGAAGACAGGTACCAAAAGACTGTGACAAACCTGAAGCTAAAAGTTATGCATGTGAAATAGGTGACAAAAGGAAACTTTGCTAGCAACAAAGGCACATATTAAATGGCGGCAAATTTACAGCCAAAATGTACACAACTGTTTATGATACATGCAAAATGTGTGATTTTTCAAACGCTTACGAATTTGCATAACAATTTCAGGATATTCTGAGAAATAATGCTTTTAGAACAAAATATGACTTGCTGTTACTTCGCATGACTTTTTCATGCAAAGCTTTATACCTCGCATAAAAAAGTCACACGAGAGACTTGCAGAAAAACAGGTTAAAAGCTCTACTACATGGGATTTTGTGTGCACCAGAAAATGTATTCAAGAAGGATTCTGTTATTATTCCTGCGATTTTGTGGTAAGTATAACTTTTCATTTGACAATCTTTCCATTATAAGTGACATTTTAGACATTTAGGCCCATATTTATACTTATTTACCGCCACATTTGCATCGTTATTTGACACAAAATCGGCGCAAACTTACAAAATACAATTGTATTTTGTAAGTTTGCGCCGATTTTGCGTAAAAAAAAACCGACGCAAATGCGGCGCTAAAAAAGTATAAATATGGGCCTTATTGTTTTCTCTCATATTTTGATCTCTTTAAACTGTTACAGGTTGATTGCCTATTTTTCATTTAAATTGTGATGCCCATTTTGCTCAAATATTTTTACCCTAAGACCTTGAAATTACTTTAGCCTTTACACTATTCAACACTTTTTCAGCGTTATTCAGAGCTTTTAATTTTACTGGATGTCCTGAGACCTTGTCATTGCATTAGGTGCATAGAGACTAATGCTATGGATCCAAAGTTCTTCCATTTTTATACTCCAAAATGGGACTTAGCATCACATCGTTATATTGTCCATTTTATTGATCTGTGTCTATGTAGATTTGGATTACTTTAATGAGAGTTAATCACTGGTCTTCACTGGAGATTTTTCATTTTAAATATGCAAATATTATTCCCTCCTTTTTGGGTTGGTTTCTCAGCACTGGACTGACAGTAAATAATGCTTTAACAATAATTTTAGTAGCTTTTTAACAAAAGATTTCTCTTGACTTCACACATCCCATCTGTAGATGTTGGACTGGGAGCTGCCACAATCGTCACTACAATCGACATTTGTTATGTTTAAACAAAGTTTATAGACAAGTGCATACAAACATAGTGCCACCTAAGAAGTGCTGTGTTCTACTAGCATAGACATTGTTAGTCTTTAGGAGGCTAATTCGTTGCCATACCACGCTCAATCCAAAGAATTATCTCAAAAGATAAAAGAGCATCTATACAACTGGTTGATATCTTCATAATAAAACAAGACTGTTGGACTTTTGCTTTTGCAGGGTCATCCCCAGACTTTTTTGCCTCCTGCCTCCTATATTTTTCTGACATGTTGCTGTTGGCTTTTCAACTCTGAGCACTTTACCACTGCTAACCAGTGCTAAAGTGCATATGCTCTCCTGTTTAAATTGTATGTAAGTGGTTTATCCATGATTGGCATATTTGATTTACTAGTAAGTCCCTAGTAAGGTGCACTAGAGGTGCCAGGGCCTGTAAATCAAATGCTACTAGTGGGCCTGCAGCACTGGTTGTGCCACCCACATAAGTAGCTCTGTAATCATGTCTCAGACCTGCCACTGCAGTGTCTGTGTGTGTATTTTTACACTGTAAATTCGACTTGGCAAGTGTACCCACTTGCCAGGCCTAAACCTTCCCTTTCCTTACATGTAAGGCACCCCTAAGGTATGCCCTAGGTAGCCCCAAGGGCAGGGTGCAGTGTATGGATAAGGTAGGACATATAGTAATGTGGTTTATATGTCCTGACAGTGAAATACTGCCAATTTCGTTTTCACTGTTGCAAGGTCTGTCTCTCTCTCATAGGATAATATGGGGGCTACCTTTAAATATGATTAAAGTGTAGATTCCCCTAGAGAAGAGATGGACAGGTGGAGTTTGGGATCCCTGAACTCACAATTTAAAAATGCATCTTTTAGTAAAGTTGATTTTGAGATTGTGCGTTTGAAAATGCCACTTTTAGAAAGTGAGCATTTTCTTGCTTAAACCATTCTGTGACTCTGCCTTGTTTGTGGATTCCCTGTCTGGGTCAGTTGACAGTTGGGTTGTTTTTCACCTCACACCAGACAGTGACACAAAGGGAGCTGGGGTGTGATCTGCATTCCTGATTAGCCATCTCTGCTAGGAGGGAGGGGTGGAGTGGTCACTCTCATCTGAAAGGACTGTGCCTGCCTCTGACAATGCTGTCTCCAGCCCCCTGGTGTGTGTCTGAGGCCTTGCCTGGGCAAGGCAGGATCTCACAAGAAGGTGTGAGTCCCCTTTGAAGAAAGGTGACTTCAAAGACTAAAATGAGTATAAGAAGGGCACCCAAACTTACAAACTTTAGAAACACTTCTGGAATCAAGGGGAACCTCTGCCTGGAGAAGAGCTGATCGCTGAGGAACAAGTGCTGCCCTGCCTGTGACTGTGCTTTGTGGAGCTTTCCTGCAGTGCTGCTTCTGCCAGAGTAAGAGGGCAAAGACTGGACTTTGTGTGCCTTCCATCTTGAAGAAGAAATCTCCAAGGGCTTGATGTAGAGCTTGCCTCCTGTTGTTGAAGTCTCAGGGATAGCAAAGACTTCTTCCTGCCAGCACCTGGAGTCTCTGGAGAGACCCCTACTCTGCTCTGTGGTGCCCTTCCAGTTCCTGGGACCCTGAAAGGAGAGGCTGGCAGCCCAAGGACAAAAATACACGCACCGAGCGCCGTGCGGAGAAAAGATTGACGCGAATCCGATCGCGGCTGAGAAAACGACGCGACGCCGGCTCCGCAGCTGAGAAACGACGCCGCTGGAAACGCGACCGGAGAATTGACGCCCGGAGCAGGAGAAACGACGCGCAGCATCGCTGACGAAGGCTGAGAGATCGCAACCAGCGCCGCGGGACTTCGGACCGTCGCGTGGCTGGCTTTTTCGACGCGCCCCGCCGAGCCGAGCTGTTTTCGACGCATATACCCGTGCCGGGTTATTTTCGACGCACACCGCCCGTGCGGGGTTATTTTTGCCGCAAACCAGGTACATTTTCACGCTAGCAGCGCTAGTGTGGTGTTACAACTACCTAAAGACTCTTTTTATTTTAAACCTTTTAAAAATCATAACTTGACTTGTGTATGCTGGATTTTTGTCGTTTTGGTCTTGTTTTGTCTAGATAAATATTTCCTATTTTTCTAAACTGGTGTTGTGTCATTTTGTAGTGTTTTCATTAAGTTACTGTGTGTGTTGGTACAAATACTTTACGCCCAGCACTCTGAGGTTAAGCCTACTGCTCTGCCAAGCTACCAAGGGGGTAAGCAGGGGTTAGCTGAGGGTGATTCTCTTTTATCCTAACTAGAGTGAGGGTCCTTGCTTGAACAGGGGGTAACCTGACTGTCAACCAAAGACCCCATTTCTAACATTGGTGACCAGCGGTCGGGATTGGACTTGTATTTGTACTTGACATACAGTAATTAAGTGTACACTACTGTTTGGATCTCAGACCACTACGTGACCACATACTACTTGTTTGGTGATCTTTTGATTTTTCTCTTAAGGACTCTTTTTATTCTACTTCCATGATTTTGCTGATCCCTTTTACTTCATTGGGAAATTTTTTTTTTTCTGCCTTTGAAACTTTGCACTTGTGACCATCATGTCTCAATCTGGAGATGCAACAGCTGGAGCTGTGTTTGAAATGGAGAAACTGAAGGAGTACTCAGTTGCTCAATTGAAACAGTTCCTTAAAGATCTTGACTGTCCCACTGAGAGCTCCACCAGGGAGGGGGAGCTGCAACAGGCACAGAGGGCCGGGGTGACAATCAAGAAGGCTGGAGGGCACACAGAGGAGGAGAATGTGGGTGGGGAAGTGCAGAGGATACACAGTGGTGTAGTGGAGGTACCTGTTACGCCTGGGGGGAGGGTCCCCAGGAGGGATAGCAGGGTGTCACCCAAGGGTCTGACTCCTGAAGAGTTACAGGACAGACGGGCAGACAGGGCTCGCCGATTCAAGAAGTTGGAAGAAAGGAGGAGGGACTTAGAGATTAAAAAAATGATTTATGCTTACGAGCTTAAATTGAAAGAGCTGGAAGTCATGAGGGCTGAGTCCAGCTGGAATGGTGGCAGCAACAATTGTATATCCAGTGATGCTGCAGAAGTGCACATGCCCAGAGAGGTGGTGCCCTACTTGAAGGAGGGAGTTAACACACGCCAGGAGGTTCAGGGGTATGAGGTAGCTCCAGTGATGCACAGGGTCCCTGAGGTGGATTGGGGAACTGGCATGGGGAGTCATATTCCTACTGGTGGGAGGGACACTCTACTGACTCTAGTTGAGAGTGACAGGGAGAGGGGTTCCCCCCAGGTAGAAGTCCTGGTTATGGAGTGTGAAAACATCCCAGAAGAGTGTGGGTTGAGTGTCAGGGACAGTCAGGCACTGTCTCACCAGTCTCAGGAGGGTGATGTGGGGTGCTTTGTCAAAGCAGAGTCACTGGATGGTTGGGTGAAGGGTACTTTGGTTAATTCATGTGAGGGGCTGAGTGATGTAATTGCTGGAGAGCATATGTCTAGTCCTTATTTTCCAGAGCTATGCCAACACCAGGTGGAGTGTGAGTTCTCCGACCCCAGGGAGCTTACAATGGAGGCAGACTTCTGGGTGAGTACCAGAGAGTCTGAAGAGGCATTTGGGGGTGCTCCTGAGAGGAGTGGTCTAGGTAGTTCCCAACCAGGTGAGGTAGGGAAGGATTGTAGTGTCCCAGGTAGGTCCCAGTGTAGTGGGATGGGTGAGGGACCCCATGTCCAGTCTCAGAGGAGAGGGAATGGGGATGGGTTGAGGCCCAAGGTGCCCGAGATCCGGTCCCAGGTCCTGGAGGGTTCCCTGCGGGAACCCCAGGAGGGGAGCCTAGCCTGTACCATAGGGCCATCTGTTGAGGGAGACCCCACAGTGTCAGGAGAACTTGGGGGGGCGGCTGTAGCCAGCGTCCCACCAGTTCTGGTGTCTGGCAGTACCACTCCTAGTGAGGGGTTGCAGAAGTCCAGACAGAGGGTTGAGAGGGGGTTGCGGACCCCAGTGGAGAACCTGGAGGGTCAGGGGTCAGCTCTGAGTGCAGAGCCCCCCAGGAATGACCTTGGTGAGACCATTTCTGGGCTGGGGGGAATCCAGACTCTGTCAGATGGGCAGAGGTCAGGAGACCTGCGCCAGCCAGACTCTTGTATGGCCCTTGGGGAAAGTGTTTCCCTTGTGGGGGGTAGGTGTGCCCCCCAGGAAGTCCTGGTGCGCCAGGCAATGATTCAACCGCAGGATGGTGACTCTGGGTTGGATGATCAGGTTCAGGGGGTAAACTCTGACCTGATGGGGAGTACGTGTGCTCCCAAGGAAGTCCTGGTGCGCCAGGCAGTGGTTCAACCGCAGGGTAGTGACTCTGGGTTGGATTGCCAGATTCAGGGGGTAAGCTCTGATCTGGTAGGGGGTAGGTGTGCTCCCCTGGAAGTCCTGGTGTGCCAGGCAATGGTTCAACCGCAGGGTGGTGACTCTGGGTTGAATGATCAGGTTCAGGGGGTAAACTCTGACCTGATGGGGGGTAAATGTGCTCCCAAGGAAGTCCTGGTGTGCCAGGCAGTGGTTCAACCGCAGGGTGGTGACCCTGGGTTGGATGACCAGGTTCAGAGGGTAAACTCTGACCTGGTAGGGGGTAGGTATGCCCCCCAGGAAGTCCTGGGTTGCCAGGCAGTGATCCAGTCTGTGGGTACAGATCCTGGATTGGGAGGCCAGGTTAAGGGTGTCCCCCCTGACCTGGAGGAAGGGGCTACTGCTAACAGTACCCCTACCATGTTGTCTTCTGGGGGGGCCGCTCCTAGTTGGGTGGTTCAGGACCCCAGAAGAGAGGGCAGGGGGAGGGAAGCCTCACCCCTGGCCCTGGTCCAACCTGAAGGTACAGACCCCAGGTTGGAGGATCAGTTGCAGGTTAACATCCCTGCACTGATGGAAGAATTGTGCAGGACTGCTTCTACAAGCACCCTGACAGTTTTTGACTCTGGGGGTGCCGCTTCTGCAGGGAGGGTACAGAGCCCCAGAGGGGAGGACCAGGGTCAGGTTGTCATCCCTGACCTGGTGGAAGAGAGAGTGGTCAAAGGGTGCCAGGCACCTGGGGCTACCACCCCCCACTCTCCACAGTCACAGTGGTTAGAGAGGCCTGAGGTCGGGCTCTCATCCCTGACAGTTGTCTGGGGCCACTGTGGCTTGCTGTCCTGGTGGACAGAGTTGCCCCTGGGGGGGGAAGGGCGAGAGTCACACCCCAGGGGTGGAGTGGGCAACACCATTGTGTTGGCCCTGGTGGTACTATCTGCCCATTGCAATACATCTGTGAGCAAAGTAAAGTTAGGTGTTGCACAGATGGTGTCTGTAGATGTGGAGAAGGGTTCCCCATGGGTTAGCTTAGTGGGCCCTGAGAGTATGGACAGAGGGATCCAACTGGAGTCAGGAAGGCGTAGAACTGGAACATGCCCCTGCTGTTGTGGGCCTGGGTCCCTGTTCTATCGCCCCAATCAGGGAAGTACATCAAGGTATTGATTGTTCTCCCCTGGCTTTAGGCTGGTAGGGGGTCGTGTTGGACTTTTGCTTTTGCAGGGTCATCCCCAGACTTTTTTGCCTCCTGCCTCCTATATTTTTCTGACATGTTGCTGTTGGCTTTTCAACTCTGAGCACTTTACCACTGCTAACCAGTGCTAAAGTGCATATGCTCTCCTGTTTAAATTGTATGTAAGTGGTTTATCCATGATTGGCATATTTGATTTACTAGTAAGTCCCTAGTAAGGTGCACTAGAGGTGCCAGGGCCTGTAAATCAAATGCTACTAGTGGGCCTGCAGCACTGGTTGTGCCACCCACATAAGTAGCTCTGTAATCATGTCTCAGACCTGCCACTGCAGTGTCTGTGTGTGTATTTTTACACTGTAAATTCGACTTGGCAAGTGTACCCACTTGCCAGGCCTAAACCTTCCCTTTCCTTACATGTAAGGCACCCCTAAGGTATGCCCTAGGTAGCCCCAAGGGCAGGGTGCAGTGTATGGATAAGGTAGGACATATAGTAATGTGGTTTATATGTCCTGACAGTGAAATACTGCCAATTTCGTTTTCACTGTTGCAAGGTCTGTCTCTCTCTCATAGGATAATATGGCGGCTACCTTTAAATATGATTAAAGTGTAGATTCCCCTAGAGAAGAGATGGACAGGTGGAGTTTGGGATCCCTGAACTCACAATTTAAAAATGCATCTTTTAGTAAAGTTGATTTTGAGATTGTGCGTTTGAAAATGCCACTTTTAGAAAGTGAGCATTTTCTTGCTTAAACCATTCTGTGACTCTGCCTTGTTTGTGGATTCCCTGTCTGGGTCAGTTGACAGTTGGGTTGTTTTTCACCTCACACCAGACAGTGACACAAAGGGAGCTGGGGTGTGATCTGCATTCCTGATTAGCCATCTCTGCTAGGAGGGAGGGGTGGAGTGGTCACTCTCATCTGAAAGGACTGTGCCTGCCTCTGACAATGCTGTCTCCAGCCCCCTGGTGTGTGTCTGAGGCCTTGCCTGGGCAAGGCAGGATCTCACAAGAAGGTGTGAGTCCCCTTTGAAGAAAGGTGACTTCAAAGACTAAAATGAGTATAAGAAGGGCACCCAAACTTACAAACTTTAGAAACACTTCTGGAATCAAGGGGAACCTCTGCCTGGAGAAGAGCTGATCGCTGAGGAACAAGTGCTGCCCTGCCTGTGACTGTGCTTTGTGGAGCTTTCCTGCAGTGCTGCTTCTGCCAGAGTAAGAGGGCAAAGACTGGACTTTGTGTGCCTTCCATCTTGAAGAAGAAATCTCCAAGGGCTTGATGTAGAGCTTGCCTCCTGTTGTTGAAGTCTCAGGGATAGCAAAGACTTCTTCCTGCCAGCACCTGGAGTCTCTGGAGAGACCCCTACTCTGCTCTGTGGTGCCCTTCCAGTTCCTGGGACCCTGAAAGGAGAGGCTGGCAGCCCAAGGACAAAAATACACGCACCGAGCGCCGTGCGGAGAAAAGATCGACGCGAATCCGATCGCGGCTGAGAAAACGACGCGACGCCGGCTCCGCAGCTGAGAAACGACGCCGCTGGAAACGCGACCGGAGAATCGACGCCCGGAGCAGGAGAAACGACGCGCAGCATCGCTGACGAAGGCTGAGAGATCGCAACCAGCGCCGCGGGACTTCGGACCGTCGCGTGGCTGGCTTTTTCGACGCGCCCCGCCGAGCCGAGCTGTTTTCGACGCATATACCCGTGCCGGGTTATTTTCGACGCACACCGCCCGTGCGGGGTTATTTTTGCCGCAAACCAGGTACATTTTCACGCTAGCAGCGCTAGTGTGGTGTTACAACTACCTAAAGACTCTTTTTATTTTAAACCTTTTAAAAATCATAACTTGACTTGTGTATGCTGGATTTTTGTCGTTTTGGTCTTGTTTTGTCTAGATAAATATTTCCTATTTTTCTAAACTGGTGTTGTGTCATTTTGTAGTGTTTTCATTAAGTTACTGTGTGTGTTGGTACAAATACTTTACGCCCAGCACTCTGAGGTTAAGCCTACTGCTCTGCCAAGCTACCAAGGGGGTAAGCAGGGGTTAGCTGAGGGTGATTCTCTTTTATCCTAACTAGAGTGAGGGTCCTTGCTTGAACAGGGGGTAACCTGACTGTCAACCAAAGACCCCATTTCTAACAAAGACCAAGAATGATTTGCTTTAGGTTGGTCTTTATTAAAAGTGGCATAGTGGGCAAAAAACAATAGTTTGGAATACCGTCATAAGCGATGACTAGTAGCTACAATTAATTCAAGCATTTCTTCCATCATTTTGCTGTTAGTTGCTGTACATGCCCAAAGTGTGACAAGTAAGTCACGCAAAGCTCCACAGTTTTCAAGCTCTGCTTCACCGGCGAGACCTGGGTTGGTAAAACATAATCTAGCACTGCCTGAATTCCTCTTTGAACGAGATCAGGCTTGACAAATTGAGCTAAAATGCTCAAAATGAAGCAGGGGCAAGACTGGTTCAGATGGTCTAGGTTGAGAGTTGTAAGAATGTGCAGGTGATTGCTAATCTTCGCTCAATAGTAGAACTGAAGAAGTAGACAGAATACTTTTGTCCAGTAGTTGTATCATAGCCTTAGATTATTTGATGTATGAATTTGAATCGATTTATAAAAATGAATGTTCCTTATTTTAACTAGGGTTAAAATAATTAATGTTTTGGGAATAAGATCAATGTCACAAAGGAGCTGCCAGGGTATCTGTATAATTTTGATAATTTGCGAAAGAAATGTGACACCAAACATGTGGTACTTGGTAACCATCATGGACGAATCTACCACCAATATAAAGAACACTTTTTATAGTTTCCTTTTGGATCTGTCATTTAAACAAAAGACTAACGTGACAGGAAGTATTTTGGCAGATCCTATTCCAACCCAGACAGAAAGAAATCATATTTTGATGAACGGGTTGACTTTTACCCTGGCAGGGTTTTAAGCAAGCACTATTTTAGGACATTATATTTTAGCTGAGGAACTTGGGAAACCTGTTTATGTCAAGCTTGTTGGCACATTTTTATTCTTAGAACCTGCCAGATTACTTGATGAGGATGAACACCAAAGAGCTGAAACTGTCAATGTGAATTAGTTCTGGGTCCCCAAGGGCATTATAAATGAATGCAGACTGAATGCCTGCTCTAAAAGACTTGGAATAGTACTTGCTGGAACACTGCAGAATTCATTGTGAAATTAGGTGATAAGATATTTTTTAAGAGTTACAGCCATTGCTATGATATTTTGTGAAATGCATTTAAGTACACAGTCTGTTAAATGTGAACTATTTAGTGGCATGAACATTTTTGCTAAACCATGGGGAGGAAGCTGTAATTCAAGAAAATGCAAGATATCAATCATAGGACTGTAATGAGACGATCTCTCATTTTGAAAATACCATGTATATTACTATTGGAATACAAGGTATACCAAATAAAAAGGTGTACACTATCACCCACAACAAGATAGCCTGAGATAACAAAACTAGAAATAGTTGATAGACTTAAATGTTACAAAATATTCATCAGTGCTACAAATGATCATCCTAGTTTGAAAGTGACCTTAATCCAGAGGGTTTTAAGTTATTGTTTAAAGGCTTCAAAGGCTGTGATTGTTTGATGGAATGGAGTTTCAGACCCCATGGGAAGTTCCAGAGGATGATTGTGAGATGTTTTCTAAATGGTGCTAGAATACATCCTGGTAATAGGCTTTCTAGACTCCCTGGCCCTAAGAATTTTTCAGTGTGCCAACATCACACCGAAAGCCAACTGGATTGCAACCACTAGCGATTTATTGAGCAATACTTCATTGAGATGAGTTTCAGGTAATGATCAATCTTATAAAGTATCACAGGGATAATTTGTGGAATCCAAACTCTCATTTGCTTTGGAAAATCACATTCAAGAACACTAGGAAATGATGGGCACATTTTGAAGATTTATTTTTAAGTTCAAAATCCTGACCAAGTACACACAATATGTTTTGCAACTATTGAAAAAACAAACTGAATAGTAGCTGCAATATTTACAAGTAAGGTGAATAGCAAAAAATATTGAAACGTTGGCTGTTAACTTTATATCAATCCCACCCTCATATCTTTGACTAACTGGAGCTAAGTTCAGCAAATAAAGAAAGCCTGGCTGGAGTTTCAACAATGGATCACACTCTCATACCTGCTTCAAACAATAACATTATTGTTCAATAGTATAGCACAGTCTGCTATTCTCATCTAGTTTGGTGGGGTTGGAAATTGGGTTTCTGTTTGTCAGAGCATGCACCCTGTATAAGCAGGAACAACAATCCCAGTCAGGATAAGTCTGATTCCCATTAAAAGATAACCTGTGTTCATCCTCTGGTTGCTTGGCTCAGAGCAAGATAACCTGTGTTCAGCCTCTGGTTGCTTGGCTCAGAGCAGTCAGGAGTATCTAAAGAGGCCATGTGCAAAGTATTTGTGCAACACACACACACGCACACACATACACACACAATAAAACACCAGAAAAAGACTCCATGAAAGGTTAGAAAAATAGATTATGATTCTATAAATAAATCAGGACCAAAATGTCAGAAATCTAATGAGTAGAAGTTAAGTTATGGATTAAGAATAAAAAGAGTTCTAGCATTTGGAGCAAAAATCACTTTGGGGGTTACTTGAGGTCTCGATCAACCGGAGCAAAGTCAACAGTTCATATCGACTGTGACGGAGTGCAGGCCAGGTACAGGAGCCATGCAGGCCCGGGCAACAGAGTACCTTGATCCTGGTCGCAAGTACTAGATGCTGGGACGATGCATCAATAGATGCATCAATATCCATACTGCAGTCGAGTGGATGCGCTGAATTTTCACACGCATTGTTGGTGATGCATTGGTTTCTGAAAAAGCCACTATGTGTTGATTTCAAAGTCGATGCACTGGGTTCCTCCACGGTGCCAAAGGGCTGCGTCAGTTGTCCTTTAGCGATGGCGACAATGTGCGGTGGGCTCAGTGCTGTGTCCATGCCAATGCACCAGCTGCCGCTTCCAACAGGCAGGTGATGCATCAGTCGATGCTGCAATTCCAGAAGTGCTGCTCTGGCCCCAAGTATGATGCACCAGTTTTTACTCCTGCAACAGGGTAGATGCATCAGTTGGCACTTCCAACAGGCAGAAGATGCATCAATTTCACTGGTGCAAGTATCTGGGTCCACTTCACTCCAGTGAACTAGGCACAGGTGCAAGGGTAGAGACTTTGATATCCCTGAGCCTCAAGCAACATGAGGCAAGCCAAAACGCCCTGGGAGATCCCTCGGTGTTGCAAGGCAGAGTCCAGCTCTTCCTCAGCTTGGTCAGAGAGCAGTGGGCAGCAGGACAGCACAGCAGAAAAGTGGTCCTTTCAGGTCAGCAGTTCAGTAGACCAGAAGTCCTTGGTGGTGCAGCAGAGCAGTTCTTCTGATGGAATCCAATTGTAGGTTCAGAATAGTCTGTCTTGGTAGGGTCACAGGCCCACTACTTCTACCTAGTTGTGCCTTTGAAGTGGCAGTGCTTTCAAAGCAGGCCCTTGAAGTGCATAGCTCCCTCTTTCTTCCCAGGCATGGCTCCAGACTATCAGTAGGGGGTAATCAGCCTTTTGTGTGGGACACAGGGCACTGTCGATTCAGGTGTAAGTGTCTGCTTCCCTCCCTCTTCCTGTCTAGGAAGAGCTATCAGAATGCAGATGTATTCAGATTAGTTCTCTGTCACAGCCACCCTTCCTGTGTGGGTTATTGCCGAGAAGGAATGCACGAAGTGAAGATGTCTCCTAAACCAAATATGTATTTAAGACACACTTCAGGCATGCACAGCTGTAAGAGCAGAGACATTTCCACTCTCTAACAATGTCATTTCTTAAATAGTAATGTTAAATCCAACTTTACCAGAAGAGAGGATTTATCATTCCAATTTCAATTATATGAAACATGATATAGCTATTCCTACTCAATCAGGAATTACACCTTAAAAGTGTAAAAAGGAATTCCCAATGTTAACCTATTAGAGGAGTAGGCCTAACATTAGTGAAAAACACACCAGGGAGTTTTTCACAACCAGAGTATGTAAAACCTAAACGTATATGTCCTATCTTTTAGTTCCATAGAATCCTGCCCTATGGGCTACCTAGGGCCTACCTCAGGGATGACTTATATGTGATAAAAAGAAAGTTTAAGTCTTGGCAGGTGGTTTTCCATGCCAAGCCAAAGTGGCAGTCAAACTGCACCCACAGGCTCTGCAGCGGCAGGCCTGGGACATGCTTAAAGGACTACTTATGTGGGTGGCAAAATCAGTGTTGCAGGCCCACTAGTGGAATTTAATTTATAGGCCCTGGATATATGGTGTACCACTGTACAAGGGACTTACAAGTAAATTAAATATGCCACTTGCGTATACATCAATGTTGCCATGTGTAGGGGAGAAAGCACATGCACTGGTCAGAGTGGTAAAGTGCTCAGAGTCCTAAGGCCAACAAAAACAAGGTGAAAAAAAGAGGAAAAGGAAGACTAACATTTTGGGGTGACTCTTCAGAGAGGATAGTTTTCCAATGTGGGAATCCTGATAAGCCCCTAGCAAATGAAGGCTGACTGTGATTCTTGTTAGCCTTCAGCAAAGTTAGGTGTAGCATTTCTGCACAGGCTGTCTCATCCCAGTCTCCTGGCACAAAGTTCATCTCTAGCTCGTCACTCTCTGTTGCTAACATACAGTATTTTCTGATAATTTCTTTCAAAATCAATAACTAGCAGAAACATGCCTGATGCCCTTTTACTTAAGCTCATTCTATGAAACCATGCTTTTTAAAATTATAATACTAAACAAGAAATGAAATTATCAGTTTCCGTGAAACTTTGAACACAACTCAATGACCATAATTTTAAAGTAGAGAACTCAAATCAGACTAAACACTGAAAATATATTCAATCAGACTTGATTATCACGTTGCCCTGAAGAGTGACATTATACAAATTTGCATTTTACATTTGTCACTCCAATATAAAATGATTATCATACATAACCTAACAAGGAAAGAGTACCTAGAAGAGAAACACACATAGTAAGAATAACAATTGTTTAAGTATGTTAGTTTTCTTAAAACCTGGTATTTCAATAAATAAGGGATTTTGATTTCTTAGGAGACGTCCACAAGAGATGATCAGTTTCTGGGAACGGTAGCTTGCTGTTCCATGAAATATGGCTTTATCTGTGATTCAGGCAAGTCACTTTTAAGGGAATCCAGTTAAATGAGATCAGGCTTGGTTAGATGTGGTCAACCTAGAAGCTGCAAGAATGCCCACTTTGATGAGTCTTGTGTAGGTTCAAAATTCTTCTTAGTAAGGAGGGGTTATTAGTTTAAAATCTGTATCATGAATCAAAAGTTTGAGCCCACAGATGTCATTAAGTTAGTTTAAGAAGGAAAATTAGGGTTTTTATCCAAGTAGATGCCCAGTGATTTTGGGAATCTCACAACTGATGGCTTTCAATTCAGTACAGAAACAGAATTAAGCCAAGCTAGAAAAAACACACTGCATGTAGGAGGAGCTCATTTTTAATTGTTTTTCAGTGGTAGTGTTACAGCCATGTTTGAATGGCTTCAAGTACATTTGCAATATGATTCATGTATTCTGGGGAAGAGATTTGCAGATATAGGGGGTTATTACAACTTTGGAGGAGGTGTTAATCCCTCCCAAAAGTGACGATAAAGTGACGGATATACCACCAGCCGTATTACGAGTCCATTATATCCTCTGGAACTCGTAATACGGCTGGTGGTATATCCGTCACATTTGGGACGGATTAACACCTCCTCCAAAGTTGTAATAACCCCCATAGATGGTGGTCATTGGCAGTGAAGTGAAAAGGAATGTTGGAGTTGCTCACAATAGAGGCTAGTGGTTCCACATAGAGATTAAAGAGTGTCGTAGAGTGAATAGAGCCTTGAGGGGCATCTTGAAGGATAGGCAAAGAGCTAGAGATGAGGTGAGCTATTTTTTCATTGGTTCCAATTTCTCAGATATGAAGCAAACCATCTAATGACAGATCTGGTCAGTCCCACTCTTTCATTGAGGATTTTGATGAGGATGGTAGGGTTCATTGTGTCAGATGGTATCCTCTGCTGTTTCTGGAGTTGCTGCCTTCATGTTACATCCAGGACAAAAGCCTGATTGCATCTCATGCAATACGTTGGTGTCAATAATGATTTGTTTATAGTTGGAACTCAATGTAGATCTCAAGAAAATTGGCCACATGTTAAGCTCCATATATATGTATGAGAATATGAGTTTCAGAATACACTTCATGAAATTTGTGCATTTAAACGATTGTTCTTTTTTGCTGACTAAGCTATTTTCATGGCAAAAAAAACTGTCAGTAAACAAGAACCATAAATTTCAAAGAAAAAGGTTTCGGCAGACCAACATAATAGGATACTATATAATACTATAAAGGTAGGAGCAAAATCAGTAAAGTGTCTTAGATATAAATATTAGTAAAGCAGAAGCCTAATATTAATGAGTTTGAATGCACCATAATCAATGTTCTTGAAGTTTTACAAGTATTTCCTGTCGTCTTAAAAGAGGACAATAAGTCAATTTTGGATGTGACCCTATTTTGATTTCATTTTGGTTGAGGTAATATTTCAATTAATATATTTTAGCACCGCACACCTTTATTGATTGATAATATTTTTCACACGTCTCATGGTGCAGATTTACTATTATTTGGATTTTGTTATCTCACTAATGTACAAATAGGTTGACTCACAACATAACAAACAGCAGTGGGACGCGGGAGAACCTGGCTATTAATATTCATTAGGCAGATCATAATTTGTGACCCCTTGTGATTTGTAGCAATCATAGGGATGAAGGCTGCAAAGAGACAGGTGACCACTACCCCTCTGAGGTCATTCCAAAAATGGGAAACATCGTTTTTTTAATAGCCCATTTAACTAGTGCCTAGTGCTGCTCAAAAAAGGTTTCCTTTTTGAAAAACCTCCGAAGTTGCATGTCCCCTGGATCACTGCCTACCCCCCTAAGTCTGCCACTCTCTATCCCAAAGTGCAAAAACTGTCAATGGGACCCCTTTTCACATTACATATCAGTTACCACTTCCTTTGAGGAGTTGGTAACTATTGAATATTTTGCGAACCACGAATACATTCAGTACTGAATTGCAATTTGGATGGAACGGCCCTTTCACCCGTTTCAAACTGAATGGAGTGAGAGTAAATGGTACGAGTAATTCAGATGGCGACTAAAACAGTGATTCTGGCACACTGAAAATAGGGCATTTCGTAATTCTTGTAATATTTGCGAAATTGGCAGTACATGTTCTAAGCCTTGCCCATTTAGATGTATTAACGAAAGTTCTCCTGTAGCTTAGTCTGCAAACAAGGATCATCTGAGGGTGCTTCCTGTGAACAAACAGAGGGAAGGTGCTTGGCAGTGTTTTTTATGCTAGGAAATTAGAGACCAACTAAACTGGACTTTTTCTGCACTTATGTAAAGGTTTGTCCAATAATATAGAATTATGGCCATATGGGGATAGGACATAATATGGAGAAGTGGAGGAGAAAGAATGTTGAAGGTGGAAGAGGGTGAATTACGATGAGCAACAGAGATGTATCAACTCAAACTGAATTTTAAAGAAATGCACATTACATGTTTATGCACCTCCATGTTTTTCTGTGAACATAGCCGTATTATGCCCCAAATTCATGCCGAACATGCTTAAGCGTGGCATGTTGATTTTCGCTGTAATGTTTTAGCACTGCACGCGTTACTCCGTAAGTTCCGCCCACCACTAGTGCAGACCACAAATGCAACCACTCCCATGCCCAGCAGGATTGTAGCCACAAAGTATGCATTTACACCGATAAAAAGTGCATAATATTTTTATCTAGCAAGTCTTTTGATTCTTAACACACAGTTACCCTGCACTACAATTACAAAACAGTGCGCAATATTAAACACACATATATTTCCATTATCCTTGACAATATCAACAATGTTATGATCCTATCAGAAAAAGTAAGCGACAGAGACACAAGGCAGGAAACGTAATGCAGTGCCGCAACTCCAAGCTGTACTACAATCAATATGAGGGACAGAAAGATAACACTGGGCATTGGCAAAAACATTAAATGAACATGAAAGAGCTCTTTCGAACTTGCTTCAAGGGAGGAGTATCAGAGAGAAATACCAATAGGAAGTCATGTAATTTGCTCATAACATTGTCCAGTTTGTTACGGGCAATAACAATGTTTATTGACAGTAAAATATGTATATTAAAGTAATTGCACTGGTACATCAAAACAACTTTAGAAATCATTTCCGCTATAACCGAAGACTGATAGACCATTACTCACTCCTAAAATGCTCACTGTTCCTTTGGGCTTCTACCAATGTGAACATTAGGCATAATATCAAACAGGGAATGCATTATGCATCCGTACATACAGATTGAATCCAAGAAAAGGGTGTTTAATGTCATATTTGCAACCAAAGCATCCACAATGTGTCCTTAAGTGTAAGTATAGAATTGCAAAACGTTACATTTATCATACATCCATTGCAAAATATCCTAAACCCCTCTTTGCCTGCTGCTAGCCCTATGTCATCTCTGTTTCTAGTATTATGCACTCAGATGAAACTCTGATGAGATGTGAAGGAGACATTCCAAGGGGGTCAGTGTGGTGCCTGGGGTAGGTGGATCTGAGCCTTATTTCTAACTAAGCGTGAGACGACAGTAGTTTTTGGGAAATTCTGAAGACTGTTTCAGAGAGGAAAGCTTTCTTTTTTTCATGAGGGAGAGCTTTTTTCATGCCACCTTGGTTTTCTTTGCAGTGGAGACGATTAGAAAGAAAGAATCTAATTGACCGCGTAATGGCTGCTGGTTGGGGCTTTGAAGCTGTCCAGGTTCATTTCAGTAAACCAGCTTTGTTGTTGGCTAATAGGAGGAATTCTTTCTTAGTTGGGCTGGAGTTTCAGGTAGGTGATGGGCATCCAGGCTTGAACTAAGCAGAGGCGATCTTGGAGTGAGTGAATGTCGAGAGCAGCTGTGAATACATGTTTGTCTTCTCAACAAATCCAATTAGTGAAATATGATACTGCTGACACCTTGTAAAGTTCTAAACATCATGTACATATTTTGCCTCCTCCTTGACAGTTGACTTTGTTGTACCCATGCTATGTTTTGCCATTATGTTATATCATACTTGTGTGAATTTTAAATTTATACTCATGGTATTTTCTGTCTCAGTGATGCTTTGTGAGCTTAGTATGTGCTGTACGAATGAACAAAAGATCAAATAATGTAAAAAGCAAGGCACTCTAAAATGTGGGAAATTCTTTTTTTTTTATGTGAAGGACACTGTTGAGACCTTCCTAGCATAACCCACATTCTATCATCACGAGGACTGGGAGCCAGCACCTTGACTTCGAACAGGACAGTAATGAAAATACCAAGATCAATTCAGAGTAGGAAGTGTTCGAGCAAATCTATTTATGAACCGGTTGAGAAGTTCAAGGGCTAATGGAAGCTGAGTTGGGCCACACCAATGCGTAGTTTCCCCGAGCCATTGCCTGATCTTGAACCATTGGGTGTAATATTCATAGACCTGAAGATGGCCCCTTTAAAAAAAAAAATGCACATCGAAAAGATTTTAAAATTGGAAAGAAATTCATGCAAAATTGCACACTAGACGACCTTATAACTTCACACACCCTATTTTTAATACACAAGACCATTTGATAGAAGTTGTTCATTTAGCTACATTTAATGATTCAGAAATTACGGGTTATGCGTTTCCATGATGTAATCACTGTCTCCAGACAGCGGTCACTCCAACGTAATGTAATGTCAGGTGGATTTGTAGAGCGCTGTTTTTCAGCCGTGAGAGTATCCAGGTGCTGTATCTCTGCAAAATGAACAAAGGATCTGAGAAGTGGAAAATATTACCTTCATAGGATAACAACTATCAGTCAAAACACCAGCTCATGGCAAAGGTGGCAAAGCAAGATCAACCCTATCCATGATCCACAGATTGTGCTTCAGAATGTAGGAGCCTCTGCACTAAAAATGAATCATCTACCCAGCAAATGTAAGTTGAACAAAAAAACTGCTAGCAGTTCTTTTGGCATCATGATGAGCGTACTTAAATTTGAAGAGAGTGCAAAGAAAGAAAATGAACACTTCCTTGCGCACCATTAGGTGGTAGTTATAACTTGATCTTTGGATTCTCAGCTCTGTAACCTCAGCTAACATCATCGATGTCCCTTTTCTCTGTCTCCTCAGTACTTAGTTGAATTAGATTGTGTTAAATAACTTTAATTCACAACCTTTAAAAATAAAACAAAAGAACAATTATCGCACTATTTTAATTTACTTCATTTGTATAATCTAACTAAATTCTGTGAGCCTAAAGTGTCTACTTCTTCTTCCAAGGGGTATTCTGCTACTGGTGTGAAGTTTGGTGTCTAGACCCCGTGCTATTCCCACTCTATGAGCCTATGTTTGATTAATGACAGATGTAATGAATCACAAAAAAGTGATAGCACAGCACTTATACACTAAATGCATTTATTCTGGCTTTGTCGAGTGAAAAGTTGATCACTCATTCATTAGAACGTAATTTAATGAACATTGAGAGTTTATTTCGCTCTTGTATGTAATACAATAAAAATTATAACAAACCCATTGCCCTACATTCTTTAGTATAAACCAGATCTGTCGAGGCCTGCTTTGGGAGCTAGATTAATGAAGATAGAAAATGTAGCTCTCTGGTTGAGAAAAATCTAATTTTGTTAAGGTTACTAAAGTTAACTCAAACATATTCTAAATAAATATGAGTTTTAATTTTACCACAAAAACCCCAGAGTTGAAAAGGTACTGTTTGTGGCACCCTAATGTGAAAACAAATGAGAGGTGCAGTGGTTTTCCTCTCAGTTCACATTAGTAGTTTTGATTTTAAAAAGTACACGTTTACAATATAGTCCATTATTCCATGAACCTTTTAGGACAGGTCCATCTTCATCTAGCTCAGACATCAGGTTCACTAAAGTCGCACTGGCATTGGTTAAGTGACTCTCTCTTACTTTCAGGACAAAAAGCAAGTCATCAGAGACTGGACTATGGCAAGCGACAGCTCTCATCTTTTTACTTCATTGGTATCTTAGCAGTCGAAGACTTACTCGCAATGAGCAAACCGCCTCGTTCTCCTAATGACTCTTGTCTTCCTAAATTTCTTCTAAAGGTAAAAAAGCGTTGGCCCTGCCTTTTCTGTGGTTTATTAAAAGCTCTCCCGCAGCAGGGAATATTCAGATGCACCAAAATCAGGAGCTGTCGACCTGCTGTTAATGAAACCTTTCTAAAGACCACAGACAATTTGCAGTCAAACTGCGTCTTGCCTTTTTCTGCAGAACCGCTGAAAGCAAAATAAATAACTATGTCTCATAATTTTGTGGCATCTAGGGTCACATTTATTCTCTGTTTGCACCAAATTAGCGTCATGTTTTTTTTTTACTCTAATTCGGTGCAAAACTAACTCCATATTTATACTTTGGCACTAGACCCATCTAGCAACAAATTAAGGGAGTTAAAGTCATTTTTTGGACGTGGAAACCTACCTTGCCTTAATGAGATGCAAAGCAGGCGTTCCTGTGCAAAAAATGACTCAATGGCCTTAATGCCATATTTATATTCCCATGCAAAAATGATGCACGGGAGGGAGGAGGGGTCAAAAAATGGTGCAAAGCTTGCTTTGCCCCATTTTTTAACGCCTGGGTCACGGCAGGCGTTAGGGGACCTGTGGGCCTATTTCCATGGTGGAAGACCATGGAATAAGCCCACAGGTGCCCTCCTCAGGCCCCATGGACACTCCCACCCACACCAGAGGGACAGCGGAGGATGGGAGACCCCATCCCAGGTAAGTATTTTATTTTATTTTTGAAAGTGCCATAGGGGGCCCGGAAATGGGAGCCCATACAAGGCACAAGGTGCAGTGGCCATGCTCAGGGAACCCTTGTCCCCTGTGCTGGCCATTGGGGTGGTGAGCATGACTCCTGCCTTTTCTAAGACAGGGGTCATGTGGTATGAATGGTTTTGCGTCAGAAAATGACTCTAGACAGGTTAGAGTCCGTTTTTTTTTTACTCTAACCTCTCTAAAGTCATTTTTGGTGCAAAACCCTCTTCTTCCATACCGCCAGCCTCCCCCGGCTAAAGTAATTTGTTTTACACTAGCCTACCCTTTGCACCGGCTTGCACCATTCCATAAATATGGTGCCCGGCTGGTGCTCAGAAATGGTGAAAGGCGGTGCTAAACATTTTGGTGCAAAACTCTGTTGGTGCAGTTTTGCACCAAAAAGTATAAATCAGGGCCATACTGCCTTGCTTTAACTCCTAAAAGCAGACTTCCAGGCAGAGATGGGCACTGAGAATGTAGTAGTCATACTGCTGAATAAACTGTGGAATGTTATGAAATAATATGGATGGCACTATTGCTGAAACATTGATTTTGGTGTATTTGGTGGCTACATTCATTGATGTACAGAGCCAAGAAGCTCATTGATAACCAGATGCTGAATGTTAGTTTAAGAAACAAGTACCAATTCTGGATTTCCTAATCCTTGGAGCGGAAAGAAACTGTGCAGATAATGAGTGAAGAACATGAGCTGGAACATATTTCAGAATGATGTCTTGCAAACAGCAAAGGCCCTGGAATGCATTGTCCGATGACATAACATAAAGCTTTGAATAGACATCATATTTCGGAAAGCAACCAATCCAGGCATTGTTTATGATGATGTCGTGTAGGTACATAATTACTGAACCCCACTCGAAATCAGGAAGCATAATGTAGAATTACGTGCAGCCTCCAGGTCTGCTTTTTGACAGATCCAGAAAGATAGAGTTACAATAATCTAGTCTGCTATATTAGTGGCTTAGACAATAGTTTTCTGAAGAACAGGTATAAAAGGGAGAACGTATTTCAATATTTTCAAAAGGATAAAGTAGTTATAGGTGACTTTTGAAATTTGTGTGTAACAAGAGGGATAGAGATAAAAAATAATTCCTTCGTTTTTAACATACGTATGAGGAGAAGCCAGGGCCAGCTAATTAGAATCCCAGATAGATGGATTCCGGAATACAAAGAGCATCCTTTTTTGTTTACTTTAATCTTAGATTATTATTCAAAGGAATTCAGTTTTAGACTATGACTCATCATCCAGTCAGCAATTGAAAGCATGTATTTTTTAAAACTGTCTTTAATGGACGCACGATCACCAATCAGCGGAAGAATAAGCTGGGTGTCATCAGACTAGAAGAACCCGAGCACCTAAAAAGGGATGCCAGAGGAGCAATATAAAAATTTAAAAAAGAGTTGGTCGAAGTGTCAAACATTGAGGAACTCCATAATGAATATTTTTATATTTTGTTTGAAATGGAGGAATTGTAATAGCCTGAAAGTGCCCTTCAAAGAAAGAAGTAAGACAGAGCCTAGTTCCTCACCCCGGCCAAGCGTAACACAAAGATGTTTTGGGAGACTGTGTCAAAAATGTCTGACAGAACCAAAAAAATTGAACTGGCAGTTACTATCTTCAAGGTACCATTCAATCTCATTGCAAGCCATCACTAGCAATGGTTTTGGAATAAAACTGTGTTAGACTGTAGATTGGAGGTACCAAATTAGTCAATATTTTCCAGATAGGCTGAAAGTTGCAAAGAGTGGTGAGATTCAAGAATTTTAAGAGAAGAGCCATTATAAAAATTAGTAACAGGACTATAAGAGACCTCAAAGAGTGGCATTATAAAAATCTTATATCATGATATATGAAACCTATATACGAGTATTCTACTCCATACCAATGAAAAATGCCCTCTGTGTCAAATGGCAAACTATATTGCAAAAACAATATTTTGAGGAGTGCAGGTTGAAATTAATATCTATGCATAAACAATGTCATAGGGTATATGATGAGGGACGTAGTATGCGAAGCCACAAGCAGGGCGGGGTGCAAGTTATAGTTAGCATAGCTACCCATAACTGGTGAACATTCTGTGACTTTTTAGTCCAAAACATTAATGTTTTCCCTGACATATTCACCTAACTATAAACTTACATTAACCTTCGTTTTTTCCGTAAATACATATATATATTATTATATAAATGGAGTGACAAAGAGAGAACTTGGCAATTGTTGTAGACATGGGAACGTATTTATTATTTGTGGTTAATTAGGAGGGAATACCCTATAGCAGGCTTTCAATTACCACTGGCTGTTTTCTACTGGTTTAGCACCTCATTAAAGAAAAAATGTGATCAAAATCAAACTGAATTCTTAGTATGGACATAACATCTGAATTTAGCTGGAGGTAATAGGTCACAGAATTACAATAAGGTGAAGCGTTATTGTAAATTATGTACATCTTTACAAGGCCAGGGCACAATTTAAACTACATTGGTGTAAGTTGCATAATTTTTGGAATCTTTTGTTTCACTTGTTATGCAAAATTCCCAAATTACACCACTTTGCATAATTGTGCCATACACAGTAAAAATTTACCACAAAAAGTGCCATTCGTGGTAAACCTTTACCTGAATGCAGCCAAACAGAACTTGAGCATCTGTGTTGCTGGTGCTTTTGTTAAATGTATCCTTGCAAAACATTTATGTGAGGATACATTTTGCACTAAAATATGGCACAAAGGCCCATATTTATACTTTTTGACACAAAACTGCATTTGTAAAGACTGCATCTTGGAACTGCAAGTGATTCTTCTTAGAAAGGGCATAAGAGAGGGGACACCAAGCTACACGCTCCTGATAAGTGAACTTGAGCGCTAGAAGCCTTACAAGGTTTACCCGATTTATTGCTGTGCCTGCTCAGTAATTTGGCATCTAACTGTGGGGGTACGAAGGAACTCCCTTTTTAGTTATATGCCCCCCTTCCCTTGTCTTTCTGTTTTGCAGAACCCCTCCTGAACAAGTGCAGTTGAGCCTCCAATAGCACCCTCACGAGGGGGCACACTGCCCTCCCCAGTAGAATGCTGCTGCTGCTTCCACGCCGGTGGTGAGCCTTTGCTAGCTCCCCGGGCCCTTAGCTTCACGGGCATCATAGACAGCTTGTCTCCTACCGTGATGGCTGGGTAAGCGTTGCAGCAGAGCTGGGGTCTCTTTCCCACCTCACTCGTCGAAGCACAGAGAACCATTGCAATGTGTGGCCCCTGGAACGCGGCAAAGAGCAAGCCCACGTCTCCCCTGGTGCAGAACACGGGCAGCCTCTGCCCAGGGCTTGATACTTGATGTGCTGAACCTCGGCGTCTCAATACGATAATTCACCTCCACGCACCACCCTGCAATGCGCCGGGGGCTAGGCCCGCGAGGAAGGCTCATCAGCCGGCAGGGCCTTGCAGTGTTCAGGCGTAGCGCTAGCGTATTCTTCTCAGAGCGCGCGCCGACCGGAAACAGGAAGCTCCCGACCGCGGAGCTACGTGGCTGTCATGTTCTCCCCACAGTCACCTGTCCACTCGCCCTGCTCCTCCCTCCCCGGTCCCCTTGGTTCCCCCCTTTGGGGAGTTGGTTGGTGATAAAGAGGCAGCACAAGCTCTACCTGCAGAACACGGTGGAGTACAGGGCCCCATAATGATTAATGTAGGAGAGCCGGGTCCATCCCCTCAGGATCCCGCCGTGCAGAACCTTCTAATATCACTATCAGAGGAGATTAGGAGTAAATTTGAGGTATCTGAACATAACCAAACAAAAATTAGAGAATCTTGTGCTGCATTGGAATGTAAACGTAATGCGCTGGCAGAGAGGATGAGTAAGTTGGAGACGGTTGTCTCAGAGCAAGAGGCCCGAGTGCTATCCAACTCAAAAGACATCTCCCAGTTGACACGTAAGGGTGAGGTGCTTCAGGAGAAGCTGGAATCTTTGGAGAATAGTCTACAGAGGAATAATCTTAGGTTACTGAATGTCCCCGAAGGGCTGGAAGGGGATAACATTAAGGTTTATGTAGTGACGCTGTTTAACACATTTTTTCCCTCTATGGATCATTTAAAGTTTGAAGAAGATATCCAGAGAATCCACCGCGATCCTTTTAGGAAAAAGCCCTACAGGAAGACTCTTAGGAAAATTCTTGTTAATTTTGGTACTTATACTATTAAAGAGAAAATTTTATCAGAGGCCCTAAAGGCGGGCAGTTTCTCAATGGGTGATTGGTCGCTTAGGATACGTTCAGACCTTTCTAAAGTAACGCTTGACAGGCAGTGGGAGTTGAGGAAGTACATGCAGGAGCTCAGGTCTCTTGGTGCCACAGTTCAGATGAGATTTCCTGCATTTCTGAAAATTATGTGGAATAACACTATGTTTAATATCAGAGATCCCACAGATGTTCAGGCTTTACTTGAAAAGATGAAGTCTTCTCGTTGATGGATTATTCTTTTGGTTTGCTTTTTTGATAAGTCGATTGGAAACCAAACTCATATGGGTGTTTGTAGTCACCTAATCAGAAGGCAAGGGAGGGTTCACGTGGGTGGTGGGTGGATGGGGTTTACTGGTTTTGTAGGCTGGTGTTTTTTTTCCACTAAGAATGTGTTGTGGGGGGGAATGGGGAAATATGCATTTGTTTGAAAAAGTCCTCAAGAGTGTGGTGTGCGGTTTTGTGAGGGATGTTTGTTATTTTTTATGCTCGTGGCCTCTTTTTTTTATCGCCCCTTTTTGGTCAATGGCTAGTCGAAACAAGGTGTTGATGAAATTTGTATCTTGGAATGTTAACGGCCTGCGGGTTCCTGGGAGGAGGAGGAGAATTTTTTAGTTTTTAAAAGGGATAGAAGAGAAGGTGATTATTTGACAGGAAACTCACTTATTAGAATAAGAATGGAAAGAGTACCTTAGACACTTGAATTGGGTGGGTTTCTGTGCATGCACTAATCAATCTTGTGTTGTGAAGGGGGTGGCAATTCTCATTAAGAAGTCGGTTACTATGAAAGTTGCAAATGTTAAAAAAGATCATAAAGGCAGGTGGTTGATTTTGGAGGCCGGCCTATATGGACTTTGGTTTACCATTGCTGGGTACTATGAACCTAATATTGATGACCCCTCACCTCTTCAAGATCTTTATAGCCATCTTTTGACTGCTAAGTACCCAATTTTAGTTGGTGGGGGCTTTAATATTTTATTAGCCCCTTTTTTAAATAAGTCTACGATAAGACCTACGGTGAATTCACCCAAAACTCAGTCGTGCATAAAACAAGGAATGTTAGATCTTGGTTTGATAGACATCTGCCATCAGAAGGGTGAGGTAGGTCTTCGGTTTACATTCGACAATAAAAAGTATGATCCAGGATTGATTTATTTGTATTACAGCAACAGTTGAGGGATGTGGTGAGATCAGTAAGCCATGCTCCGGCACATCTCTCGGATCATTCAGCTGTAAGAATGCAGGTTTCCCTTAACATTTTACCATCTATTCCTAGGTGGACAGTTTGTGGAGGGTCTAAGCAGGTAGAGAATTTTTTTAACTTAATTATCGATCCACTGCACTGCAGATACAGTGGGATGCTTATAAAGCATTTATTAGAGGCAGGCTTGTGGTTTCGGCCACCTGTCGTCATAGGGAAGACAAGAATCAGCTTAAGCAACTTGAGTTTCAGGTCACCTCCTTGCAGGAGGCTACCCTAAGAGTTGAAGAGAGCCAGTTGGGCTCTTTGAATGCTCAGTTGGAGTTGGCCAGAATGGAATTGGGGCTATTTCTTGAGAAGAAAATCAGAAGGACTTGGGATTGTAGTAGGTTTGCCCACTATGAGTATGCGGAAGGTTGTGGGAAGCTCTTAGCTTGGAAGACCAAAACAGATCGCTCTAGGAATTCTGTCTCTTTCATTAGATCAGAGACTACTGGAGCCCTATCCACAACTGAAGTTGATACGGAGGAGGCTTTTATAGGTTTCTTCCAGAACCTCTCTACTGAAGATCTGCACTTTTCTGAATCGTCGGCAAGAGCTTATTTGGATGTCCTTCATCTCCCTCAGTTAACAGATGAGGATCAGAAACAACTGGTTAGGGAGATAGATTGTGAGGAGGTGCAGGAAGCAATTCAGAATTTAAAGAAGGAGAAGGCCCCAGGCTCTGATGGCCTGCCTAAAGAATTAGATGGCAACTTATGTGAGGAGTTAATGCCAATCCTTACAGATTTGTTTAATCTTCTTTTAAAGGAAGGGGCTGTTATGCCAAAATCTTGGGATGAGGCCGTTTTTAGTCTCCTTCTGAAGTCAGAGAAAGATCCAGCCTCCTGTAGGTCGTATAGGCCAGTATCCTTGCTGAACTTGGATTATAAGATTTACACCCATATTCTGTCTTAAAGGCTTCAGGAAGTGATTAGCAAATTGATACCTGTGGATCAGAAAGGATTTGTTAGAGGTAGACAACTGCATGAGCTAACTCATGATTTGCTGGGTGTGGCGGACTTGGCGGTCTCTGAAAAGGTTCCCTTATTGGTCCTTACCTTTGACGCGGCCAAAGCTTTTGATCGTGTTAATTGGCCCTTTTTGCAATGTGTTATGGAGGGTTTTAAGTTGGGTTCAAAATTTATTGGGGCTATTCAGGCCATATATAAGGATCCGTTCACTGGTATCTTGATAAATGACAGGATTTCCTTTAGATTTAGGATTCAGAGAGGGACGCGTCAGGGCTGCCCCCTGTCTCCCCTTCTTTTTGACTTATATATCGCGCCTTTGGCTGCAACAATTAGGGCAGATAGTGATATTCCCCCTTTTAGGTGTTTGGGTTGGGAAAAAAAAGTCGCCTTGTATGTGGACGACCTTATGATTTACATTGGTCATTTGACACGTTTTTCCCAGAATTTCACAAGGATTTTGGTAAATTGTCGGGCTATTCTGTTAGTCCTGAGAAAACCAAAATAATGTGCTGGAATACCACTTATAATAGCCCACTGGAAAAGCAGCAGATTTGGTATTTGGGGGTTCAAGTCATTCCCGACCTGAATGATTTAGCAAGGCTTGATTTTGAAAAGCTTTGTAAGGAGACTCGTGCTTTGCTTAAGATCTAAGCAGGGCTTCCTCTATCTTTTATAGGAAGAGTTAATGTCCTTAAAATTATCATTCTTCCCAAATTTGCCTTCCTGTTTAATGCTATCCCTCTGGAATTTAAGAAGAGTTGGTTTAAAAAGATGAAAGCAGATCTAACATCGTTTGTATGGTCCTCCAGAGGGGTCAGGATTGCTTGGCAAAGGTTGTAAAGGCCTAAGGGAAGAGGGGGGATTGCTGCTCCAGACTTTTACAAATATTATCTGGCTTTTCATCTGAAGAATGTTCAGATTTTGCTTCATGACAGTTCTGAATACACTTTTTTGTGGGGTGCAATGACTCAAGAGTTTCAAGTGGCCGGTAGTTTTTTCTTGTATAAGTTTGGTCATCCTAAATTTTTTTTAAAAATCATTTGAAGCTTCTTAAGGATGCTGCTAAAGTCTGGTGGCTGACAAGGCAAGTACTAGGTATTCATTACTATAGTATTTGGGCCCCGATCTGAGAGTCTCCTGGTACGCCCGAGCTTCTTTTAGATAAATTAACTCTTCCATTGAAGGGTGTGACGAGATGGGGACAAATTCTGGAGGAGTACAGGTTGGTGTCCTGGTTTAGGCTCGGGGAGCTAACAGACTATAGGCTTTCAAAGTTTAAATACCTGCAGTTATTGAGTTGGGTGGCTTCCCTTCAAGAGAAGGGGGGGTCTTAAGAACTGCTGGGAGGAGAGACTATCATCGGGTCTGGTCCGTAAAGAAATTTCTGTTTGGTATTAGGCGTTACTTGAAGCCTCAGATTCAGAGGTCTCCCTTACCGAGAAGAAATGGGGACGTGTCTTGCCAGCCCTAGACATAGCGCATACTTGGGAGTCCTCACTTACTATGCTTTGGTCGGTAACTAGATCAGTTGCTCTGCAAAAGAATCATTTGTTCACAATGCACAGGGTTTATTGGTCACCCCAGAGGTTATCCGCTTTGGGGAAGGTAGAAGAGAAGTGTCCACTTTGTACGGAGCCTAATGCGAACAATATACATAAGTTTTGGAGTTGCCTTAATCTCTGCTCTTTCTGGACCTCGATTAATGTTTTTCTTAAACAGGTCATTAGTACTGAGGTGGAAGTGACTTCAGTATTAGTGTTTTTAGGGGTTTCTCCGGGTACCTCATGGGACTCGAAGCTTCCTAGGTCCTATAAGGGTATGATGTTTTTACTGATGCTGTTGGCCAGAAGACAAATATGCTTAAAATGGATTAAGTCCACACCTCCGAACGTACTTGATTGATTTGCATCTGTTAATTATTTTTGTGGTTTAGAACACATCGGCCCGCTGGGTAACAGAGATGAACTTTGGGCCATGTGGGAGAACTTTTTGCAAACTGTTATCCCAGATACATAGTCCAATGATTATTACTACCTCCTTTCTGTCCTCTCCTCCCCTCCCTCTTTGGGCCGGCTGGTGGTTGGGACTGCTAAGCCTATGAGTACTGGTTCTGTCCGGGAGAGGTGAATAGTTGCGTCTGCCCAAGTTTGATCCATTTATATTGGATCACCTTCACTAGACGCAGGTTGATGACCCTCACGTAGCGAGGTGGGATTTTTCTTTTCTATGAGGACGAAAAAATAAATAAAACTGTGTTTGTGCAGTTTTGCGTCAAAAACTATAACGCTGGCTTGCACCATTCTAGGATGCCAGCCGGGCACCATATTAATGGCATGGCGCAATCCAGTGCAAAGGGTGGACTAGCGTAAACAAAAACGATGTTTGCCAGGTGGGAGAAGAGGGTTTTGCACCAAAAAATTACGTTAGGCTGGTTAGAGGCAAAAAAGATGGCACTAACCAGCTTAGCGTAATTCCTTGATGCTAAACCATTCATACCATATGACTCCTGTCTTATAAAAGACAGGAATCATGCCCACCACCCCAATGGCCAGCACTGGGGGCAAGGGTCCCCTGGGCATGACCATTGCACCCAGTGCCATGTAGGAGAGCCCATTTCAGGGCCCCAGTGACATTTAAAAAAAAAAAATCTGAAATACTTATCTCTACTTACCTAGGGTGGGGTCCCCTATCCAGTGGTGCCCCTCTGGTGTGGTTGAGGGTGTTCCTGGGGCTTAAGGAGGGGGTCTGTGGGCTCTTTCCATGGTGTTTCACCATGGAAATGGGCCTACAGGTCCCCTAACGCCTGCCTTGACCCAGGCGTTAAATAATAGCGCTAAGCAGGCTTGGCGCCATTATTTAGGACCGCCTCCCTCCCGTGCACCATTTTTGCATGGGAGAATAGATAATGCGCTAGGGCCTTAGAGTCATTTTTTGGATGGGAACTCCAATGACGCAAGGTAGGTTCACACATCCAAAATATTAACTACAATATTTTGGCCCTAGACTTGTCTAGCACCAAAATCTAAATATGGAGTTAAGTTTGCGTTGAATTAGCGTAAAAAATGATGCTAACTGAGCGGAAAGCAAGGATAAATCTGGATCGAAATGACAGACTTGCACTCCGCATAATTACGTGCAATTTTTTGTAAATTTACGTGCAAGCAAATTATACGAATTCCGACTGCCCCCCAACCTTTACCACGTACGTATACATTCAAATAATGTTGATAAAACATCTACTAATAAAGGACTCAGGTGACTAGAGTGGGTGATGTCAGTTAATGCGCTAGACAGATTGTCTCTGCTGGCCTGCCACACATTTGACAGTATATTCCTAAAACTCAACGATCTTTCGGCTTGTAAAGCATTATTCCATGTGGCACTTTTTCGGTGTTACTTATCGCCAAGTGGCCTATATCTGCTGAAAGACGTCGCGTTCCAATTAAATGCAAATCCTTGAAGCTGTTGTCTGCTGATTTGCCTAGCAAATCTAACATTCTTCTTTCCTTCAGCTCCTCTGTAATCCTGCAGTGTTATTTAGTATTTTCCCTTTCAATGTACGCTGCAGCAGCACAAAAGCTACCTATAATTTAACACTACCGCAGGACAAAAGAACATGCAAATAGCAGAGGAAGAGAAGACTTTATATGGAACATCAAGGAGGATCGAACCTCTTACGTTACAATAATTTACGCGACAATCATATTTGTATAGTGCTCATTTGAGAGCCTGACACAAGACGGAACAATCAAGTACAATGAGAGAACTACTCTTGTGGTATCGATAGAAAAGGAAGCGACAACTTTATGTGCAGCAAATATAGCGTTCTTCTGCTTCTTGCTTCTATGAAATTATTGATTACTATTGTGAAGTTTACTTTGATGACTAGTGATGCATAAGTCAGATTCTGATGAATGTTTTTACTATTGATGTCAATGTTTTAATAATCATGTACACTTTGATGGTTGCAATAACCGAATAAAGCATTATGTATATATATATATATATATATATATAT